>NC_057833.1:17265000-17890000 GCF_910594005.1 Cervus elaphus | reverse complement strand
TCATGGCTGCAGTCCCCATCTGCAGTGATTTTGGAGCCCCGAAAGAATAACTATATGCCAAGACAAAAATGTTTCTTAGATTTTTTTTTTTCAATCTGTTTGAGATAGTATTTTTTTCTAGCTAAAAAGAAAGGGTTAATAAAATATTTCTATTCAGTTCAATAAAAATACTTTTTTAGTGTCCTCTTAGGAAACTAAAAAGCAGTTTCTATATAATAACACTCCTTGGTAAACTTTCACAATTTGAAAAAAAGGTTTTATATTTTTGTAGATTTGCATCTATTCTCAAAATATATAGAAAGGAAAATGTATATCTTATTGCTACTTGTGCATTGGTTTCACTGCATACATCTTATATTAAGCATTTTTCTGTGTTCCTTTGTGATGTTCTCAGACTGTCATGCATAAATAGAAGTGCCACTAAGAGTTACATGTGCTAAGAATTTTGGAAGGAGTAGCAAATAGGATTTCCAATACACGGAAATTGGAAGGCACATATTGAAAAATGAGAAAATGTATAATTTAACTAATCTGAAGGTTCTCCATCTTTCTATCCAATATATTATTTGCTATAGAAGCATTTTTGCTAGGAGCAGCAGAAAAACTCATTTTTGAAAATAAACTGATAGTGACAGCTAGCATGTTACCATTTACTTCGATAGTAGAGTTTGACTTCTAGTGTAGAAGGATAACCAAGAAGATGGAATATATCCTAATGCAAAGATGTTTCATGGTTGCTGTTGGAGATTTTATATGTGTGTGTGTGTGAGTGAGTGTGTGTATGTGTGCATGCATGCAATGAATAAAGCAGGGAAAATAATAAATATTTCTATTTTTTTAATTGAAGAACAAGAATTTAACAAGACTGTTAATGATGCATTGTTAAGAACAGAATGTACTGGCACTGCATTATTTTCTGTAATTGATTAACTTTCTATACACACTTAATATTTTACAGAATCAATTAAATAGTTCTGCCTATCTTCCTGGAAAGTAAAACTTCAAATATTTTACCATAACACCATTTTTTTAAACTTCTTCCATTTCTAACTATCTTTGATGGAGTCCATCCTGCTTGATACATTTCATATCCTAATCACCAAGTAACATGACCCAAGAGCTCATTTCTTCGGTGACAAATAAAAATTGCCTGATGAGTTTGCAAAGAATAAATAAAATGGCTTGACAAAGCATGAATGTCATATTAAAGCAACACAATACAAATAAGGAGTTATTGAGTTTTTTTGTTGTTGTTATCTGTTTTTTTGTTTTTTTGTAACAAGTAAATGGTAATAGTCAATGCAATGCAATTCGTCGAAAAAATTGCATATTAATCTTAGAAATGAATTTCAATTTTTATAATTAATTTTACATTGCTGTTTTCTTTACATGGAACAGCAAGTTTACATTTACTGCAAATACAGGGATTGCTGTTAATGTTAAAAACAATTACTTTGATATACAATTCTAATCAGCATCAAATAACTTGGGAAAGAAGGGAGGGAAGGACCATTTTTGAAATAAAACAAAATAGAGGTCATTCAATAATGTTTTACTGGCAATATTCTATTCATATTGGCAATTTTTCCATATTTTACATAATTAATGGTTAGTTACCTTTCTGATATTCAGCTAATCAGGAGGCTTATTCCTTTTAATCAACTAAAGCAATGAATTGTTTGTAAACATTCTATTAAACCAAGTCATTAGGTTTCATATTTTTATGTAATAAAATATGTATTTTTAGCAATAAACCATACAAGATTCTTTCCAGTTAACACAGAAAAAGAAAAAATGATGTTAATTCTTACAAGGCCAGAAACCAAAAGCACAATCCATGCATTAGTATTTTACCAACATAAAAGTTTTTGTAATAGCTGAAGTTACCATGTAAACAGACAGTAGCTAGATTTGTCCTTATATTTGCTCAATTCATTTTACACACTAATGCACACACATACACACAGAGTAATTATGTACTAATTATTTGAGTGCTACAAAAAATTCCAAGACACAGTTACTACTTACTCTTAAATTAGTTTGGAGACTTGCCCGGTGGTCCATTGGTTAAGAATCTACCTGCCAATTCAGGGAACACAGGTTTGATCTCTGGTCTGGGAAGATCCCACATGTCATAGAGCAGCTAAGCCCATATATCACAGCTACTGAGCCTATGCCCTGGAGCCTGTGCTCTGCAACAAGGAAGCCACCACAACGAGAAGTGTGCATACCACAACGATACAGTAGCCTCTGCTCACTGAAACTGGGGAGAGCCTGCGTGCAACAATGAGGACCCAGTGTAGCCAAAAATAAATAAATACAATAAATGAATACATGTATAAATATATAAATATTAAAACTTGGTTTATAACATAGAGACATCATCATAAAGGGAATATATAAATTACCAAATATGAGACATACTTATATGCACTATATTGTATCTGTTTCAAAAAAGAGATTGAAAAGACAAACTAGATACTTGAATACTTTGAAGTATTCAAAGAAGTTAAAACTATTAGAAAATTTGAAAACCACTAAAGATGTACATACATACCTATATATATAATACCTTACTACATAGTATTTTAGTGACACATTTCAGATGTTAAGTTCCTTAAAATACAGAAGTGGAATTCAATTTATCAATATATCAATGATATACAACGACCTGTATATGGGTCAAGAAGCCAGAATCAGAACCCTATATGGTACAACTAATTGGTTCAAGATTGGAAAAGCAGACAGCTTTCTGCTGTCATCCTGTTTGTTTAATCTGCATGCTGAACACATCATGAAAAACCCCAGGTTGGATGAGTTACAAGCTGGAATCAAGACAGGAAGGAGAAACATCAACAGATACGTGGATTTGCTGTGCTGTGCTTGCTTAGTCACTCAGTTGTGTCTGACTCTTTGCACCCCATGGACTGTAGTCCACCAGGCTCCTCTGTCCATGGGGATTCTCCAAGCAAGAATACTGGAGTCGGTTGCCATGCCCTCCTCCAGGGTATTTTCCTGACCCAGGGATCGAACCCAGGTCTCCCGTATTGCAGGCAGATTCTTAACCCTCTGAGCCACCAGGGAAGCCCAAATATGACAATGATACCACTCTAAAGGCAGAAAACAGAGGAACTAAAGAGCCTCTTGATGAGAGTCAAGGAGGAGAGTGAAAGAGCTGGCTTAAAACTAAATATTAAAAAAAACTAAGATGGCATCCAGCACCATTCAGTTCAGTTCAGTCGTGTCCAACTCTTTGCAACCCTATGGACCACAGCATGTCAGGCATCCCTGTCCATCATCAACTCCCGGAGCCTGCTCAAACTCATGTCCATGGTGTTAGTGATGCCATACAACCATCTTATCCTCTGTCGTCCCCTTCTCCTCCCACCTTCAATCTTTCCCAGCATCAGGGTCTTTTCACATGAGTTGGTTCTTTGCATCAGGTGGCCAAAATATTGGAGTTTCAGCTTCAACATCAGTCCTTCCAATGAATGTTCAGGACGGATCTCCTTTAGGATTGACAGGTTGGATCTCCTTGCAATCCAAGGGACTCTCAAGAGTCTTCTCCAACACCACAGTTCAAAAGCATAAATTCCTCAGCACTCAGCTTTCATTATAGTCCAACTTTCACAACCATACACAACAACTGGAAAAACCATAGCTTTGACTAGACAGACCTTTGTTGGTAAAGTAATGCCTCTGCTTTTTAATATGCTTTCTAGGTTGGTCATAACTTTTCTTCCAAGGAGCAAGCATCTTTTAATTTCATCTTTGCAATCACCATCTGCAGTGATTTTGGAGCCCAAAAAATAAAGTCTGCAACTGTTTCCTTTGTTTCCCCATTGTTTGCCTTGAAGTGATGGGACAAGATGCCATGATCTTAGTTTCCTGAAAGTTGAGTTTTAAGCTAACTTTTTCACTCTCCCTTTTCACTTTCATCATGAGGCTCTTAACTAAACTTCTTCACTTTCTGACATAAGAGTGGTGTCATCTGCATATCTGAGATTATTGATATTTCACCTGGCAATCTTTATTCCAGCTTGTGCTTCATCCAGCCCAACATTTCACATGATGTACTCTCCAAAATAAGCAGGGTGACAATATACAGCCTTGACGTACTCCTTTTCCTATTTGGAACCAGTCTGTTGTTCCATGTCCAGTTCTAACTGTTGCTTCTTGACCTGCATACAGATTTCTCAGAAGGCAGGTTAGATGGTCTGGTATTCCCATCTCTTTAAGAATTTTCCACAGTTTGTTGTGATCCACACAGTCAAAGGCTTGGGCATAGTCAATAAAGCAAAAGTAGATGTTTTTCTGGAACTTTCTTTCTTTTGCAATGATCCAGTGGATGTTGCCAATTTGATCTCTGGTTTCTCCAGTCCCATTACTTCACGGCAAATAGAGGGGGAAAAGTAGTGGAAATAGTGACACATTTACTCTTCTTGGGCTCTAAAATCACTGTAAATGGTAACTGCAGTCATGAAATCAGAAGACATTTGCTTCTTGGCATCAAGTCTATGACAATCATAGACAGTGTATTGAAAATCAAAGACATTATTCTGCTGACAAATATCCCTATAGTCAAGACTGTAGTCTTCCCAGTAGCTATGTACAGTTGTGAGAATTGGACCCTGAAGAAGGCAGAGTGCCAAAGAATTGATGCCTTTGAACTGTGATGCTGGAGAAGACGCCAATGAGCCGCTTGGACAGCAAGGCGATTAAATCAGTCAATCTTAAGGGAAACCAGCCCTGAGTACTCGTTGGAAGGACAGATGCTAAAGCTGAAACTCCAGTATTTTGGTCATCTGATATGAACAGCTGTCACATAGGATAAGTCCCCGATGCTGGGAAAGATTGAGGGCGGAAGGAGAAGATGGTATCAGAGGGTGAGATGGCTGGATGGCATCACCTATGCAATGGACATGAACTTGACCAAACTATGGGAGATGGTGAGGAACGGGGAGGCCTGGCCTACTGCAGTCCATGGGATCACAAAATTTTGGACACAACTGGGAGACTGGACAACAACAACATATGAATGCTGTGGTATGTTGTAAATACAAAGACAAAAAAATAGATGTTGATCCAAACCAATATTGGTAATTCCTCTTTAGGGAACTGTCCTGTGATCCATAGGGGTGGCTCCTCACTAGCCACAATGATACTCTCCAGCCCATTTGTCACCTGCAGCAGTAAGCATGGCTATTGGCTTTGGGATTATATTTCTTACTTAAGATGGGCAAGTCAGAATTATTATTCCTGAATTATTTAATTAGACATTTTAGATTGAGTTTGCAGCTAATGGAGGTATTGAAATATATATTTTTTTAAATGGAGAAGCTTTAGGATAACATTGTTCTATTAACTCAGGGGATAAAGAGAGTCAAAGATCTGAGAGAAATACTCAGTTTCTAATTCCAGTTTCTTCCAGAAATCTGGCTGCACTGGCAAGCTTGAGGTCTGAGAAGACATAAACATCTTTATATTCAGTTCCCCTTTTAATTGGTTTACATTGCTTGCAAAATAATAATAATAATTTAAGATTATTATTAATCTTAATAATACCAACTGAGTAATGCAACTTACCAACTGAGTAATGCAAATTATGATTTCAGTACAAAATATAGTGGCATAATGTAGTAGTAGGTTAGAGGGAAGAAAAACAGGCTAAGTGCAATTAAAATTAAATAAAGAACTAATAAAGTCTCTTTTTGAAAGGCCTAGTCACTCTTTTTGTAGGTTCCCACTGTTAGGTAGTTAGAATAGGAAACAGGAGTCCAGAATGCACTCTCTGTCTCTCTCTCTCTCTCTCTCTTTCTTTTCTCATCTTTCGGGTCGGCATGCCCCCACACTTTGAGGATGTATTTTCCTTTATTTTCTAAATAAAACTGAGGGAGCTATAACACTCTCTGAGAGTTGTGATGCACCGAGGGCTTTAATATCCATTGCTTCAAATTTTTGTTGAGAAGAGATAGAACCGAGGAGGTTACACTCCCCTGACACCAGCGCATGTAAGCGCCTATGATTGTACTCAATTTTGAGCATGGCAGGTGTT
This sequence comes from Cervus elaphus, assembly GCF_910594005.1. Lineage (NCBI taxonomy): Eukaryota > Metazoa > Chordata > Mammalia > Artiodactyla > Cervidae > Cervus > Cervus elaphus. Next base: position 17,883,945 of record NC_057833.1, on the reverse strand, counting down.
TGTGTGAGTACGGCAGGTGTTTATATTTCTTTAAATTATTTTTAAGGGGCTTCTCTGGTGACTCAGACGGTAAAGAATCTGACTGCAAGCAATTTTTAATAGTAAACAATAATGAAGCATATTTATGTCAGAAACAAGACTAGGTTCAATTCCTTTCTCTTTTTATTACTTGGAAGTTGTAAAACCTTAGGATGCTATTTAAATAATCTGGATATCATGTCTCCTAACTCTAAAATGAAATACTTGTTCAAAAAATGTATGACTGATTTAGGAGAGACAGGGTTATTTGCAGATTAGAATAAAGCCAAAGCTAATTACTAATGTAGTTATTTGGGAAAATTATTTCACAATTGTCAGGCAAGTGTAATCTCAGTTCTGTCTTGTCACAACAAAGATTTGAAGTGACGTTAAAGCTCTCGGCGCGTCACAGCTCTTGGACAGACCGTTTTATAGTTCTCGGGTCTTGAACAGACCATGTTGTAGCTCTTAGATCAGTGTTACAACTCTGTGTTATAGCTCAGTTTTATTTAGGAAAAAAAGCAGGAAAATACATACTGGAAGCATAGGGCATGCCAACCAAAAGATGTGAAGAGGAGAGAGAGAGAGAGCACGCGCACGCGCATGGGAAAGAGAGAGACCTGGCTCTTTGGCTCCTCTTTTTATGTTTTTCCCTCCCCCCTGGGCCTGCCCTATGTAACTTGGGCTAGCCAGGAGTGCTGTTTGTTCCATTGGAGGTCCTCACTCCAGTCCTCAAGACCTTCCTTTGACCTTCGATGTCTTTTAGCCACTGCCATGTTGGACTCCTGTTTCTTATTCTAACTACCTAACAACAATGAGAGGGTAACAGGCAGGAAGGCCGGGGGTCTCCGAATGGAGGAAATAGGCTGCAAGTGTCAGACATTTTTTATCTCTCTCTTAAGCAGCAGGAGGAAACAAACTAGGGTTATATATTTTCCCTTCTTTGTACAAATTTAAAAAGAGGTTTATCTTAAAATTCTGTGTTGCTATAATGACACCTGGTTCCACATGAACTTAACTTTTCTCAAACCTTGAGCTAACCAATGCATTTTTCTTATGGAAATGTTTGTCTTAAGCTATGTTAATGTACTATGTATTTACCCTAGACTCCACCTAAAGGCTCAGAACCAACTTGACAAACCAATATGTTATACATTGTTCTTCTAATCTATGCTAATGAAACTATATGTTTGTATGGAAATCTGCCTTTCTTCAAGATTCATGTCAATCATTTTATGGCCCAGGATGAATCACGTGGTGCCAAGGTTATCTCAAAATGCATGTTGTGGGTAAGGGGCCTGGTGCCATCCTCTGAGTTTTGAGACTTTTTCTTTCTTTAATTAGCAGACTGCTAGTAGCTTTATAACATCCAGCTAAAGACTAACGGGGTGGGGGGCACTCTTTCTGCCCCTTTCTGAAGTCTATGTCAGAAGCTTTTTTTTATCTCTTTTATACTTTAATAAAATTTTATTACACAAAAGCTCTGAGCAATCAAGCCTCATCATTGGCTCTGGATTTAATTCTTTTCCTCCAGAGGCCAAGAATCCCGGCATCTTTCATGGTTCAGCAACAACCTTTCAACAACACTTTTTAAAATTAATTAAATTTGTAAGAGGAATTTTCAGTTTGCAGAAAAAATGAGCAGAAATTACAGACAGTTCCTGTATACTCAATCTCCTGCCTGCACACGGCTTCCTATTATTTAGTTTTATTTCCTATTACCCTGCATTAGTGTGCTACACATGTTAAAATTGATGAACAAATGATACATTATTGTTAATGAAAACCCAAAATGTTTATTAAGATTCACTTTTTGTGTTGTACACTCTATGGTTTTTAAATTTTCAGATGACAACTTTGGCTGAAAGTAAATTCTTAATATACCAGACTTATTTTTAAAAACTCACATCTGTTAAATGTTTCAATTCCTCTTGTCTTTTACTGTAGTTTGAATTGTTCATAATGAGGAATGTTCACAATGTGTATTAGAAGGCTCTTGACACATTTTTCTGTGTATTTTTGTAATTCATTATGAGGGGAAAACTTTGCATACCTACACTTATCTTTGTCTTACATAATTTCTATAAATATAATTTTTCTCCATGTTGATTCTTGAACCAATAGATATATTTTTAATAGTGATGTTTTTAAATTCCAATGAGTTAAAAAATGATATATTGAGCTCTTGGAAATGAAAAATGACAATGGATAGCAAAATCTTGTTGGATTCTCCCAATGTTCCATTTATTTTCAGCCTGGATAATGTAACAGATAATGTAACTCTTCAGAACAAAAACAAAATACAGCAAGAAAATCTTTGGTATTTTGAACTCAGTTATTTTCTGTCACCCTGGGACTTTCTAATGACCCTTGACATTACAGCTTAAATTCTAAATATCATTATTATTGAATCTTTTGTGAACTATTTAATCTGTTTGAAAGCTGAGACAAATGAGGCCATCAATACTTAAATGATTTCTATTCCACATGGTGATTTCAAAATGAATCTGAGCTTACATTTGAGGATCTGAACAAAGAAACATTTGCCCTTACAGACTCAGCATATCAACAGGGGAGAATGCATTGTTGCATTTTAGATATATTTGAAATGAGGAACACATGATAGTGACTCTGGCAAAGAAAGAGGAAACTCAGATTTTAAAGCGTAGTAATTGTTCTGGCTTATTTTTGTCAACACAGAAGCAGAAAGTACCTCGGCAGTTCAGTTTATGGCAATTAAGGGGTGATACTTTCAAGATGTGCTTATTTAGTGCTGAGCTGATTTAAAACCTTTTGCCCTGAAAGGTGTGATTACATATCCTTCTCTATGTGTCCCTCAGTATTTGACATTGAAAATATCTTTTGTTCTTCAGTTAGAAACTACGAAAAATATACTTTTATTTCACAGTCTTTCAAGAAATCCGTATATTGGATGATGCTATTAGAATCCACATACTTTCAACTTTTTCTATTCCCACCTTTGCTTAATATCCATGGTTTACCTTTAGTAAACTACATTATTCTTTTCATTGTTGCCAAGTTATTAAAGCTTATGCCCTCTCCTACTACTAAGTCTTCTGCATTTTTCCTCTGGGTTGATTCTAAATGCTGAAAGAGAAATAAATGGCAATAATCTTATGTGTTTATATAATTTTTTTTATTACTGGATCAAATAGAGATCTGGGGTATATGTGTAGATTTCTGAGGTATCAGAAGGAGAAGTTTTCTAGAATCAAAATCAGGCTAATTCTCTTTCTCTCTCTCTCTTTTTTTTTTAATTTAAAAAATTGTTTACAGTCAGATCATGTTATAATTAGCTTGATATTTAAATTGTGAACTTCTTTAAAATATTTGTTTCACCTGAATTTTACATTTTTTGTTAAATATTGCTTTTATATTCTTTTTTTTTTTTTTAAATGTGTCCGTCTTTTAAATCAGGACTCTTCTGGTAGCTCCATCCTTACATTTCAGAAACTTTATGCTCTCCAGGATAAGGTTGCTGTTTTCTGGATCTCACACTTTCCAATTTTTTTTTTTTTTAATTTACTCGCTTACTATGTGGAGATGATCTTTAGTAACTTCTTCAGAAAGTGTACGAAGGAGAATATTTTGAGAACTTTCATGTTTGATAATGTTTTTACTCTTTTATATAAATATATTGTATACAGTATTTATATAGGATATTTAATATATTACATTTCACAAGACTTTACCTGGATATACAGTTCTACATTGTAACTATTTCTCACAGACTTTAAAGACATTACTTTCAGACATTACTTCCCAGACCAAGGATTAAACTGGTGTCCCATGCATTGCAAAGTGGATTCTTAACCACTGAATCACCAAGGAAGCCCTACTTTTGTATTTCAAACAGATTTTCAGTGAGGCATGGGGTAGAGCTTTGGAGTGTACATGGCTTTGGAGTCACTTATGGATTAAAAAATAATACTACTTAATGGAAAAGTTTACTATGAGATTTGACATATTTTCATTCATTCAACATACCATATAAAGTTTGTTTATAGAAAGTTCTATTATTTGTTTTATATTCGTGTTTTCTGTTTTTACTATATTTAAGCATACTTCCAGAAATTCTTATTTTAATATATCTATAGCTAATTTCCCTACTGATTATGAGATTCTTGAGCATAGCAATCAGGTTTTACATTCGTTTTTATTTTTGCTTAGTCATACACAATATCTCAGATGCTGCATTAAATATTGACTTAATGAGTAAATTGAATTATAGTAGCAAGAGCTTATTTTTAGCTCTAAAACTATTATTAGGTGGTTCCCTAATGAACATTTCATATTTTGCTCTACATGTAGGGGAGGAAAAAGTAGTTTCCTTCCATGTTTTTGTCTGCATCCCTGTAATAAAAGACAGATTAAGAAAGGAAAATAAACAATTGAGGCTTATATACCATTCTGAGGTAAGGAAAGGGATGGATAAGAAACTAGGGACTCAACGGAAGGAAAGCAACTCATAGGATAAGAAGAAATGTTTGCAAGCATACAAGTAATTCTCTCAGTTGAAAAAGTCACCTAAAACTAAAAACAGAACTAGCATACGACCCAACCATTCTACTTCTGGGTATATATTTTAAAAGTTAAAAAAATAATACTTCAAAAAGATATATGTACCTCAATGTTTATAGCAGCATTATTTCTAATTGCCAATTTATGGAAAAACCTAAGTATCCAACAACAAATGAATGGAATATTACTCAGCCATTAAAAAGAAACAAATTTTGTTATTTGCAGCAACATGGATGAAATTGGAGGGCATTATGCTAAATGAAATGTCAGAGAAAGACAAATATACTGTATATCAGTTATATGTGGAATCTAAAAAATACATCAACCAGTGAATATAATAAAAAAGAAGGAGACTCACAAATATAGAGATGAAGCTAGTGATTACCAGTAAGGAGCGAGGTGAACATAGGAGTGGAGAGTGAGAGGTACAACTATTAGCTTTAAAATAGGATCAAGGATAGATTGTTGAACATGAGGGATATAGCCAATAGTTAATAGTAACTATACAGGAAAGTAAGCTTTCTATTTGTATAAAAATAAAGATGTTTATTGAAAAAACTAAAAATAAGCAAACATCTCTCATAACAGCTCTTTTCTTGGCAACACAGCATACCATCTACTCTGTTTTTAAGCTTCTTCTGTGTTTGCAATTTCTCAAAATAATCATCTCAAAATAGTGCTCATGCCAGAGACATATTTTGGAGTGGAAATCTGTTAACCTTTATAAGAATGCAAATAAGTAATATATAATTAAATATATGTACATAAATAAAAGATTGTAACTAGATATTCTATGTCTAATTGTCTAGAATTATACATAGTATGGGGGAGAAAGAAAATCTTTCTCTACCATTTCTAGATTCTTTTGGTAGTCTAAGAATTAAATTGTCATTAGACCGGTTAACAGGAGAAAAACCAAATTTTATTGTGTACCTACAGGTTCTCCATTAACATATCAGGCCCAAGGACAAGTTAGGCAATTGAGTTCTGTACGTATCTTGACGATTGGCAACTAAGAGAAAGAGATTTTAGGCAGTTAATGGGAGGAATTAAAAGTTCTTTCTGAACTTTTTGTTTCTTACAAACGAAAAAATAATCTTCAAGCCAAAGAGGCACATTTTGGTATGACAAGTTTGTTCCCCTAAAACATCTGTATCTGTGTCTACCCTTATTTGTGGCTTCCCGGGTGGTGCTGTGTTAAAGAATCCACCTGCCCGTGCAGGAGACAAAGGAGACATGGGTTTGAACCCCGGGTCAGAAATATCCCCTGGAGAAGGAAATGGCAACCTACTCCAGTATTCTTGCCAGCAAAACGCCATGGACAGACAAGCCTGGAGGCTACACCCCATAGGATTGCAAAACCCCCACTCTATAGAGTTGCAAAGAGTCAGACACAGCTGAGCAGCCGAGCACACCCACTCCTATTTGCACTTCTCGCTTTTTCTCAGCTGTTATTTCTACATCTGATTCTGCTTCTTTCTTATATGCAAGGGAGTATGTATAGTGTTTGTTATGTTGAATCAGAAGTCAGGAGATCCATGAACTATTTTTATTTCAACAGCAATCATGTCCGATGATTTATAATCTTCTAGTCCTCTTCTCAGAGAAGGCAATGGCACCCCACTCCAGTACTCTTGCCTGGAAAATCCCATGGATGGAGGAGCCTGGTGGGCTGCAGTCCGTGGGGTCGCGAAGAGTGGGACACGACTGAGTGACTTCACTTTCACTTTTCACTTTCACGCATTGGAGAAGGAAATGGCAACCCACTCCAGTGTTCTTGCCTGGAGAATCCCAGGGACAGGGACGGGGGAGCCTGGTGGGCTGCCGTCTATGGGGTCACACAGAATCGGACATGACTGAAGCGACTTAGCAGCAGCAGCAGCAGTCCTCTTCTATCCATAACATATGGGTAAGAAACAAGATTTCATTCTAAAGATTTACTGAGACTATAGGCTATAACTAACCTTTTATAAAAGTGTAAGAAGTAAAATCATTTTAGACCTGATAGAAATAAAATTTAATCTCATGCTTGTTGCATTCTGGACATCCTGAAATATTGTAAATATTAATTTTCTCTTTTAGGTTCACTGTTAAAACACATTTTTTTTAATATGGTATTTTTATAAATTTTAATATTTGTATGCTTAATCATTATAACCATGGTATTTGAATATATATCTTACCTTGTTGTCTTCAGATCAACCATGTTTAGAGTAATCTGCAATACAGATATGCCTGAGACAGTTTTTCTTGTCACACAAACTTAAAAAAAAAATATTGTTTGGGCCAATGCTTAAAGCAATCCCATAGATCTTTAGATATTCTAGAAGAGATTTGTAAAAGATTTATAATTCAGATTGGATGAGAAATGATGCTCTGAGAACAAACTTTATGTTATATTTTAGGTCTTCTGCATTGCATTCATCTGCAACCTAGAATAATAAAAGTTTCAGAAAGCAAACTGAGAATTTACAATAACTTTTCTCTCTAATGTAAAATGGGGACTGAAAATTTAAGAGAATCAGAAAGGACAACTTATCATTTAAGCTTAAAAATAATACATTGCTGCCTTATATCACTGGAATTAGGTATAGGGTAAATATAGCTAGAAGGAATTATAAATTCTTTATAAATATTTTAATGAACATAATACCTGTTTAAATAATAGCAAAAATACTCTGTAATACTTAAATGTGTTGATGTCTTTTTACAAGATCATACAGATTGATAAATGCCCACTGCCAAGATGAGTGCCCATTGCCATGTTAAGATGATACATACAGAAATTAATTTACTGAAGAGCTAACATCTGACTTAGTATAAAGGAGGACAAAACAGCCGATTTTGAGTCCATTAAGAATGTGTATTCAAGGTCAAACAAAGCTTTGGGTACTAAAGAATAAACCAAAGTTGGAGACTCATGCTTTTAAGAGTCATTAAGAATTTAACAGTGATTAGCCAAAAAAGCCCCTGGCAATTTTGTTTGCTACAAAGAACTTTGCTTCAATGGCTCCATATAAAAACATTTTAGGAGTTCTGATTGATTTATTTAGGGTGACTTTGGTTTATTTAGGAAAAATGGTAACATAATATCTGTGTCTGGGTTATTGTTTGAATTTATTTGATGGTTATAAGGCCAGTGCAGAGAAAAAGAGCAAATCAGGCAGTCAGACAAGAAAAGAAAATTTATTAGAGGGAAAATGAGAGGGTGACTAGCCTTTGAGAAGAACCAGCATCCTTGCTTTCTGATGGGGTCTTTCTTATACCCCTGCATAACTTTAAGCCTGTAGTTGAGTCCTGTGGTCTCGTAGCTGGAGGTCTGGAATCTGGTGGTCTCGTAGCTTTAAGAAGGTAGGCACCAGTGGGAAAACAGAATGTCATTGTCAAGGGTCACTGTGATTTTATTCTTTGTTTGCAAGGTCAACACAAACAGCCATTTTAACAATGAGACCCCATGTGGCCCTATCAGTGATACAATAATATTATGGCTTTAAGCAGTCAGAAGTGTACAAATAAACACAAAAGACATAATTTAGGTAGAACTTATCTCTATTATGCAGGCATACTTTAGAGATATTGCAGGTTAGGTTCCAGACCACAGCAATAAAGCAAATATCACAATAAAGTGAGTTACATAATGTTTTTGGTTCCTCAGTGCATATAAAAGTTGTCTTTACACTGTACCATAATCCTTCAAGTGTGCAATAGCATTATGTCTAAGAAACAACATATATATCTTAATTTAAAAATACTTGATTGCTAAAAAATGAGAATCACGGTCTGAACCTTCAGTGAGTTGTAATCTTCCTGCTGGCAGAGTCTGGCCTAGATGTTGATGGCTGCTGACTGATCAGGGTGGTAGTTGTTGAAGGCTGGGGTGGCTCTGGCAATTTCCTAAATAAGATAGCAATGACATTTGCCACATCTATTGACTTTTTCACAAACAAATTCTCGCAGCATGCAATGCTCTTTGATAGCTTTTTATCAATAATAGAGCTTCTTTCAAAATTGGAGTTCATTCTCTCAAAATCTGCCACTGCTTTACCAACTAAATTTATGTAATAGCCTATTTTTTTTTAAATCATTTCAACAGTCTTCACAGCATCTTCACTAGGAGATTTCATCTCAAGAAACCACTTTCTTTGCTTATCCATAAGAAGCACTCCTCATCTGTTAAAGTTTTATTGTGAGATTGTAGTAATTCAGCTACATTTTCAGATTCTACTTTTAATTCTAGTTTTTGGCTATTTCCAGCACAACTGCAGTTACTTCCCACAGTAAGGTCATGAACCCCTCAAAGTCATCCATTAGAGTTAGAATCAACTTTTTCCAGAACCTGTTAAATGTTGATATTTTGGCCTCTTTCTGTAAACCAAGAATGTTCTTAATAGCATCTGGAATTATGAATCCTTTTCAGAAGGTTTTCATCTTACTTTGCCCAGATCCATCAGAGGAGTCACTATCTATGGCAGTTATAGTGTTATATAATACATAACTTAAATAATAAAACTTGAAAGTTGAAATTACTTCTTAATCTATGGGATACAGAATGAATGGTGTATTAACATCAGGAAAACAATATTAATCCCATTTGCACATCTCTGTCAGAGCTCTTGGGTGACCAGGTGTATTGTCGATGAGTGGTCATATTTTGAAGGTAATCTTTTTTCTGAGCAGTGGATCTTACCAATGAAAGTGAATATGAAAGTCATTCAGTCCTGTCCAAGTCTTTGTGACCCCATGAACCATACAGTCCATGGAATTCTTCAGGTCAGAATACTGGAGTGATGGCCTTTCCCTTCTCCAGGGGATCTTCCCAATCCAGGATCGAACCCAGGTCTCCCTCATTGCAGTCGGATTCTTTACTAGCTGAGCCACAAGGAAAGTCCAAGAATACTGGAGTGGATAGCCTATCCCTTCTCCAGCAGATCTTTCTGACCCAGGAAATGTACTGGGGTCTCCTGTATGGCAGGCGGATTCTTTACCAATTGAGCTATCAGGGAAATATTTGCAAACCATGTTGTTAACAGAAATGCTTTGTTAGTCAGGCTTTGTTATTCTATTTACAGAGTACAGGTAAAGTAGAAAAAAGCATAATTCTTAAGCAGAATTTTCATATCAGTGAGTGAACAGCAGCTTCAACTTACTAAAGTCACCAATTGTGAGTCAGCCTATCATTTGAAACTTGGAAGCCAGGCACTGACTTCTCTCTAACTGAAAGTCCTGGCTGGCATCTCCTTCCAAAAAAAAGGCTGCTTCATCTAGGTTGAAAATCTCTTGTTTGGTGTAGCCACCTTCATTAATATCTTAATGGATATCTTCTGGATAACTTGCTGCAGCTTCTGTATCAGCTTTTACTACTTTACCTATCATTTTATATGGAGTTAGCTTCCTTCCTTCAAACTCAGGAACAAGCCTCTACTAGTTTCAAACTTTCCTTCTCCAGCTTCCTAACCTGTCTCTGCTTTCAAATAATTGAAGAGTATTAGGGCCTTGGGCTGGATTAGATTTTGACATAAGGGAATATTGTGGCTGGTTTGATCTAACCAGACCACTAAAACTTTCTGTGCATCAACAATAGGTTGTTTTGCTTTTACACCTTTGTGTGTTCCTTGCCGAAGCACTTTTAAACTCCTCCAAGAACTTGTCCTTTTTATGCACAGCTTGGCTAACTGGCACAAGAAGCCTAGCTTTCAGCCTACCTCAGCTTTTAGCATGCCTTCCTCACTAAAAGGATAATTTCTAGGCTTTGATTTAAAGTGAGAGATGGGCAACTCTTTCTTTCACTTGAACAGTTAGAGGGCATTATGGGATTATTAATTAGCTTAATTTCAATATCATTATATTTCAGGAAGCAGGGAGCTCCTAGAAGAGAAAGAACAGCCTGTAGGTGGAGTAGTTAGAATACACACGATATTTATTGATTAAGTTCACTGTTTATATGAGCATGGTTTGCTGCACCAGAAACAATTATAATAGCAAGAATAAGGATCCTTAATTACAGATCACCAAATCAAATATAATAATAATGAAAAAGTTTGAAACACTGCAATAATAACCAAAACGTGACAGAAAGAAAAAGTGAACAATTGCTGTTGGAAAAATAGTGCTGTTGGACTTGCTCAACACAGGGTCGTGAAGGAACTTCAGGTTGTAAAAAACACATCTGCTTAGCACAATAAAATAAAGCATCACAAAATGAGATATTCCTGTATTGTTTTATCATGTCTCACCACTACATTATAAGTTTGATGTTAAGATGAATTAAAAGTACATATTTAAAATCTATATTTGAAGCAAAGTTAGCTTGTGAGGTATAGAATCAAGAATGAACGAGAATTAGGATAATCATGCCCTTGATAATCCTACCCTTACGATAATCTAACACCATGCTAAAGTGACACTAGTGAAATTAATTCAGACCACACCAGATGGCCCTATTTAAATACTTGGAAATCTCTTCCACAATAGATGTCAACAGAAACACAACTTACATTTTTCCAAAGTTGGTTGTATTCTGGGAAAAGTTTACTAACTATTACTTAGGAGAGCAGTAGAAACTTTGTGAATTCTGCAGAATAACCATTGGATTATCCTCTGGGGATGATGGCTTAAATATAAATAATAGTTGTATACAATAAAAATCTGGATGTGTCAGCTTATGCACATAAATCACTATATTAAATAATATCTATCAACCAACTTCAGATTAAAATTTTATTTTCACAAAATCATCTACATAGTTACTGTTCTTTGGAATTTTAAATTTCCACTGATTAAGCAGATGTACTATAATTATATATTACATAAGTATAATATTAATATATAACAGGCATGTGATACAGTATATAACATATGTTACTATATGATATATATAATATGTATTATAATTTTATATTTTAATTAAAATATGTTAATTTTATTCTTATTAAAGGAAAGCATTACTACATATTTAGCTATAAAGACAATATCTATCAATGGTTGTTCTTTCTATTCTTTTGTTTTCATTAACCCCACTATTTAAAAAATCTTATCTCTAAATATCTTAATTTTGCTTTAAATTAGAATATTTTAATAATAATAGAATATACTAGTTTTCATTAAAAAGTATTAACACAAAATAATATGAGCTATGCAGGTCATAACCATAAACTTGCAAATAGATTGAATTATAAGAATAAATATTTGAGGTGAGTTACATATTGTTAATGAATAGATTATTTAATCCCTTTGAGCAGGACGTCACAACCCCCAAGCCACTGACTGGTACCAGTCCATGATCTGTTAGGAACCAGGCCACACAGCAGGATGGAAAAATTGTCTTCCACAAAACCTGGTGCCAAAAAGGTTGAAGATTGCTGCCTTAGAGAAAATGACTGTCACCACAAACTTTCCTTCTTTTGTCTCTAATACTTAACATTAACTTTGAGGATATGAGGCTATAACAATAAATCAGGTCTAAATTGTAGCTAAAATGGCACTTTATTGATGGAAGTTTATTATGTATTCTACATCATATTCCTATTAAAGGAAGACAGACTATGAAGCATTATCCAAAACAGAACCTTTTTTCTCATTACTGATATTTATTCCACTTAGAACTTAATGTAGATGCGTCATGTGATCTTTGGTATCTTTCTTTTTAACATTAAAAAAGTTGCATAAGAAATTACTTGACTCCTTGGAGTGGAGTGAGGTCACCTTTTTTTCTTTTTTCCTGCAGGAGATGGCTACCTAAATGTTTTATATATGGCATAAATTTAACAAAAAGTAAGATGTTTAGGATAAATACATATATTTAGGTATATGATGCACAATGCACCTCAAACTGAACTAATTATATACTCTCAATTCCTACTGTGTCTTGAGTTTTATCTCAAATTCTCTGGAATATCCAGTTAACAGAATTTTCTAATTTTGTCAAACAGATATAACCTCTCTGTGAACCTGCCAAAGAAAAATCAAACATGGATTTGATTTTGCAGTGGTAAAAGTAGTTACAGTGGTAAGAAATAGACTTACCTCAGGAACTATTGCAATAAAGGAAAAAAAAAAAAAAAAACTTCGGTATAGAACTGGGCTCAATTCTAAAAACAAGACGAAGTAGCAGTGTATAGACAAAGAACAGTTTGCTAAAATGATGTAACAGAATTCTTGCTGAAAGCAGGCCAGAGTGGTTAGATATCACCTGGGAGAAGATAGAAGGTGAGAAATTTAATTAAATATTGATCAAATATCCAGGTAGGAAATTTTGATTAAAATGATTTAGCAAGATTCTGGCTAAAATCAGGCAATGCAAAGACAAACACAAAGGTCTGAAGGTTGAGACCTGATTGGGAAGAGGATTCAGAAGAGCCTCACTAGAAGTTGGTCAAAGAGAGAATTTTCATCAGAGCCAAAGTAGCTTATTGGTCTTAATGGTAGTAATTTGGTCTCAGTTTTATTGTATGCCATGCTCCCCATCATGGTGAGAGGTTACTGTAGGTCAGTGGTTTTCAGTAAGGGACAATTTTGTGCCCCAGTGGACCTTTGGTAAGATCTGGATTATTTTCGGTTGTTGCAACTGAGAGAGTGCTCCTGGCAGCCAGTGGGTAGAAGCCAAGGATGCTGTTAGATGTCTCCTGCATTGCAGGCAGATTCTTTATGACTGAGCCACCAGCGAAGCCCTCAATGCTCAGAACAGCTCCTCACAATAAAGAATTCTCTATTTCAAAACCTCTGAAAAACTTCACTTTGGATCAAGAATTGTGTCCTATTTTCATGTTCTTAAAACTTCTGGGTATGTTTTGTATGAACATCTTGCAAGTTTTAAACATCAGCGCTTGAGGACACTGGACTTCTCAGATGGCTCAATGGTTAAGAATCCACCTGCCAATGTAGGAGATGCAGGAGATGCGTGTTTAATCCCCGGTCAGGAAGATCCCTTGGAGGAGGAAATGGCAACCCACTCCAAAATTCTTGCCTGGAAAATCCATGGACAAAGAAGGCTGGTGGGTTACAGTCTTTGGGGTTGCAAAGAATCTTATAGGACTGAGCACGCAGGCACACTTGAGGAAACTACAAGTTCAACAGTCTTCTAAAGATAGCTCATGGCTTCCACATACGATAATGCATTTTACACAGTAAGATTCGTCATTTACTCGCTTTACATACTTGGTTCTGAGAAGGAAATGGCAACCCACTCCAGTACTCTTGCCTGGAAAATCCCATGGATGGAGGATCGTGGTAGGCTACAGTCCATGGGGTCGCAAAGAGTTGGACACGACTGAGTGACTTCCCTTCCTTCTTTCCTTCCTCCCTTCCTCCCTTCCTTCCTTCCTTCCTTCCTTTTTCTTTCTTTCTATTAGGTTATTATATCACATATTATATGCTATAATGGAGAGACTGAAAATATTGCAGCTTTAACATTTATTTTTCTCTCTTTAACAGTCCAGAGGTAAGAAATCAGTCAATAGGATGGTCCACATTGTTAGTGCAGCATTTCTTAAATCTAAGGTAGCTGCTCTACATCTTTTCACTCCTAGTCAGTTTTACTCCCAAGGGAGAAAACTTGGGTGAAACATGGGCTGACAATCTATTGGACTAACTTAGGGTCAATTGATTGCATTAAAACTGAGAAATGTTTGTCTCTTGCTGGAAGGCACTATGCAGGGCTAAAACTCATACAGAAGTGATTTTTTTAAAAAAGGTAGAATAGATACACAGTGTAATAAGCAATTGCCAAATGAATTAAGCCTAAAGTTTGAAAAATATAAAATGACTCTTCTTTATTTTCGGAGCTTTGACTGCTGTCTTTGTTTCTTATTTAAAAAAATTAATTAGTAGTCTATACAGATACTGTTTACTATTTTATCACAGGCAATTCTTTACGTAAGTAAAAGTGTTTAGTCACTCAGTCATGTCCAACTCTTTGCAATCCCATGAATGTTAACCTGCCAGGCTCCTCCATCCTTGGGATTTTCCAGGCAAGAATACTGGAGTGGGTTGCCATTTCCTTCTCCAGGGCATCTTCACAACCCAGGGATCAAACCCGGGTCTCCCTCATTGCAGGCAGACTCCTTACAGTCTGAGCCACCAAGGAAGTCCTATGTTAAGTGACTGCTCTTCCAAAATAATAATAATAATTAAAGGCTCTAGTGATTACAAAGTATTTCATTGTAAAGTTATGTTATCATTTTCTTAACTCTTAGTTTTTTATAGATATATCAGTTTCTTACAATTCACTGCACACAAATTAATAATGAACATCCTCTTACACAGATATTCATGTACCTCTATGATTACTTCCTAGACTACAATTCTTAGAAGTGGAATCTGTGGGTCAACTGTTACGAGTGTTTTATAAAAATCTTAAGGCATGTTGCCAAATGCCTTTCAGAATAGTTTTACCAATTTACATTCCACTAATGAGAGCCTTCACACTTGACTAAATTTTTGCCAACAATTGTATCACTGCTAAAATAAAAAGTTGCAGATTTGACAGGAGAAAATATGTTGCCTTCTTTTCTTTTTAAATTACCCTTTTAAGCATTATGGCTAATATTTTCATGAATTTATTGATCTTAACTTCTTTGCTTTTAAATAATTATTCTTATCTTTCCAGATAATATCTTTCTTTCTATATGTGTAAAAATATTACATTTATTTAAAAATATTAGTTTTCTTTAACTTGTCAATCAGTAAAACTGAAGACTGAGAGTTTATCTCTAAGTGAATTGCCGTTTCTTTCCATTTCTTTAATATTTTCCTTTTTGCTCTAATACTAAACCTTTCCTGTAAGGGACTTAAGTTGACAGTAGTTGCTCCAATTTTATTACTCTCTCATTATGATTTCTCACAGCAGCCTATGTCCCCACTTCCCACAAAGAATTACCTAAACTGACCTACAATAGGGAAACTCTCTGGAGAAGTCTATAGAGTTAAGAGACAGAGAAACTAAATGAATTCAGTTCAAGAATGGATAATGATTGAGTGATGGGACTAAAATTGTGGAACCAAATCAAAGCCAGATCAAGGCAGCATGAATTTGAGAACAAATCACTAGAAACCCTTGTGGATATGATCAGATTTTGCATTCATGAGATGTTAGGTGGATGGGTTTGAATGTAATAAACTGACTTCAAAATTTTCAGAATAGAAAGAAAAAACTGATAAGTCATAACTATCAGAAAATCTATGTTATACTTTAAATTATAATTAGGTATGCTTATTGTTTGTGCTAAATTTTTCTCATTGCTGGTATATAAGATAAACTGATTCAATTTTTGAGTTGGTGTATATTCTGTTGGTATACATTCTGTATGCAACCTACATGTGACAACAGAGTCAGATGCTCATAATAAGAACAATTCCACAGCTGAGTATGAATGCTATATACCACTCAATAGTTATTTCATTCATGTCCATTCATAATTTTTGACTTTTTAAGAAGTAAAGTTTGCTGGAACTCTTGATAATCTACTGACAAAGTGACATTAATGGAAATATTAATTCAGGCAAATTCTGATTTAGTGCAATAGCATTCAGAATTCAAATATTCATATTTAGGTACATTACTTGCTAAAAGTTAGGAAAATATTATTTTAAAGGAAGTTAGCATCTCTTGCAGTAAAATGTCATTTTTATTTAGTGTATTATGAAAATAATAGCACTCATTAAAATATATACATACTTCAAGTCACTTTCTCTCTTGAGAGAGAGAAACTGACTTTCCAATATCCTTTTATTTGCATTGGTACTTCTGCAGAAAATTAATATGTCTATGTTACTTTTTGTCTGGATTCTCTATTCTCTTCCTTTGATTTATCTACCCCTTGTGAATGTCTCAACCTGTGTATCATACCAGTAAGTTCTGAGATCACATCATGTAGTGACTCCAATTTTGTTCTTTTCCAAAGTTTTGGAAACTATTCTAAGTCCTTTATATTCCCATATGAAATTTTAAATTAGCTTGTGAAATGCTACCCCAAAATAAGCCTGACAATTTTGACTGGGGTTGAGTTACTTCTACAGATTACTTTGAAGTGAACTGACATCTTAAGATACTGAGTCTGTCACATTTTATAGAAGAAGTAACACAGTTCAGTTCAGTTCAGTTCAGTCCAGTCGCTCAGTCATGTCCAACTCTTTGCAACCACATGGACTGCAGCACTCTCGGCTTCCCTGTCCGTAACCAACTCTTGGAGACTACTCAAATTCATGTCCATACCGTCAGTGTTGCCATCCAATCATTTTTAATTGAATGTATTTCTAAGTGTTTTAGAGGTTTTGGTGTTATTATTCTTTTCAAATTTTTGTTTTTGCATTTACTTAGAAATATAGTTGATGTAAATTTAATTTTTTTTATAATTCCAAATTTACAGGAAAGTTGCAATGATTATATAAATAATTCTGTATGCAGATTTATCCATTCTTTACATTTCCCTTCGTATGTTCTATGATTTTTTTTTCTAAATTATTTGAGGACAAATTGGAGATAACTTTGCCACTTTACCTTGAAACAATTTAATGTGTACTACCTTGGAACAAAGACATTCTTTTATATGACCACAGAGCAATTATCAACATTAGAAATTAAATTATAGATACAATGTTATTATCTAAATTCAATTCATTCTCATATTTTCTCAAATGTACTATTAATGGTCCTAATGGCTGTTTTCTTTGTTTAGGATCCTGCATTGCATTTGGTTGCTATTTATTTTTAGTTTCATTTAACTTGGAATCTTATCTATCTCTCTTGACCTTGACATTTTATTTTATTTACTTATTTTTTATTTTTTGTATAAATTTATTTATTTTAACTGGAGGCTACTTATTTTACAATATTGTATTGGTTTTGCCATACACTGACATGAATCAGCAATGGGTGTACATGTGTTCCCCATCCTGAACCCCTCCCACTTTCCTCCCCATCCCATCCATCTGGGTCATCCCAGTGCACCAGCCCTGAGCACCCTGTATCATGCATCGAACCTGGACTGGTGATTCATTTCACATATGATAATTTACATGTTTCAGTGCCATTCTCCAAAATCATCCCACCCTCTACCTCTCCCACAGAGTCCGAAAGACTGTTCTATACATCTGTGTCTCTTTTGCTGTCTCACATACAGCGTTATCGTTACTATCTTTCTAAATTTCATATATACACATTAGTATACTGTATTGGTGTTTTTCTTTCTGGCTTACTTCACTTTGTATAATAGGCTCCAGTTTCATCCACCTCATTAGAACTGATTCAAATGTATTCTTTTTAATGGCTGAGTAATATTCCATTGCGTATATGTACCATGGCTTCCTAATCCATTCATCTGCTGATGGACATCTAGGTTGCCTCTGTGTCCTGGCTGTTATAAACAGTGTTGCGATGAACATTGGGATACACTGTGTCTCTTTCAATTCTGGTTTCCTTGGTGTGTATGCCCAGCAGTGGGATTGCTGGGTCATGTGGCAGTTCTATTTCTAATTTTTTAAGGAATCCCCACACTGTTCTCCACAGTGGCTGTACTAGTTTGCATTCCCACCAACAGTGTAAGAGTGTTCCCTTTCTTCCGCACCCTCTCCAGCATTTATTGCTTGTAGACTTTTGGATAGACTGGTGTGTAATGGTACCTCACTGTGGTTTTGATTTGCATTTCTCTGATAATGAGTGATGTTGAGCATCTTTTCATGTGTTTGTTAGCCATCTGTATGTCTTCTTTGGAGAAATGTCTGTTTAGTTCTTTGATTGGGTCATTTATTTTTCTGGAATTGAGCTGCAGGAGCTGCTTGTATATTTTTGAGATTAAGTCTTTGTCAGTTGCTTCGTTTGCTATTATTTTCTCCCATTCTGCAGGTTGTCTTTTCATGTTGCTTATAGTTTCCTTTGTTCTGCAGAAGCTTTTAATTTTAATTAGGTCCCATTTGTTTATTTTTGCTTTTATTTCCAATATTCTGGAAGGTGGGTCATAGAGGATCCTGCTGTGGTTTATGTCAGAGAGTGTTTTGCCTATGTTTTCTCTAGGAGTTTTATAGTTTCTGGTCTTATGTTTAGATCTTTAATCCATTTTCAGTTTATTTTTGTGTATGGTGTTATAAAGTGTTCTAGTTTCATTCTTTTACAAGTGGTTGACGAGTTTTCCCAGCACCACTTGTTAAAGAGGTTGTCTTTTCTCCATTGTATATCCTTGCCTCCTTTGTCAAAGATAAGGTGTTCATAGGTGCATGGGTTTATTTCTGGGCTTTCTATTTTGTTCCATTGATCTATATTTCTGTCTTTGTGCCAGTACCATACTGTCTTGATGACTGTGGCTTTGTAGTAGAGGCTGAAGTCAGGCAGGTTGATTCCTCCAGTTCCATTCTTCTTCCTCAAGATTGCTTTGGCTATTCAAGGTTTTTTGTATTTCCATACAAATTGTGAAATTATTTGTTCTAGTTCTCTGGAAAATACCGTTGGTAGCTTGATAGGAATTGCATTGAATCTATAGATGGCTTTGGGTAGTATACTCATTTTCACTATATTGATTCTTTCAATCCATGAACAGGATCTATTTCTCCATACAGACTGCTTTTAAAAAAAAAAAAAAAGTCTTTCAGTTTTGTTTTGTTTTTTTTTTCTGAAAATTCCTTATGCTTGAACTCAGGATATGCATTCTTGGCAGAAATACTACACAAATAATTTTATGTTCTTCTCAGAGTATCATATGAAGAAACACATGATGGCTTGTGTTGTCCCTATATTGGTACATATAAAATTAGATCACTGTTTAAGATGATGTCTGTTGAGTCTCTTCATTGTTAATATTATTTTTCCTAGTAAATGATATATTTTCTTGAGATGCATTTTAAGACTATATAAATAGGAGAAAATTTGAGACCATGTAAATACCTTATTCATCAAATAGTCACTAACTATTCTTTGGATCCACTAAAAATTTCTTAATTCCGTTATTTTTTCTACTATTATCAGTCAACATTCTACCTTAAGAAACATTCCTTTCTTTTTTCTCTATTTGTATATTATGTATATCCAATGGGCTTGTTGATTTCTTTTAATCTAGTGGACTATAATTTACTATAATCAGTCTTTATTTTGATGTTCAAATGCCCCTTATATGACTAGCAGGACTTACATGACTAGCATATGACTTATATGACTAGCAGGAATCCTTCAAGCTGGTTCTCATATTGTTTTCACATGACTCTTCATTCTTTAAGAACTCCTTTGCTTCTTTGTCACAATAAAATTCTTCAAGCTCATATCATACATTCCCTGACACAGCTCTGGAATCAACCTTTTCTCTAAAAGTCCTATTTTTTCTTAGTGAAAATCAAAAATTGGGTTCTCTTGTGTGCTCATTGCTAATGGCATATTCTTGCTTGCTAGTTCTGTGCTGTCAAATAAAATATCCATTCTCAATATGTAGCTTTTTTTAATATAAATATTAATTTTAATTACATACAATTAAAAGTAAGTTTCTCAGTCATACTAATTACATTCCAAGTATTTAAAACCAAATGTGGCTAGTTACATAATGGAGAGCACAGACATAAAATATGTCCATCACAGGAAATTTTATTGGATAATGCTATTCTAAACCCACTCAGTGGAAAAAGCTTGAAGGTAAGTACAAACCTGTATATAACACACATAATGCACATACCATTATACATATAACCATAATTTCAGAATTCCTACTAATCTAATTTGTCCCTTTTAAAGTTTAAATTCCCATCTTTAATAGTGAAAACACCATCTCCTTGTGATCCTTGGCTTCTGTTCCCATCACTTCATGGCAAATTGATGGGGACACAGTGGAAATAGTGACAGACTTTATTTTGGGGGGCTCCAAAATCCCTGCTGATGGTGACTACAGCCATGAAATTAACAGACACTTACTCCTTGGAAGAAAAGTTATGACCAACCTAGGTAGCATATTAAAAAGCAGAGACATTACTTTGCCAACAAAGGTCCATCTAGTCAAGTGTCTGGTTTTTCCAGTAGTCATGTATGTATGTGAGAGTTGGACTGTAAAGAAAATTGAGCACTGAAGAATTGATGCTTTTGAACTATGGTGTTGGAGAAGACTCTTGAGAGTCCCTTGGACTGCAAGGAGATTCAACCAGTCCATCCTAAAGGAGATCAGTCCTGACTGTTCACTGGAAGGACTGATGCTGAAGCTGAAACTCCAATTCTTTGACTACCTGATGGGTAGAGATGACTCATTTTAAAAGGCCCTGGTGCTGGGAAAGATTGAAACAGGGAGAAGAAGGGGAAGACAGAGGATGAGATGGTTGGATGGCATCTGGTAAATTCTGCCAGTTGTTGATGGACAGAGAGGCCTGACATGCTGCAGTCCGTGGGGTCACAAAGAGTCAGACACGACTGAGTGATTGAACTGAACTGAACCGTGATCCTTGATTGATATTGAAATTTATACATTTGAGTAATAGAAATTCCTCTTCTAGACATTATAGATTTGCTTTGGCAGAGACAGCTCAGATTGAGTTTCTGGGTATGTCTGCAGGTAATGTGCTTAGGTAGGGAGGCTTGCCATTATGGACTACTTGCGGGCAAGGCAACTGTAGTAGTTCTGAGGCTGGAGATGAGGGAATGTAGTAGAGGCTGGAAAAAGTTGGGCAGGACTGCTGACTTGGTTCCCTACCCAAGTGGCACTATAGGATGAGCTCCATTATTGTCCAGCTTTTCTGGACAAGCTTACTAGATGGTTGAGTCAAGTTCTCTACTCAGTTGAAAATGTGGCTATGAGTAAGATTCCCTGCCCTGGCAGGGCAGCAGATCAGTGCCCAAACTCTGCACAGTTCTTTGTTTGGAGGCCCAAAGCAGGCATGATTGTATATTGAACTTCCTGGTCAGGTGAGGCCACCAGGTTTGCTCTGCTCTATGGGCTGTGCAATCTGTTCAAGTGACACTTAGCACCATTGAATAGGTTACCCAGCTTCCCATGTGCTTACATGGTTAGGTTCCCTGGTTAGACAGACTCAAGGCTGTATTCAGAGATGAGCAGAGATACAAGTTAAATTTCTTACTTGGGCATAGCTGAAGAAGCACTTCCAAAACTAGTAAAGCTCTTTGTTGTCTTAACTCAAGTTGATCCACATTCAAATTTCCCTGATCAAACAGCATCACTGACTTGGCTGTGTGAACTATCAGCTGTCTACCCTCTCTCAACTTGTCCCCTGCTGGGCCAATGCAGCTTCCAAGAGTTGATAACAGCCCTTCTGTTCAGATGGAGTGGGAAGACTCTTTCCAGAGTGCGTAGGGGACTCACCTACCTTGCCTGAATGGAAAGGGGAGGGTCTACTCTAGGCTACTCTCAATTCTCCAACTAGCCTCTCTGGTTGGGATGGGCTGGGAGCTACCCTCAACCTAGGCTATGAATTAACCCCCTTGATTGTGTCTAGCACAAGGAGCCTCCACTGGTACTGGTTTTGCTCTGGGAGTGAATAACCTACCTGCTCACTTCTTGGCTCAAGCACCACTGAGCTGAACCAGGAGTGGTCCCCAGCCCTTCTGGTCAGATGAGACCAGAAGTCACTCTCCATAGTGGGTGGAGCTATAACTCAACACATCTCCTGACATCGGCCAACCAGGCTCCAGGACCAGAAAAATTTGCCTGAGGACCTAAATTAGGTAGATCTGGACCTGCCACATTTCCTGATGAGAGTGCAATCTTGACTTGGTTCTGCAGATGAGCAAAGCTGCTGGTCCTACTTGAGCACTGCAGGTAGGAACTACATGCTCCTTGTTGCAAGCCTTCACACTTTCTTCATCACAGTAGGATTTCAACTGACTGGAAACCACAGATTCACCTGCAATTGCTGTCATGCAAGATCAGAATAGAGGCTCCCACAAAGTAACTCACAATGATGAGAGAGTTGTTTCACCTGGGTACTTTTCCCCACTGGAACCAGAGGCTCTGTATTGTTTTGCACTGTCAGGGGGAGGGGCAATGTGGTCAAGCATAGTAACTTCCCTTACCCTTCAAACGCAGTCTGTTTAGGTCTCTATGAAATAGAGGTACTTCAGTTTTACCCCTATTTTCAAAGATTACCTCATTGGTTGAATACATATTCATTGTTCTTGTGATGGGGAGCAAAGCCAAGTATAACATATCATCATTTGGTGATGTCACTCTACACTCATTTTTTCCTGTATTCCAGACATAGTGTGGGCTTTCCTAGTAGCTCAGACAGTAAAGCATCTGCCTGCAATGTGGGAGACCTGGCTTCGATCCCTGGGTCAGGAAGGTACCCTGGAGAAGAAAATGGCAACCCACTGTAGTACTCTTGCCTAGAGAATTCCATGGACAGAGGAGCCTGATGGGCTATAGTCCATGGGGTGCTAAAGAGTCAGACACGACTGAGCAACTAACACACACACAGACAGTGTAGAAAAGAATAGTGGTGTCTGAAGTAAAATGCTGTTTGTTCTTTGGGGTAGTTGGCAAGAGCAAGAGTCCAACCGAGTTGGTTATAGTGCATACACCTCTGGTTAAACTAACTCTCAGATATTTCCTTGGATCTTGACAGTGTTTAGATTGGAAAGCAGTCAATATTTCTCCATACTTTTGCTTTATATTTAGCTTTATTTGGGAAAAAATATTTTTCCTTCCCCCTTTTTAGGTTATTTAAATGGTCTAATTAAACTGACAAAAAATATTAATAGGAGAAAAAAGTTGAATTATATATGTATAGTATATAATTTAGTTATATATATGTGTGTGTGTGTGTGTGTGTGTCTGTGTATATATATGTATGAAAGTTAACAAAGTGAAATTGTTAGTCACTTAGTTGTGTTGGACTCTTTGCAACCCCATGGACTGTAGCCCCCCAGGCTCCTCTGTCCCTGGAATTCTCCAGGCAAGAACATAGGAGTGGTCAGCCATTCTCTTCTCCAGGTGATCTTCCTGACCCAGGGATTAAACCTGGGTCAGGAAGCCCATGTATATATGAGATCCCCTTAAAATATTAAACTGAAGGGCAAGACAGGCAGTTGAGTTTTATATGCCATCCTGAGTTTAGGAGAGAGATAGGGGCCTGGGACTAGTAAGGGGAGGAGAGTAGTTCAGAGGACAATAAGAAGAGAGCAATTGTTATTGTTCAGCCTCTAAGTTGTGTCCAGCTCTTTGCAATCCCACAGACTGCAGCTCACCAGGTTTCCCGGTCCTTCACTATCTCCTGGAGTTTGCTCAAACTCACGTCTATTGAATCAGTGATGCCATCCAATCATCTCATCCTCTGTTGCCTGGTTCTCCTGCTGTCAATCTTTCCTGGAGCAAGTGTTTGGTAATTAGGTGTTTGTCCTGCAAATTAGATAGGCCATTCAGATGAAAATTATATTTGGTGATAGCTCTGTCTCTGAGTTAGGCCCCAGTCTAAATTTTTAAGAGAGAGGTAAAGGTTTTTCTTTGAATCTGCTGTTTGCCTTCAACTTTATTGTTTGCCTACAACTTTAAATAACACATAAGCTGAAGTGCATAGTTTAGCATCATGTAGTCTGATCCCCTTTGGCTGCATCTCTGGAAGAGTCCAGGAATCCAAGCACAGTAATCAGCTTATATGTGAAGATTGAATATATTATTCTGTTTTTATCTCTTCCTTGAATTCTAATTGTTTTGTAAGTTTCTGAGTTGTAAAGGATAAAAATATTTGGAATTATAATGGCAGTTTCTTGTGCTCAAGACACTATGAGATTTCAATTTTCCCTAAATGTCCAGTTATTAAAGTCTTTTAATTTCTCTTTATCCAAATTCGCTTTCCAATTGTAGACACATTCCTCAACCTATCTACATCCTAAATATGTTTTTCTTCAGATGTTGCTACCCTAACTCTGCACTTAGGGAACTCTAGCACTTTTCTGTAATCCATTTCATTGAGGCTCCCTTACATTCACCAATCTTCAGTAGTACTGTAGAAAATATGGTTGGATGGTTGTTTGTTTATTCCACAGAGGCAAAAGTCTACCACATTCTTTTGCATGCTAAACATCATTTGGAGTTTATAGTTACCTTTATAATTAAAACTGACAGCTCATTTTTAAACATTATATTAATGTTTAGCATAACCACAAAAATTTTACTTCTCTATTTTCTGTCATCAAGTCATAAGACCTCTAAATACAAGGATTGTTATGTGCATATATTGGAAACTTCACGTAATTGAAACAAAGGTAACCCAGTTTACATAAAACTTTTTAGTTATTTTCTTTGCAGAATTGTATCAATTAAAAACAAAAAACCTAAACTTATTTCATTAACATCTAGAATGGTGTAAGTATTCTCATGAGTAATTCATGAGTAAAATGTAGTTACATTTTCTAAGACTATAACTCAACCTTAGTAATTTTGTTTAGTCTCAGTTCAAAAGCACTCCAACAAAATAGCTTCAAAAGGTTTGATTCTTTTTTTTTTTTTTTTAATGCTTGCTTTTTGTGGACACAGATGAAAAATATATTAGAAGTAAACGATCATGTTTTGAACATCTGATTCAGGAATATTGCCATAAATTCATGGAATTAAAAGATCAATTTAGGTAATGAAGTTTGCTATCCTATCTGAAGTCAGGAAGGTTCAAGTATTGAAATCAATTTCACCCACAAGACATAGAGATACTCTCTTGACTAATTTATCACTGTAATTATCCACTAATTCAATTTTAAACTGATAATTATTACTCAAAAGATCATTTTAAATACAGAACTGGAAACAACTTCATCTATGTCTTTCTTATTTTTCAGCTTTACAACTTAAATATTAGTGTTTGTCATGGTACTTTAAATAAACAAGAAACTATAATTTACAGTAAAAGTATACAATATAATTAGTCAGTGATATAGTGCATTAAGTATCATTAAGCTTCCAGGACATTTCCTAAACTCAAGTAAATTGGATTTAATGAACACTTACCTCTCTCTCATATAGTTTTATTCCTAAGTTCTCAGTATTATTTAATATGATATGTAACATAATCCTTGAGTTTATGAGTTATTCACGTAACAGTATTCCAAATATTCACTTTTAGCAAAATAGCAATATGAATGTGTCTAATAAGAAAACTGGTTGTTTTGCACTGCTCTGCCATCTTTGCCCTCCCTTACAGCCTTATATAACAAATATAAAATTTTAACCATCTGGTACATATAATTCCATGTATGTACACAGCCTCATCTACTTATCTTAGCTCATATTTAACATTTTTTTGTGTGTAGTTGGCTACATAATTTATTATTGATTAAACATACTCTCACAAATCTGCAACTTGTTACTTTTATTTAAATATATACATTGAACATGTCTAAATAATGTCTGCATAGATCTACTCATTTCTTTTCTATTTCTAATTGGTATGCATATATATATTACACATTGTTTATACTCAGTGCTCACTCATGTTTGAACTTTGTAACCCCATGGGCTGTAGCCTACTAGATCCCTCTGTCCATGGAATTTCCCAGGTAAGAATACTAGAGTGGGTTGCATTTCCTCCTCCAGGGGATCTTCCCAACCCAGGGATTGAAGCTGTATCCTCTGTGTTTCTTGTATTGGCAGGTAGATTCTTTACCACTGAACCACTTGAGAAGCCCCATATTACACACAAATGATATAGATTAACATGTTCACTTAACCATAAACACCTGTAGAAAACATTCCATAGAAAATTACATGTATGCACACAAATATACAAGATTTGTCTTGGTGCTCAAAAATTCTCTTGGTGATTCCATTATATATTTTATGTTATAGTCTAAAGATGGTAGCTGAAGCTCCAGGCATGATATTGAAATTCTAAAGCAAAGAATGGGAAGGCAAGGTACCAGCACATCGGTTCCTTTAATCAGGATGGGGAATAAAGGAATAAATGCTGCATATTTCTAATTTGCTCCATTCAGAACTGTATCAGATGGTGGTCTACACATGTAAAGAAGGTAGACAAAGAGAACTCTTTCAACCTCCAGTCTTTATTGTAAAGAAAGCAGGGGACAAAGATGAGCATATTTGTTTGGTTAACCAAAGAAACTCATACTTCTCATCATCTTCCTGTTTTGGAAAATGTGAATACCTCTTATTAGTATTTTCTAGCATTTGTCTCAATTTTTATTTATGATGATGGTGTCAATGACTTTGCTGAGTGTTTCTTTTAGGCCACCATGTGCTAAGAACAACTTACATGTCATCTAAACTATACTTGATATTAATAACAAGATATTGGCATCCCTGTTTTGGAGATGTGGTATACAAGGCCCAGACTTGTTAAATTCCTCACTTACTATGGAGAAAATGAAAATAACTGTGATTTAATTACCAATCATCCTTAAAATTTTCAAAGACTAGAGTATAGAGATAGTGACTGTGACCATGAAATTAAAAGATGCTTGCTCCTTGGAAGAAAAGCTATGACAAAACTAGAGAGCGTATTAAAAAGCAGAGACATCACTTTTGCAGCAAAATTCTGTCTAGTCAAAGCTATGGTTTTCCATATAAGTATGTGAGAGTTTCCATGTATGTATATGAGAGTTGGACTATAAAGAAGGGTGAAAACCAAATAATTGGTAGTGTCAAACTGTGGTGCTGGAGAAGACTCTTGAGAGTCCCTTGGATCACAAGGAGATCAAATCAGTCAATCCTAAAGAAAATCCATCCTGAATATTCGTTGGAAGAACTGATGCTGAAGCTCCAATACTTTGGCCACCTGATATGAAGAGCCAACTCAGGGGGAAAGACCCTGATGCCTGGAAAGACTGAAGTCAGGAGGATAAGGAGGAAATAGTGGGTGATATGGTTGAATGGCATCATAGACTCAAAGGACATGAGTTTGAGCAAACTTTTGGAGTTAGTGAAGGACATGGAAGTCTGGCATGATGCAGTCTATGAGATCACAAAGAGTGGAACACAACTGAGTGACTGAACAAGAGTATAGTGTCCTGCTTTTATAGTAGTAATTCAATAAAGTTTTTTTTTTAAAAAAAGAGAAACATAATATTTGTAACACAGACATGTTAAATACCTCACCCAATTCATAAAAACTTTAAGTGAGCATCTATTGTGATTCATTTGCCAGTTGATCTGACTGAAAAGACTAGGCATATGGAATACATATAGTCAAACATATTATAGTATCTTTGACTTCATGCAATTGACAATACAATTAATCATTGACTTATTACAATTTCATCATTTATATCATCTTCATCAGCATAATTGTCAGATATTGATATGTATTTGTTGTAATAATTTTAACAGAATGTGTGAATGCTGATGAAAAAAGTTGTTAAGTCATTTTTCTTCAACATTAAGGGAAAAGCTAAGTCCAGTGTTGGATTTATTTTAATTTCTAAGCATAAGTTTATTTTAGTGATAATAGATCCTACCATCAATGGCAACAATTTATACCTCAGATATGACATAAAAAACAGAATGTCAATTAGAGTTTAGTTCAATAAAGATTTTCAAATGCTTCCATCACTTCCATTTGTAATATTAATCACAAAGATAAGACAGAAGTACTGAAGCCTTAGTCACTCAGTCATGTCTGCCTCTTTGTTACCTCATGGACTGTAGCTTGCTAAACTCCTCATCCATGAGATTTTCCAGGCAAGAGTACTGTAGTTGGTACCCGTTCTCTTCTCCAGAGGATCTTCCCAACCCAGTGATCCAACCCAGGTCTCCTGCATTATAGACAGATTCTTACCATCTGAACCACCAGGGAAGCCTATGATAACATTAACAGTACTCAGTATTATTAGTAGTAGTGATAACATTACTAATAATAATATTGAGTTTCTTTGTTTGCTTTGATAATGATTCTAGTTTAAAATATATACAACAGGGAATTCCAATTTTAAATTTTAGCTCTTTCCAAATACATCATCTCTTCTCATTATTGGAAGGATGCTGAATTTGAGAGCCATCTTTATATCTATTTGCATTGATTATCCTCTCCAGAGACTCTCTAATGTGCAGCATAAGTGAATTTAGTTTACTCACACTGTGTAATCAAAACCCTATGGTGATATGGGCTCTTGTTGTTACACTCTTGTGGCAGATTACATGAACATTTCTCAAGGAAAATGTTTGTACCATCTCATATTCTTCTTTGAGATGATTCTCAGATCGGTAAACTATTTTTGTTGGAGTTACTGCATTCTCATAAAAGGTATTTTGTTTGTGCAGTATAGGAACAATAAATGAGTGTTAAAATTAATTTTCTTAAAGAAATTAACTTTCAAAGGTAATTCTCCAAGGTTAAAAAACTGTTTTAAGAAAGCAATGATCATGTGCTTTCACACTGGTGGTGTATTAAACCTTAATGGGTAGAGAAACAGAAAACAAAAAACCTAAGTGTCTACACTTTTCAAATAAGCTTCTATAGCGTGAATGGCAAACTTTCTTTGTTGGTGGCCAGATAGCAGATGTTTTTGTCCATGTTGGCCTTGTGGTCTCTGCCTTAAGTAGTCAACTCTGCCTTTATGGTACAAAACAGCCACTGACAGTGGGTGAAATTGAGTTGTAATAACACTTACTTAAAAAAAAAAAAAAGCAAAAGCACACACACTATGAATGGGCTTTGGCCCAGGGCCATAGTTTGCCAGTCTGTAATGTAGATGGTCTGCTTCACTTTCCATCCATAGGAAAGTACTATTTACACAGCAGCTTGGACCAGAACACTGGGTAACTATGTACCCTGCAATGAATCAATGTTTATTGATTCATTTCAGGCACATAGGCTCTCTCTTAAATGACTCAACTCATCTCTACGCCTGTTTTTCTTTACTATTGTTTTTCAAATCACCTTTTCAGAGGGAAATTTTCATTGAAAGAGAATAAAGTACAGCAGGAGTTGGAATGACTTTCTTCCTCCAGGTTGTTTATATCAGTCTGGGTGTGGAAGCAAGCATGTCCTTTTCTTGTTCCACACTGTTCTGAACAAGTCTGAAAGGGTCTTTGAAAAATGAAAGTGTTAGTCAGTTAGTTGTGTCCAACTCTTTGCAACCCTATAGACTGTAGCCTGCCAGGCACATCTGTCTATGGAATTTTCCAGGCAAGAATACTGGAATACATTGCTATTTCCTTCTCTAGAAATCTTCCCGACTCAGACATCGTACCCACGCCTCCTGCTTGGCAGGTGAATTCTTTACCATTGAGCCATCTGGGAAGTCCATTTAAATATTTACTTAAAACTAGTACCCCCCCCCCCCCACTTTTTTTTCTTCAACTAATTTCATCCTTTTACATCTTTTCAGAAAAATATTCTCCACTGTATTTTTAGGTTTCAACTGTATCAAGAAATAACATGTATGAATACCTATAATTTAAAATCAAGGACTACAAAGAGTAAAGAATTTTTGACATTCATCTTTTTCATATTCTTATATTTGTTTAAAGAACAAAACAAAACTCAATGAATTATTTTCATGAAGGCAGCAAAGAGTTAAAAATTATAGCCAAATATGCTGCCTATAAGCCAATAATATTTCCAGATTTGCCAATTTAGCTATTTTAAAAATACAGTTCCTCTCACATAAATATCTAAAACATCATGCATTAATATAGGAAAGAAAATGTGTCTTAAAATGCAGTTTAGTCTCAGTTTATATTAGCAAAGGGTATTGTGTTTCTTATTCAATGTTCATGCAATTTGCTAAATTTTATCTGATTGTTCTCTAGACTAATATGATTTTGAGTTGTTGGTGATAATAGAGGTTAACTAGGTATGACCCCTTGCTTCTAAGCCTTAATTTCTCATTTCAAAATCACTTTCTCTGAGGTTTCCATTTTAAAGGAGTGAAGAAATTTATTATCACAGAACAGACATTTTCAATGCCCTTAATCCTCTGTATGACACATAACTTTGTTGATCCTGTAGGATTTTTTCAGAGAAATTACTTTTTTTTTTTTAAATGAGGAGTCAAACACAGTTAAATTTCGTGTGTCAGAAGTCCTCCTCAAGGCTTGAAGGATGCATGCAATTATACTAATGGAACATCAAGTTCCTGTTCCTAAGAAAAAGTTTGAGAGAAATCTCAAGCTGGAATAAGATGACCTCTCCAGAATAAAAACTGAGGATTATTTTTATATTTCCCAAAGTAATTAGTAAGGTTGGCAAATCTCTTGAATTTGATTTAAACCAAATGGTACAGTGAATTGTACTCCAATAAATCTTCATGTATTCTTCAACAGAATGGAATATATTGCTTGTATGCTCCAATGTGTAATATAAAGAAGAGCACCATATGGTGCCTTGCTAGAAATAGTCTCCAGTGAGCTCCAATAATAGTCAACAGAGTGGGCAGAGGTTATTTATTGCAGTAGCAAGCATTTAGGGATTTTCCCTTCTAGCCGGAAGGTAGCATTTAGAGGATTTGAAATCTGTCTAAGTGCCTCATTTTATTGTCTTCTTTGTAAAACATTGTTAGTTTATTATGGTAACAGTGGTCAAGGTTTTTTGTTTTGTTTTCAAATAAGAATTAAGAATAAAGTCACTATGTAAATCACTGATTGATGGTGGAAAATGTACAAAATAAAAACATCTTTTCATTCTCACTTCACCAGACTGCCTTACAAGCTTACAAACAAATAATTAGAGAAAGGAGTTGGGGAGGTTTAGAAAGATTATCTATGATTCAGTTTCAAGTCAATAATTCAATCCTATGATTATCTATGAATCCATTTCAAATTGATTCTATCAATAGATGTTCTATTTACATATAATTTCTACCAACTATGTTGTCCATATTCGATGTGCAAGAAAAACTGAAAGTTACCAGGCTAGGCAATGGGTGTGGAGGGGTTTTATATACATATATATACACACACACATGTATATATGCTTGCTCAGTCATGTCCGACTCTTTGTGACTCCGCGGACTGTATGGTCCACCAGGCTCTCCTGTTATGGAATTTTCCAGGCAAGAATACTAGAATGGGTTGCCATTTACTCCTCCAGGGGATCTTCCCAATCCAGGTACTGAACTTGTGTCTCCTGTCTCCTGCATTAGCAGGTGAATTCTTTTGCACTGAGCCAGCCGGGAAGCCCAACGCATATACACCTCCATGCAAACTTGCTTCAGGCAATCCCCTTGTAATCTTTCCATTACTTTCTTCTATTGTCTTCTGTAAATAACCACTGCAAATAGATTCAGTTTATCCAGTAATATCCAACTTTATAAATATTCAGTAAAGGCCTTTGAGGGTGTGATTTGTTGATGAATTACATTATTACAATCACTGCTGCACTAAACATTATTAAACATATTATCACTCACTCCTTCACCAATTGGTTTAAGGTGGAATGTAGAAGAAAGAGAAGGGGAGAAGGAGGCATTGAAATGTAAATGTGAAGAGGCAAGGCATAATTTCTTTACACCTAAAAATGTGTGCTCACTTCAAATTGCTATTATTTTAGGTATCATTTATAAGGAAGACAATGAAAACATGGGATAAAGTGTGTGAGAAATTGGGAAACTGTGTTTTGCTTTAAGCAGGTAATATTATTGATTTATGTAAAGTGGTTGTAAGCCACCTAAATAAGGGAGTTTGTAGTGTGTACCTGACCTGTTAACATCTCTAATTAACTGATCTCTATCATTCCAAAAATAGTTGTGAATTGTTTAAAGAGATAACAGAACAAGAAGTCCCTAACAAAAGCAAGAATTCACATTGTGGAGCTGAAAATATGCCTGAAAGTTAATTGTTTTTAGAGATTTCTCAATAAGCGATTACTTCAACATTTTTATTATAGAAATCATTATAGTAACAAACTTAACAATCTTAGTTTTAACTGTAAATGAAAATATTGTGTTACAGATATTTTAAAATAATTAAACAAAACAGTACCTTAGCACATGTTAAGCTCTCAACAAATATTACAGTTATTTTTTGTTACGCAGTTCAAAGTGCTATTAGGGTTCCAATTAGTTAACACAAGTTTAAGAATTATGACAAAGGAGGATCAGGGAAGAATCTTCAGGGAGAAGTTGTCCTAGGAAAAGAAAAGTATACTAATAGATGTGACTATGACAATTTTAATAGATGTATATGCTAGAATAATATTTTTAAAACTCCTCACAATATGCAAATTAAATTGGCATTTCAGAATCTCATTTTAAACATATGTCAGTCACTTGTACAATAAAAAATTGATAACTATGGAACTTAATATTCAAATATCATAGCTATGCATAATTGAGTACATTCTTCATACTCTCTATAACATATGAGGAACAATAATTGTGTTGGTTACTGATCAAGTTAAGGCACATTTCATTCCCATTATTCAGGGGTCTGTTTTGAGAGCAATCCACTTCCCCAGTGATATGTTCGACTGCTGAAATTACCAGACACAAGGAAAAAGTAGAGTAGGTAGTGGCAGGTTTAATGCTATGTAAACATACGTTCTTTCTTTTAACTAATTTTTAATCTTGGGAGAGGTGACTTGAGAAGAAGTGCCAGTTCTAACCCAATAACTGTTTCAGGACCACCTGTCACTTTTCTAATAGCAGTAATAATAATAAGAATATTAATAGAACAGTTACCATTTACTACTGCTTGCAGTGCTAATCTCTTCTAAATATAATTTTTCATTTAATCCTCACAGTATGTTGAGTTAGATATGATCATCACTACTTTACTAATGAGGATCCTCAGGCTTATAAAAATTAAGCATCTCACCCAGTCTCCCATAGCAGATAACTGGTAGAGTTAGAGTTAAAATTCAAGTCTGTCTGTCAATAAAGCCTGTGTTCTTTCCATGGTGTTATGCTACAATGGCTGCAAAATACTTTGAGCCGTGCAGAATAGGAAATGATGCCACTTTTTTTCATCTCTAGTAGTAAGAAGAAAACAAAAGACCTTTGTTAAAGCAAGCACAAGCTAGTGTAGGAAGTTCTTTATTTTTCTCTTCTATTTTGTTTCACTGGAAGCTTTCAGATTTGTGTTAAGAAATAAAGTGATCAATATTTTTCATTCTCATAGCTCATGTTCATGTGATTAAAATATAAATAATTTATTAGAGTATAAAATATAAGCATCAAACTTGTAACACATTATAAAAAGACTAATGTTAAGAGAGAACACATCCCGAATCTAACTAAAATTTTAAAGTAAAACAAGAAAATAAGCAAACAAAAAAAATTAAATTTAGCTGTGGATCCATAGTATGCTTTGCTCATTCAATAAATAATTCTGATTGGTTGTAAAATTTCTTACAAACTAGTTTGCTTTTATGCTCTTGAAAATGAAGCAGTAAGGACTGAAATTACAGAAAGAAAAATTTTTAACTTAAAAAATCAAAGTTAAATTTTATAATCTCATTAATTAATGATAATAGCTATTGTATAATCAATTTCTATCTGCTATCATTTTCTTATAAAATATTTTTAATATCCACCATGCTAATATATTTTAAGCCAAAAATATTCAACACATTTACAAACTTTTGTTGGTGATGCTTATAATACTAGGCACTTCCCTGGTGGCTCAGATGGTAAAGAATGTACCTGCAATGTGAGAGACCTGGGTTCGATCCCTGCATTGGGAAGATCCTCTGGAGAAGGGAACGGCTGCCCACTTCAGTATTCTAGCCTGGAGAATTCCATGGGCTGTATAGTCCATGGGGTTGCAAAGAGCTGGACATGACGGAGCAACTTTCACTTTTACTTTTCACTTTCATAACACTATAGCAAAATAGTTTTGCTTTATTTGTAATCATACTTTATTTCAAAATATTTCAGATATTTTTAAAATCTACTTTTCTTTAACCTATCTAGAACAGAGAAATACAAAGGTTTAAATACCACCCTCCCAGTGGAGGGGCAAAGGTGAGAAATTAATCTTTATTTAGTCTAGTTAGTATTTTTAAATCCTTTTATCTACTAAAAAAAACAATATATAACTAAAAGATTACTCTCAGTAACTTTAGGATCAAACACATGCCATCAGCCTATTTTAAATTAAAAAAAAATTAAGTTCTATATTTGTTAGTCACGTTTCCTTTATCTCCTCTGTATTTTTAAAGTCTTTGTTAAAAAAAAAAATCATCCTATTAATATATAACCCAAGTTGCTTTCATTTTATTTCTGAATTCCATTTTTGGGGTAATCAACATCAACAGGAATGTAATATAATTTCTTTGAATCAAAATGTCAGAGTTTGATTATACATATCCCAGATTATGTACATGTTTGTGTACATTAGAATTCTCATATAATTTTATGCAAAAAGGAAAAGTTAGGGTAATATAAATTAAGATATATTTTATACTTGGAGTTGGACATTCCATTTCAGACACTATAGGTATAAATTTTACTATGATCAACTTCCTAATTTTAACCTAACCTGTGGCTTCCTTTGGAACTCTTAATGCCTGGTAAGTCAGAATGAAGGCAATTCATATGAAGTATTGGCCTCTTTTTAAATTATATACTTTAAAAAAAAATATTGTTAATTGGGAATAAAAGGGTAATTATTTCATAATCTTCTCAATAAACACTTCTGTATGTTTGTATGACTAAAAACATAATGTTAAGTCTGTGCATTAAATTTTTAATTTATCAACATTTAGGAAATAATTAGTAAATATATGCTATAAAAGATAACAAATTTATATTACCCATATAGCCACTCACTTCCAATGGTTTGCGGGTGGGGGGTGGATTCTGAGCATAAAACGATGCTTTACCATTTGGATGTGAATTATAATTTCTCTGGAGAGAGAGTGGAAGTAATGTGTCAATAAAAATAGGTGCAACCAAATTCCTGAAAGTGAATACCTGTGGGTAAAGACATATGTAATATCGTGACTTATAATAAGAAATATGTATTTGGCCTTCATCCCCATTTCTGTCACAGAGCTCCTGAAGCTCTTTGAGTTTCCCCAGAGATGACTACAGTAAAGGTGTCTCTTGTTATGTTAATGAGGAGACTTTTGTCTCCCACCTAGGGATAGGGCTGACAGGAGAATCAGCCAGGTGATTAGGAAATTTTAGTCCCATTCTCCTCACCTCAAGGTACAGGAGAGGAGCCAAAATGTGGATTAGTGACTAATAGCCAATGATTTAATCAATCCTGTTTATGTAATGGGAGCTTTCCAGGTGGCTCATTGGCAAAGAATTTGCCTGCCAATGTAGGAAATGCAAGAGATGCAGGTTCGATTCCTGGATCAAATCCCCTGGAGCAGATAATGGCAACCCACTCCAGTATTCTTGCTTGGAGAATCCCATGAACAGAGGAGCCTGGTGGGCTACAGTCGACAGGGTTGCAGAATTAGACGTGACTTAGTGACTGAGCACACACACACATAGGTAATCAAGACATCAATGATGATGTGTCTCTGAGAAAATCCACAAAGAGGAAAGCCTTCTAAGATAAAAGCTTCTGAATATTTTCGATCATATACTTTTGTCTTTTTACAATGTACCATATGTATGGGGTTAAGATTAATGATCATCAGTGGTTTTTCCCTCAAGCATATGAAACAGAGTTTAATTACTGTCCTTCTCTGGATCTGAGTGCTTATAATTTATCAGACTAAAGACACATTTCAAGAATTTAGGACAATGGAGCAGGATGCTTACTGAAAACAAGACCGAGGTCTCAGAGTTCTACACTGACTGCCTAGTAATTTCTACCTCACTACCATATTCTTTTCAAAAGCTACAATAATGAGTTTCTTGAAGTATTTTGGTAATTTATAAACTTGAAGAGTAATGTAAGTGATGAAGACTTCTAGAGCTAAGTGATTTTTCCTAATCTATTTTCCAAATATATTACACAAAATGGCAAAATTAGAAAATTTTAAAGAATAATGTTTTGCTGCTGTTGTTGTTGTTTAGTCACTAAGTCGTGTCAGACTTTGCAACCCTATGGACTGTAGCCTGCCCAGTTCTTCCTTTGTCCATGGGATTTCCCAGGCAAGAATTCTGGAGTAGGTTGCCATTTCCTTCTCCAGGGGACCTCCCAAAGAATAATGTGCACCGTTGTAGATTTACCCATGCCCTGTAGATAGTTGTTCACATTTGGGGAATTCCCTGGTAGTCCAGTGGGCTTCTGAGGTGGCCTTCTGAGTGGTAGAGAACCTGCCTGCCAATGCAGGAGACTTAAGAGATGCGAGTTCAATCCCTAGATGAGGAAGATCCTCTGGAGGAGGGCCTGGCAACCCACTCTAGTATTCTTGCCTGGAGAATTCTATGAACAGAGCAGCCAGGTGGGCGACATTCCATAGAGTTGCAAAGAGTCAAACACAACTGAAGTGACTCAGCATGCATAGCACATAGCAGTGTTCCAGTGAACAAACCTGGCTAGGTTTTGGTTTCCTGAAGAAAACTGTGAGCATATATTTTAATGAAACCTTTGAGTATCAGTTTTTTTAACTTGCAAGTAATAGATTACAGGGAAATTTATTAAAGAAATATTTGTCAAAAATATACCAATGGGAACACAATTCTAAGAAATGGTATAGTTGGCTTCAACATTACCATTCATTATAAAACAAAAATAGCTTAATTCTATGGTATGTAGTGGCCTGCTGTGTTTATAAACAATTAGAATTCAATATTTTTGGTAAATATTTTCTGTATTTATAATAAGTTTGTTGTACTATGAGTAAATGTTACTTACTGCAGCTACTAAAAGTCAAAGAAAATAGCATTTAAAATAGAACTCCTAGAGATTTACCTGTTAGGGGAGTCAACATTTCTGACTAGAAACATGTAGTTGACAAATTGATTACAGATTGATGCAATCTGAGAAATAGAGGAGAAAGTAATAACAAATGAAGTCCAAACATAATATTAAGTGTTTAAAATTCTATGACCAAATACCTCTGGACTTCACTTACTAGTTTTTGGACATTTTCCAAACATTTATGCTTTGTTTAGTAAGGAAAGACTGATTAAATACTCTGCTTTTACCTAAATATAATATATTAATTTATTTTGTTGGATCTGTTTTCATCATTTTTGTATCTAGTTTGTAACATTTTTATTTTTCTCTATATAGAATTTATTGGCAATACAATTAATTCATAGTCAAATTCATAATCCAATTAATTTATGAATATGTGAGGGCTTCGTATTCAATGAGGTATTATTAAGTTGATGCAAAAGTAATTGCTGTTTTTGCATTGTTGTAATTTGTGATTTGTTATTGGAATACATTACAAATAAATGTCATTATGTTATAGATCATTTTAATGCACACTTCTTGCTTTGTGCTTTTTGCTAGTGACATTACTTGTTAATTTTATATTTATTCTATTCTATTAGAATGATGTTAGACAAAAAGCAAATTTGAGCAATTTTCTTGAGTTCAAAATAGGTTGTAAAGCAGCAGAGACAACTTGCAACATCAGCAATGTATTTGGCCCAGGAACTCCTAGAGAACATACACTGCAGTGGTGGTTCAAGAAGTTTTGCAAAGGAAACAAGAGCCTTGAAGATGATGAGTGCAGTGGCCGGCCACTCGAAATTGACAATGGCCAGATGAGAGCCATCATCAAAGCTGATCCTCTTACAATTACAAGAGAAGATGATGAAGAACTAAATGTCAACCATTCTACAGTCATTTGGCATTTGAAGCAAATTGGAAAGTTGAAAAAGCTTAATAAGTGGGTGCCTCATGAGCTGACTGCAAATAAAAAAATTGTTTTGAAGTGTCATCTCTTATTCTACACAAGAGCAACTCTTT
The DNA here is from genome assembly GCF_910594005.1 of Cervus elaphus. Lineage (NCBI taxonomy): Eukaryota > Metazoa > Chordata > Mammalia > Artiodactyla > Cervidae > Cervus > Cervus elaphus. Next base: position 17,845,702 of record NC_057833.1, on the reverse strand, counting down.
CTCAATCAGATTGTGACGTTCGGTGAAAAGTGGATTTTATATGACAACCGGTGATAACTAGCTCATTTGTTGGACTGAGAAGAAACTCCAAAGCACTTTCCCAAAGTGAAACTTGCACCAAAAAAATGTCATGGTCACTGCTTGGTGGTCTGCTGCTGGTCTGATCCACTACAGCTTTCAGAATCCTGGTGAAACCATTACATATGAGAGGTATGGTCAACAAATTGATGAGATGCACTGAAAACTGCAACATCTGCAGCCAGCATTGGTCAACAGAATGGGCCAAATTCTTTCCCATGACAATGAATGACCACACGTAGAACAATTAATGTTCCCAAAGTTAATTGGGCTATGAAGTTTGGCCTCATCCACCCTGTTCACCTGACCTCTTGCCAACTAACTACCACTTCTTCAACAATCTTGATAACTTTTTGCAGGGAAAATGCTTCCACAACCAGCAGGATGCAAAAAATGCTCCCCAATTGTGAAGAATATATTTTTATGCTCCAGGAATAAGCAAACTTGTATCTCATTGGCAAAAATGTGTTGTTTGTAATGGATCCTATATTGATTAATAGAAATGTGCCTGAGCCTACATATAATGACTTAAAATTAATGGTCCAAAACTGTAATTACATTTGCACCAACCTAATATCTAAAATACAGCAAAATATTTACTCTAACCATGAGTCATATGGGCTTCCCTTGTGGCTCAGCTGGTAAAGAATCCACCTGCAAAGCAGGAGACCAGGGTTCAATTAACTTACGTACAGAATATGTCATGAGAAATGTTGTACTGGATAAAGCACAAGCTGGAATCAAGATTGCTGGGAGAAATATCAATAACCTCAGATATGAAGATGACACCACCCTTATGGCAGAAAGTGAAGAAAAGCTAAAGAGCTTCTTGATGAAAGTGAAAGAGGAGAGTGAAAATGTTGGCCTAAAACTCAACATTCAGAAAACTAAGATCATGGCATCTGGTCCCATTGCTTCATGGCAAATAAATGGGGAAACAGCGGAAACAGTGACAGACTTTATTTGCGGGGGCTCCAAAATCACTGCAGATGGTGACTTCAGCCATGAAATTAAAAGATGCTTGCTACTTGGAAGAAAAGTTACGACCAGTCTAGACAGGTTATTAAAGTAGAGACATTACTTTGCCAACAAAGGTCCCTCTAGTCAAAGCTATGGTTTTTCCAGTGGCCATGTATGGATGTGAGAGTTGGACCATAAAGAAAGCTGAGTGTTGAAGAATTGATGTTTTTGAACTGTGGTGTTGGAAAAGACTCTTGAGAGTCCCTTGGACTGCAAGGAGATCCAACCAGTCCACCTTAAAGAAAATCAGTCTTGAATATTCATTGGTAGGACTGATGCTGAAGCTGAAACTCCAATATTTTGGCCACTTGATGCAAAGAACTGACCCATTTGAAAAGACCCTGATGCTAGGAAAGATTGAAGGTGGGAGGAGAAGGGGATGATAGAGGATGAGATGGTTGGATGGCATCACCTACTCAATGGACATGAGTTTGAGTAAACTCTGAGAGTTGGTGGTGGACAGGGAAGCCTGGCATGCTGCAGTCCATGGGTCACAAAGAGTAGGACACAACACAACACAACACAACAGTGACTGAACTGAACTGAGTTCAATCTCTGGATTGGGATGATCCCCTGGAGAAGGGAGAGGTTACTTACTCCAGTATTCTGGCCTGGAGAATTCCATGGACTGTATAGTCCATGGGGTCACAAAGAGTTGGACACGACTGAGCGACTTTCACTTCACTCCACTTTATGAGTCATATATAAGTTTAGGGCATGGTTCAATGTTAAAACACCTATTATTCTTCCAGACAACCTTATATATTAATCATGTATGGCTTCAATTTTGAAAAATATTCACCATAAGTTACATAAGCCTCACATATGTATTTGCTTCTCAGATAGCAAATTTGTTTTGGTGTGATGCCATTTTTGAAGCTCAAAAGGTCATTAAAGAATGAAAATAGTAAATAAAAAAATATCTTTGATAATTTATAGGAACAAATCACTGAAAATATAAGAAGATTTACATTTCATGCAGAAACTCATAAATCTGAGAATCACCTCATCTTTCCCCATGAAAATTATTAATTATAAGTGAGGGAAATTTTAGCAATTCATCCACTTAATTGAATTCAGTTATTCCTTAACTAAATAATATATATTCATTTAATATTTGATAGCATTTATATTATGCAAAAAGGACTACGACATGTTAAGTTTTCCATGCTTTCATAGATTTTAAATATCTGAAACATTTTCCTGAAAGCAGTAGTGAAAACTACTTTTGGGGACTGTTATCATCACTTTCATAGTCAAGAAAAACTTTCAGGGGGATATCAGAACAGCATGATTCATAGCAAAATATTCAACTATGAAAATGTTCTTATCACTATGGGAGAAAAGAGTGAAATCCTAGTCTCAGGAAGAACACAGTTACACATTGAAATTTCCTTTAAACATTTTCCTATCTGAGGAGGCAAGTGTCTCTGATAGTATTCTCTCCAGGAATAAAGCTTAAAGTTTCTAAAAAAGCCAAATATGAATAAGAAAAGATTATCTACTCTTATCTTATCTGCAGTTTATATGAACTCCCTGTGTGTAGTGGCTCTACCTTACTTTGATTTTTTTTTTTTTAATGCTGTTCTTGGCTTTCATATTATTTTGACGAAGTGCCATGTATCTTTCAGAGCCATCACAAAATCTACTTCAATTATATGTTTAAGAAATTAATAGTTATTCAATATTTTGTAAATCTCAAGATGGAGACAGTGTATTAGATCAATAAAATAGAAGCTTATATATAGTGATTATTTACTTTATCAATATTTTTGAATAAAAACATTGATAAAGCTTCTGTATACAATCTACATATTATAGTTGTACTTATTATTCACGATCAAATTCCACTGTTTAATATATAAAGAAAATAGATCTAATATATGATTTATATTGGATATTTTTCAGCAGATTCAATTGTCACTTAGTTCTTCAGAAAATCACTATGCCCTTGAATACTATTTAACTGAAAACTGAGACACAAAATTTCTAGAAAAAAAATGATTGGAAGAAACAGATTGGAGGCTATACTATCAAAGAGAATTTTTGTATAAAAAAGGAGATTTGGAAGCTTAACAATAATAACTACTGAACTCTTAATATATGCTAGACATTTTTCAGTGAGGTCTACATATATTTTTCAGTTTTACAATATGCAAAATGTTTCATTCAATCCCCTGGAAAAGGAAGTCTATTAGTTAATATTATCTCCTTTTTTCAGATGAACAAAACTAAAAAGTTGTGCATCTTGCCTAAGAGCCCATAGCAACAACTGTGAAAAGAAGAATACTGTAAATCAACTATACTTCAATCTCATGAAAATAAATGGAGATGAAGAAAGAGAAGAATAAAAAGTAATTTTAAAATGTCAGTTATTTAGAACAATCCAAAGTCAGGACACTAATATAAAATATAGAACAAATGACATATGAGTGCAAGAAAATTTTAGGGTGAATTCCTTTATTTACCAGAAGCTCTATCCTAACATAAAGGCAGGAGAGGATTCTTGGTCTTGATCAAAATGGTAAATGATATGAGAATAAAATGAGTTATAACTGTTAGGATAAGTTGGTTTACTCTGTGGTAAATAGGATGTAGTGGGGCTAGAGGCAGAAGCAAAGATATTTGCTAGGAGGCAAGAGATTATGATGATTTGAATAAGATAAAGAGATATGATTGTTCAAATTCTGCATATATTTGCGGTTAGAGCCCACAGAATTGGTGAACAGATCAGATGTGAAAAAGGAGCTGTGGAACTTTCTCTCTAAAGATACCATGTTTTGGGGGGCACAACAAATTATAGATTTGGAAAATTGGTGACACTTGGTTCCTAATAATTTGCCCATCTTCATCCGATCTGGGGATTCCCAGGTGGTGTAGTTGGTAAAGAATCCACCTGCCAAGGCAGAAGACATGGGAGATATGGGTTCAATCCCTGGGTCAAAAATATCCTGTGGAGGAGGAAATGGCAATCCATTCTGGTATTCTTCCATGGAAAACTCCATGGACAGAGGAGCCTGGTGGTCTACAATTCATGGGATCACAAAAGAGTCAGGCATGACTGAGCACATACACACTCACACATACACACACCTTTTTAAAAGATTACTTTGTTCATTAGGCTAAAATTATTGCAGCTTTTAGAGGTAATATATTTTTCAATTTATATGTACATGGATGATCTAACTACAGCATTTTACAAAAAAAAATAGTGAAATCCATTGAAGTAAATAACTATATTACAACTTTTGAGACTTGAAGAAATTGAAAAATAAATGCCAGGTTTAAAAACATAAAAACATTTCTTAGCAAATATTTTATCATTAACAAAGGAATTTTAAATATCCTCATACAGGTTTTCACTCAGAGAAACATGTTAGAGTATTCATTATTCAATTTTATAGTCTCTTGTGTCAAACAAAATATGATTTGTAGGATTGCACCAGGCTACTTTATGTACACATGCAATTCTGGTAAATCCACTAATTTCTAGAGTATAGTCCAAGAGAAATACTTGAACTCTTGACTGTGGTATTCAACCATATGGCCTTCCCTAGTGGCTCAGGGGTAAAGAATCTGTCTGCAATGCAAGAGGTGCAGGAGATGTGGGTTTGATCCCTGGGTCGGGAAGCTCCACTGGAAAAATGCATGGCAACCCACTTCTGTATTCTTGTTTGGAGAATCCTATGGACAGAGGAGCCTGGTGGGCTACGATCCATAGGGTCGCAAAGAATCGGACATGACTGAAGTGACTTAGCATGTGTGCATGCATTGAACTATACTGTGAAAAGTAAAGAGGAATCTAAATGTAAAACCAGAAACTATAAAACTCCTAGAGGAAAACACAGGAAAAACACTCTCTGACATGAATCACAGCAGGATCCTCAATGACCCACCTCCCAGAATATTGGAAATAAAAGCAAAAATAAACAAATGGGACCTAATTAAAATTAAAAGCTTCTACACAACAAAGGAAACTATAAACAAGGTGAAAAGACAGTCTTCAGAATGGGAGAAAATAATAGCAAAGGAAGCAACTGACAAATAATTAATCTCAAAAATATACAAGCAACTCCTACAGCTCAATTCCAAAAAAATAAATGACCCAATCAAAAAATGGGCCAAAGAACTAAACAGACATTTCTCCAAAGACATACAGATGGCTAACAAACACATGAAAAGATACTCAACATCACTCATTATCAAAGAAATGCAAATCAAAACCTCAATGAGGTACCATTTCATGCCAGTCAGAATGGCTGCTATCCAAAAGTCTACAAGCAATAAATGCTGGAGAGCGTGCAGAGAAAAGGGAACCCTCTTACACTGTTGGTGGGAATGCAAACTAGTACAGCCACTGTGGAGAACAGTGTGGAGATTCCTTTAAAAATTGGAAATAGAACTGCCACATGACCCATCAATCCCCCTGCTGGGCATACACACCGAGGAAACCAGAATTGAAAGAGACATGTGTACCCCAATGTTCATCACAGCACTGTATATAATAGCCAGGACACAGAGGCAACCTAGATGTCCATCGGCAGATGAATGGATAAGAAAGCTATGGTACATATACACAATGGAATATTACTCAGCCATTAAAAAGAATACATTTGAATCAGTTCTAATGAGGTGGATGAAACTGGAGCCTATTATACAGAGTGAAGTAAGCCAGAAAGAAAAACACCAATACAGTATACTAACGCATATATATGGAATCTAGATAGATGGTAATGATAACCCTGTATGCTAGACAGCAAAAGAGACACAATGTATAGAACAGTATTTTGGACTCTGTGGGAGAGGGTGAGGGTGGGATGATTTTGGAGAATGGCACTGAAACATGTGTATTATGAAATGTGAAACGAATAGCCAGTCCAGGTATGATGCATGAGACAGGGTGCTCAGGGCTGGTGCACTGGGATGATCCAGAGGGATGGGATGGGGAGGGAGGAGGGAGGGGTGTTCAGGATGGGGAACACATGGACACCCGTGGCAGATTCATGTCAATGTATGGCAAAACCAATACAATATTGTAAAGTGATTAGCCTTCAATTAAAATAAATACATTTATATTAAAAAATAAAATAAACAAGTCATGGAGACATGATGCAGAACAAGGTATACACTGGATAAAAAAAAAAAAAGTAAAGAGGAACTAAAGAACCTCTTGATGAGGGTGAAAGAAGGGAGTGGAAGTGCTGGCTTGAAACTTAACATTCAAAAAGCTAAGATCATGGCATCCAGTCCCATTTCTTCATGGCAAATAGAAGGGGAAAAAGTAGGAGTGTCAATTTTTTTTTTTTCCCCCTTGTGTTCCAAAATCACTGCATGGTGATTGCAATCTCGAAATTAAAAGAGGCTTGCTGCTTGGAAGCAAAGCCATGACAAATTTAGCATAGCAAAGCAAAGACATCACTTTGCCAACAAAGAGCTGAAAATGTCAAATCTATGGTTTTTCCAGTAGTCATGTACAGATGTGAGAGTTGGACCATAAAGAAGGCTGAGAGCTGAAGAATTGATGCTTTCATATTGTGGTGCTGAAGAGGGCTGATACTGAAGCTGAAGTTCCAATACTTTGGCCACCTGATGCAAAGAGGTGACTCATTGTAAAAGACCCTGGTACTGGGAAAGATTGAAGGCAAAAGAAGAAGGCGGCAACAGAAGATGAGATGGTTGGATGGCATCACTAGCTCAAAGAACAGGAATTTGAGCAAACTTCAGGAGATAATGGAGGACAGAGAAACCTCGCATGTTACAGTCCATGGACTTGCAAAGAATAGGACATGACTTCACGAGTGAAAAACAATAAGAACAACAAATTGAACTAAAGAAAACATGGAAAAGAAGTGTCACTAAATTTTATTTTGAAAATAAGATATGGTGTCATATCATATGATAAAGATATCTAATTTTGTGAATCTAAAAACATTTTCTTTGTTGTCTATAGTATCCATGTCAGCTGTATACAAATTAAAAATAAATGCTGAAAATATTTTATGAATACAATTCCCTACACCCTTACAAATACACATGTTCCAGAACAACGCATGCACCAAAAATCTTGGTGTGTTAAAATTAACAACATTCCAAAGTTTGTTTAAACCTGAGTATTTGGCTAAGTATAGTGCTTCAACATAAATAATTTTAGATTATTAAAATATCTAATTTCTTGGTAGAATAAGATTTTATACCTGGGAGATAAAGAATTTAATTTTTTACATTTTCAGTCAGTTGTTAATACCTTGTCTTTGAGAATAAATAATATTAATACCTTCTTGAAAATGTGTTAGTATTAGTCATTCAGTCATGTCTAAGTCTTTGCAACTCCATGGACTATATATAGTCCACCAGGATCCTCTGTCTATGGAATTCTCCAGGCAAGAACACTGGACCAGGTAGCCATTCCCTTCTCCAGGGGATCTTCCTGACCCAGGGATAGGACCCAGGTCTCCTGCACTGCAGGCAGATTCTTTACCATCTGAGACACAAGTGAAGCCCCATACCTCTATTATCAGTTTGTATCAGATCAATTCATAATGAATATTTATACATATTGATGTCATCTAAGTGTACTTTGACAGTGATAACTCTTGCTTTAACTATACTTAGTTACTGTAGAAATAATGCAGCATTTTAAAAAGCATATATATCTGAAATGTATTAGGAGATAAAATAATGTCAGTCAGTCCACTTTAGATTTTTCTTTCAAAATAGAAAAATAATAGTTTTTCATTTAAACTGTTTGTAAACCAGGTGTCTACTCTGATTCATTGTTAAACTATCAGTGGAACAAATATGATCTTCAGAATAAAGAGAGAAACAAGCTCTTAGTCAAAATTTGGGGAACATCTCCTTAAATCAAACTTAATCTTAGCCTCTGTAAGGCCTGATGATACATTTAATTACATTGCAGGTTTATACAGTTCTTAATTTCATGAACTCATGAAAGAACATCTGGTTTCCTGTACTAAAATCATATTTTTATTTCTCCTTTCTTCTGCAATGGAGTTAATTTAATGGTGGCAGGCTTTACTTTTATACTGATGGATTCTTTTACCTTGTCATTTGATACACCATTTGGTATCTAGGTGGAAATGATGCAACATTTAAGAAATGAATTGTGACAACCATATTGATTTAACACCAGGCATTGTAAATTAGGTTAGTCAGCACTGAAGCTTTTTTAGAGCTCACTTTTTGTAAACTTGATTCCTTTATTGACATCATTACTTATTGTTTTCCTTCAGTTATTTAATCATCTCTTTATCCACCAAAGTGTTAAACCGTGTGATTTAGTGATAGCTTCAACTTGACTTTCTTCATATGAGTGAATAGCATAGACATTACATTTACTTGTTTTCGAAAGTTTTAAAACAAAACAAAGAAGAAAAACCTTTAAACTTCTAAACTTAAACTCTTAACAATCTTTCTTATTTTTAATACTTAGTATTTTGTTAACTCATGAATTTACTTAATATTTTGTTCCATATCAAGTAGTTTTGTAGTTTTGATACAAATTATTGTATTCATTAAAAAAAAAAAGATGAGCCATTTTGATTTGCAACTGCATTTAAAACACATTTAACTCATAACCTAATGTGTAAAATAAGGTTAGATTTTAGTTATTGTTACAATAATATTATTTGCACATTATGCTAGCTTCACCTTTTTAAATATCAGCAATAATTCAGTACCAATTTATATTCCCACCAACAGTGTACAGTGTCCTTTTGTCCATATCCTCATGTGCTCTTGTCTTTTATCTTCATTACAAGTGTGAGATGATATCTCATTACGGTTTATGAAATAATCATCATTATCCTGACGATTGGTGAAGTTGACCATTTTTTTATATGCCTATTGGTCATTTGTGTGTCTTTTTTGTTATTGTTGTTGTTTAGTCACTAAGTTGCATTCAACTCTTTGTGACCCATGGACTGTAGCCGACCAGGCTCCTCAGTCCATAGGATTTTTAAGGCAAGAATACTGGAATGGCTTGCCATTTCCTTCTCCAAGGAATCTTCCTGCCCCAGGAATTGAACGAACCCACGTCTCCTGCTTGGCAGGTGGATTATTTACCACTGAGCCAACAGGAAAGCCCAAATGTCTTTTTACAAAATGTCTGTTCAGATACTTTACTCATTTTAAAATCAGGTTGGTTGTTTCCACCATATGGAAAACCATATGAAAGCTCTTCACAGGTTTAGAAATAAAACCATTTTTATGATCTAGCTATCCCTTGTCTGTATATATACAAAAAAAATGAAATCAAGATCTTTAAGAGATCTCTACATTCCCATTATATTCCAGCATTATTCACAAAGGTCAATATATGGAATCAAACTAAATGTTCACTGATGGAAGAATGGATAAAGAGAATGTGGTATATTTATACATACACAGTGGAATATTATTCAGCCTTAAAAATTAAGGAAATACTGTCAATTGTGAGCACATGTACAAACATGAAGAACATTGTGTGTGTTAGTGACTCAGTCACATATGACTCTTTGCGATCCCATGAACTGTAGCCCACCAGGTTCCTCTGTCCATGGAATTCTCCAGGCAAGAATACTAGAGTGGATTGCCATTCCCTTCTCCAGGGGATCTTCCCTACCCAGGGATCGGACACTGGTCTCCTGCATTGCAGGCAGTTTCTTTACCATCTGAGCTAGGCAAAGTGAAATTAGCCAAAGGTAGAAAGACAAATACTGCATCATCTTGGGTACATGTGGAATCTAAAAGAGTTAAATCACGGAAGCAGAAAGTTGAATGGTGGTTATCAGGGACTTGGGAGTGGCGAAAATGAGAAGATGTTGATTAAGGGGTACAAAGTTTATTCTACAAGGTACATAAGCTCTGGAGCTCTAATGTACAATAGTGTGACTATGTTCACAATTCTGTGCTCTATACTTGAAATTTGCTAAGAGAGTAAATCTTGAGTATTCTCACCACACACGCACACACATACAAACACAAAGAAAAGAAGAATAAAAATAGTAACTATATGAGATGATGAGTATATTAAGTAGCTTGAACATGGTGATTATTTTACAGTGTATGTATACAAATATTAAATCATCAGGTTGTACATCTTAAATATGGACAATTTAATATTTTCACACACTTCAATAAAGGTAGAAAATAAACTATTAATATGCAAGTCCAGTTTCCAAAGTCTAAACATATCAGTTAAAATTATAGAATGGGTTAAATCAGTATGGCCACATCAGTATAAACCATATTCAGATTCATCATGGTTTGAAATAATTACCCATGATTTATCTATTTTGTAAATTTACTCAAAAAACATTTCTAATTTGCTCAAACTTACTAATCATGTCTATTATTTTCTATATCACTTCAATTTCAAGTTTTGTCTTTATTATTTTTTACTTGTGATTTTCTTAGTTACTTTTTGTACTAGTGGATATTAAAATGTTTTAACTGACACAAATTGAGATGGTTAATTTTTTCATGTCAACTAAACTATGCTGTTTTTTTTTGGAGGGGGAGGGGAATTAATTAACAGTTAACTCAGTGGATTTTGAGTAAAGCAGACTACTTTTCGTAGGTCTCATCCTATCAATTGAAGGACTTAATAGAAAAAAAACGAAAAACGAAATTGATCTCTCTGGAGGAAGAGGAAATTTTGCCCAACAACTCCCTTGGGATTCAAGCTATAATATCAACTCTTTGTATCTTCAGTCTGCTGGTCTACCCTTTGGATTTTCAGTGTGCTAGCCTCCACAATCTCATGAACCATTTCTTTAAAACAGACACCTCCCTGCATCTATTTATACACATACATATCCTATGGGTTCTGTTTCTCTTCATGGTTATACTTTTTCTCCTGGTCACTATTTAAATATATATGGGGGGGCGGGGGAGGATTCCCCTGGTGGCTCAGATGTTAAAGAATCCACCTGCAATGTGAGAGACCTGGGTTCAGTCCCTAGGTTGGGAAGATCCCCTGGAGCAGGGCATGGCATCCCATTCCAATATTCTTGCATGGAGAATCCCCATGGATAGAGGAGCCTGGCAGACATGATTCAGTGACCAAGCACAGCACATATATGTTTTTAAAGAAACTCTGCATTGTCCATTTGTATTTCCCTATTTGCTCATTTTTTAAAATTAGAAGTATTGTGTTTAAGTTTTCATGTGAAAGAAATCTTTATTATTAAACATATTGAAGCTGAAAAAATACATGTAAATTATATGTGCGGTGTATTTAATGTCTAACCAGCAGGCAGAGAACTCTGTCTTGCCACTGAGAACATCACTGGTGCCTCAAGAAACTATATAAAAAGACCACATACTGTTTATTGCAAAATTAGAGTGACAGAAAGCAGATCAATAGTTAGCAGGACCAGCGGTTAAAGAACGGAACTGACTGAATATAGAATAAGGAAACTCTTTGGAATGATGAAAATATCATGACAATGACAGTGGTTGTACCTCATTTGTCAAAATTAATTTAATTATACACTCAAATTTTGTAAATTTTATTCCATTATTTTCTCCATCTTGATTTAACAGAAAAAAAAAAAAGAAGAAGAAGAATTGCTTAAAGGATGTGTTAATACTCGGACAGTACCTTTCTCTCATTTTTCCTTCATTCAAGAAACCAACTGAGTGCTAAGACTATGAATGATTTTGGTAGGCCCCAGGGTAAATAATTGAATGAAATAAAGTACATCTTAATAAAGGCTTAAAAATCCTCTTCTTTATTATTAAACTTCAATGGCTGTAGGAAAAGAGGCTCTGGTTCCAGGAACCAATTTGTTTCTTCATCAAAGTATTTTACTTTCATTTCTGTACATGACATATTAATCAAAGAAGAGTAAAGTTGTGGAGGAAAAGGATTTGTGAATAAAAACAGAAAAGAAAACACAGAAGCAAAGACAAAAGAGAAAAAAAGAGAGAGCATTTGTGTTTTTATATGTATGTGACTGTGTGTGTGTGATAGATAATTGAGAGAAAAAGATAGAAAAAAAAAGATTAAGAGAGAGACACATATAGAGAGAGACTGAAGACCATAGGAAAGAGTTTGAGATGATTGAGGGGAAAAAAAGCTGTTAATGGAGTGCTAGCTTTATACTGAGGTTAGTGTAGGGTGATGTGTGTCTCTGTGATATGAAGAGCATGATGTAAGACAGCTTCAGTTAGACTATTTTGGTAAGTACTAGAAACTAGTTTGGTAACAAAAGACAAAAATATTACTAGACAGAAAAGGTACCTATTTTTCTCTTCTTATTGCAATATCATTGGTCTCTTTTCCTTTTTATCTTGACCTACAGGTTTCCTTTCATCATGACTCACAGTGGCAACACTGCAGTATTTTCCTCACCAGGGTCCAGCATGTTAGTCATTAAATCCAAACGTGGTCACTTTATAGGAAATTCCTCCTGAGACTCATTTCTGGGAGATACATCTCCTCGACTTCTAAGCACATGTAGTGAGATTCTCTTCACAGTACTGCATTACCTAACTAGATGTATGTATGTGTGTGTGCTAGGTCGGATTCTCTAGCCAAGAATACCAGAGTGCGTTGCCAGGCCATCCTCCAGGGTATCTTCCCAGCCCAGGGACTGAACCAGAGTCTCTTAGGTCTCCTGCATTTGCAGGCAGGTTCTTTACCACTAACACCACCTGGGAAGCCCATCTAACTAGGTATGCATTGTTAAAAATCCAACTAAGCTGTCATAAGGCAGGAAGTCTGATGACTTACTTTTCATACAAATGATCTGGATGCCCCATTCTGGGTTCCTCTTTGAGAAGGAAAATATCCCCTAGAACCCAACAGAGGAACTAAGAATTAACATGGGAAAGTCAAGAGAGGGACTCAGAGTGAACGGGGGAAACACTTAACTCAGAACTCTTAGATGAACAAGAGATTGAGTTCAAATGTTCCATTTCCTTCCTGCCCTTTTTTTATTGCTTCTGTCCCCTCAGGAGCTGGGGTAGGGGTGGAGGGTGAGAGATTGTGGGCTCAGGAGTGGGGGTGAGGGGGCATGTTTCTTTAGTTCTCAAGGTCCTTCCCAACACATAGAACAATGCTGAATAATTCCCTTAGTAGTATCAGCTTCAATTCTGATGCACAATAAGATTATTTGGGGTTCACTGCAAAGTTGCTGACTCTTAAAACCCTTTGCTGGTAAGACTGGGGTATCTTTGTTTAAAAACCTTAGGTCGTTGGGAATTTATGTCCTTGGCAAAGATTTGTCAGTTTAGAATTTTTTTCCTGCTTACTTTGAACTTGAAATGTACTCATTTACTGTCTTATGACTGCTGGATTCTGCCATTTGCCACCACACAGTTGCAATAAAGATAAATCTGTACCAGTGTGCTTCCCCTCTAAGGTAAGGCATTAAAAGTCCATTCTCTTGGCAACATCAGTTAGGAGTGACACTAACTGATAAAAATTTAGGCACCATAGACGTATAGTGAGGCAGATTATTTACACTGGGTGATTCTTTTAAGGTTCCTAAAATTATAGTGGCTTCCCTGGTAGTTCAGGTAAAGTTCAGGTAAAGTTCCTAAAATTATAGTGGCTTCCCTGGTAAAGAATCCACCTGCAATGCAGGAGACCCCAGTTTGATTCCTGGGTTGCAAAGATCCCCTGAGAAGAATAGGTTACCCACTCCAGTATTCTAGGGCTTCCCTGGTGGCTCAGATGGTAAAGAGCCCACCTGCAATGTGGGAGACCTGGGTTTGATCCCTGGGTTGGGACGATATCCTGGAGAAGGAAACAAATATATATATATATTTATTTATTTTTATAAATATATATAAATTTATTTTTATAAATATTTTATATTTATATATAAATATATATATTTATTTATATAATAAACTTACATACAAATATAGCATGTGGACAGCTATCATTCTGCCTTACATAGGTTCTAAATATCATCCATGTTGAATGAATTAAATAGTTTCTGTCAGTAGCATTCATAAGAAACTCTCGTGTTAAAAAAAATAGTTATAATGATATATAAATAACTTCCACCATTAGCTTTCAATTTCAAATGTCAATCAAAATAAAGGTAGATGAAAGTGCATCTTTACAAGCAAAACCACATTGCAATATAATTTTTGCATGATATTCACTTGCAAAAGTATTGATGAGATGAATATATAATGTTAGAAAGTTTCTGATAGAAAGAGCATGGCTTGTATAGCTTAATTAATTAAAAAATATGTATATATTAGACAAAATTAGATAACGTGAGTTTAAAACTGAGAAACTTTGAGTGAAATAAAAATCTAAAGTCATATTGAAATTTATAATACATTTACATCAAATATTTATAAAAACTTATATTTGTAGTCAAAATTCATTACTCTACAATGATTCTCTAGATTATGAGTAGAAAAGACTTCACACATTTTGCTTTCTTATGTCACACATTTACACCCTCATGTCCAGAGGAAACTAAGGAGTAAATATTTTTTCTTCAAGTTTAAATTGCTAATTCTGAAGAGAAAATAATTTAAAAGAAGATGACTCTTATATATGCACATTTTAATCATATACTTTTATTCTTGAGTAAGAGTTGAGATTTTATTTAGGGGAGACAAAGTATACACAAAATTATGATAAATTTGATGAATATTGTAATAATTTCCTATTAACAATAAAAATAACATGTTTTGGAATTTCCAGAAATGAATCCAGAAAGGAGTCTTGGAGGAGGAAATTAGCATCTGAACATCAGACTAGGAATAATTTATATATTGGTAAGAATTTGACACTTGGAGATGGAGGGAAAATATTGCAGAGATACATCAGTGAAATATCATGTTACTACTTCAGAAATACATGAATTTGCTTTGGTTTTGGGTAAATAAAAGTGAAAAGAGAAATATGGGTGACAAGGAGAAATGTTTAATTTTATTAGGACATTCACTCATGATACCAAACCAATCATGGACCATTTAAAATTGTATTATGTCTGAAAAAAGAGAAATATAGTATGATGTCTCTTTAATCAAAAGGAACTAAAGTGTTGTGCTCAATATGCCAGCAAGTCTGGAAAACTCAGCAGTGGCCACAGGAAGAAAGGCAATGCCAAAGAATGTTCAAACTACTGTAAAATTGCTCTCATTTCACATGTTGGCAAGGTAATGTTCAAAATTCTTCAAGCTAGGCTTCAACTGTATGTGAACTGAGAATTTCCAGATAAACAAGCTAGATTTAGAAAAGGTAGATGAACCAGAGATCAAACTGCCAGCATGTATTGGATCATAGAGAAAGCACGGAAATTCCAAAAAAAAAAAAAAAATCTACTTCTGCTTCACTGACTACACTAAATCTTTGTGGATCACAAAAAACTGGAAAATTCTTGAAGAGATGGGAATACCAGACCATCTGACCTGCTGCCTGAGAAACCAGTATGCAGGTTAAGAAGCAACAGTTAGACCCGGACATGGAACAACGGACAATGGAAAATTGAGAGAGGAGTACAGCAAAGCTGTGTATTGTCACCCTGCTTATTTCACTTCTATGCAGGGTACATCATGAAGAATCACAGTTTTACCATGTAGTAGTTAAATCAAACATTTGTAAAACCCTATTAGTTCCCTGGGGCTAATGCTTACTTCTCCTACTTACTATATGTGTTTATGCCTTGGTTTAACTGGAACAATTCTGTTGTACATACACAAAGTCAGATAAATAATTCCTAATAGCTTCTCTTTACTTATCAAACATGTACTGATTTGTATGACATGCTCATCATGGGATTTGTTTAATTTCTTAAAGTTTCAGCTTACTTAGCTTAAATTCAGATAATGATCATAACTATAACTTGACATTGTTGTGAACAGTAAATGATATAGTACATTCAGGGCACTTTATTCATTACCTTGCACAGAGGAAACAATTGATAACTGCTCAGTTCAGTTCAGTTGCTCAGTCGTGTCCAGACCCCATGGACTGTAGCACGCCAGGCTTCCTTGTCCATCACCAACTCCCAGAGATTACTCAAACTCATGTCCGTTTAGTCAGTGATTCCATCCAACCATCTCATCCTCTGTCATCCCCTTCTCCTCCTGCCTTCAATCTTTCCCAGCATCAGGGTCTTTTCAAAGGAGTCAGTTCTTCATATCAGGTGGCAAAAGTGTTGGAGTTTCAGCTTTAGCATCAGTCCTTCCAATGAATATTCAGGACTGATTTCCTTTAGGATTGAATCTCCTTGCAGTCCAATGGACTCTCAAGAGTCTTCTCCCAAATCACAGCTCAAAAACATCAATTCATTGGCACTCAGATATCTTTATAGTCCAACTTACACAACCATACATGACTACTGTAAAAGCCATAGACTTGACTAGACAGACATTTGTTGGTAAAGTAATGTCTCTGTTTCTTAAATGCTGTCTAGGTTGGTCATAGCTTTTCTTGTAAGGAGCAAGCATCTTTGAATTTCATGGCTGCAGTCATCATCTGCAGTGATTTTGGAGCTCCCCAAAATAAAGTTTCCATTATTTCTCCATCCATTTGCCATGAAGTGATGGGACCAGATGTCATGATCTTAGTTTTCTGAATGTTGAGTTTTAAGTCAACATTTTCACTCTCCTCTTTCATTTTCAAAAAGAGGGTCTTTAGTTCGCTTTCTGCCATAAAAGGGTGGTGTCATCTGCATATCTGAGGTTATTGATATTTCTCCCTGTAATCTTGATTCCAGCTTGTGCTTCATCCAGCACAGCATTTTCATATACTACTCTGAATATAAGTTAAATAAGCAGGGTGACCATATACACCTTTGATGTACTCCTTTCCCAATTTGGAACCAGTCTGTGGTTCCATGCCCAGACTAACTGTTGCTTCTTTATCTTCATGCAGATTTCTCAGGTGGCAGGTCAGGTGTTTTGGTATTCCCATCTCCTAAGAATTTTCCATAGTTTATTGTGATTCACACAGTCAAAGGCTTTGGCATATTTAATAAAGCAGAAGTAGATGTTTTTCTGGAACTTTCTTAATTTTTTGATGATCCAATGGATATTGGCAATTTGATCTCTGGTTCCTCTGCCTTTTCTAAATACAGTTTGAACATCTGGAAGTTCAGGGATCACATACTGTTGAAGTCTGATTTGGAGAATTTTTAAACATTACTTTGCTAGTGTGTGAGGTGAGTGTAATCATGCAGTAGTTTGAACATTCTTAGGCATTGCCTTTCTTTGGGATTGGAATGAAGAGTACCCTTTTCCCATCCTGTGGCCACTGCTGCATTTTCCAAGTTTGCTGGCATATTGAGTGAAGCACTTTCACAGCATCATCTTTTAGGATTTGAAATAGCTTGACTGGATTCCATCACCACCACTAGCTTTGTGCATAGTGATGCTTCCTAAGGCCCACTTGACTTCACATTCCAGGATGTCTGGCTCTAGGTGAGTGATCACACCATCGTGGTTATCTGGGCCATGAAGATCTTTTTTGTACAGTTCTTCTGTGTGTTGTTTCCACCTCTTCCTAATATCTTCTGCTTCTCTTAGGTCCATACCATCTCTGTCCTTTATTGTGCTTGTCTCTGTATGAAATGTTCCCTTGGTATCTCTTTTTTTTTTTTTTTTTTTTTAAGAGATCTCTATTCTTTCCCTTTCTATTGTTTCACTCTATTTCTTTGCATTGATCACTGAGGAAGGGTTTCTTATCTCTCCTTGCTTTCTTTGCAAGTCTTCATTCAAATGGGTATATCTTTCCTTTTCTCCTTTTCCTTTAGCCTCTCTACTTTTGTCAGCTATTTGTATGGCCTCCTCAGGCAACCATTTTGCCTTTTTGTACTTCTTTTTCCAGGGAGTGGTCTTGGTCATTGTCTCCTGTACAATGTCGTGAACCTCTGTCCATAGTTCTTCAGGCACTCTATCAGATCTAATCCCTTGAATATGTTTGTCACTTCCACTGTATAATCATATAAAATTTGATTTAGGTCATATCTGAATGGTCTAGTTGTTTTCCCTACTTTCTTCCATTTAAGTCTGAATTTGGTAATAAGGTGTTCATAATCTGAGACACAGTCAGTTCCCAATCTTGTTTTTGCTGAATGTATAGAGCTTCTCCATCTTTGGCTACAAAGAACATAATCAATCTGATTTCAGTATTGACCTTCTGGTGATGTCCGTGTGTAGAGTCTTCTCTTGTGTTGTTGGAAGAGGGTGTTTGCTATAACCAGTGTGTTCTCTTGGCAAAATTCTATTAGTCTTGCCCTGCTTCATTTTGTACTCCGAGGCCAAAGTTTCCTGTTATCCAGGTATCTCTTGATTTCCTATTTTTGCATCCAGTCCTGTATAATGAAAAAGATATCTTTTTTGGGTGTTAGTTCTAGAAAGTCTTGTAGGTCTTCATAGAACCATTCAACTTCAGCTTCTTCAGCATTACTTGTTGGGGCATAGACTTGGATTACTGTGATATTGAATGGTTTGCCTTGGAAACGAACAGATGCTAGGTATTTTCATTTAATCATTGCTGAAAATAATACCAAATATTCAGTTGACTCAAATATTCAGTTGATTCAGTTGGAATGACAATTATTTGGATGATTTATAAGCATAATTTTTGAGAATATTGATATATATATATATGTACATAAGCCAGTGATTGTAAAATGTTCTTTTTCTCTCTTTCCTCTCTCATTTTCATGCATGCACACACTCACACATACACAAAGTCTGTGAGAAATTGTCTTCTAGTGACTTTATGCATTGAATATTATTCCAATAAATAGTAAGATTCATTCTCACTTCACAATTGGTTGCTTAAATATATGTAGCTTTGCAAAATAATACAATTCGTGAAATAGAAACAAGTGATCAAAATGACAGTGATGCAAGATTTCTAATCTGTTTCCTCAGATACAAATCAAACTCTTCAATAAAAGCAATGTATAACCTGTAGTGATTTTTAAAGGTATTTAATGAGACTCTTTGGCCTTTTCATAAATGATATCATACAAAGATTTCCTAAACCCAAACTCATAAAAATGTTAGCTTTAGCTTGATGCTTTTCATGTTCCAGTACAATGACAACTTTTGGACTTGTGAAGACAGTAATATATATCCAGTCAGGAATATCAACTAATAAAAACATTAATACAGAGTAATATACAAAATCTGAAATCCCTTTACAGAAAAATGTCTGAGCATTATATTAATGTTATAATTCTATTTGTTTTGAGCTGCTGTTCTAATTAAATTTAACATTTTCTTACAAAGCCTTGGAATATTCAAGAATATTCTGACCTCTCTAGAAACTAGAATCCATGTCAGCTACAATACTGCTTCTTCACAGTTTCATTAGAATTTTAATATTTCTGAAGAAGATCCAGATAATATTCTCAACAGATCTTGGACAAAAATTTTTTATAGAGTTCATTCCATTGACATTACTCTTATGAGACTTCCAAAACACAGAAGATAAGTCAGTGATCCTTTTTTAGGAGCTTGCAAATGTCATAATCAAAACATAAAATGAAGTGCCTCCTAATTTGGAACATCCCTAGTTTCATGTGTAGCAGTCAACTCAGATCTTTCAGGTGAAGTTTGATAGCAGCCTCACTGGATAGTGTTATAGGCATGCCACCAGTGAGAACATACATGAAGGGGTTTACCTTGAGTCTAAGGAGTTGGGCAGGAGAATGTTAGTTTCCTCTTCTCCAACTTGCCAAAGCTGCTGAAAAAAAGTAAGTCTTGCAGAAATGAACCAGAGATAGTTCTAGGGATAGTACAAAGAAGACAGAGTACAAAAGAGAAGTGCAAAAATAAAGTTTCCCTTTATTTGAGATGTTTCAGGGACATGGAAAAAAAAATACTAAAATGTGGACCCAATGGGATTAGCCATTCTTCCTCCTCTTTTTCATTCTTCCTTTCTCCAGAGGCGAATCCATTTCCTTGCCTTTCCCTTCTAGAGACTGACTGCATTTCTTGGAACAGGGCCACTTCCTCCAACTTCAAAGCTACCAAGAATGAAGGCTGAGATTTTTTTGACATCACATAACCCTCTGCTTCCCTATTCTACTTTTTTTTTTTCCATTTATTTTTATTAGTTGGAGGCTAATTACTTTACAATATTGTAGTGGTTTTTGTCATACATTGACATGAATCAGCCATGGATTTACATGTATTCTCCATCCCGATCCCCCCTCCCACCTCCCTCTCCACCCAATCCCTCTGGGTCTTCCCAGTGCACCAGTCCTGGGCACTTGTCTCATGCATCCAACCTGGGCTGGTGATCTGTTTCACCCTTGATAGTATACATGTTTCAATGCTGTTCTTGTGAAACATCCCACCCTTGCCTTCTCCCACAGAGTCCAAAAGTCTATTCTGTACATCTAGTCCCTTTTTCTGTTTTGCATATAGGGTTATCGTTACCATCTTTCTAAATTCCATATATATGCATTAGTATACTGTAATGGTCTTTATCTTTCTGGCTTACTTCACTCTGTATAATGGGCTCCAGTTTCATCCACCTCATTAGAACTGATTCAAATGAATTCTTTTTAATGACTGAGTAATATTTCATTGTGTATATGTACCACAGCTTCCTTATCCATTCATCTGCTGATGGACATCTAGGTTGCTTCCATGTCCTGGCTATTGTACTTTTAAAGGACCCTTGCCAATATATGATGTCAACCTGGGTAATCCAGGATACTCTCCTTTTTCTAAAGTTATCTGATTTAAAATTTTAATTCCATTGCCATCCTTAATTCTTCTTTACCATGTAACAAAACATATACAAAGTTTTTTGGGATAAGGAC
This sequence comes from Cervus elaphus, assembly GCF_910594005.1. Lineage (NCBI taxonomy): Eukaryota > Metazoa > Chordata > Mammalia > Artiodactyla > Cervidae > Cervus > Cervus elaphus. The sequence continues at coordinate 17,824,838 of NC_057833.1, read as the reverse complement.
CTAAACACAATTGGGGATTCATTATTTTGCCTAGTATCAGTTCAGTTCAGTTCAGTTGGTCAGTCATGTCAAACTATTTGCAACACCATGGACTGCAGCACGCCAGGCCCCCTGTCCATCACCAACTCCCAGAGTTTACTCAAACTCATGTCCATTGAGTTGGTGATGCCATCCAACAATCTCATCTTCTGTCATCTCCTTCTTCTCCTGCCTTCAACCTTTTCCAGCATCAGGGTCTTTTCCAATGAGTCAGTTCTTTGCATCAGGTGGCCAAAGTATTGGAGTTTCAGCTTCAACATCAGTCCTTCCAATGAACATCCAGGACTGAATTCCTTTAGGATAGACTGGTTGGCTCTCCTTGCAGTCCAAGGGACTCTCAAGAGTCTTCTCCAACACCACAGTTCAAAAGCATCAATTCTTCGGTGCTCAGCTTTCTTTATAGTCCAACTCTCACATCCATACATGACTACTGTAAAAACCATAGCCTTGACTAGATGGACCTTTGTTGGCAAAGTAATGCCTCTGCTTCTTAATATGCTGTCTAGGTTGGTTATAACTTTTCTTCCAAGGAGTAAGTGTCTTTTAATTTCAGGGCTGCAGTCACCATCTGCCGTGATTTGGGAGCCCAAAAATATAAATTCCACTTTATTTCTTTGTTTCCACTGTTTCCGCATCCGTAGGCCATGAAGTGATGGGACCAGATGTCATGATCTTAGTTTTCTGAATGTTGAGCTTTAAGCCAGTTTTTTCATTCTCATCTTTCACTTTCATCAATAGGTTCCTTCGTTCTTCACTTTCTGCCATTAGGGTGGTGTCATCTGTATATCTGAGGTTATTGATATTTCTCCTGGCAATCTTGATTCTAGCTTGTGCTTCATCCAGCCTGACATTCTGCATAATGTACTCTGCATAAAAGTTATACTAGCAGGGTGACAATACAACCATGACATATTCCTTTCCCAATTTGGAATCAGTCCATTCTTCCATGTCCAGTTCTAACTATTGCTTCTTGACCTGCATACAGATTTTTCAGGAGGCAGGTAAAGTGGTCTGATATTCCCATCTTTTTAAGAATTTTCCATTTTGTTGTGATCCACATGGTCAAAGACTTTAGCATAGTCAGTGAAGCAGAAGTAGATGTATTTCTGGAATTCTCTTGCTTTTTTTATGATCCAGCAGGTGTTGGCAATTTGATCTCTGGTTCCTCTGCCTTTTCTAAATCCAGTTTGAACATCTGGATGTTCTCAGTTCACATTCTGCTGAAGCCTAGCTTGAAGAATTTTGAGCATTATTTTGCTAGTGGGTGAGATAAGTACAATTGTGTGATAGTTTGAACATTCTTTGGCATTGCCTTTCTTTGGGATTGGAATAAAAACTGACCATTTCCAGTCCTGTGGCCACTGCTGAGTTTTCCAAGTTTGCTGGCCTATTAAGTTCAGCACTTTCACAGCATCACCGTTTAGTATTTGAAATAGCTCATCTGGAATTCCATCACCTCCACTATCTTTGTTCATAGTGATACTTCCTAAGGCCCACTTGTCTTCATATTCTAGAATGTCTGGCTCTAGGCGAGTGATCACACCATTGTTGTTATCTGGGTCATGAAGATATTTTTTGTATAGTTCTGTGTATTGCTGCCACCTCTTCTTAATATCTTCTGCTCCTGTGGTCTATGATTAGGGAAATTGTTTAGAGGAAGATGCAAGTTCAGGAGGAACTGGGTTTCTGTCAGTCAAGCAAAATCAGGACTGTAAAAGAGGAAATTTTATCTTCTAAAAGGAAGAGTAAAATTGGGAAAGTGGAAAAAGTGAAATCCCAGTTATTAAGTTCAGTTCAGTTCAGTCACTTAGTCATGTCCAACTCTTTGAGACCCCATGGACTTCAGCATGTCCGGCTTCTCTGTCCATCACCAACTCCTGAAGCTTCTTCAAACTCACGTCCATAGAGTCAGCGATGCCATCCGACCATCTCATCCTCTGCCGTCCCCTTCTCCAGCTACTTTCAATCTTTCCCTGCATGAGAGTCTTTTCAAATGAGTCAGTTCTTCACATCAGGTGGCCAAAATATTGGAGATTCAGCCTCAGCATCAGTCCTTCCAATAAATATTCAGGACTGTTTTTCTTTAGGATTCACTGGTTTGATCTCTTTGCAGTCCAAATATTAAAGTGAGTAACTAAGTCAACACAATTCTACGTGCATACAGTGAACTCGGCAGCCTGACTGCTGGGTAGAAGTTAACTTCCTCCTGCTTAAGTCAAATATCTTTGAGAGACAGAAGTTAAAACTGCAGCTAATGCCAGGAGTTTGAGTGGTAAATTGGGAATATTTAAAAGAGGAGGTCTTCTAGAAATAAGACAGAAACTAGTATCTTAAACAATAATTTCACATTTGGTATAATATACCTTATATTATTTTTGTACTGTTTACATATTTTTTTACCAATGATAAATTTCATATCAGTAACCAACCTTTTTTCATCTTAATTCTCTCTTATAATATCAGGACAATATTTATTCACATGAACTAGACACTGTGATCTTCTAAGTTGCCCACCCACTTTATATATTTTTCCTCCCCTAATCACATTTTTGTTTGCTCTTTTTCCTTGTGAGATGGTTTATAAATACATATTCACCTCACTTTTAACCACAAATTTCTGAAGATAGTTATCTCTAAGTATAAGAATTCCAGGACAGATAGGAGAGGTGTTAGCAAACTTGTAAAGCCTTTACAGTATTCGATGATAAAAAGAACTTTCAGCATTTACTTACTCATGATTATTAGGTCATCTCTTATTTTAGCTGTTCCTGAAGTTTATTCTCTGTTAACTAAACTTTTCAAATTTGAAAATCATACATTTACTGTCTCCTATTTTCTAGTCTCTGCTAGTTGCTTATTTTTAGTCCTCTCTTAGAAGCCATTTATTCTTCTTGATTTTCCTTACATAATTTTGTATATTTGGTTGTCATTTTACCTTTTATCTTTCTTAAACAAAATTTTACTTGTTTTACAGGACTTTTTCTGTCACAGTACAGTTTGATATATATTAAGTGCTTTTTTTTTTTTTTTTTTTTTTAAGTGCTTATTTTTTATTGAGATATAATTGACATATAACATTGTATTAGTTTTGGTGTACAACATAATGATTTGATGTATGTATATACTGTGAAATGATTAACACAGTAAGTTTAGGTAACTTCCATCACCACCCATAAGTACAAATTTTTTTCTTGTGATGAGACTTTTTTTAAGATCTACTTTCTTAGTATATTAAATATTTTAACCTGTATCAATTTAAGTTCAATTAATTATTTCCCTTTGCACTGGTCTCTATAATGTCCTGAGCCTTTTATGCATTCTGGTTGCAAGATAGATAGATAGGTAGATAGGTAGATAGATAGCTAACTAGATGGCTATAGATTCATTTATTTTATAAATGTAAAAATATAAAACAACATTTGTGCATATGGATGCCCCAATCTCTGCTCTCCAGGGATTAATAATTTAAATAATGTTGGAAAGCATACAGATAAAGAACAATTACATAAAAAAGGAAAGTACTGGATGAAACAAAGTTACATTACATTTGAAAAAATTAAAAGCTTTTCTTTTTTATTTACCACAGATTACCTTTTGCCCCAGGATATTTGGTCATCATCATCTCCTAATGTACCACAATTATTCCTTTTTAAGGGAAGATAATGACATGAGCTAGTAAATGGCAGAGATAAAATTCAGACTGTCATCTGACATGTGTGCCTAAAACATCTCTTAATTAATTGTGTAGAAAGAAAATAATTGTATAGGAGGCTCAGAAGAAAGCAAGGTAATTTACTTACTTATATGGCAGAAAAGTCTTCAACAAAGACATGCAACTTGACCTAAGCTTTGAAAAGTGGATGTAATCAAAATACTGGGAATTAGAAAGATGGGCATTCTAGATACAGAACAGTATAAGCAAAGGCATGGAGAGAAAAATTAGCTCAGTACGTTACTGAAACAGTAAAAAGCAAGTGCAAAAGTCTTATTGGATCTTTCTACCTCACATTTGTCCATCTCAAATTCAGTGCTAAACCTTTATCTGATTGTTCTATCAGATTTAGAATTACTTTCCAAGCAGACAAATTACTTTTACCCAGCATAAAGTTTCAGAACCTAATGCCAGAGTGTTTTGCTTTCCTTCATTTGTAAACAATACTGTGTCCTGAGGAAGGAATATTGGATCCACACTTCATATAGGAATATATTAGATTTTTAAATTACATGGTGTTGCATATGTCACACTCCAGCAGGCTCATTCCTGAAAGGATAAAGTTAGTCATGGAGAGAGGAGTTGCATTAGAAACACAAATGCATGATGAATATACAAGGGTAAATACGTGAAATATGTCTTGCTGAAATGAAGACTGAATTCAAATTAGACAGCCTGCCAAGGATATAGAAAAGGCTTCTTGAATTCATTATTTAACATAGAACTGTACAAATGGTCATCTCTTATTGCACAGTCTAGCTTTTCATTCCATCTGCCACAAGGGTGGCCATCAGGCAAAATGTCTGTTTTGACATATACCACCCAAGTGTGAAAGTAACCTTTTGCTTTAATCCTTTATTCAAGAACTAGCCTGGTGTTTTTAATTGGCAAATGCTGCTGCAGAGTCTGCTGTCTCCAAAAGAATATAATACTTCTAAAAAATAGGTCTGTTTTAATTTCTTCCCTTTTAATGTAGCTTAATATGAAATCTGTTTTGCATCCCAGTTGTAATTAGTGAGTATAATCAGTGTAAAAATTTTAATGGTGGTTAGAGCTGCAATATGCTAGCTCTGTGAACATATCCAATATTATAAAATTATTATTCCCAAATCAAAGAGGAGACATATGAGATCCAAAATCAGTTGATATGGAGAAGCTGATTTTTGAAAATATTTCTGGTTACCATAGTTGTTCTAATATTTAGTTAATTTTTGTTTTCTTCCACTTTGTTATTTCTTCATTAAGTTTCCAGCAATATAATCAGGTACAGGCAAGATTTTTTTTTTAATTTTTTATTCAGTGCTTTAAATAAGTACTGATAAGGGAACAAGTAACTTAGATAGTTGGACAGTTTCCAGTTGAATCATTTGCATTTATAATTATAAATATGGACTAAATTAAAACTTATTTTAAAACTGCAATTAAGTTCACAAACACATTTCAGTTGAACACTGACAAAGATGAGGAGAATAGTAACAGGAGATGTCCTCAGTAACTGATTCTGTGAGTTAAAATCCAGTTTCTGGCAATACATATTTATCATACCAAGCTGTTGTAGATGTCTGAGAAGATTATGTATTACTTTACTTACTTTGAAACATTAATAAGTTATATTTTAGAATTACTCTTTCCACATAAGAAAGAGTTTTCCATATTTTTAAATTAATACCTTAAAATGACTGGAGAAATAAATATTTATTCTGTATGAAAGTATGAACATTGTGTAGGTAATAAGTGAACTTATCTGTAAAATTTGGACATTGCACATTGTAAAATGCTGACAATCTTCAAGTCCCCTAGTCATTTGAAGTTTTTCATTATCTTTGATTTTTGAGAGTATACCAGCCTTTACCAGCAACTATATGAATTCTTTAAGATTACACTTATTTTTTCATAAGTTCAACTCTAGTATATTTTGGGGTAGGTTGACAACTGTGAGAATGCTTAATGTAGCACTGCCACCTCCTAAAGAACTGCACATTCCCATCTTTACCTTGGGCTTCCACCAAAAAGTTTCATTTCCAGTAAAAGATCCCCTTTACACATCCTTGATATTTAGACATTTCCTCTCTTAGATTATCCTTTTAGTTCATGTACATGGCAAAAAGGACTAGATTCAAAATCAGACTACAATACACAATGTGGTTCGAATCATCTATAATGGGTGCATTTGTCATTCTGAAATATATTGAGATTTTTAGTGAGATTCGGAAAAGTGTTAATCCTGTCACCTTTACTTTTAAGTTATTAGGAATCAAACAATGAAATCTTCATGTCTCTCTACATCAAGTATTAGTTTATGAGTTATTTAATTTGAATTTGTATGTGCCTGATTATTAAAACAACATATTATGTATTAATAAGTTACCTCTTTCACATTTAAAAACATAATTTAACTAAAACACACTTGCCCCTTAGAAGGAAAGCTGTGGCAAACCTAGACACTGTATTAAACAGCAGAGACATATCCTGCTAACAAAGTTTTGTGTAGTGAAAGCTATGGTTTTTCTAGTAGTGATGTACAGATGTAACAGTTGCACTAAAAAGACACCTGAGTAACAAAGAATTGATGCTTTTGAATTGTGGCACTGGATGAGACTCTTGAGAATCCCTCAGACATCAAGGAGATCAAACCAGTCAAGCCTAAAGGAAGTCAACCCTGAGTATTCACTGGGAAGACTGTTGTTGAAGCTCCAATACTTTGCCCACAAGATATAAAGAGAAGATTCATTGGTAAAGACCCTGATGTTGGGAAAGATTCAAAGCAAAAGAAGGGGGTGAAAGAGATGACAGAATTTGAGAATTCATGTCAATGGACATGAATTTGAGCAAACTCTGAGAGATAGCGACGGGCAGAGGAGCCTGGCATGCTGTGGTCCATGGGGTCACAAAGAGTCAGACACAATTTAGCAAATGAACAACAGCAAAACTTACTGAATAAATCCATACTTAAAAAAACAATATCTTGGAAAATTTTAATCATGTGCAATATTAAAAAAATTTTGGAATGTTTTTGCTTTGATTGTTATTTGGCATATGAAAGTGAAAGCGAAAGTCACTCAGTCGTGTCTGACTCTTTGTGACCCCATGGACTATACAGTCCCTGGAATTCTCCAGGCCAGAATACTGGAGTGGGTGGGTAGCCATTCCCTTCTCCAGGGGATCTTCCCAACCCAGGGATAGAACTTAGGTCTCCCACATTGCAAATGTATTCTTTACTGGCTGAGCCACCAGGGAATATATTATGGGCTAAAAATTTGTCTCTCCCCAAATTCATACATTAAAATTCTAATCCCCAATTTGATAGTATTAGGAGGTAGGATCTTTGAGAGATAATTAGGTCATGAGTGTAGAACTCTCATAAATAGGATTAGCGACTTATAAGAAGGACCACAGAAAATGTTTCCACTCTGCCATGTGGTGATAAATTGAGAAGGCAGTCATCTGCAAACCAGAAAGAGGGCCTTAACCAGACATCAGGTTTGCTGGCACTTTGACTTTGGACTTCCCAGCTTTCAGATCTGGTGAGAAAGAAATGTCTGTTGTTCAAACCACCAATCTATAGTAACTTGTTATAGCAGCCTAAACTAACTAGGAACTAACTTGGAAATGTTTATGAAGTTTAATGTAAAGATACACTATTAACATTTTATCTAGGTTATACATAAAATGTAAGGAAAGTGGAATAATATATGAAAACCACATTAACACAGACATTATTGCATTTCTTGATAATATTTAAAGTTTATTTTTAATTTTTTTATTTTTAAAAATTGCGTTAGAGTATTTGTAAAATTTTATGCAGTCCTTTTTATCCTACTTATTAGACTCTGAGTATTTTCAAAGAGAAATATTTCTGAAAAGATAAATTTTGTGGAAACATTCTAGTACTGAAAACAAAAATACTATATGATCATTATAACAACTTAGAGAAATAGAAAAATGAAAACAAAATTATCAATATGCAAATTTAGGTACAATAATTATTAAATTTGGTATATGAATACAAACAATATAATTTAATAAACATCATATTATATACTTTTGCTTTGTATACCCTATCATTGGTTCAATTCTGTATCATAAGCCTATCATCATGCTCAATTATTTTTTAAAGTCATGTTTTAATGATCATATAGTTTTATTTATTAAAATACAATGTTTTATATATGAACATTGTTGAAATTTTAATATTTTTTGATTTTTTTATCATGAATAATTTTGAGATTAACATCTGCACATATAAACTTTTGCCTACAGTTCTAATAATTTTAGCACAATAAACTTAGGAAAGGAAAATAATAGGTCAAAATACATAAATTAAGATTCTAGATATATGACACCAATTAGTATTACTGAAGAATTTCACCAAATTACATCTTAACTAGTGTTCTAGGACACTAAGAAAACATTGGAATATTTGAAATTAATTTTTCCAGTGTTTCAGGGGACTGAATACTTTTTGTTGTGTTAATTTGATTTTTTAATCTGAGATATGTTGACAATTTATTACCAACTATTTTACTTCCATATTCAGATATGTCTGGTCAAGTCTTTGTTATAGAATCTATAGTATTTTCATATCATCACTCATAAATTTTATATAAAACAAAAATATCAACTAATTTGTTATCACATTCTTTGCTATTTCTCCCTAAAATTATTTGGCACTTCTATTATTTATATATATAGCAACATCAAATTTTTATTTAGCAAAATGTTATACATTTTTACTATATTGAAATTGCCTCGATATTTAAATTTCATCTTTGTCTCTTATTGTAAAGCCTTTATTCTCATTATGTCATAATGCGGTACACGGGCTTCCCTGATGGCTCAGTGGTAAGGAATCTGCCTGTCAAGCAGAAGATTGGAGTTCTGTCCCTGGGTTGGGAAGATCTCCAAGAGAAGGAAACAGCAACCCACACCAGTATTCTTGCCTGGCAAATCCCATGGACAGAGGAGACTGAAAGTCTACAGCAGTCCATGGAGCTACAAAAGAGTTGGATATGACTTAGTGACTAAACAACAACAAACAATATTGTGCGTATGGCATGAAGTAGGATATTCATGTTTTTCTAATTGATAATCAGTATTCCTAAAATCAGTTTTTAAAAGTACTTCTTTATGTGTTCAAGAAAGAATTTACATATACTTTCTTATATTTATACACACACACACACACACACATATATATGACTATATATTATATAATAGTGACTATATATGGTGATTTTTTTAATTTTGATGATCTATTTTTGTTAGTATTATGTCATTTTCTTCATTCTTGTTTATAGTAACATGTTCTAATGTCTATAGCCATCTATAATGTCTATTTTTATAATACATATTTATAGTATATATTTTTATATAACTTCTATTTTTCTCTTTTAATGCTTTTAATTTTTTTTACATAAAGTTTCTACTATTTGCCAAGTTAAAAGAACATCCCCAAACTATTTTTTATTTCATTTTATTTTATTTTTTAAATATAAATTTATTTAAGTGGAAGCTAATTACTTTACAATATTGTAGTGGTTTTGCCATACATTGACATGGAACCGTCATGGGTGTACATGTGTTCCCCATCCTGACTCCCCCCGCCACCTCCCTCCCCATCCCATCCCTCTGGGTCATCCCAGTGCACCAGCCCTGAGCATCCTGTATCATGCATCAAACCTGGACTGGCGATCTGTTTCACATATCATAATATACATGTTTCAATGCCATTCTCCCAAATCATCCCACCCTTGCCCTCTCCCACAGAGTCCAAAAGTCTGTTCTATACATCTGTGTCTCTTTTGCTGTCTTGCATTTAGGGTTATAGTTACCATCTTTCTAGATTCCATATATATGTGTTAGTATACTGTATTGGTGTTTTTCTTTCTGGCTTACTTCACTCTCTATAATAGGCTCCAGTTTCATCCACCTCATTAGAACTGATTCAAATGCATTCTTTATAATGGCTGAGTAATATTCCCCAAAACTATTTTATTAAAATTGAGTGAACTTGAATTAATTTTAATAATACTAATTTCTTTACAATGTTTTTCATATGCATATATGTCTCCCATACATTTGTAAATTTTGCTCCTATTTTTATGTTTTATACTTATATATGTTATAGCTATTCAGTTTAGTTCACTCGCTCAGTCGTGTCCGACTCTCTGCAACCCCATGAATCGCAGCATGCCAGGACTCCCTGTCCATCACCAACTCCCAGAGTTTACTCAAACTCATGTCCATCGAGTTGGTGATGCCATCCAGCCATCTCATCCTCTGTTGTCCCCTTCTCCTCCTGCCCCCAATCCCTCCCAGCATCAGGGTCTTTTCCAATGAGTCAACTCTTTGCATGAGATGGCCTAAGTATTGGAGTTTCAGCTTCAGCGTCAGTCCTTCCAATGAGCACCCAGGACTGATCTCCTTTAGGATGGACTGGTTGGATCTCTCAAGTACAAGGGACTCTCAAGAGTCTTCTCCAACACCACAGTTCAAAAGCATCAATTTTGGGGCGTTCAGCTTTCTTCACAGTCCAACTCTCACATCTATAGAGTATCAGAAACTTCATCAGGTGTTAGCTACATAGATACGGAAATGGTCACAAATATATTACAGTCTACAATATCATGGAATAGTCATTCTTGGATGGATATAAGATTGATACACATGTAAAAAAATGAATGCAATATTATATAGTGTATGTAATTAAAAATGTATGTGGAAAGTACACAAAAGGTATTGTAGATCAAGGCAGGCAGAATGACAGACTGTGAAATCAGAAAATATTGAATTTCATGCTATTTTTGCTAAGTTCTAAGTTTGTAATATTAGGTAAGTTACTTAATCTTTTAACCCTCAGTTTTTTTTTTTAACTCAAATTATATTAGCATAGTAATATAACATGTATGGTGTGTTTAACAGTGTTATGAATGCACACTTCAGTGGCAGCCAGTGATGATGGTGGTGGTGATGGTATGATTATGGTGATGATGAAGGTAAATAAAAAATGAGTCGTAATTTCACATAGATATAAAAGAATAAGGATTGGTTTTGAAAAATAAGAATACTCTAGTAAGATGAAGAAAGGTGTACCTGGAAGACAGACTAAAGGCAAGTCAAGGGCTTGATGTTTATGTAGACTACATGAGGGGATGCTGGGTATATATGAGATGGCAATTTGTACAGTGATCAAGTGAGTGAATACAAGCAAAGGGCATAGAAATCTCATATTTTTGTTTTAGAAAGATAACCACCATGGCTGTGAAATATGGATTTAAGAGAAGAAAATTTCAGATAGGGAATTCTGTCAGGAGACTACAATATTGAAGTAACCGACGAAAGAGATGAACTGCAGCCTAAATTACCTGTCAATCATACCTCAATAAAGTTCACACAAATAGTGGACTGGTGTATTGGCAATTAAGATAGACAGGATAGAAAAACAGGCTTCATCAGGAGCCCACATTTTCCGCTGGCACCTTTCCAACTGGTCCGATTTGAAAACGTGAGGCGCGCCAGAGCTGTGCGCCTGCGCAGTTCCCTCTTTTGCGCTGTCTGTTAATACTTTCTGCTTTGGCGGCAGGGTTTCTCCTCCTGCCTGTCCGCGATGCTGCTGCCGCTCAGGACCACTTTGTCTTCTTCCAGCTGACATGACATTTTCAAAGTTGAGAGAGAAGGTACGTGAGTCCCCACCACGTCATGGGTGGGGACACAGCTTTCTATCTACTATACTCTGGGTGTCTCCAGAGGAAACAGCGTGGGGCTCGGGGAGCCTGGGGGGCTTGGGGAGCGGGACTGTGTCAGCCAGGTGGGTCCATAGGCTCCGGGCCCATGTGCTGTCCAGGCCTTGGAGATGGGTGCCCCAGCCAGGCCGGGTCAGTGAAGTAGAAGGGGAGGCGGGGTAGGTGAGCGGGCCCAGCCGTTGCACCTCTCTGAAAGCCCAGGGTTCTGCCTCACCCCGCTGGCCTGAAGGCACCATTTCTGGGCAAATCGCATGCTGAGCCAGGACTTGGGTAAGGCCCCCAGGGCCACCTAGGACTACCTGGTGGGAGCGTTGACCTCTGCCACCACTGCCAGGACGCCAAACTTTGGCCATCTGGGCGGAGGTGGGCCTGGCCATCACGGTCTGGTGTCTGGGTGCCTGCTGGAAGTACAACGTGCGGTTGCCGATTCCCCGCGCTGCAGTCGGGAAGGTCGAAGCAAGGTCGTAGGGAGTGTCTGCGAGGTGTGGCTGCTGAATTCCTGCCATGTGCGGGCTCCCCTTAAAGGGGTGCGTCCCTGGGTCCTGGTGGCCGCTTTCTGTAGCCTTTCAAGGCTTCTACAATTGGAAGGGGCTCCCAGAGATTGCATCATGGTTTACTGTTAAGTGCGGACTGGCGCTCGTCGGTCGTGCAGGCTGCGACTGTCTGGAAGGTCTTTTTAGAGTCCACACAGGCCGCCTTGGGGGTGCCAGCCACCACCACCAACCAGGATATCAGGGTAGGCTCGGGGGGTGGCCCAGGCTGAAGACATGTTGTTCCCAGGAGTATGGAGGGCAGAAAACCCACTATTTCTGTGATTGATGAAAATCCTTTGCAGGGGAGATAGGAGTATCTCAGGTGTGGTGAGTTTAACCCTACCAGTTTGCCATCCACAGGGGGTAGGGCAGGGCATTCTTGTTGCTAAGGAAGAACCGGCCTAGCTTTTAGAGAAAAGGTGACACAGCTGTGACCTTCACACATTCATTGCTGTTGCTTCCTGCTTCACCTGTAATTGTATGTGAGGATCAGGAGCAGGGCCACTGGAATGGGTGGAGGAGGGAGGGAACTGGAGCAGCCAGGGGCCCCCAAAGAAGAGGAGGAAGGGAAGCAAGGCAGACTTGACACCACCACCTGTGCCAAGCTTTGGGGAACTGACTTCTGTGGGCATTGGGTCACACTGTGACCTCCCCGCCCCCCCAACGCATCAGATGTTTCTGGCTCCCTGAGACTCAACCATGGAAGGCATAGAGAAGCATGTACCAAGAAACACATGGCTTTTAATCCTGACAGGACAGACGAGAAAAACCAAGGACAAACATTTCAGTGAATTTTACTATTCTCCCACTGGTAATGGGGAAGGAGGAACCAGTTACATTTAATAAACATCTCTCCCCTTATCCCTCCTGATTGTATTATCTCTATTCTTGGTCATCAAGACAGAGAAGGAAGATAACTTTGTCTTTGAGTCAGTTGAGTGGTGAGGATTGTGCCCTGGGTGTTCAGATAAGTGCTCAGAAGTCTGGTAGCTGGGTGGCTGTCTCCTGATCATACAGAAAAGTAACAAGCACCAGGGTGAGGAGGGCTGGTAAGATCAGATCTATAATGAGAGGCAGCAAGATGGATTGGTCACTGGGACAAGAGAAACCTGGTGGAAACATAGGGCAAGTAGGCATGATAATGGGGGTGGGTGAGATAAAGGTAGGGAGAAAGGAATATGGGGGACATTGGGAAGTATGAACTTGGTAAGGAGCTCACCTTGATGATTCAGAGCAGGAAACAAAAGGGGAAAGGGGGAGAATGGGCAGAGTCAAAGAGGAAGGGAGGACAGTTACCCTAGCTCTGATAGGCCTGAAGGGAGGAGGGAATCTGAGATTTCAAGAAGGGAGATAATAGAGTTGGTAGAAGAATGAGGCTTGTGTTTCTATAACTGAAGCTCTAGGCCGGAGATGTTAAGGGATGAATTTTGAACTAAGAATGTCCTCTGCAAAAGAATGAGGCAGAATCAGCTCCAAAACCAAGTCGTCCCTGCCCCCCCCCCCCCCACCCCGCCCCGCTGCAACCCTTAAGTCCCTTGAGAAGCCCAGACACCTAGTACAAGTGATGAGAAAGGGAAGGTTACTCACAGGCTGCCTGGGGGGAAGGGCACATTGTAATCCACAGTCATTTAATTCAGATCAACAATGCTGTCCAGTGGCTCCAGCGGAGGGGAACTGGAAGACTCTGGGTTGCAGGAGAGAGTGACGTCCAGGTACCCAGAGTAAGGAGTGTGGCAGGGGATTGGTAGGGATAGACACTTGGAGGGTAAGAGTGAGGGATGAGGGTTAAGTACTAGCTTGAATCCACAGCTGAGCTGCACACGGTGGAATGAGCACGGGAAGTAAGTGGATGAGTATGCTCACTGCCATGCCCCCCGCCCCAGGCTTTGGTTCTGTTGGTGTTCAGTACATAGATGCTTTAGGCCTGTAGAAGTGAAAGATGAAAGGGTCACAAGACTACACAACTGGGCCGTCTAAGGCGCCCTTCTGACTTCATCCTCACTCTGTATTTGCCTCCTTCTTCACTTTTCCTTCTTCCCTTCTGAACCATAGCAGAAGGCCTCATCTCCTTCCCCTTATGTCCTCCACTATCTTGTAGCTTTACCTCTCTTCCACCCTGGGGAGGAGACTCTGGGTTGGGAGCGGGCTGTGGGGCTGGGAACCATTAGTCCAAGTGTAGTCTCCTATTGCCTCCTGAGGGCCTGGCCAGGACTTGGCGAGAGTGATGGTGATCCTGGGTTGGGGACACTGGGGGAGGCTCCTGGGTGGGTGGCAGTGCCGTTGCTTGTTAGCTGAACTGAGCCGTTACCGTGACTGGTGGTGGCGGCAGGACTGTGAGCGGCTGTTGTGGACTGTAGGCTGATGGTGATATTTCTGTGAGCGGTGGTTCTGTGGCTGTTAGTGGTCCTGTGGCTGGTTGTTCCAGGGCTTGCTCTGGCTCCAGGTGTCACTGTGAAGGATGGCAGTAGAATGGCCGGTTTTTAACGAGGATAGTCATTCCCTGTTCCTTGGGCTTTCAGCAGAGGGAAGACTGAATAGCCTCCCAGGGGTAGGGTAGGCTCCTTCCCAGAGGCTCCTACCCCTCTAGTCCCCTTTCTGCTTACCTGCTGGTAGCCCCAGCAAGGCCCCAGAGGAAAGCACAGCCAGCCTTATGTTAGAGTCCAGGTAGGTTCTGTATTGTACCAGCTGCCTGCTTCATCAGCCACATTCCCTCTGCCTTCATTTGGAGAAAGGGGAAATAAATCTTTGACTTCTTGTAACTGAGATCACCTCACACCCATCCTGACTCGGACACCTCTGCCCCAGCCACCAATCTCTTAGTCGTTAAATTTTGGTCATTAAATTAGGAGATAACTGGCCCTGGTATCACAAAAGTGGGGGCTGTCAGCGTCAAGAGTGCCATGTGGGTAGAGTTAAGAGTTTTGGAGCAGTTGACCCTTGGGGACTCTTTAGTCTATCTCGGCAAAACATGCTCGGTAGTTTGGCAAGTGATTGTAGAGTCAATGGCCCCTCCTTCAGAGAAGAATGGGCTCAACAGAATGTAAAATTAGAACTTTTATTTCTGCTCTCTTTCCCCTCCATCTGTCACTTCCCCTTTGCTAAGACATGTAGGTACTTATGATGATCCTTGCCCAAACCCTTACAGAAAGGTCATGTTGTCCAATCAACATTACCATTTCCCAGTCAAAGAGAAGAAGCACACTGATAGGGTAAAACGTAGCCAAAGCAGCTGAGCAGAACCGTATATAATAACAGGAGGTGGAAAGGTAAGTAATGAGAAGCCAAAATAGGCAGATTCCAAGTCATTTTATTAAGAATTTTGTGTTTATTTCCTGAATCAATAAATGCTAAAAAACAAACAAACAAACAAAAAAACCCAAAATAGTGTTTAGGTCAATTTAGGAAGATTGATTCTAAAAATTAAAAGTTTGGGAAGAGAGTGGTATTTGCAGCTTATTCCTAACATTACTATTATGGTAAATAGGAGGAAGTTGGTGCCTGGGAACAAGAAGTACAAAGACAAAAGGGAACACTGGCTTAGGAGGGGAGGAAATGATATGAAACATACTGAGCTTGAAATGTTGTGGGATGTTAGGATGGAATACTCTCTTAAGCAACTGAATCTCAGGGGAAAATAAAAGTCACCAAAATGGTAATTAGTGTGCTGTGTGTGTGGGCACTCATTCGTGTCCAATTCTTTGCGACCCTATGGGTTGTAACCAGCCAGACTCTTCCATCCATGGGGTTTTCCAGGCAAGAATACTATAGTAGGTTGCTCTTTCCTCATGAGAATTGTTAGTACTATGGTGATGTCTAAGGTTGAGTAGAAAAGCAATTAAGGAAACTGTTTAGAAGTATATTTTTCTTCCCAACTTTTTTGAGGTATAATTGACAAATTAGGTAAGAAAAAGGAAGGCATCTAGATCAGAAAAGGAAGTAGATGTCTGTTTCCAGAGACATGTTTACATATGAAACATCATCATATATAGAGAACACTAAAGACTCAAATAATGCTTCTCATTTATTATCTGTGTGATGGAGCACAGATTACTTAGTTTTATCTCTATAAAATGGAGGTCTAAAAATTAAACATTAAAGCCTTATTGTTAGAAATCAGTAATTGCACATATGAATTATGCTGAATAGCTAACAGATGTGAATTATTATTGAATGAAAGACTAAATTTGAGGAGATTTATAATGTTGTGGAACTGATTTCATAATCCTCATTATCTCTCTGACCATAACCTACTCCTTTACCTGAGTCTTGCCTAATGTTTTTCAGCAAACTAGCCTTCTTTCTGCTTTTGAATCAACCCTGCTGCAGGGCACATCTCCAGGGGCATCAGTCATTTTACATAAAATATGCCTTCAGGCCTTTTTTTCCCCGACTGCTCTTCCATCTTCTTGAAAGAGATTTTCATTGACTAACTTTTGACAGCCAATCTAATCTTGGCTTAAATGTTACCTCTCAGAGAGATTTTCCATGGTGATCTTTCAAATATAAATAACTACTCAGTGACTATCACATAGTTTTATTCAATTTTATGCATACTGTATATTCTTTGTTTTTATGTGAGTTATGCATCATATATGAATCAGTATACTTGTTTATTGTCTTTGTCCCTGAAATAGAATTTAAGTTCTCTTAGTGAAGGAAACTTGTCTGGCATTTTCACATATATCCTAGGTGACTAGGATACTATCAGGCATATGGTGAAGTTTAGCCATGTTTTTTGAGGGAATGAATGGAAGAAAAATAATTAAAAAATCTTCTGAAGAATTGAGAAGGTCTTTCAGAGTTACAAAATTCTTTGACATCCTCTCCTAAAAAATAATTTTATCTAGAGAGTAACTAAATGACTAAGAAAACTGAGAAAACTAGTTCAGAAAACTAAGATCATGGCATCTGGTCCCATCACTTCAAGGCAAATAGATGGGGAAACAGTGACAGACCTTATTTTGGGGGCTCCAAAATCACTGCAGATGGACTGCAGCCATGAAATTAAAAGACACTTGCTCCTTGGAAGGAAACTCATGACCAAACTAAACAGCATATTAAAAAGCAGAGACATTACTTTGCCAACAAAGGTCCGTCTAGTCAAAGCTATAGTTTTTCCAGTAGTCACGTATGGATGTGAGAGCTGGACTGTAAAAAAAGCTGAGCACTGAAAAATTGATGCTTTTGAACTGTAGTGTTGGAGAAGGCTCTTGAGAGTCCCTTGGACTGCAAAGAGATCCAACCAATCCATCCTAAAGGAAATCAGTTCTGAATATTCATTGGAAGGATTAATGCTGAAGCTGAAGTTCTAATACTTTGGCTCCCTGATGCGAAGAACTGCCTCATTGGAAAAGACCCTGATGCTGGGAAAGATTGAAGGCAGGAGGAAAAGGGGACGACAGAGGATGAGGTGGTTGGATGATATCAATGACTCAATCAATGGGTATGAGTTTGAGTAAACTCTGGGAGTTGGTGATGGACAGGGAGGCCTGATGTGCTGCAGTCCATGGGGTCGCAGATAGTCGGACATGACTGAGCTACTGAACTGAACTAAGTGACAATAGATCCCTTTGATTTTTATAGACACTGGGCAAGGGGAAAATCAGTAACTAAAGTATAATTTCTGATACAGTTTTTAATTCGTAGAATGGAGACATGAATACAAGCAAAACAGATGATCCAAATTATCATTTTTTATCACCAAAAATGAAGGAAGAACATAATCTCTAAGCATAGGACACGTTGCCATCAGTTCAGTGTAGTCACTCAATTGTGTCCGACTCTTTGCGACCACATTAGACTGCAGCACACCAGGCCTACCTGTCCATCACCAACTCCCAGAGTTACTCAAACTCACATCCATTGAGTCGGTGATGCCATCCAGCCATCTCATCCTCTGTCATCCCCTTCTCCTCCCGCCTTCAACCTTTCCCAGCATAAGGATCTTTTCCAATGATTCAGTTCTTTGCCTTAGGTGGCCAAAGTATTGGAGTTTCAGCTTCAGCATCAGTCCTTCCAATGAATATTCAGGACTGATTTTCTTTAGGATGGACTGGTTGGATCTCCTTGCAGTCCAAGGGACTCTCAAGAGTCTTCTCCAACATCACAGTTCAAAAGCATTAATTCTTCAGTGCTCAGCTTTCTTTATAGTCCAACTATCACATCCATACATGACTACTGGAAAAACTATAGCTTTGACTAGATGGACCTTTGTTGGCAAAGTAATGTCTCTGCTTTTTAATATGTTGTCTAGGTTGGTCATAACTTTTCTTCCAAGGAGTAAGTGTCTTTTAATTTCATGGCTGTAGTCACCATCTGCAGTGATTTTGGAGCCCCAAAAAATAAAGTCTGTCACTGTTTCCACTGAGTCCCCATCTATTTGCCATGAAGTGATGGGACATGTTGCCATATAAAGAACTAATTACACTGAGCTTATTTTTTTGTAATTTTTTCTTGCAAATCAGTGAAAGCTTATTTAAAGACCAGTGGAAGAAGTTTGCAAAGGCTTGAAGTTTGCAAAGCAGAGAATAAAATTCTGTAGTCTAAACTGAGAGTTTGTCAAGTTCATGTACTTTTCACAGAGCTGGCCAGAGTAGTAAAATCTCCCTTTGTCTGAGTCAGGGGATCAGAGACTTGTGTAGTCTTTATCATATTTTCTGCCTTTGAACATTTTCTTTCTTATTTTGAATACGTCTGTTTGGGGAGTATTCCATATCTGGCCCGACCTGAATTATATCCTGTACAATGTATCTTTCTCATCCCGCATTTAGCATAAATTTAGCAACTACTAATACTAGTTGCTAATTAGTTTCATGGCTTCCCTGGTGGCTCAGCATTAAAGAATCTGCTTGCCAATTTAGGAGACGCAGTTTGATCCCTGGGTCGGGAAGATCCCATGGATCTTCTCCCCTGGAGAAGTAATGATAACCCATTTCAGTATTCTTGCCTAGGAAATCCCATGAACAGAGGTGCCTTGCAGGCTACAGTCCATGGGGTTGCAAAAGAGTTGGACTTGACTTCACAACTAAACAACAACAACATCAGTTTGATGCTAGTCTGTAACATGAATGCAGAGATACTTTTTGAAAAAGGTGACCATGAACCTACCTCTTGAACGTAATTGGGAAGTAATTAGATTTGGAGAAAGTAGATAGATATTCAGTAGGTAGATAGAAAGTAATGACATGTACAGGACAGAGGTGGAATTTATATATAGAGGAGTTATATTTAGAAAAATGACTTAGAGATTTACTTACTAGGAGAAAACAAGACTTCAGAGTACAATTCTGTTTATTTCTTTTCTGATTTATATTCTCTGTCTAGATGTATATCTGTTTATTGCATCTTGGTTCTGATTTGTTTTGAGACACAGTATTCCAAAATTATTTGCTACATGAAGAAGCTTCATTCATGACCTCACAAAAGAAACCACTTTACACAATCTACGTTTTACATATTACTTGAGTATGAGATGGCTATTTTTTTTTCCCCTGAGCTACAGCAGGTTTCTCCATTCTTATTACAGTAAAGAGGATTTGAATGATTCACCTTTGTTATTTAGATAGCATACACATACATGAGCTAGGTGCCCACTCTCTAGGCTGAAGATGGAAATAGATGTATTCGGTTTATGATGGCTATCACTTGTAAATGCTACATTAACTATTTCTGCTGTAGATGTCACTGTTTCCTTAGCCTCTTTTACATCCAGGGATTTTTTTTTTTTTCCTGAGTTGTGTGTCTGAATATGATTTATGTAAAAACAGGTAAGCAAAAAATAGCAAATCTTTACATCTTTTATTTTTGGGACTACTCTTAGGAAACTTTTTTTTACAAAAGTGCAAAGATTTCATTTGAACTTTGAACAGAAAATAACTACAGTAATTTTTCTTCCCCTGATATTCTTTATGGGTTAGGACTGATTTCAATATTGTCAGGATTGCCCTATATATCCCCTTCTTTGCTTTTCTGTGCCAAAGAATAGATTTCTATTCACATCTTTTGAATATAGCAGCACTTAACTAAAATTGACAACTCTTTTGACTTCTTTAGTAAAAATACAAGCACAGGAAGGAACATCCATGTCACAGAAAGGTATTCATTTACTTCTTCCAGGTAAAACGAAAGAATCTTATTCTTTTGTTCATAGTTGTACTGAGCTCTTTGTTTCACAAAAGCAGTTTTCTATATTTATATAAGTTAAACATTATTCTTTAGGTTAATATCGTATTGCTATTACAGCTAACCTTGTGTTCCAAATGAATTACTGCCCTGTGCTCTTGTGATTTCCTTTCATAACTGGCACATTTTCTTTCTTTATACTAATATCAAAACAAAAGTGTCAGAATATGCATGTTTTTAGAATCAAAACAAAGCATAAATAAGTATAAGTGGAATTAACTTGGTAAAAGTGATGTCTGATGTCAACTTCTGACCAAGGGTAATTCATATAATTCATGTGTTCCCTCATCTTCAACACTCTCATTGGTATTAAAACTTTTACATCCTCTAAACCTTTTCAATGTCATTCTACCTAGACAGCTCTCCAATTGCTATCCACTTGAGTGATTTCAATATCCACTTTGCTTAATCTTATATATCCTAGCCTCTTAGTTATTTTACTTTTCTAAACACTAATGATCTTTATTTCAGCACAACTGCGGCCAAATGCCTACATAGGCTATGTTTTAAATTTCACTCTCATTAAAAATTGACTTCATCAATATCACATCAATATCAAATTCCAGTCTATCTCTCTCAGATGACAAGCTTGCTGCTTTCTTCCCTTACTTGCTGTATGATCTTCCTTCTCTCTTAAACCTCAAGATCAAAACAGATAAAAAGCCCTGACTCATCAGTCTTCTAAAATTCCTCACAATAGCCACTCTTAACAATGCTCTCTGGAATTTTGACTACTCATTTCCATCCTGGAATAGTCACCTCTTGATTATAGGGTTTTTCTCTCCAGATATTTCAACACATTGAATTCAGAGTAAAGCCTATAAAATGCTGAACAGTTCATGTCAGTTCCCTGATGAAAATCCTTGAATAGCTATTTATCTCTAATTTTTCTTATTTTCAAACATCTTAAAAGACTGTCATGTTTTTCCTCTGTAAAACTCTTTGTCTGAAATATAAGACTTCTCTATCTTTTCATGGCTGACAGCAACATTTCCTGTCTGAACTTAGATGAAAATTCCATAGGAACATACTCTGGCCCATGAAAGCCACTTTAAATGACACTCAAGACGTGGTCCCCAACCTTTTTCGCACCAGGGACCCATTTCGTGGAGGATGATTTTTCCATTTACCAGGTGTTGGTGGGGAGGGTTTCGGGATGATTCAAGTGCATTATATTTATTGTGTACTTTATTTCTAAACTGGTGCCACCTCTGATCTAACTGGAGGTACTGTGCTGCAGCCTGGAGGTTGGGGACGCCTGAACTCAAGGGTTCACATCACTTCCTTTGTCCTATTTTATTATAGGATTATGATTTATTCTTTCATTAAGGTACCCTTAGTGGGTTTCCCCTGTGGCTCAGACAGTAAAGCATCTGCCTACACTGCGGGAGACCCGGGTTCGATCCCTGGGTCAGGAAGATCCTCTGGAGGAGGAAATGGCAACCCACTCCAGTAGTCTTGCCTAGAAAATCCCATGGACGGAGAAGCCTGATAGGCTACAGTCCATGGGGTCACAAAGAGTCGGACACGACTGAGTGATCACTTCATTTCACTTCAAGATACCCTCATTTTTGGCAAATATGCTTCTATTTATCTACATTTATATAGCACTGCACTTATCTACATGTTAAATCTTAGCTTTATCTTATTTAAGGCAGTCTTCAGCTATGACTTAAAAGCCAATTCTTATAGAAGCCTTATCTAAACTCCTCAGACTAGATCAGGTCCACTTTATATTTTCACAGCTTAACTGAATTTTTTCATCTAAATACCTTTTAGATTATGTATTTGTATTAATACATGGGCAAAGATGTCTCCCTGATTAAAGTTTTCTGCTTATCTGGGTAGGAACTGAATCTATTTCACCAGTTATTGCATCTTCAACATGTAACACTAAGTCTGAGAGTAACAAAAGGCTTGTATTAGCTCTTTGTTGCATAAATTAATCATTTTTGTTGGATTTAAAACATAAAGATTGTTTGTTGGTTGCAAATTCTGTAAATACATGTTGTAAAAAGTTTTTATGTCAGAATTCTGCTTATGAATAAAACATGATAGGTCTTGCCTGGCTAAGTCTCTTAGGGCAATTTGTTTCTGACCTAAAAAATATTGAGAATTTCATATGGCTCAACAACAACAACAACAAAAAAATTGCATAAGTTACAAGGTAATATTGTAATGGTATTAGAGAGTTGTGGTGCCATGGGGATTAGACAAGCACATATTCCAGACTAAAGAGAACTTTTCTAACAGAAGATAATTTGCTCCTCTGGGAGTTCATTATTTCTCAGAATGGGCTAAATATTGGGATTTTTCTAGACAAAAAGCATCTGTTAAGAGAAAGAGAAAGTAACCTAAAATGTAGTGGTCATGTGAAGCTGATGGGAATAATTACAAACTAGAGAGAAACTCATAGTTTTTTTCATTGGATGTTTGTTGTGTTGTAATGCTGTGTAGGAGACTGGGGAACTAGGTTGAAAGTTTATAAAAGGCATAGTCAGTCTCCCACATCATATAATACTTAGGATGGAAAAAAAGACTCATTAGGAAGGATGTTTATCGCAACCAGAACAGTTTTATTCCCCTTAAGATGCAGCTCAATTTGAACTGTTTGGAAGTTAAAAAAAAAAAAAAACAAAAAACTTGATCTGGGATATCTGAAGGAGGGAGCTTGATCTCCCACAAAACATTAAGGCCAAAGAAAGGGACCCATTATACAGGCAGGGCCATGCCTTAAAAACAAGTGTGAAATTAAGATGGACGGATTTTTTACTAAAACAGCAATCAAGCCTGACACAGATCAACTCTGACTATACTCTTTAATCAGAAAAAGAGAGATCCATGACTGCTGAAAGATTAGATCATCTGGATTTTCTTGTGGAGTGGGGACTTACGCAGTTTTCAGCATATAATAACAGTAAAAATGATGAAGCATTTGAAGAGAAAAAATCAATAGCTGATAAGCAAGGGAAATATTAGACACTATATGTGGAATAAACAGGTGGCCCAGTTACTGGAATTTGCAGACACAATCTTTGAAATAACTATGATAAGTTTATATAAATTTTTAAAATGAGGAAAAAGCAGAATAAGGATTTTCAAAAAAATAATTGGAATCTTAAATTTCAAAAAGGAATAAAATGAACATTCTAGAGTTGAAAAATAAAAGTAAGAACTCACAGGATGACTTTATCAGAAAATAGAGAATCAATGAACTGAAAGGTCAATAAAAAAAATTCTTGAATAAAATATAGAAAGTATTTTAATAAGTAAAAAGAGATATGAAAAATGCTCACCATTACTCATTATTAGAGAAGTGCAAATCAAAACTGCAATGATGTATCATCTCAAAGCAGTCAGAATGGCCATCATCAAAAAGTCTACAGACAAATGCTGAAGAGGCTGTGGAGAAAAGGGTACCCTCTAGCACTGTTGGTGGAAATGCAAATTGATACAACCACTATGGAGGACAGTATGGATTTCCTTACTCCATAAGGAGATTCCTTCCAGGAGTAAAACTATCATATCTAGCAATCCCACTACTGGGCATATACCCTGAGGAAACCATAATTGAAAAAGACATATGTACCCCAGTGTTCATTGCATCACTGTTTACAATAGCTAGGACATCGAAGCAGCCTAGATGTTCTTCAGTAGGTGAATGGATAAAGAAGCTGTAGTGCATATACACAATGGACTATTACTTAGCTATAAAAAGGAATGCATTTGAGTCAGTTTAATGAGGTGGATGACCTAGAGCCTAATATAAAAAGTGAAGTAAGTTAAAGAGAAAAACAAGTATCATATATTAATGCATATGTATGGAGTCCGGAAAGACGGTACTGATGGACCTATTTGCAGGGCAGCCACAGAGATGCAGACATAGAGACAGACTGTGGACACAGCTGGGGAAGGACAAGGTGGGGCAACTGGAGAGAGTCGCATGAAAGCATACATGTCACCTTATGTAAAATAGATAGCCAGTGGGAATTTTCTGTGTGACTCAGGAAACTCAGAACACAGACTCAGAACACAGACTGGTGCTCTGTGACAACCTAGGGGGGTGGGATCGAGTGGGAGGTGGAAGGGAGATTCAAGAGGGACGGGACATATGTATGCCTGTAGCTGATTAATGTTGATGTTGTTAATGTATGGCAGAAACCAACACAACATTGTAAAGCAATTATCCTTCAATTAAAAGTAAATTAAAAAAAGAGAGAGAGACATGGGTGAGACTTCCCTGGTAGTCTACTGGCTAGACTCCACAATCCCAATGCAGGAGACCTGAGTTTGATTCCTAGTCAAGGATCTAGATCCCACATGCCACAACTAAGGTGCTATTAGTAATTGCCCTCCACTCTTCCCCAACAGCATATGGGACACTTTCCTACCTGGGGGACTCATGTTCCAGTGTCATATCTTTTTGCCTTTTCATACTGTTCATTGGGTTCTCCAGGCAAGAATACTGGAGTGGTTTGCCATTCCCTCCTCCAGTGGACCGTGTTTTGTCAGAATTCTCCACTATAACCTGTCCGTCCTTGGTGGCCACGCATGGCGTGGCTCATGGCTTCACTGAGTTGGGCAACCCCCCTCTCCACCACAAGGCTGTGATGCATGAAGGGGATACAGATTATTATACCACTTCAAAAATGTCATAGCTAAATTGCGTATAAATTCTTTCCAATATTACTCCAAGATTTTAAAACCAGATGTGTGCATTGATTGGGAATCTAGATTATGATGCCTAAGATGGAAATGGCAGGATAGAAAAGTATGAGATATTTTAAAGATATAGATATAATAATTATTGACCTATCTAACATCTTAGTGTAACACATCTGTTTTGGGCACTTATGTTGAAAT
Organism: Cervus elaphus; assembly: GCF_910594005.1. NCBI lineage: Eukaryota > Metazoa > Chordata > Mammalia > Artiodactyla > Cervidae > Cervus > Cervus elaphus. The sequence goes on along the minus strand of NC_057833.1, from coordinate 17,799,768 downwards.
TATGCTTTATGAAGCCTATACTTTTATGATTATCAAAACAGATCATTGTAATTTCAAAAGTGATCTGTTTATAAAAAAGTGTTATGCATAAAAGTTGATCTAGGCTTGTGATACACAATTTATTTTACAATCACTAATTACCTTGTAAATCTCATATGCCAACAAAATACACAGAACGTATCACAGCATGTTCTCTGAATTCCTGCAGTTCATCTTAGATCAAAGATCCCTGTGAATTAAACCAGCTATATCCCATTTAATAATCACTTGAATTTGAACTTAAATGTTTGCTTGATGATTTTCCTTCCTTACTGAGTCCTTCTTGGATTTAATGTCCCCTTCTATATTAAATTATTATCTGACACAGATCATTCTTTAACTCATATTTTGCTGTTTTCACTACATTTTGGTCTTATCCATGCTTTCTGCTTCTCAGTCATCACCTCTTTTTAAAAAATTATCATTTCCCTTTTGGCCCCTGGATTTTATAAGGCTCTTATTCCAGTATAATTGGTACACTGGCTGACTTAATGGTTCATAAAATTAACCTTATGGTTCATTGATGATAACAACAATCTATATCAGAAAACATTGAGCCTATTAAGATTTTAATAACAATGAAAAGTTTTGCATTAAGAAAACATTTTGGAAGCTTTAACACTATTTTTATTCTTTGCTCAAAAATAAGATTTATATTACCTAGAGTTCATCATTATGTTGAATAGTTATTTATACTTCAATTTTTAGATGAAATGTATTTGACAAATAATTATGGGCCAAAGTACCATATGCCCAACAAGTTTAAAGTTTGAAATATGCAGCAAGCAACAGGCCAGGTAAAGATTTTCTACTTATAAAACTAATGTATTTATAGTTGAGCTTTAAAGACTTTACTTTCTTAACTTAGTTACTAAGATTCTTAATCCATTTTTTTTCATATTTACTTCAGTATTTCTATTTCAGATAATTTGGTCCACCTTATTTCAAAATAAATTAGTCCCCTTTTAAAGTCTTTAATTTTATATCATGGTTTTACTTTTCCCCTTTGTTAAGATTTTGTATGTTGCTCTTTGCTGATACAACTAATAATTCGATTTCCAGTTATAGTGGCCTTTCAGTGCTTTAGGATTAGGGGTGAAATTTTGAAATGCAGGGGAATTGCAGTAGAGGTCCAGATTGGACTACCTGTATATAAGACCTTTGAGAAGCCATATGTTAATTTCCTGATGCTGCTATAACATATCACCACACATTTAGTGACTCAAAGATATATGAATTTATTATCTTACTCATCTAGGTGTCTGTAGAGTCCTAAAATCAAGGTGTCAGTAAGCCTGTAGCCCTTCTGGGTGTTCTAAGGGGGACTCTGTTTTCTTGCCTTTTCCAGCTTCTAGAGGGCATCTTTATTCCTTAGCTTGTTGCCCCTTCCTCCAGCTTCACGACCATCAGAAACATCTTCAGATCTCTTTAACTTCCATCCTCCAGTCTCCATATCTCCCAAGTCACCTTGCCTTCTGACTCTCACTCTCTGATCTCCCTCTTACTAAAACCTTTCTGATTATATTGGGCTCATCCAAGAAATCCAGAATAATTTCATCATTTTAAGATCCTTAATTTAATTGCATCAGCAAAGTCCCTGTTGTCATGGAAACTAATATGAAAGTGAAAGTGGTATCCACTCGGTAGTGACTGGCTCTTTGCAACCTAATGGGCTATAGCCAGACAGACTCCTCTGTCCATGGAATTTTCCAGGCAAGAATACTGTGGTGGGTTACCATTCCCTTCCCCAGGGGATCTACCTGACCCAGTCTCCTGTATTGCAGACAGATTCTTTACCATCTGAGTGACCAGAGAAGCCCACAACATAATACACTGTACTTAACAGGTTCTGAGAATTAAGACATAGACAACTTGAGAGACATTTTTCAGCCTACTAGAGGTGTATTCTCTGTCAGGTTCTTCATGTATAATAGGAAGGGGGTATAACATATCTTTCATTAACATTTTCAAATCTAGGTTGACTTCTTGCCCAAAAATAGAAAGTTTAAGATATTCTGAAGATACATCACGATATATAATGATCACTAGTGACTAAAGTGAAAGAATGAAATATTTGTAATTCCATGTATTGCATTGGCCAAAAAATTCATTCTTTTTTTTTTTTTTTTCAGTAAGATGGACTCTAGCAGTGCCTAGTTGTCTTTAACTTGATTCAAAACAATTTGTTAGACTGTATTGTGACAGCTGTCATATTAACATGCATTAAAAAAACAACAAAATTAGTGAACTTTTGTATAGCTATTTTACTATTAAAGAGGGAATAAAAAAGCAACATTTTCAGCATATTATGCTTTGTTAATTAAAGAAATGTAAAAATACTATTGAAATGCAAAAAAGAAAAAAAATTTGTGCAGTGTAAAGAGAAGGTGCTGTGACTGATTGAACGTGTCAGAAGTGGTTTGCAAAGTCTCACTGAATGATGCTCCATAGTTAGGTAGACCAGTTGAAGTTTATAGCACTCAACTTAAGACATTAATTGAGAACAATCAACATTATACCACATGTGAGATAGCTGACATACTCAAAATATCCAAATCTAGTGTTAAAAATCATTTAAACCAGCTTGGTTATATTAAGAGCTTTGTTGTTTGGTTTCCACATAAGTGGAAAAAAAAAAAAAAAAGAACCTTCTTGACCATATTTCTGCATGTGATTCTCTATTTAAACATAGCATAAATGTTTTTAAAGCAAATCATGATGGGCAATGAAAAGATGATGCTGTACAATAATGTGAAATGAAAGAGATGATGGGGCAAGCAAAATGAACTACCACCAGAGACACCAAAGGCTGATCTTCATCCAGAGAAGGTGATGTTATGTATATGGTGAGATTGGAAGGGAGTCCTCTATTTTGAGCTCCTTATAGAAAGCCAAACAATTAATCCCAACAAGTACTTCTCCTAATTGGACCAACTGAAAGCAACACTTGACAAAAAGTGTCCAAATCAGTCAATGTAATATGCATAATCTTCCAACAGTATAATGCAAAACCACATTTCTTTGATGACCAGGCAAGAACTGGTACAGCTTGGCTGGGAAATTCTGATTCATTCATGGTTTTAGTCAGACATTGCACTTTCAGATGTGCATTTATTTCTGTCTTTACAAAATTCCCTTAATTGAAAATTTTCCAATTCCCTGGAATACTGTAAAAGGCACATGAAATAGTTCTTGGCTTAAAAAGATAAAAAGTTTTGGGTTAGTGGAATTATGAAGTTGCCTGAAAAATGGCAGAAAGTAGGGAAACACAATGGTGAATATGTTGTTCAATAAAGTTTTTGGTGAAAATGAAAAATGTCTTTTATTTTTACCTAAAAAACTGAAGGTACTTTTGGCCAACCCAATAGTGCATCCAGCTTTGAAGTAAAAACTCTTTTATACAACATGGTATAATGCTATATCTTTGTATGATAGCATTAGAAAGAGTTAGTGATTTGTATCAATTATTATGAAACACATTGATAATTTCCAAAATTTGAAGATTAGAGCTATGTAGGAAAATAAAACAGCTATTTTCATTTCATTAAAAATGCAAACTATATGTAAATTACACCAAAATATTATACTACTATACAAACAAAACTATATTTTTGTTTGAAATTGGAATTCCATGAGGAGAATTCATATTAATTGTCACTAAAGCAAGAAAGTTCAAGAAGCAACAGTTAAAACTGGACAGGGAACAAGAGACTGGTTCCAAATAAGTAAAGGAGTATGTCAGAGTTCAATATTGTCACGCTGCTTATTTAACTTATATGCAGAGTACATCATGTGACATGTTGGGCTGATGAAGCACAAGCTGGAATCAAGATTGCTGGGAGAAATATCAATAACCTCAGATATGCAGATGATACCACCCTTATAGCAGAAAGTGAAGAAGAACTAAAGAGGCTCTTGATGAAAGTGAAAGAGGAGAGTGAAAAAGTTGGCTTAACTCTCAACATTCAGAAAACTAAGATCATGGCATCTGGTCCCATCACTTCATGGCAAATAGATGGGGAAACAGTGGAAATGGTGAAGGACTCTTTTGGGGCTCCAAAATCACTCTTTGGGGCTCCAAAATGACTGCAGCCATGAAATTAAAAGATACTTGCTCCTTGGAAGAAAAGCTATGATCAACCTAGACAGCATATTAAAAAGTAGAGATATTATTTTGCCGTTAAAGGTCCATCTAGTCAAAATTATGGTTTTGGCAGTAGTCATGTATGGATATCAGAGTTGGACTATAAAGAAAGCTGAGTGCTGAAGAATGGATGCTTTTGAACTGTGGTGTTAGAGATGACTCTTGAGAGTCCCTTGGACTGCAAGGAGATCAAACCAGTGAATCCTAAAGGAAATCAGTCCTCAATATTCGTTGGAAGAACTGATGCTGAAGCTGAAACTCCAATACTTTGGCCACCTGATGCAAAGAACTGACTCCTTGGAAAAGACCCTAATGCTGGGAAAGATTGAAGGCAGGAGAAGGGAATGACATAGAATGAGATGTTTGGATGATATCACTGACTCGATGGACATGAGTTTGAGTAAGCTCCGGGAGTTGGCGATGGGCAGGGAAACGTGGTGTGCTACAGTCCATGGGTCTCAAAGACTTGGATACTACTGAGCAACTGAACTGAACATAACCAGTGATTAAATAAGAGAAAAATAATATATTATCCCTACCACTTCTACAGGTCAGGAATCCAGGGGGACTTGGCTGAGTGGTTCTGGCTGAACGCTCTCTGTGAGAGTGAGATTACAGTCAATGTATAGACAAAAGCTGGCGTCATCTGAAACCAGAGAATTTTTTACCAAGACGGCTGGCTCACGTACATGGCTGACAAGTTGGTGCTGGTTGTTGGTGGGAGGCTTCCTTTCCTTACAATAAGGGTCTTTCTATAGGCTTCTTGAGTGTCCTCGTGACATGGCAGCAATCCATCAGAGAACTAGAACCAAGTAAAATTATATATATTATAAACTAATCTTAAAAGTCACATAGTTTTACTTCTTCCATATTCTGTTCATTAGCTGCTAGTCACTAAATCTGACCTACATTCAAAAGGACAGGAATTAGGCTTAACCTTTTGAAGGAAGGAATGTCAGTGAATTTCTGAACATGCTATAAAGCCACCACATTTTGTAAGGCAGTGTAAGTCCCATCATGTACTGCCACTTTCTGCATCTCAGATTTTAGTATTAGTAAGTGCTATAATTTAAAGAAGTGGTAACTTGTATCTTAGAATGTATTTTAAACATCCCAGTTAAGTAGTTTCCACTTTCTTTATGTTCTGTATGGTCTTGGGCCATGTTGAATTTTTCCCTTTATGTTCAAATGTTTGAACCTAAAAATGAGAATAAATTGGCCAGTATAAACTCATTTTATTTAAAACCTTTCTGAAAACATTTTTATATGTTATTAGTTAACTTTCTGACCATTTTATGAAGGTAATTTAGTCTTTTTTTTTTTTTTTTTTTTTTTTTTTTTTTTTTTTTTTTTTCGTGGACCTCAGAGATCTAGCCACGTTTTCATCGTTTAGGACTCTTCCCGAAACGACCATCATCATTGGTCAGTCTTTTTTATGAAGCTTAATGAGTTGCCTCAAGAAAACCACCTTAAATATTAATCGTGAATATGTACCTATAGTTTTAAAACATTGAAATGATTATAATTGTTAATAGCATATTCTGAAAGTCACTTCCTTTCACTATATCATTTTAATATACTTTTTAATCCTTAAAGTATAGGAAGAGAATTTAATAAATTGAGGCTTTCTTATTAGTATTAATTATAGTTATTTTCCTACATCTTTTATGGGTTCCTACCCCAAGTCATTTTCAAACGTTCCTATCTACATCGTAATGATTAAATATTGAAATAATTTCTTCTATGTGTGTTATTCTTTCATTCTAATAAAAGATTCATGGATATCTACTATACATTTTGTTCATATTAATATACCTCATTCAAAAAAAGATAATTTTATCAGTTGTTTAACTTCTTGTAATTTTTCCCTCCTGGATGTGTAATTATACATTTATAACAAAAATTTTTAACATTTACAAGTTTAACTCCAGTTACACCTCCCCTGCAGGATTTTGTGTCTTTGAAAAACAGCTTTCAGTGCAATTAAGTTTTTATTAACTTTCGAAGGGCTCCCTTTGCCTGCTTCATTACATTCTGCATATTTTGCAAGCAATTCATTTTATATTCTATTTCAATATACATTAAAAATTACATTCTCTGTGTGTTTCTTTTGGTGTTGGGTTATTCATACTCCCTACACACAGAAATGATGGCCTTTATCATATATGGCTATGAATAGATGCCATTGTTATTATAAAGAACGTGAAGCATAGTTAGAACTGCACTCCTAAAACTAGTTTCATTTTTATCATTTTTATTCATATTTATAATGTGAATATGTTATTGGCCTATCATTGTGCTTAGTATGAAGGAATATCAGATATGACCTGACCCTAAAGAGAATTTAATTTAGATAGTATGCAACATAAGAAATATTTGACACTGTATACACAAGTTCTTTTTAAAAAGATAGTGGTGATTCCTATAGTGATGATGAAGCCTGGAAAACTGCGAAGGAAAACAATGTAGGGTCACAAGTCAGAGGGGAAAGTAAAATCAATAATCAAAAGAGCAGGTAACTCAGATCTTCTTATTAAAATAAAACAGAAAAAAAATAAATGAAAACCCAGAAGGTTTTTTGCTTAATATATCTATTATGACTTCTTTGCAAATGAATGGCATTCTAGAATTAAAAATAAGTTACATATTTAAAGCATTTATCATCCTTCCAGATACAAGTATCCCTTAGAATAATTATGTTAGCCATAAGAAAGTGCATAATATCATGAGTTAGTGAGCTGTTACAGTGGATTAGTTTGCTGTATCAGACTCACACAGGTTAGAGGATCTGGGATCCTAGGAAAACAAGAGGTCCAGTAAAAGGTTCATGATATAGACACACAAAAACACACCCACACACCCACCTGTCCTTTCTCCTGTCAGACAGACTGCTCTGTGGCCCAAAGTAGACAACTCAGTTTTATCCCCAAAGACTTGTATAGCTTATGTGGCATTCTTTAAAGAACGTGCCTCAAAAATCCACAGATTCTGGGTTTCCTTATCAAAAGTGAGCATCTTTTGAGAACATTCTCTAGCAATAGCTTTTCCCTGTAAAGATTGTTAATGTTACTTATTTTCCCTGAAGACCATGGGGAAGACTATGCCTGGGTCCTGGGTCACCTGCTTTCTTTTCTTCCCTTGGGAAAGTTCCTTCAGTAATCAAATGAGAAAGAAATTACTGGCAAACTTTTAGTTTATTCTTTCCAGTTATTAAGTTTGGAATCTAGGGGAGATAATACTGAATAAGGCCTGTACAGAAAAGAAAAGATGATAAACGGAAAAGTTAAACCACCAGGGGCAATCTTAGTGTACATAATTTTCCCCAAGGTCTACCTGCAAGAGATATTTTAAATCATTGTATTCTTAGAAAACAAAGGGATATTCTTCCAATGCTCTGGAATTCTCATTAGTTTTACATGTTTTCATTATGGTATCCTGAAATGCAATGGAAAAGCTTTATTTCACACATAAAAGAAAATGAAATTTTCTATAAAAATGAGACAATTTACAGATCTTATGGAAGAATTCAGTTTAGTTCATTTCATTTCAGTTTTTCAGACATTAAATTTCCATAAACAGCAACAATTTTATTGTGTCATTCTTCAAAGAATATGTACATTTCTAAAGTTAATTTCAAAAGTTATTGAAAGAAAAAACACAAATAGTCACTTAGGATTTTTTTCTAACTATCCCAATATGTAGGATAGAGGTATTTTTGCCACTGGAGGATGACAATTCTGTCCTTATCTCTAAGGACTCCTGAAAACCTGGTTTTGACACTTGGTCATGATAAGGGAGGGAGGACGAATTTCTAACTAGCTAAATAATAAAATCCCCCTTTGCAGCATCCAGGGCAACTTTGTGGATGGCTTTCACCTGGCATTTTTTTTTCTTTTAAATTGTAGGATTAAGCATATTACATAAGAATTGTTAAAAATAATGACAAAAATTACTAAGAATCAGTAAAAAAAAATTACGTTTCTATCAATGTTTTAAATGAAAGTATATCCATTTGATGAAATGCTGTATCACTGTTTTTAAAAGCCATGCTGTTGAAAAATATATAATGACATAGAAATTTTCATGATGTGAAAAATGAGGCAGCCTGACTGATTGGGTACATGACTGGATGGGAATAGAAGGCCCTGGATACTGAGCAATCCAGAAGCAGCCTTGAGACTTAGGGTGACTGTAGGTGAATGAGAAGGATGATGCAGAGCTTGGACTTGGTTGTCTCTCAGACGCCACCCCTGCAACCTCAGTTCTTGGCTGTACTTTTTGTCTCTTGCTGTGTTGTTTTATTTACATTTTGATAAGAGCCTAATGTGAGTGTAACTTGTGAACATTTTGCTTTATTTGAACCTGTGTAATCTTTGCCCTCAGGCTTCCCTGGCAGCTCAAACGGTAAAGCGTCTGCCTACAATGCGAGAGACCCGAGTTTGATCCCTGGGTCGGGAAGATCCCCCGGAGAAGGAAATGGCAACCCACTCCAGTGTTCTTGCCTGGAAAATCCCATGGACTTAGGTGCCTGGTAGGTTCATGGGGTCGCAAAGAGTCGGACACGACCGAGCAACTTAAACTGAACTGAATCTTTGCCCTCAGTTACAATTTTTCTTCTTCATTTAAAAACTTACCTATACCTAACTTCTTGTACAGTCTCACCAAAAATTAGGCACAGAATAATAGAATGTTGAACTGGCAGGTTCTTAAAGACTTTATTCCAAGTGACCACCTTTGTCTTTTTTCAGCGAATACAGTGGGATTTAAACAAAATCTAAGACTGTTTATCCTTCATCATGGGGGCTTTGGGGATGACTGTGGTGATAAAGAACCTGCCTGCCAATGCAGGAGATATAAGAGATGCGGGTTCAATTCCTGGGTTGGGAAGATCCTCTGGAGAAGGAAATGGCAACTCACTCCAGTGTTCTTGCCTGGAGAATCCCATAGAGAGAGGAGCCTGGCAGGCTACAGTCCATGGGGTTGCAGAGTCAGACATGACTGAAGTGACTTAGCATGCACGTACACGTGCATCCTTCATCATACCACATACATCATAAGCATTTGCAACTTTGTATCTTTGTGATTTAGTATGTTGTTAAGTGTTTTTATTGTGTGTAAGTTTTCTTTGTGTTATTGTGTGTAGTTTTTGTTGTGTGTAGATAATCAGAGAGGATATATTTGACAGTTACGTGGTAAATTGTTGCTTATTATCTTCTTTTAGTTCCTGATAATTGAATTTCTAATGCTATTTTTTCAAATGATGAACATTAGTATTAATAAACTGTTTAACTGGAGACTAAGAATGCACATGAACTCTGGGAAAAATAGGCACTTTTGAATTTTTCAAAATTTAATGCTTTCATTTTTCCCTGAATATTTTCTATTTTTTTATTTTAATTTACTTGTCTTAGAATAAGTACCCAAATTCATGTAAGTCAAATATACAAATTGCTTTCACTTTCTAATTCACTTTGCCTTTTAAACTCTTCTGTTTTATTGTAGCAGTGAAATTTATCCTTCAAGTTTCCCAGTCAAGGTAACTTGTATTCATTTAGAAGTCTCACAAGCTTCATAGACTCCTGATATCTTGAAAATTTTTTCAGATTACCATTTTCCTTTCTGTTAACCATCACTACTAATATTGTCTGTATAGTTAAGACAACAATTTAGTTCTACTCAGCCTTTCACCTGGGCTCTTTAACAAGAAGATTAAGAAGAGAAAAACTTTTTATTAGTGCATACGGTATATATGACATGTTCTTTAGTCACTAAGGCATATCTGACTCTTGTGTGACCCCGTGGACTGTAGCCCACCAAGCTCCTCTGTTCAAGGGATTTTCTTGGCAAGAACACTGGAGCGGGTTGCCATTTCCTTCTCCAATATATGACATGGGAGAAACCTAAAAGAAACTTAGAGTGGTAGTTTAGTACTGCTGTTTATATAACATCTTCAACACAGAACAGTCAGTGTAGACACAGGATAAAAGAAAGTAATTTTAGGCTTCCAAGCTATACTGTGGAAAGTAAAATACATGAAAATAAACTAATGGAAAACATTTTGTTTGCAGATTATCTTGGTACAGTCTTTAGGCTAAGAGTCTGTACAGTATAAGGAGAATCTACATTCCTGCCTTTAGGCATTTTTTAAAATGGGAAACTTTTCCTGGGCTTGGTGCTTCTTAACTACCTTCAGCTCAAGATAATATTTATATCACAGAGGTATATTTTGGGGTGACATTCTGACTTCCTTCATCTGTAACATACAACTCACAAAACATATCCTGGCAGCTCTCTTTAGTTATAGCCTTTTCAGACTCAGTGAAAACTGTACATCTTTGCCAAAGAAAGCCATGTTTCAAATCCATATTCATTATATCTTCTAATAATTATTGAAATTCATATGGCATCAAATGTACACAGAACCCTCTGTCTGCTTTTCCAGCTCTATTCCCACTTAATGCCAGCCTACTTTGCCTGATATCTTTCCTCTAATGTTTCTAATTTTCAACTTCTCTTCTAAATCTACTCACCGTTACACTGACCCACGGTGGCCATCCCTGCCTTGTTGATTTGACTCACACTGCTACTCTAGTTGTCTTTTCTTTTTAATTTTTTCTTGTATCTTTAGAACACATTCTACAACTAATAAATAAGAAAATGTTAAAGGAAAATATTAAAATAGCAATTCAAGTAGAAAATATATCAACAGAAGCACATGAGTAATTGCCAGTCTCCTCTGTGGATTTCCCAAGCAAGAATACAGGAGTGGGTTGTCATTTCCTTCTCCAGGGGATCTTGCCAACCCAGGGATTGAACCAGCCTCTCCTGTGGTTCCTGCATTGGCAGGCAGGTTCTTTACCACTGAACCAACAGGGGAACCCTGAGATCAGTTAGTAGTTTTCAGTTGGCAACTCTAGATCTGGTCTGAAGAGTGCAGAATAACTTCATTTACCTGTCTGGCTCCTTGGTGGGGATGGCTGAAAGGATGGTACCTCAGAGTTCCCTAAAACATTAAGCTTCAGGGCATCTTGTAACCTAGACTTGTAACTCACTCACTGTCACTTTTACCATGGTCTATGTATCAGACAGGTCACTAAAATAAGGCCAGATTTATATGACAGGGATTGAACTCCATGATAATAAAAAAGACTAGGAATAAAAAATCTCAGGCATTTTTAATCTACCACAGAGTTGTTGCATGATTCATCACAGTTTAATTATTCCACCCCTGTGTTAATGGAGATACAGGTATAGAGGAAGCTTCCATTTGGCTGGATTTCTGAGTGTCTCCAATGAATGAGCACATTGTCTAGAAGCTGACATTGAAAATGAACTACAGGTGAGCAACTTTTGTTATGTCATGGATTTGGGGTGGGTAGTTTGTAACTGCATCATGATTAGGTCATCATGACTTACAGAGAGTGTTTTACTGAATCTGGAAGGTCAGGCAGAAGGACAGTGTTGAAGAGTCAGTCCTTGAATCAGGCGGAACTGGACAGAGTTACTTTTGTGCCGATAAGTAAGCATGGGAAGAAACAAATAGAGGATGCCTTTAGGAGGACATTGCTAGAATAGGGTGTGTCTAGGAAATATTAAGCCGTTAGACAGGAATAGAAGCTTCTGGAAGTAGATAATAGTGATAAAGCCCTGAAAAATACATTGAGGCAAAATTTTGTTCAACTTTAAAGCTAATTGAACTTCAGCAACCAAGCAATAAAAAATCTTGAGTCTATTTATTATAAGAATGTAATACAATGCTAGGCATATATAGACAACCTAGAAAAAACAATTTTAATAGAGTAAATTATAGAAAACTATATCTATTGTTATCAGATTCTTTTAACTAGAATCACTTCTTTGGGAAACTGTAAATAACATTTTGTTCTGTTTCCAGAACAGAAAATTCATGAGCCATTAGAACATGAGCTGTTAGGCTAAGGTAGATATAAAGTAATTTATACTTTTTAAAAAGAAAAATACAACATTTTGGTTTCATTTAAATTTACTTATAGATTATGCAGAATATACAGAAAACTTAAGAATTGAGGCAATTTTGTGCTTAGAGGCTTGAATTATCTGGATAATTGCTTTAATTTTCCACCTCACTACACATGGGAACACACACAGAACATACACATATATTTGGAAAAATCAGTTTTTCTCTTTTATTCATGGGGGAAATATAGCCTAAGAGGTTAAATCTTAATATTGTTAATATTATGAACAAACTTTGCCTGCCTGTTTCATTATTGGTTTTAAGTAGATGTTTTAAAACTTCTGTTCAAATTCAGAATTATGAATTCAAGGCAGTATTTGCTTAAAAAAACAAATGGGTTTAAACCATGCAATCTTCATTCCTGAATTGAAATGGAAATGGAGCACTGAAATCTGCAGGGAAGTGAAGCAATGCTCATAGTTCATTAAATAATGTGAGTAGTAATGAGGTTTACACAAATCAAACAGTGTGTTAGGTAATTGTAATGTTGCTTTGTGGTGAACCACCTGTCAGGAAGCACTTCTAGCCGAAGGCTCAATCTGCTCTTATGCCTCCAGACGGTTTCTAATTAGTGTAAACTTCATCTGTGGCAGGCTACCAGAAAACTAAAGAAAAAGTTATTTGTAGGCTTCTTTCTTTTCTCTCTGATGAAGGAAAATAAGAACTTTAGTTCAAGTACTTACTTTAATTTTTCAAGAAGGCATTTGATGTGCAGGCTCTAAAAGGAAAATATATGGATATGTTCATACATTAGAGACACAGAGTCACACTCTTAGAAAAAGAATGCTTCAGAATAGGTCAGTACTACTGAATCCTTCCCTCACCTTGATCCAGAACAAAAGAAAGAGAGAGAGAGTAGGAAACTGGGCAAAGAGAAGGAGAGAGATGGTGGGAGATGGAGAAAGCAAGGGAAGGAAAAAGAAAGAAGAGAGCTTCAGTTTAGTTCAGTTCAGTCTCTCTTTGCGACCCCATGAATCGCAGCATGCCAGGCCTCCTTGTCCATCACAAACTCCTGGAGTTTACTCACACTCACGTCCATTGAGTTGGTGATGCCATCCAGCCATCTCATCCTCTGTCATCCCCTTCTCCTCCTGCCTCCATTCCCTCCCAGCATCAGGGTCTTTTCCAACAAGTCAACCCTTCGCATGAGGTGGCCAAAGTATTGGAGTTTCAGCAGTAAGAATAAGAATGAGCATGAGATCTCAATCTACATACTTAATTGTTTCTAATATTTTGAAAATCTTTATAGCAAATGTATATGATTGTATTTTATATTTGTCAAATAGAAAAGAAAGTTTTAAGCTTCTGTAAATAACATAGACATGTCTGCAGAGAGAAGTATAAAGGTAGGAGTATATTCACAAAAAGAAAACAAGAAGTAAAAACCTATAGGAAGAAAATCTTTAGGACAATAGTATCAGATGCATCAGATACTTAGCCTTATCATGCTATGCTTACTATAGCCACACAAACCCCATGACTTGAACCTTAAAGAAAATGCAATTTAGTGATTAAAAGCTTGTCTAGTTCTACAATTCATATGTAATTATGAAGGGCCACAAATAGCCAAAACAATCTTGTGAAGGAAGAACAGAGCTGAAGGCATCACACTTCCTGATTTCCAACCATAATGCTGCAGTAATGAAAGTGGAACAGTATTGGCATAAAAACAGACATATAGACCAATGAAACAGACTAAAGAGCCCAGAAATAAATCCATACATGTGCAGTCAACTGACCTTCTACCAGGATGCCAAGAATATACAATGAAGATAGTCTCTTCAACAAATGGTGAAGAGAAAATTTGGTATCTATGTGCAAAAGGGTGAAATCAATCCCCTATCTTACACCATAAACAAAAATCAACTCAAAATGAATTAAAGACTTTAACATGATATTCTAAACTCTTAAATTATTATAGGAAAGCATAGGGAAAACCTCCATGATATCAGTCAATGCAACACCAAAAGCACAGGCCACAAAATCAAAAATAAACAAGTGGGACTATATGAAACTCAGAAAAGTGCACAGCAAAGAAAAACAATCAACAGAGTGAAAGGGCAACCTTCAGAATGGGAGAAAATATTTGCAAATCTTCTGTTAAATAAGGGGTTACTTTCCAAAATACAGTAAGTCTCCTACATATGAATAAGTTCCATTCCAAGAGCTTGTTCATAGTCCAATTTGTTTGTAAGTCCAACAGAGTTAGCCTTGGTACATAACTAACACAATAATCAGCTATATAGTGTTATACTATAATACATTTGTAATACTTTTCACACAAATAATACATAAGCAAACAAAAAATTTTAATCTTACAGTACAGTTCATTGAAAAATATAATAGTATAGTGGAAGAGCTAGCATCAAGTGACTAGGCAAGAAGAGTTACTGACTGGAGGAGGGAAAGGAGGTGGGAGGTGGTAGAGCTGAAGGATCATCAGCAATAGGAGACGAAGGGCAAGCTGCAGTTACATTCATGCCTGATGTTGATGGCACAGGTTCTGGTTCCTTGCTGGATTCAATTCTATTTGCAGTCTTGAAAAAATAATCCAGTGTCTGGGTGATGGCTCTTATTATTATTTTTTTTTCCATCACAGATGGCTCAGTAGTACTGGTTGAAATTCTGAATGGCTGCTGCAGCCTTTGGGTACTGTTCTTCATTTGGGTCCTGTGCCGCAAGAACTAACAGTGCCTCCTCAAATAAAGACAGTACATTTACCATTGCCCATGTCATGAATCTCTTTGATTCTTTAGTTGCTACTACTTCTTATATCATATTTATCCTTTCTCTGGGCCTCCAATGCCATCATGTCTTCATTAGTAAGATTGTCCTTTTGCACAGAGGGGAGTTCAGTGAAGTCATCCTCTTGCAGATCTAGCTTGAAATAAAGATACTGTATTATTGCACTCTATACAGTACTGTAAAGTATACAAAGTGTACTTTATGTATGTGAAAGTGCCAGACACATGAACTAACTTACATGATTAGACGTGCAAATGCATGTTCACATCATTGGAAGTTCACAACTTGAAAGTTCAGATATTGGAAACTTATTGTACGTAAGAAACTCTTACAACTCATTGGCAAAAAAAAAAAAAAAAAATTCCAATTAAAAAGTGAGCTAACGAATGAATAGACATGTCTCTAAAGAAGACATGGAAATATCCAGTACATATATGGAAAGGTACTTAATATCACTTACATGAGAGAAATGCAAATCAAAACTGCAATGAGCTATCACCTCACATTTGGTTTGATGGTTCTTACCAAAGGAAAGTGTTAGTCTCTCAGTCATCTCTGACTCTTTGCAACCCCATGGACTGTAGCCCACCAGGCTCCTTTGTCCATGGAATTCTCTAGGTAAGAATACTAAAATGGGTAGCCATTCCCTTTTCCAGGGGAATCTTTCTGACCCAGGGATCAAACCCTGGTCTCCTGCATTGCAGGGAGATTGATCATCTGAGTCACCAGAGAAGCCCCTTTGTTAGTTTTTCACTTGTGTCCAACTCTTTGCAACCCCATGGACTCTAGCCTGGCAGGCTCCTCAGTCCATGGAATTCTCCAGGCAATAATACTGGAGTCGGTAGCCATTTCCTTTCAATCCCTGGGTCAGGGAGATCCACTGGAGAAGGGAATGGCAACCCATTCTTCAACATATTAAAGATAGAACTACCATATGATCCAGCCATCCCGCTTTTGGATATTTATCTAAAAGAATTGAAATCAGAATCCTGAAGGGGTATTAGCACTTCCATTGTTAATTTCAGAACTATTCACAGTAGCTGAGATGTAGAAATAACCTAAGTGTCCATCAACAAATAAATGAATAAAGAAAATGTAGTACTTACATCATCCTTAAAATAGGAAATCTGTAGCATGCTATAGCACTGATAAATCTTGAGGATATTATGCTAAATGAAATAGACCAGTTACTGAACTCCACTTAAGTGAGGTATGTAATATGGTCAAACTCATAGCTTGCCTGATAGCTCAGTTGGTAAAGAATCTTCCTGCAATGCAGAAGACCCCAGTTTGATTCCTGGGCTGGGAAGATATGCCAGAGAAAGGATAGGCTACCCACTTCAGTATTCTTGGGCTTCCCTTGTGGCTTAGCTGGTAAAGAATCTGCCTGCAGTGCAGGAGACCTGGGTTCAATCCCTGGGTTACAAAGATTCCCTGGAGAAGAGAAAGGCTACCCACTCCAGTATTCTGGCCTGGAGAATTCCATGGACTGTATAGTTCATGGGGTCGCAAAGAGTCGGACATGACTGGGTGACCTTCACTTTCATATAACAGTGGTTGCTAGGAACAAACAGAATGGAGAAATAGGAAATAGAATTGGAGAAAAAGGAAATTGGTAATGAATTGGTATAAAGTTTCACTAATGCAAGATGAATAAATTATTGAGATTTGCTGTAATTATTTTTGTCTGTAGTTAACAATATTATACGCTTAATCTGCTAAAGAGTAGATCTCATGTTGTGTTTTTACTATATTAAAAAACTTACACATACATGAAAGATTGACCTTTGCTGTCAAAAAAACCTTGATTTAAATTCTGGGCTCTAATATTTATAAGCAAAGATTCTTAGGCAAGGCTTTGGAACTTTCTAAAAATCAGTTTTCTAATTTGAAGGATGATAATGATAATCCCTAATGTGTAGGCTATTTGTTTGCATAAATGAGATTTTTAAGAGGCAATATTCATTTTTTTCTGCTCCTCAACTGTGAAAAATCCTTAAAGAGATGGGAATACCAGATCACCTTACCTGCCTCCTGGGAAACCTGTATGCAGGTCAAGAATCAACAGCTAGAATTGGACATGGAACAACAAACTGGTTCCAATTTGGGAAAGGAGTATGTCAAGGCAGTATATTGTCACCCTGCTTATTTAACTTCTATGCAGAGTACATCATATGAAATTCCAGACTGGATGAAGCACAAACTGGAATCAAGATTGCCAGGGGAAGTATCAATAACCTCAGATACGCAGATGACACCACCCTTATGGCCGAAAGTGAAGAGGAACTAAAGAGCCTCTTGAAAGTGAAAGAGGAGAGAGAAAAATCTGGCTTAACACTCAATATTCAGAAAACTAAGATTATGGCATCTGGTCACATCACTTCATGGCAAATAGTTGGGGAAAAAACAGTGGCAAATTTTATTTTCTTGGGCTCCAAAATCACTGCAGATGGTGACTGTGGCCATGAAGTTAAAAGATACTTACTCCTTAGAAGAAAAATTAAGGCAAACCTAGACAACGTATTAAAAAGCAGAGACATTACTTTGCCGACAAATTTCCATATTGTCAAAGCTATGGTTTCTCCAGTAGTTATGTATGGATGAGAGTTGGACCATAAAGAAGACTGAGTGCTGGAGAACTGATCCTTTTGAACTGTGGTTTGGAGAAGACTCTTGAGAGTCCCTTGGACAGCAAGTTCAAACCAGGCAATCCTAAGGAAATCAACCCTGAATATTCATTGGAAGGACTGATGCTGAAGCTGAAACTTCAATACTTCGGCCACATGGTGCAAAGAAACTACTCATTGGAAAAGACCCTGATGCTGGTAAAGATAGAAGGAAGGAGGAGAGGGGATGACAGAGGATGAGATGGTTGGATGGCATCACCAGCTCAGTGGACATGAGTTTGAGCAAGCTTTGGCAGCTGGTGAAGGACAGGGAAGCCTGATGTGCTATAGGCCAGGGGATCACAAAGAGTCAGACATGACTGATTGACTGAACAAGAAGAAGACTGGAAAGGAGGACTTAGGAAATCTAGTCTAACTATGAAGCATCCAAATAATAATCTGATAATTTGCACTGATATTAGCCTCCTAATAAAATTTCTTTTGTAACTTATGCTAACAGAGTGCTGCATTCATTGACTTGTGTTTGATAACATCACTTCTATTTCCTTGATATGGGTAGTGTCCTGGATCCAGGAGAATTAGGTATATATAAATCAGAAACTAAGTGCATAGCTCTTTGTGTTCAAAATAATGTAGAAGAAGGGAGATAATAAGGAAGAGCTGGAGAAGAAGGAAGATAACTTTGTTTCTCTGCAAGATACTGAAGACCCTTTGCTCTTCCGAGATATAAATAATAGTAATAATGAAGGTCAATAATGAAGGTTGCTCAGTCATGTCCGACTCTTTGTGAACCCATGGACTGTAGCCTACCAGGCTTCTCCATCCATGGGATTTTCCAGGCAAGAGTACTAGAGTGGGTTGCCATTTCCTTCTCCAGGAGATCTTCCTGACTCAGGGATTGAACCAGGGTCTCCCACATTGTAGGCCAACACTTTACTATCTGAGTCAACAGGGAAGTCCCAGATATAAAGAGAGAGGAAATTCAGTAATGAGGGCATAGTTTTGAAGAACTTCATTTTTTTTCTTCTTGGTGAAGATAATAACCACACCACTTACATCCTAAGTGAGGAAGGCATGCAGAATATTATTTCTTGAAGCTTTATTCTGTACCAGACATTTTCAGATGTTACTACATTTATTTCTTTTGATCCTGTAAAATTTATATTGATATCATCCTTAAGTGAAGTGCAAGTAACATTTATAATAACTTTTATAGCTGAAAATTAAAGTAAATGTCTAATCATCTTCAGTATCTTTTTTTTTTTTTTTTTTGCATAACCTCTTATTTGTACATTTTATATTTCCTACATAGCTTTCTGATAAGAAAGGAAAGTAGACCCTCTTAGGTAAATATTCCATGAGAGAAGTCAAAGCAAGAGCATACGTATATATGAGCATGTGAAGACATCGTCCAATTTTAAACTTACATAAAAACCTTGATTATTGATAAATGAATAAGAAATGTAGAAATGCATATGGTAAATGAGGCCAGGTGGGCATTATTTTTTACTTGAAGTGAGTGTAATTTCCCTTCCATTCAAAATAATACAGATATTATTTTATTTTACTGTGGTGATTGGCTATGGAAGAAAATCACCTTTCCTGGAATGCCAAAATAAGTTAATAAGATTCCAGATTTGCAGTGTGGAATGTGATTATGGCATGTGAAATACAAAAGTTTTCCAACTAATCATCTTCAGAGAATTTGAATAATGTTCAGTTAAGGGAGGAAATAAATATAGAAGCTCTGTTTGTCAGCTAGGCTTGGGGGAATGTCAGTTATATATCTAAAAGGTAGGATTTTGTTGTCTTTGTATTAATTCTAGACAAGTCTTTATACTTCTGACTGTTTTTCTGAGAATTAATATCAGCTAAATTTTTAGTTTAGTTTACTTGACACTGTACCCAGGTTGACAGTGTAATAGCATCTGACATGCTTTGAAATTTCTGAAAAGGTCTCTATTTTAGAAGGAGAGAAGAGGAGGAGGAGGAAGGAAAGATAGAGAGACTATAATAAAAAAAAGAATGAGACCAAAAAAAAATTTCAAAAATACCCTGTTCACTCTGGGTGACATAGGACTTGTACTGCAAGTTTGGAGCCACCCAGATATCAATACTATTCTACATAAAAAGGACAGATACCACAGTGCTATTTAGTTTATTATTATAATTTTATTGCATTTACTTTTCTCTGTAAAAGTTGTAGATCACTAAATTGGGGTGGACCTGTGCAAAATAGTTGTTCTAATAAAATGATGAGGTTAATAGACATCAGATTTTTTTTCTTATGTAGAGAAATATGCATAAATGTAAGTTTACTCTGAAACCACAATCCTAAATTTTCAGAAATATGCTCATTACTATCTTAAGTCATTTCTAAGAATGAACATGGAAAATAATAAGAAATAAAACAATTTTGGAAACATCAGGCAGTCTTAATCTTTCTTTCTGTTAATATCTAAGTCTTGGTAAGATATCAAAAATCATGCCTACTATGTCTAAGCTAATAACCCATAAAATTAGTGCAGTAAATGGATTGGTTGTGAAAGTTGGGCACAGTATTTAGCCCTTTTAAAAAAGAAAATTTATTGTTTGATTAGCTAGTAAATTGTGCTTCATTACCTTTTCCCATTATTCAGAAAAAATATTGATATATTTGAGTAAATCTCGTTTAGAAGCTTATGGAAAGTTCAATTATCAAGTTCTAAAAAATAAGACTTTATGAATGGTTATAATGAAAAGAGTAATTTTGCATTTGTCTTGCTTCATTTTAATCAAATATTAGGTCCTCAAATTAAGCAGAGAGTAAAATGATTTATATAATTACTTTCAAAAATACTGTGTTATATATGTTTATTTTTACCTAACAGCTAAAGCCTTCGAGTGTGATAGAAAAATTCTGTCTTATTTTTCAGCAGCAAGTTTAGCAATAATTTTTTGTACTTTCAGAAAAAAACTGTCAATCAATTACTAGAAAAACATTTTAAAATGTAATTATTGAGGTGGCTTTAGTTGATAACTTTTTATATTTCATGTGTACAACAATATATTTTGACTTTTGTCAAAGTCATACATTACAGCTTGCTCACCACCAACAGTTTATTTTCCATCTGTCATTGTACAGTTGACTCCCTTTTCCCATTTCACCCTCTCCCAAATACGCTTCCCCCCTGGTAACCATACTGTGCTTACTCTATCTATGTTTTTGTTTCTGTTTGGTTTGGTTTCTTCATTTATTTAAATAAAAAACTTATATTCCATATGTGAGTGAAATCATACGGTATTTGTCTTTCTCCTTCTGACATTTCATTTATCATGACACACTCAAGGTGTCCATTCATGTTGCTGCAGATGGTGAGATTTCATCTTTTTTATTCCTGAGTAGCATTCCATTGTGTAAGTGTGTGTGTGTGTGTGTGTGTGTGTGTGTGTGTAGGAGGAAATGGCAACCCACTCCAGTATTCTTGCCTGGGAAATCCTATAGACAGAGGAGGCTATATACACATGTATATATGTGTCCCACATCTTTATTCATTGACGGGCACTTAGATTAATTCCATGTATTCACTATTATACATAGTGCTTCAAGGAACATAGGGGTACATGTCTTTTGGTTTCCTATTCTTTGGACAAATACCCAGAATTAGACCACCTGGATCATATAGTAGTTCTGTTGTTAATTTTTTTGAAGAGTTTCTATATGTTTTCCAGAGTGGCTATACCAATTTCCATTTCCACCAACAGTGTATGAGGGCTCACTTTTCACCACATCCTCTCTAACACTTATTTGTTGCCTTTTTGATAATATTCATCTAACAAGTGTGAGGTAGGAGCTCATTTTGATTTGCATTTCCCTAATAAATGAAGAACCTTATTTCCCCAATAATGTTGAGCAAAATTTTTTCATGTTCCTGTTGGCCATCTGTATCTTCTTTGGAAAAAGTCTATTCAGATCTTCTGCGCATTTTTCACTTGGGTTGCTTGATTTTTTTTTTCTGAGTTGTATGAGTTTTTATATATTTTGAGTATTGACCTCTTATTGGATATAAGAGTATCTTTGCAGATATTTTATCGCATTCGGTGTATTGTCTTATTTGTTCCATTGATGGTTTCCTTTTCTGTGAAGAAGCTTCTTAGTTTGATGGAGTCCCATATGTTTATTTTTGCTTTTGTTTCCCTTGCCTAAGGAAACATATCCAGAAAGCTATTGCTAAGACCAAAGAGCATACTGCCTATGTTTTCTTCTATGGGTTTTATGGGTTCCAATATTTCATTCAAGTTCTTAATCTAGTTTGAGTTGATTTTAGTGTATGGTGTGAAACAGTGGTCTAATTTCAATCTTGTGCATGTGGTTGTGCAGTTTTTCCAACACCTTTTGTTGTAGTTTTGCTCTTTCTCCACTCGGTATTCTTTGTTCCTATGCTGTAAATTAATTGTCCATATATATGATTATTTCTGGGCCCTCAGTTCTGTTCCATTGATCTGTGTGTCTTGTTTTCTTCCTTCCAATACCTTGCTGCTTTTATTACTATAACTTTGTAAGATAATTTGAAATGTGAACATGTGATACCTACAGCTTTGTTCTTTTTCTTCAGGATTTCTTTGCATATTCAGGGTCTTTGTGGTTTCATGTAAATTTTAGCATTTTTTTTTGTTATATTTCTGTGAAAAATGTCATTGGAGTTTTGATAGTTCAGTTCAGTCACTCAGTCGTGTCTGACTCTTTGAGACCCCATGGACTGCAGCATGCCAGGCCTCCCTGTCCATCACCATCTCCCAGAGCTTACTCAAACTCATGTGCACAGAGTCAGTGATGCCATCCAGCCATCTCATTCTCTGTCGTCCCCTTCTCCTCCTGCCTTCAATCTTTCCCAACATCAGAGTCTTTACCAGTGAGTCAATTCTTCGCATCAGGTGGCCAAAGGATTGGAGTTTCAGCTTCAGCATCAGTCCTTCCAATGAATATTCAGTGTTGAGTTCCTTTAGGATGGACTGGTTGGATCTCCTTGCAGTCCAAGGGACTCTCAAGAGTCTTCTCCAACACCACAGTTCAAAAGCATCAATTTTTTGGCGCTCAGCTTTCCTCCCAGTCCAACTCTCCCATCCATACATGACTACTGAAAAAAACCATAGCTTTGACTAGACGGACCTTTGTTGGCAGAGTGATGTCTCTGGTTTTTAATATATTGTCTTGGTTGGTCATAGCTTTTCTTCCAAGGAGCAAGTGTCTTTTAATTTCATGACTGCAGTCACCATCTGCAGTGGTTTTGGAGCCCAAGAAAATAAAGTCTGTCAGTGTTTCCATTGATAGAGATTGTGTTAAATCTGTAGGTTGCTTTAGGGCATTTTAGCAATGGGCTTTCTCTAATTGCATTGAGTGAGGCTACTCTTCATTGCAGTGCATGGGCTTCTCATTGCAGTGTCTTCTCTTGTCGCAGAGCACAGGCTCAAGGTGCATAGGCTTCAATAATTGCAGTACATGGGCTCAGTAGCTGTGGCACGCAGGTGCTAGGGCATGCAGACTTCAGGAACTGTGGCACACAGGCTCATTAATTGTGGCTCGTGGGCCCTGGTGTGTGCAGTTTTCAGTAGTTGTGGCATGTGGGCTCAGTAATTGTGACTCATAGACTTAATTGCTCCATGACATTTGGCATCTTCCCAGATTAGGGATTGAACCCATGTCCCCTGCATTGGCCAGTGAATTCCTATCCACTGTACCACTACTTTGTGTGTGCGTATGTGTGTGCGTGTGTGTGTGTGTGTGGATAACTCAATCTTGTCCCACTCTATGTGACCCCATGGACTGTAGCCCACCAGGCTCCTCTGTCCATGGAATTCTCAGGCAAGAGTACTGGAGTGGGTTGTCATTCCCTTCTCGAGGGGATCTTCCTGACTCAGTGATCGAACCTGAGTCTCCTGCATTGGCTGGCAGATTCTTCACCATCTGAGCCACCAGGGAAGCCCTAAAGTGAAAGTGAAAGTTGCTCAGTCAGGTCCAACTCTGTGCGACCCAAGGGACTGTACAGTCCATGGAATTCTCCAGGCCAGAATACTGGACTGGGTAGCCTATCCCTTCTCCGGGGAATCTTCCTGTCCCAAGAATCAAACCGGTGTCTTCTACATTGCAGGTGGGTTCTTTACCAAAGGAACTATCAGGGAAACCTAAAAGACTGGGTCTAGGATACTGGAGTGGGCAGCCTTTCCTCCTCCAGGGGATCTTCCCAACCCAGGGATCGAACCCAGGTCTCCCACATCGCAGGTGGATTCTTTACCAGCTGAGTCACATGGGAAGTACTAAAAACCAGATTTTAACTGTATATTATATATATATATATATATATATATAACATAATACCACTCAGTTGAACAGGGTTATGTGAAGTATGCTATTTTACTAAAATGTTTTTTCCTCTCCTTTTTGAAAATACACGTTTTTATTGTGAATTCATACAACAAGTGATCTGGTAATATATTTGGAATGTACAATAGAACAGTATTATGTCTTACGTTTTTTATCCAGTATAGATTTCAAAGGATGGGACACTTCTGTAGAAATTATTGGAAAAATACAGGTAACAGAATAATTAAATCTGAATGAATAAGGTAAAAATATAGAGGAAGGGTGGGATTGTATTTGTGATCCTTTTCATAAATGTAAAGCTGACAAGCTGAATCAAAGGAGTAGTTCTGCACAGTATCTTAGGTTTAAGTTAAAATACCATGGAGGAGAGACCAAAGTCAAATCTAAGTGTATAATTTAATACAGGTTGATGAGCTCATTCAAAGATATGTTTAAATATAGTTAGTGAATTAGAAAGAGCCTTATGGTACTGAGACCATTTTTTATTCAAAGTAATTGAATTGCTTTTGATGTAGCAGAGAAAACATAGAGGTAGCCATCAACTCTGACTGCTATATCCCAGACAGGTTTTTCTGCAGTACTGTTACAGCTTTGTACACTCAGATCATATTACCGACATAAGTCATCAGTAAGATATTTTCTAATCCTGGCACTCAGTGAACAACTAAAGTGGTCATAAAATATACACTGAAAGTATTTTTCATGGTAGAAATAAAAATAAATGTACTCTTTTACAGAAACATTAAAAAAACTTGTTTTAATTTAAATTATAATTAGTATAAATAGAGCAGCTTTTCTTATTCCTATGAATAGTAACTCCTTTTCTGATTAATTCCAAGTTGAACAAATTTTGTGTTTTCCGTGTACCTTGAATATAGAACATTCCCTCAGACACACCTCGGGTTCAATTTTTTTTTTTTTTTTAATTTTTACCTGAATCATTATAACAACCCTGTTCCATGCCTTTCTACCTTTTGTATTTCTTTATTGCCATCAACAATTTTAGCAAGTTGATTTTTTGGAAATAGCTTTGATTATTTTGATCAATTAAGAATACATACCTCATTGTGTTAAAAATTTTCTATAGCATAGCCCCCAATTTTTAACTTTGTCTTTATAGACCTGGTGTTCCACTTAATATAGACTACACACTGTTTTCTAAATATTTTAAATATTTATTGCTCATTTTGTACAGTAAAACTTCATTTTCCTTTCTCCAACTAATATAGTTATCTGTGCTGTATAGTAGGTCCTTATTGTTTGTCTGTTTTTTTATATAGTGACATGTATCTGTTAGTCAGAAACTCCTAATTTATCCCTCACCATTTCCTTTCCCCAATGGTAACCATAAGATTATTCTCTAAGTTTATGAAATGAATGTTTGAATTCTTCCTGAAATTTTGTTCTTTGAAAACCTGCTTTGAAGTTTTGAAATATCTGTGCCTGAGTAGTCAAAATCTGTCTCCAGGCCAGATCAGATTCACAAGTATGGACAAATCAATACCAAGTCTAAATGGGGTAAATGACAAAACATAGCCATTTTTCACTCAAACACAATCCAACCACTCCTCTCATGTGTAAAATATACTCAGCCTCCCCAAGATTCCCAAAGCACTTTGAACTTTATGATCTCAGTTTCAGGCTTTAATTGCTGGGTCTCACCCTTAAATCATGACTAGGTATAGATGAGGGTCCTTAGTTACATTTCCTCATGATTTGAAGCTCTGTTGATTGAAGAGAGAGATTTTCTGGTCCACACTCAGCATATGATTTTTAGGCAAGGAATTAAAATAGTTTCCATTCAAAAAGGGTAAAAATTTACATACATATTGGTGACTATTTAATTAATGCTTTTGACTACAGCCTGGCACACATCTCCAATTTCTGGATTAAGGCTTTACCTGCTCCCTGGGAGTGAGCCTATGTGGCTTTTGTGTTCATTCTGGTATTCTGGTTCATTTTGGTATTTTGTGTTCTTCTGGTATTGTGGTTTTAGACTCTGTGGTATCATTTCTTTTTCATTAGAAATGGTCCATGTCTATATCTGAGAATTTTGCACATTTAGTCTCTGACTTCATTTCCCATTTTACATTATGGTTATTTATCAGTATATTATAACATTTTATTTTAGTGATTGTATGATTTGAATAACTTAATGAACTTTCTATCTTTATTTACTTATTTATTTATTTATTTATTTATTTTTAACATTTGAAAATGTTATTCTTTGTCATCTACCATAAAATATTTAAAAATTAGGACAAATGGCATTTACACTATAATGCTGCAATGAAATCTACATTGTATAAGTCCTCTAAGCTCTGTCTATATGAATATTTCTAAAGAACTGGATTTTAACACTTGTGCTTATATAAATATTAAATTTTCTGGTATATAACAATGCTATTAGAATCATATTTTAAAAATCAGCCCTTAGACAATTTGGGTTTACCATTAAATTTTGAATCTCCACGTATTTACTCTAGTAAGCCCTCTTTTCATTTCTTTCTGGCTTCATTTTCCTTGTGTGAATTGTACTCCATGGCTTCCAATTTCTTTAATTTGAATCTTTATACTCAATCTTGGATGAACTCTTCCCAGCTCTGTCTCAGGAACCATACCTATGTAAGTAAACCTCATTCATCCTCGAAATTTTGTTGGAGTAGAATTCTAAGGTGAATATAACTTATTTTTCCTATGGTAATGGTAATGGTTTAGTTGCTACTTTGTGTCCAATTCTTGGGACCCCATAGACTGGAAACCTACCAGACTCCTCTGTCCATGGGATTCTCCAGGCAAGAATAATGGAGTGAGTTGCCATTTCCTTCTCCAGAGGATCTTCCTGACCCAGGAATCAAACCCAAGTCTCCTGCATTGCAGGCAGATTCTTTACTGACTGAGCTACAAGGGAACCTCCCACCACCCCCCCCCTTTTTTTTCCTTATAGAACTTGCAATATATTGCTTCTAGCATTCAGGGATAATTAAAAGAGTTATTAAAGTCTCATTTTGTTCCCTTTTATGTAAGCTTTTTTTTTTCTATAAAAATCTTTCTTTTTTCCCCCTGTGGCTTATGAATATTATAAAGGTGTGACAAGAATTTTCAAATCTAATGTTGCTGTATTATTCTTGAAATTTTTAAATCTACAAGAAATTAAAACTCTGATTCTCTTACCTTAAAGCCATCTGTTCCTGCCATGACTAAATCCTATATACAAGAGAATAAGTGGTGTCTCATCAGACTAGAAACATTATGGTTTACATAAGGCTGCATCTGGACAGACTTTTCTTTTTTAATTAATTTATTTTTAATTGAAGGATAATTGTTTTACAGTATTGTGTTGATTTCTACCAAGCATCAACATGAATCAGCCACAGGTTTACCTATGTCCCCTCCCACTTGAACATCCATCCCACCCCCCCTCCCCGTTCTACCCCTCTAGGTTGTTACCAGCCCCAGTTTGAGTTTCCTGAGCCATACAGCAAATATTGGTCATCTATTTTACATAGGTAATGTCTGTTTCCAACTTACTCTTTCCATACGTTCTACCCTCTCATTCCTCTCCCAGTCATGTCTATAAGTCTCTTCTCTGTCTGGTTCTCCATTGCTGCTCTGCAAATAGGCGCATCAGTACTGTCTTTCTAGATTCCATATATACGTATTAGTATACAATATTTGTTTTTCTCTTTCTGACTTCACTCTGTGTAATAGACTCTAGATTCACCCATCTCATTAGGCCTGACTCAAGTGCATTCCCTTTTATGGCTGAGTAATATTCTATTGTATATATGTACCATGGCTTCTTTATCCATTCATCTGTTGACGGACATCTAGATTGCTTCCATGTCCTAGCTATTGTAATAGAACTGAAATGAACATTGGGGTACATGTGTCTTTTTCAATGTTTTCCTCAGGGTATATGCCCAGTAGTGGGATTGCTGGGTTATATGGTGGTTTTATTCCTAGTTTTTTAAGGAATCTCTCTACTATTCTCCATAGTGGCTATATCAATTTACATTCCCACCAACAGTACAAGAGGGTTCCCTTTTCTACATACCCTCTCCATCATTTATTGTTCGCAGGTTTTTTTATGGTGGCCATTCTGACCTATGTGAAGTGACATTTCATTGTAGTTTTGATTTGCATTTCTTTAATAGAGAGCAATGTTGAGCATCTTTTCATGTATTTATTAACCATCTGTGTGTCTTCTTTGGAGAAATGTCTGTTTAGGCCTTTTTCCCACTTTTTGATTGGGCTGTTTGTTTTTCTGGTATTGATTTATATGAGCTGCTTGTATATTTTTGAAATTAATCTTTTGTCAGTTGTTTCATTTGCTGTTATATTTTCCCATTCTGAGGGTTATCTTTCCACCTGTTTATAGTTTCCTTTGCTATGCAAAAGTTTTTATGTTTAATTAGGTCCCACTTGTTTATTTTTGTTTTTATTTCCATTATTCTAGGAGGTGGGTCATAGAGGATCTTCCTGTGATTTATGTCATAGAGTGTTCTGACTATGTTTTCCTCCAAGAGTTTTATATTTTCTGGTCTTACATTTAGGTCTTTAATCCATATTGAGTTTATCTTTGTGCATGATGTTAGGAAATGTTCTAACTTTGTTCTTTTACATGTAGCTGTCCAGTTTTCCTAGCAGTTCTTATTGAAGAGACTATCTTTGCCCCATTGTATATTTTTGCCTCCTTTATAAAAACAAGCTATCCATAGGTGCATAGGTTTATTTCTGGGTTTTCTATCTTGTTCCATTGATCTATAATTCTGTTTTTGTGCCAGTTCCATACTGTCTTGATGACTATAGCTCTGTAGTATAGTCTGAAGTTGGGAAGGTGGTTTCCTCCAGCTGCATTCTTCTTTCTCAAGATTGCTTTGGCTATTTGGGGTCTCTATGTTTCCATATAAATTTTGAGATTTTTTGTTTACTTCTGTGAATAATGCCATTGGTAGTATGATAGGGATTGTATTGACTCTGTAGATTATGTTTGATACTATAGTCATTTTCATAATATTGATTCTTTCAACCCAGGAACATGGAATATCCCTCCATCTCTTTATGTTGCCTTTGATTTTGTTCATCAGTGTCTTATAGTTTTCTGTATACAGCTCTTTTGTCTCCTTAGGTAGGTTTGTTTATAGGTATTTTATTATTTTTGTTGCAATGGTAAATAGGATTGATTCCTTAATTTCTCTTTATAAAATTTCATTGTTAGTGGATAAGAATGCAAATGATTTCTGTGTATTGATTTTGTATCCTACAACTTTGCTAAATTCAATTATTAGTTCTAGTAATTTTCTGGTGGTATCTTTAGGGTTTTCTATGTAATAGTATCATGTCATCTGCAAACTGTAAGAGTTTTACTTCTTCTTTCCCAATCTGGATTCCCTTTATTTCCTTTTCTTCTCTGATTGCCATAGCAGGACTTGCAAAACTATGTTAATAGTAGTGGTAAGATTGGGTGTCCTTGTCTTGTTCCTGATCTTAGTTTTCTAATCTTAAGCTTAGAAAACTTAGCTTCAGTTTTCACCATTGAGAATAATGTTTGCTGTGGGTTCATCATTATTGCTGTTGTTCAGTTGCCTAGTTATGTCTGACTCTTTGCGACCCCACAGACTGCAGCATGCCATCCCTCCCTATCCCTCACCATCTGAAGTTTGCCCAAGTTTATGTCCATTGCATCAGTGATACCATCTAGACATCTCATCCTCTGATGCCCTCTTAATTTCTGCCCTCAATCTTTCCCAGCATCAGGGACTTTTCCAATGAGTTGAGTGTTCTCATCAGTTGAGCAAAACACTGGTGTTTCAGCTTCAGCATCAGTCCTTCCAACGAGTATTCAGGGTTGATTTTCCTTAAGATTGACTGGTTTGATCTTGCTTCCCAGGGGACTCTTAGGAATCTTCTCCATAACCACAGTTTGAAGGTACTATTTCTTTGGCACTCTGCCTTCTTTACAGTCCAGCTCTCACAATTGTATGTGACCACTGGGAAGACCATAACCTTGACTACAGGGACGTTTGTTGGCGGAGTAATGTCTCTGCTTTTCAACACACTGTCCAGGTTTGTCATAGCTGTCCTGCCAAGATGCAATCATCTTCTGATTTCATGGCTGCAGGCACCATCTGCAGTGATCTTAGAGCCGAAGAAGAGGAAATCTGTCACTACTTTCACCTTTCCCCTTCTATTTGTTATGAAGTAATGGGGCCAGATGCCATGAGCTTAGTTTTTTTTTTTTTTTAATATTTAGTTTTAAGCCGGCTCTCCTCCTTTACCCTCATCAAGAGGCTCTTGAGCTTTGCTTTCTGCCATTAGAGTGGTATTATCTGCATATCTGAGGTTGTTGATGTTTCTCCTGCCTATCTCGATTCCAGCTTGTAACTTATCCAGCTGGGCATTTCTCATGATGTGCTCAGAATATACCTTAAACAAACATGATGACAGAAGACAGCCCTGTCATACTCCTTTCTCTATCTTGAACCCATCAGTTGTTCCATTCAGGGCTCTAACTGTTGCCTCTTGACCCACAGGCAGGTTTCTCAGGAATTGGGTTTTATTATGTTGAGGTAGTTTCCTTATACATAGCACATTTTTTGAAGTGTTTTCTTTCTTTTCCTTTTTTTAATCCTAAATAGGTGTTGAATTTTGTTGAAATCTTCTGCATCTATTATCATATGGTTTTTATCTTTCAATTTGTTAATAAGGTATATCACATTGATTGGTTTGTATCTGTTGAAGAATCCTTACATCCCTGGGGTAAACCCAATTTGATCATGGGTATATCAATATGTTGTTTAATGTGTTGTTGAATTCTGTTTGCTAGAATTTTGTTGAGGATTTTTGCATCTATGTTCATCTTTGTCTGGTTTTGGTATCAGGGTGATGGTGGCCTTGTAGAATGAGTTTGGAAGTGTTCCTCTGCAAATTTTTGGAAGAGTTTTAGAAGTAGAGGGATTAGCGCCTCTCTAAATGTTTGATATAATTCACCTGTGAAGCCATCTGGCCCTAGGCTTTTGTATTTTGGGGAGATTTTTAACCACAGTTTTTATTTCATTGCTTGTGATTGGTTGTCCATAATTTCTATTTCTTCCTGGTTCAGTCTTAAAAGATTGAACTTTTCTAAGAATCTGTCCATTTCTTCCAGGTTTTCCATTTACTTGGAATATAATTGCTTGTATTAGTCTCTTATGATTCTTTGTATTTCTGCATTGTCTGAACAGACTTCTTGAGTTCAGACATATTCCATGGTTCCTGTGGAAAGTGTAGGTGTTTTGATTGGCAGCAAGAGGGTAAGAATAGCAAATATAAATATTCACAAAAGGCCTAGTTGGGACAGTGTGATTCTAAAGGTAGGGTATTTCAATTCTGCAGACAGCCCTTCCTCTCCCAGAGACACCACTGTCTACTTGAGGTGGCACTGGTGAGTGAGCAAGAAAGTCATAGCAGCAAGTCAATTATGAACCAACGTGGGATCAGTTCAACACTCTATCTGACAAGTATCATATTTTTAATTATTTTTTTATTTTTTATCCTTTAGCACTATAGTTTAAAGGATTTGGAGTCTCTTTTTTTTCATGGAAGGAAATAAGATTTCCTACAGTTGATATTTTAGCCCTCAATCACATCAATCTTTTACTTTCTCTAAACACTTTATAATTATTATTTGACTGATGGACTCTCTGACTTCCTTAAATGTTTTATCTTAAATTTTTTTTTGGTTACTTTTATGAGAATTTGGAATTAAGAACAAAGTACATATAAATTCGTTTTTCCAGAAGACAAATTGTGGAATTAGACTTTCTAGGTTCAGATTCTAGTTCAGCTACTCACTGACAGTGTGACCAGGCAAATTACTTTACTTCTCTGGGCCTCAGTTTCTTCATAGTTGACTGTAGATAAAAAATATCTACTTCAGGGAGAATTTATGAAACTGGAATGAGTTGATATTGGTCAATTACTTACATAAACGCTTGCCATATTATCAATGAAATAAAAGTTTTAGACAAAAAAAAATCTTCATTTAAAAAACAAGAAAATCACAAATGCAATTTTTAAATATTAACAAACTGTAAATATTGCTCTAAGTTAGCTTATAATCTGTATAACTCTATATAGAAAGGCAAAGAAAACTTGTTTTCTTTAGTAATAAGCCAGACTTCTTACAAAGATCAGAACTATGTGTGTATAGTGTTGTGTAATCATACACACACACATACACACACACACGCACACACACATATAGATGATTCACAGAAAATCAGGGTGTGTATTTTGTGACTAATTATTATCAACTTAAACATATAACTCCCAGACACAATAGTACATAGTACAATAGTAATATATGGTTACATATATGTTTTTAATAATTATGTAATTAATAATTACAGTTTTGCTTTAAAAATGAATGATACTACATTCATTTTTAAGAATGCTTGAAACATGACAGTTGAACATGTTAGAGCTTCTGTAAAGTTAGAACAGTTGCAGAAATTTTGGTTCTAAAATGTCATGTTCTGTATAAACATTAATGAAGATTTTATTTTAGTTAGAGTAAGACTCTTCAGTTTCATGCCTTTTGATTATTCTATCATGGTTTTCTCTCACTTGAAGTTAGTATTTTAATTCTGCAAGATTGAAAAAGAGATGGTACTTATATAAAGGAGATTCCCTCATGTGATTAGGTTTGTTTGAAATTGTTAGTGAAAATAGCTTGGGAAGAAAGAAGGAGTTGTTGGGTTTTTTGCAAAAGTCAAAGATAAAATTCAATAAGGAGACTTGCTCATTTTGCCCAATCATCATGAAGTCACCAATGTAATGAGTCAATTTAATGTTTTCCAGAATATACAGAAAATCCAAATCTTTTAAAGTCATATTATTATAGAGAAGGATGATAACATATTTCTCAGGCAAATTGTCAATGAATATTATTGTGGTCTCTGTGAATGTGAACTATTTTTGGTCCCTTCTCCTATCAGTACAGAAATGAATACATTTACTAAAAGATCTCATGCTATATACATAAGGCCTTATTGAAACTTCTGATAGCAGCACAATCTATCATAGGTTTGAGCAGGGCTACTACTTTGATGAACTAGCAGTTTCTAGTCATTATCTAAGATTCATCCAGTTTTTGCATGTGTCAAACCAGAGAAACAGAGATATGTTAGGTCATACCACCTTCATGTAACATAGCCTGTCTTGGGAAGGAGGTTACGTAACTCAACGAAGCTATGAGCCATGCCGTGCAGGGCCACCAAAACAGAAGCCTCATAGTGGAGAGTTCCAACCAAATATGGTCCACTGGAGGAGGAAATGGCAACCCACTTCAGTATTCTTTCTGCGAGAACCCCATGAACAGTATGAAAAGGCAAAAAGATATGCTATAGGGAAAGAGAAGAAGACAAATGTTAAGAGCTCCAGAAAGAATGAAGCAGTTGGGCTAAAGTAGAAATGATGCTCAATTGTGTGGATGTATCTGGTGCTGAAAGTATAAGTCTGATGCTGAAGAGAACACCATTGCATAGGAAACTGGAATGTTAGATCCACGAGTCAAGGTAAATTAGACATAGTCAGATAGGAGACGGCAAAATTGAGC
Source organism: Cervus elaphus (assembly GCF_910594005.1). NCBI lineage: Eukaryota > Metazoa > Chordata > Mammalia > Artiodactyla > Cervidae > Cervus > Cervus elaphus. The sequence goes on along the minus strand of NC_057833.1, from coordinate 17,766,255 downwards.
AGCATCATTTTAGGAATCAGTGAACTATCCATCATATCTACTACTGTGGGCAAGAACCACTTAGAAGAAGTGGAGTAGCCCTCATAATCAACAAGAGTCTGAAATGCAGTACTTGGGTGCAGCCTCAAAAACGATAGGATGATCTTGGTTCATTTCCAAGGCAAACCATTCAGTATCAAAATAATCCAAGTCTATGCCCCAACCACTGATGCCAAAGGGGCTGAAATTGACCAGTTCTATGTAGACCTACAACACTTTCTAGAACTAACACCAAAAAAGATTATTTTTCATCATAGGGGATTAAAATGCAAAAGTAGGAAGTCAAGAGATACACAGAATAGTAGGCAAGTTTGGCCTTGGAGTTTAAAATGAAGCAGGGCAAAAGGCTGAATTTTGTCAAGAGAATGTGCTGGTCATAACAAACACCCTTTCAAACAACCCAAGAGACAGCTCTGCCCATGGAAATCACCAGATTGTCAAAACTTACATCAGATTGATTGTGTTCTTTGCAGTCAAAGATGGAGAAGCTGTATATGGTCAGCAAAAACAAGACCTGGAGCTGACTGTGGCTCAGATCATGAGCTCCTCATTGTAAATATTCAGGCTTAAATTGAAGAAAGCAAGGGAAACTACTAGGCCATTCAGGTATGACTTGAATCAAATCCCTTTTGATTATACAGTGGAAGTGACCAGTAGATTCAAGGGATTAGATCTGGTAGACAGAGTGCCTGAAGAACTATGGATGGAGGTTCATAACCTTGTACAGGAGGCAGTGACCAAAACCATCCCAAAGAAAAAGAAATGCAAGAAAGGCAAAGTAGTTGTCTGAGGAAGCTTTACAAATTGCTGAGGAAAGAAGAAAAGTAAAAGGTAAGGGAGAAAGGGAAAGATATACCCAACTGAATGCAGAGTTCCAGAGAAAAGCAGGAAGAGCTATGAAGGCCTTCTTAAAGGAACAGTACAGTGAAATAGAGGAAAACAATAGAATGGGAAAGACTAGAGATCTCTTCAAGAAATGGAGATATCAAGGGAACATTTCATGCAAAGATGGGCAAAGCAAAGGACAGAAACAGTAAGGACTAATGGAAGCAGAAGAAATTAAGAAGACATGGCAAGAACACACAAAAGAGCTATACTAAAGAAGGTGTTAATACACGGATAACCACAAAGTGTGGTCATTCACTTAAAGCCATACATTCTGGACTGTGAAGTCTAGTGGGCCTTAGGAAGCATTACTACAAACAAAGCTAGTGGAAGTGACAGAATTCCTGGTGAGCTATTTAAAAATCCTGAAATATGATGCTATCAAAGTGCTGCACTCAATATGTGAGCAAATTTGGAAAACACAGCAGTGGCCACAGGACTGGAAAAGTCAGTTTTCATTCCAGTCCCAAAGAAGGACAATGCCAAAGAAAGTTCAAACTACTGCACAATTGCACTCATTTCACTTGCTGGCAAGATAATACTCAAAATCCTTCAAACTAGGCTTCAGTAGTTATGTGAACTGAAAACTTCCAAACATGCAAGCTGAGTTTAGAAAAGGCAGAGGAACTAGAAATCAAACTTCTAACATGAGTTGGATCATAGAGCAAGCAAAGGAATTCCAGAAAAAAAACATCTACGTTGGATTCATTGACTACACTGAAGCCTTGTCTGTGTGGATCGCAACAAACTGTGGAAAAATTTTAAAGAGATGAGAGTACCAGACCACCTTACCTGTCCCCTGAGAAATCTGTTTTTGGGTCAAGAAGCAGCAATTAGAACCAGATATGGAACAAATGACTGGTTCAACATTGGGAAAGGAGTATGTCAAGACTGTATATTGTCACTCTGCTTATATGCTGGGCTGGATGAGTCACAAGCTGAAATCAAGATTGCCTGTAAATATCAACAACCTCAGATATGCAGATGATACCACTCTAATGGCAGAAAGCAAAGAGGAACTAAAAAGCATCTTGATGAAGATGAAAGAGGAGAGTGAAAAATCTGACTTGAAACTCAACATTTAAAACATTAATATCATGGCATCCAGTCCCATCACTTCATGGCAAACAGAAGGGGAAAAGTGGAAACAGTGACAGATTTACTTTTCCTGGGCTCCAAAATCATGGTAAATGGTGACTGTAGCCATGAAGTTCAAAGACATTTGCTCCTTGGAAGCAAATTATGACAAAACTGTGGTTTTTCCAGTAATCATGTATGGATAAGAGAGTTGGACCATAAAGAAGGGTGAGTGCTGAAGAATTGATGCTTTTGAACTGTGATGCTGGAGACGACTTTTGAGAGTCCCTTGGACAGCAAGGAGGTCAAGGGTCAGTGAATCCTAAAGGAAATCAGTCCTGAATATTCCCTGTAAGTATTGATGCTGAAGCTCCAATACTTGATGCAAAGCAATGACAGATTGGAAAAGACCTGATGCTGAGACAGAAGGAAATCAAAGAAGAAGGGGATGGCAGAGGATGAGATGGTTAGATAGCATCACCAACTCAATGCGCATGAATTTAAGCAAACTCCAGGAGATAGTGGAGGACAGAGGAACTTGATGTACCTGGTCCTTGGGGTCGCAAAGAGTCATTACCACTTAGTGATTGAACAACAAACAACCTATTTTAGATCCTTAAGGGTGGTAAAAATTTATGTCTTTCCCTCAACATAAAATGTTGATTTAGATTTACATTTTTGGCCAGGGAGGGAATAGTTTCTAAGATTTCACTTGGCCTCCCCCCATGCCACTCCTTACTCCAGAGGCCAAGGGCCTGATGTGGATGTTATTTCACATTCCAGGTATGTCAATACCAACTGAACACTTGGTAACAAGAAAAAAGACAGATACATGAATCTTACTTAGTATAAGCTGAAATTTAACCAGCATTTCATTTATTACCCAGCCATGTATATTCACACACTGAGGGGTCATAACACCTATTTTTTGCCTATATTTACCAGTATCCACTCAGACACTGTGTCCAGTATTCCTTGAAATATTGAGATATTCCTTTTATCTCAGTTAATAGCAAGATGGTCCTTTGGAAAAGGACTGCAGAATTATATTGATGATATAATAATATAGTATATATTATAATATATAATAATATACAATAATATAATAATATTAATAATACCACATCAAGTATATTAAATTATATAAGTATATGTGGTATCATATACTTTTATCCAGGGAACTCAGTCATTTCTTGAATCAGAGGCATCATGGAACTGAAAATTGGCTCATATTTGGAAATAGAGGAAGGAATCATGTCTTTTCATCGAAGCTACCCCTTCATTCTCTTCCTTCCCCATTAATTTCTTATTTTCTTATAGATAGTATTATGTTGTACCCTCACTGAATGTTTCTCTTGTGATCCCCAGAGTCATCATGTTCTATTAGCATCTACACAAATCTCTGAAGGACAATGTTGTTTCACTATACCTCTAACCTTTACATGCATCATGCTCACTGTGGCCTATGGGCTTCTGGTGGCTAAAATTCTTCACCTGACCTGTATTCTTTGGAGGTCCCATCATTCCTATCATTATTAATAATTTAACTTTTGTGATCACTTCTGCTTTGAGTCCTAATCTTCAGTGAGAATGCAATGCTTTACTTTTTATAGAAACATGGGAAATGTATTATTGCATAAAAAGAAATTGTGACATTTATATGTTTGTCTTTGTTAGGTAAAAATGTGCTGTCAAGAAATAACTGAGGATGTTGATCTGTGATCATTGATTTTGGTGTCCTATAACACATATTTGTTAAATTATTTAATGTTTATTATGTAGCAAATAACTACACATTATAATGTCTGTAATACATGAAATAGATTCATTTAAAGACAAAGATCAATGGCAGTTTGACACATACTAAACCAGAGCATAATTGTGGAACTTGTTCAATTTTGCAAGTCTGTGTTCATATAATACCTTTGTTTCTTAAAAATTATGTAAAAGTTACACTCAATACTTTTAGGATAAAAATAGTTTCTTGAATTAAAAAATATTAACTGATTTGAAATTTATACATTTTAATTAATTAACTACATATATATTCTGTTAGCCTTTCCTTTTTCTACATGTTGTATATATGTTTCATCTCTTTGTCTGTTGACATTTAAATTTCTTTTCTTCCCTAACCTTTTAAATAATATCAGTTACTTTGGGACAACTCAAGTTCAAAATCACATCTTCTCAAATTAATCACTGAATAGAATTTTAGGTTTCCCTTTTTGTGAAGGAATAATATTGTTAAAGTAAGTTGACCCTTTTCTTATAAAATCTGAGTATAAGATATTGTAAAATGAATTGAGTTCATTAATATTATATTTTAAATGTTTCCTTTGGAAAGCTCCTTCAAAACACATACTTTTGTTGTGGTTCAGAAAGGAAACTGAACAGTAAAGTTTGGAAAAAAAAAGCTGATTGCAATTCTTAGTACTGTTTAAACTACTGAAGTGAACTATATATTATTTTATAATAAAATATTATTTATAAGTATGTATCCTACCTAAATCCAGGTGGAAGTCCTAATAAAGTAATCATATGTCTCATTTATTTGCATATAAATAGTATTTTGTGTGTTTTTGTTGCTCAGTCCTGTCCAACTCTTTGAGACCCCATGGAGTCTAAAACACACCAGGTTCCTCTGTCCATGGGATTTTCCAGGTGAGATTATTGGAGTGGTTTGCCGTTCTCTTCTCCAGGGAATCTTCCCAACACAGGGATTGAACAGAGGTCTCCTGCATTGCAGGCAGATTCTTTACCATCTAAGCCACCAGGGAAGCCCAAATAGTATTTTAGAGTCTTTAAAATTGTATTCACCTAGTGGGCATTTAATATGTCTTTATATCTTTTGTTGATATTTTTGGTAAACTGTTCCTAGAAAGTGAAGACTCAAATGTGACCGACTAAGGTTATATTATGAACTATAACAAGGCAATCTTCTGCCAGAAATAATTCTTTTTTTTCTTATCTTCATTAATGAGTACAGGAAGATTCTGTCACAAAAACATGCCAGAGGATACTGCACTCCCTTGTGATTTTTTTCTTCAAACACATCTAACAGAGTCCCTAATATCTGGAAGTCGTAACTCGTTAGTTACCTATTTATAACGTTGCAACTGTGAGCTATGAACACAAATGTAAAATGTTGATTTTAAAAGTGCTAATTTTCGTGAACCTCTGTTCAAAGTTCTTAAATATATTTCTTATATATAACTGTTATGTAAATAATCTCCACAAATGTAGTATATTCCAAACACATAAAATAAAGCATGAAACAGTGATCGATTTTATTTTCTTGTGCTCCAAAATCACCACAATGACCACAGCCATGAAATTCAAGGATGCTTGCTTCTTGGAAGGAAAGCTGTGACAAAACTAGACAGCACATTAAAAAGCAGAGACATCAGTTTGCAAACAAAGGTCCATCTTGTCAAAGCTATGGGTTTTCCAGTATCATGTATAGATGTGAAAGTTGGACCATAAAGAAGGCTGAGCACCAAAGAATTGATGCTTCTGAACTGTGGTGTTGAAACAAGATTCTTGAGAGTCCCTTGGACTGCAAGGAGATCAAACCAGTCAATCCTAAAGGAAATCGGTCTTGAATATTGGAAAGACTGATGCTATAACTGAAGCTCCAATACTTCGGCCACCTGATGCAAAGAGCCATCTCATTGGAGAATACTCTGATACTGGGAAAGATTGAGGGCAGGAGGAGAAGGGGATAATGGAGGGTGGAATGGTTGTATAGCACCAGCAACTCAGTGAACATGAATTTAAACAAACTCCAGGAGATACTGAAGGACAGGCAATACTGGCGTGATGCAGTCCATGGGGTCGCAAAGATTCAGACACGGCTGAGCAACTGAATAACAACAAAATAAAGCATATCAAACAAATACTATAACCTTAGAACTAGATAAACCTAGCATTGAAAACCAGAAGAGCCCATTCATTTTTTTGACCTTGGGTATAATTAGCATTTCTCATATCACTGGGCGTCCAGAGTTAGAATAATTGTCCCACCTTTCATGCCTCTTGTATGAATGCAATAATAAATGCAAAGGCTCTTCATTGTTGGCACTCAAATGTTAGGTATTATTTTCCTTTTGATTCAAGTACTTTTGCCTATAATATTAAAATATCTTAATTGTATAAGTAATTATATGGAAACATGGCCCAAGAAATGATGAATTTGTGTTTCAGAATGTTAAAGATGTCAGTATTTTAAACATAAACATTCAGAAAGTATATTAGTGTAAGCTTACCTTGTTAGAAAAGATGCTATTTTCTGATTCTATGTTATACCTAAGGAAGCCCAAAATGAGGAGCTTAAATGACTGAGGGCAGTCAAGTTATATTTAGCTCTCCTAGCTGATTTCAAATGCACACTGATTGCAGGGACAACAAAAATAATTCCTGCAATTAAATGGGTTGCCTAACTTAATAAGTATCTGTATACATTTAAATGAATTCAAGGTTTTAGAATAGATTACAGAAACCTAACTATAAAGGGAAGGCTAAAAATTATGTATTTGCAATCAAGGTCTCTTCTAAATGATGAAGAGAAAATAAAATATACCATTCATCTTCTTCTAAATTTCTTTGTTTTTCAATGTGTTTTTTGCATAATTTATATATGAGTCCACAGCACTGTGCAACTACAATCATGTTTTCTATCATTGTTTTGAAAAAATGAACTCTACATAATTTTTGTGAATAATATTTTCATGAGGAAGAGTCAGAGTGAATCAAACAAACATCTTTATGCTGTAGTCATCAAGGATATACATACATATATTAAAATATACATATATATGAAAGAGGGAGACAGGGATTAAAGGTAACAGGCTAGTTGGACATTTCTCTGTAGTAGGTAGCTTCCTGAAAAAATAAATGCATACAAATCATCATACACATTTGTTGGTTATATTCTTTCATGAAGAAAATAAATTTGGGAGCTGAATGGTGCTTTTAAAGTACACCAAGGAAATGACATGGCACAGACGTGCCTCTCCCAAAGTAATTTTAAATGACAAAATATTCAATGGATGCAGGCTTATTACTATGTTTCTGAGTCTATAATATTATTTTATTGGAATCTTTGGTTTCTGATTTCTCCATGGGTTTTGAATTTTATTACCTCCTTGCTAGTTTCTTTGTCTGCCTCTGTCCCTCTCTCCAGGAACTGTAGTCTATTTATGAGTGCTCAGTATTGAGAACTACAGTCTATTTATGAGTGTTCAGTATTGAATCTATTTATCTTTCTCTTGTATATTTGTTCAGTTTTTCCACAAGGAATAAGTTCACATCTTCAGGGATAATATGACAAAAGACACCAAGTGTCTTTATGTCCCTTGTGGCACAGCATCTTTCCTACTTTACCAACAATCAGATTCTTCAAATTAGGATTCAAAATATGAAAGAAAATATGTCCCTGAAGTATAAAGTCACAACATTACTAAGTGTTAGGAAATTTTTATACTTTTCTTTCTTTAATAGCATAGTTCAGTGAGAAGTCTAAGATAGATCCAGGGTACCATTTTTAGTTAGTTGCCTAAGTGGCATATAAACCACTCGGTAAACTCAGTAACTAATAGATGAGGATTGATTAAATTCACATTTTGACCATTCACCCAGAAAGATATGTAGCCTTGTGTATGTATGACCATGAAGAAATAAAAATGGTATTAATAGATATGTCTTTGGAGGTAACTGTATGACCCAGAAAAGTGATGCAAAAGTTGACGGACAGATTGATGTAAATTAGGCAGAAAAATGATAGATAGACATAGTTAAAAGAAAGGAGACAGGAAAAAACAAAAAAGGCCAAAAGGACTGGGGAGAAGCGAAGGAGAAGACTTGGTTGTGGAGGTGCATTTCAAAGGACTTCCATCAAACCAACAGTCTTTCCTTTCCTCTTATTGGAATCACTTATTTGTTATGCTTTTTTCCTTCTATTTTGGTTAACTGGCTTTGGCTTTTGTTCCCTTCTGCATTGCTCTTGTTAGCTCTGCTGTTCTGCCCCAAAGTGCTCTCCCTAGGCTTAGAATTGAACATATCACAATTTCCTGAAGTCCCAAGATCCCAGTTTCATCTTTACTCATTTGCAAATATGATCATTCAAGCCAATAGCACTCTATAGAGTTTTTCTAGAATTTTTAAATCATAACTTTGTTTAAAGAGGATATAGTAGAAATAGTGATACACAGTGTTAACATACATAGAAAGTGAGGAGCTAATTAAGATGCTGATTTATTCTGTTCTAATATCTTGAGCTCTTTTTACCTTTAGTTTCAATTTGACTGTTATTTTCTCAGAATTAGATTCAGATATTCTTCCTAAGAAAAATCTGACTCTATTTACAATAATATTTATGCTTTATTTACTGTTATTTTCAGCAGTTTGGTGGACACTTTGGGAGCTGTTAGAGCAGATAGTCTGGTGTGAATTCTAGTAATGAGTGCTTAGTAAGGAATGTATGCTTCTACTTCCAGTCTATGGTGGAGAAACAGTCTTGGGACAGGCTATAACAAAATAAATTAATCAAAGCCATCACTTACATAAATATCAGAAAAAAGATGGTAAGCAACTGTGTTCCATTTTCCACTGAGTGCTAGAAAATATTAATTTATAGCATTAAGCATTTGAGATCATCATAAGGAAGCAGTTGTTTATCAATCTGTATAATAATTATAACAAGAAAGATTATGGTATAGATAGAAATATTAGTATTTTTAAAAATGGAGTTATTTAACAATAGCCTTCAGTTTACTGAATAGATTAAATAAGCACTTTAATTTTTTAAATGAATGAGTCAGCATTCATAGACTTCTACATTTAGGCTTGCAATTAAGTATTGCATATAGAGTGTCATAAAGCTTTTAAGCCAAACTGTTCTCTTTTCTTGCCATGATGAATTACTGTATTTCTATGAAATGAATAATTGAATTATATTTCAGATCCTTGCATCATAAACTTTTATTGTGCTTGTTTAGAACAACATTGTGTTGGGCAGTTGGCTACCATCTTGAATAAAAGAAACCCAAATTTTAGTAAAACTTTTGTCACAGAACCTGTAAGTTTTTCTGGCTTTTTCAACATCTATAATAACATAAAAATGAACTATATAATTATTAATTTTTTTAACAGTAGGATTCTAATGTATGTAAATAAATTTCCCCACATGCTAGTAGTTTTTAAAAAAGCCTCTCAATAACTTACACTTCAAAGCATTTAAGAGTAAGAAATGTATATCTCATTTATTCCTGATATCAGTAAGACACAGGCATTATTATCTGTCTTGGCAGGTGGATAAAAATGCTTCTAGAGTTAAAAAGCTTGCTCTAAGTCAAGCAAGTAGCAAGAAGTGAAAATCAGAATCTAGAGTCAAGAAATTTGAAACATAAATTCATTTTTCAGTTTTTAAAACAAAACTCAATGATTTTATTTTTTATAATTCTGTGATTTTTCTGTTACTCTGACATTTTTAATTCTATTTTATTTTTTAGAATCCCCTATATAATTGTTGTTATTATTATTACTTTCTTCTATGTTACTATTTTCCTGTGGTAGAATTTTTCTGTAGTTTAAAAGTAATATAAAATGTCTGGGAGCTTCAAGATTTCTAATTATCTTATAAATTGCTCATCATACTCATTAATAATTCCTGATCTTTTATTCATAAGGCTATATCTTAAGAAGTCCAAGGAAGCCTTCCTATAGCCCCTGGCTTTTCTTTTTTAAATTCCCCTCACTGGGTTTCACATATATAGAAAGTTTTTCTTGCATGTGCAGAACAAACTCGCATTTTCAGCTACTGTAATTCTCCTCATCTCTGCATAAATGCTTACAGAATCATAGTTGCTAAATTCCGTGTCCATTGCAGTTAAAAGAATAACTTTAAAAATGTTTTTATTGGAGTATAGTTGCTTTACAATGTTGCATTTCTACTGTACAGCAAAGTGAATCAGCTACACATGTGCATATATCTCCTCATTTTTAGAGTTCCTTCCCATTCATTTCACCACAGAGCATCCAGTCGGTTTCCTGTGCTATACAATAGACCAAAAAAGTATTAATACCTTTTATTGTTATTCATCCAGGATAAAAAATTAATTTCAATTTTTCACTGAAGCGATGAGAACTTTTCATCTATGTCAATGTATTGCAAAATTTGTACAAATCATCAAAGCAAACAAGACACTTCTCACGTATTAATGGAAAATCTTGCCTACTATATAGCCTATTGCCTAAGAATCAATAAAAATTAGTGTCTGGCACATTCTATGAATCACAGACATCCTTGTTGCCCTATGCTCTGATTTCTACAAGTGAGAAAAATTCATTGTTTAATGTCAGAGAATCAATGTTAAAAGTTTGTTTTTAATGTGGAAATTCTAAGTTATGAAAATTTAGAAAAAATATATCAACTTTGAGACTAAACAGTTAATTTATGAATATATGTATTTTTACAATATTATGTCATTAAAGATTGACTCATAAGAAAAATAAAATAGTTAAATGTATCTTCAAACTTTTTGTATGTTTAAATAAGACTAACATATGTATCTCAATACCATTTTGCCTTAGTTGGGTAAAACTTGCACCCCCAGAATCAGCATGAGTTTTTTAACTAAAAGGTAAAAATGACATGGGCTCTTTTTTTCAAAATATTCCATCTGTTGGGTGTTTGAATGGAGGAGGACAAAAATAATATTTGTAAAATCAAATAACTTGTAAAAAGAATGTATTAGTACATAAATTAGTTCAGTATAACATACACTCGTTATTGATTTACATAATTGGCCAGATGAAAGTTTAATATGTTGATATTCATATTGCATGGTATATTTGATAGCAATAAATGCATTATAGAAAGATAAATAAATACATTTTGAAAGGAATGTATTGAGACATTTTGAAGTATACTCTATTTCCACAAAGACATTTATCTTGATAGGTAGATCCTATATTTTAAAAGTTACGAGTCTACAGTAAATAAATCTATAAAGCAACAATGTGATTCCCTGATTTTTTTAAAATTTTATTGGCCATATTAGACCATAATAGTGAATGTTTTAATAATTTAATATATATGTATACTATATATGTAAAATCATATTAATGCCTGAGAAAGCATTTCAAATTAAATCACACATTATTGTGCTTATAAGAAAGCATGCCCAAATTATCATTCATAATTAAACCAAGTGAATATGTATGATATATGTATTGATATATTTGTTTGCAGATCTTCAGAATCAATATTTTTAATCCAGCTTAATAGTATTTCAAGCAATCTACCTCAAATCTTGAATAATAAATAAATTTGTGGTTTTCTCACATACCACATTTTTATTTTTAGAACACATCTTGTTAAGGTGCTTAAAGTCATGGAATGTAAAGCCACAAAATATGGCAATTTTTAATAAAATATACAAAATCACCACTGATATATCAGAAAAAGTGAGGGTATGAATTTCAAACTAGGTCAAATTTCAGAATATTGTCTCATTGCATACTGTAAAACAACACCCATATGTTATTTTATTATAAAATGCATTTTTGAACATTTCAATGACCACCAATTCTTTATCAGTTATAGACATATCTAAATAAAATTATGAAAAATGTTCTTTAAAATTGAGAATTTTGTTTGGATTATAGATTATTTTGTAAGGACCTTTTTTCCTGACAACTCTTAGCTAACATTTTTTTTTCCTTTTGTGTTTGTTTTTCCTAATCCGAAATTTGCTGAAGAATATTTCAAGGATTTTACAGTTTAAAAACACTAAAATTATCTTTCAGAAGAAGGGATGTGGTAATACTAATTAATTAAATTCTAAAGGTCAACTCGGGAAATAAAGCACACTCTTTAATAAACAAAAATAATGCCTCCTGTAAATGCATGTGTTTGGTGGTTATTTCAGTTCATTACACAGCAAATTGAGCTCCTTATTTTCTGCAGTATTTCCATCAGACAGCAACAGGTCCAGGTATTATATGAGCTTTTATGTTGTGGGTCTTAATAAGCATTCACTTTATCTTCATCAACAGAATATCTTATAAGCTCATAAAATATACATATTTCAAAACTGAATAGATTGCACTATCTCCTTGTGGTATCCTTTTCAAATTGTGGATAACCAGAGGCTCAGGAAATATAGGGATGACATCGGTCTGTTAAATTTTAGACAGCATGAGATATCTTTAAAATGAGCAAATGTCAGTGGATCAAATTAAGAAGGTCAAAAGAAAAGGGAAGCCAATAATACTGACCAAATACATTACAGTTCACTTTTGTAATATACATTTAAGAGTAAAAGATGTTTGCTGCATGAAATATTATAGAAGAATAAAAATTCTCTGTTGACAAAATTTTTACACTATGCCTCCCAAGAGACCCCCACATCTAGTTCTTTTGCATGATAAAAGGGAAGCAATTCTTTTGTGCCTATACTAAAAAACAAATGAACAAATAAAATAACATGTTGAAAATGGTTAGTTATTTTTATATTCTGAAAAGTGAATGAGTGATGGAGTTCTAAGCATGATATCATAGGAACAAAATAACATTGGGCATGGGGCTTCCAATTTGTGACTGTACATTAGCACTTATGAGCCACTGTGGTAACATTCCCTCTGTTAGAAGAGTTCGTTTACTAAATAGACTGTGAACTGAAAGAGCAAATGCATATCCCAAGTGGAAGCTGGTATTCTCTTCTCACAGTTAGGACCAAGCACAATTTAAACATATTTCAACTACTTGTAATCTACTTTTAATGGTTTTATTTTTTTTAAGGGCATTCATCTTCATTACCTCAATGTAACATTTTTATTTCAGCAAGATAGTAAAAACACATTTTGAGCATAATCAAGAATGATCAGATATCTTCAGACAGTGTAGATTTAAGGTAATATTCCATTAGCAATTAATAGAGCATGAAATGTTAAAAATTGGAAAAGTTTTGTAGAATCTTACAAATTTCAGAATAAGTTCTCTTTGAATAATGACAAGATGTATTTAATATTCAGGTTTTTTTTAAATCTTCACTATATAAAAGAGAAATTGAATCTTACTCTCTAATAATCTTGAGACATAATATTTTGTCATCATTTACTAAACAGGAACATAGATCCTGGTTTTGCACTAATTTTTAACACACTAAATCCCATCAAGGTATATTTTAGCCCAAATATATAAACTTGTTTCTTGTTAAATGCTTACCTCTATGGTAACCAGAGAAAGTAGAAACAATCTTGAGTGTATTCCTTGGCAACCAATTATCTAAAAATATAGAAAAGCATTTTGTGCAATAGTTTCATCTGTAGACAGTTTTGAGTTGCTGTCTGCCTTAATATTTCATTTCCATGTGAACAAATTTTGAGCACATCAAAATGCTAATCAGTTGTCAGAATAATACAGTATTCCATTCAGAATTTTCTTCTGTGGGAGCAAAAACAGTAGGATCACCTCACATAACATAGCATAATATTTTTCTCTTAATTGACAGCATATATCAGTAATATCCTGGTGCTTCCTTGCTGGTAATAGCTAACATTTGTGGATAGTTCATTTGATCACTGAGCTTTTCATATGTATGTTTTTATATTTAAATGATATAGCTATAACTGTTGTTTTTCAAAATGGATGTCGTTTAACCCATTTGGAAAGAATTGTAAGGTTGATTGATTTCAATGAACTTGTAATTTCTCCCCCATACATGTATAACCAACAAGATGCTAAAAACATGAATTCTAGTGGCTTTGGATGGTTTGATTTTATGTTTGCAGTATTTCCATGAGTGGCAAGCATAGAACTTATTTGATGAAATTAGTATTTAAAACATGAAGATGTTTCATAATTCATGCTTTTTAACTTTGCTGCTGTTAATAATTGTATTCACCCTATATGAATTAGGAGATGTCCATATTGTTTTCTGAATATTAAATATGAAGAAATGCACAATTAAACTAATGTACAACTAAGCAAATTCATGTCAGAAACATCTATAAAAATATTAAAAGTTAAAGAGAAAATACAAAAGTATTTTCACAAATGGACAAATGAAAAATTGTGTTATTAGAAAAACATACAATTTGAAATTCTAATTAAATAATTAAATAATTAAAAGAGAATTTTCTTAAAGAAGAAAAAAATACAAAAAAATAAAATTAAAAACTAAGGTTCATAATCCCTCTTACTACTTTATATATTTAATTTTCAGTATTTTTTTGCATATGTATTTTTAATGTACATGTATATCATTTTTATAAGAGAATTCTCATCACAAGAGAACTTGTGAAGATCTATATTTTCATATATATTATCATATATGATTTTCATATTATATATTATAACATATTTATAATATATAATATAATTATAATATCATATATGATTTTCATATCATTATACAATATGACTTTCATGTTATATATTATATTATTATTACAATATAATATTATATGTTATTATAATATTATTATAATAGTACTATTGTACTTTATCACATATATATAATTTATCAGCAATTCTGTTATTATTGAATATATAAGAAGTTTCTAATTTTCTTATTATAAATAACCCTGGGATGATCATATTTGTCCCTGTATCTTGATATGCATGCTTACCATTTTAAAAACAAATCACTACTAAACTAAAACTACTGACTCAAAATTGTTGACTTTTTATGCTCTGCATGCATAATCATACTACTTTTACCAAGTACATTCCTATTTACAGCCCCTCTATAAATTCTTGGAAAGAACTGATTGCTATTATGCATCATTGTTTTAGTACTTGCCTTGCTGCTGCTGCTGCTGCTAACTCACTTCAGTCGTGTCCGACTCTGTGCGACCCCATAGATGGCAGCCCACCAGGCTCCCCCGTCCCTGGGATTCTCCAGGCAAGAACACTGGAGTGGGTTGCCATTTCCTTCTCCAATGCATGAAAGTGAAAAGTGAAAGTGAAGTTGCTCAGTCGTGTTGGACTATTAGCCACCCCATGGACTGCAGCCTACCAGGCTCCTCTGTCCATGGGATTTTCCAGGCAAGGGTACTGGAGTGGGGTGCCATTGCCTTCTCCAAGTACTTGCCTAGTTGACAGAAATTATGTCTTTTGATTCTTAATAAAATTGAATATATATATTGTTTAGTAACAATTTTAGTTCCGAAATGTTGTTGCTGAATCACGCAAAGACTCCGGGGTTCTTGGCCTCCGGAGAAGAATCCAATCCGGGGCCAGAGACGAGGCTTGATTGCTGAGAGATTTTGTGTAATAAGGTTTTATTAAAGTATAAAGGATATAGAGAAAGCTTCTGACATAGACATCAGAAGTGGCAGAAAGAGTACCCCCTTGCTAGTGTCAGCAATGGAGTTATATACTCTCCAATGAATCCAAAGAATGTTTGGAGGTTGTAAAGACCTCACTAGACCTACTCCCATAATTTATATCTTAAGATAACAGAATTAGCTAGAAGGTTTAATCCAGACTGTCCTCAGGCAGGATACATCCTTGTAAAGACCAGACCTACTCCCACAATTTATGTTTTAAGATGACAGAATTAGCCAGAAGGTTTAATTTAGAGACTGTCCTCAGGCAGGATACATCATTGTTATATAATCCTAAGGAATGTAGAGGAAAAAAAAAGTAAAACGTTGGTCCTTTCTTCCTCCTTGAGTATTCCAGACCTCTCTCTCCTTGGAGACTCCTAGACTTCTTATCAACCTGCCTAGGAAATGACTCTCTCAGTTCCCTAACTGTGATTGTCTTCATGTAATTTGCTGTGTTTTATTATCTTAGAATTTCAATTTGTATGTGTTTCTAATGATACAATTTTTAATTTGTCCACTTGTGAAAATACTTTTGTATTTTCTCTTTAACTTTTAGTATTTTTATAAATGTTTCTGATGTGCATTTGCTTAATTGTACATTAGTTTAATTGTGCATTTTCCAGTTTCTTTTATAATTTTCTTCCTAGCACTATCAATTTATCTAAAATTTCTCTTTATGCTTTTGCTTATTTATTCAACAAATATTGAGTATCTATTATATCAGGCAATGTTCTAGACATTGGAGGTAGAACATAGCCTTAAGGATCTTATGATTTATTAATGGAAAAAAGAAAAAATAGAGAATTTAGTAAAAAGTATATTAGTGTAAATAGTGCTGCAAAAAGTATAATGATATATATGAACAAAATGGAAATAGGTACAGACAAAACATTTACTTGAAATTGGAGAGAGTAAGAACACTTCTTGGAGGAAATGATCCTGGCAAATCCTGAATTCTGAGTAGAAATTACCTGGGGATAAGAGAGAGGACAGGCTTTCGAGGCAGAAAGAACTACGTGCAAATATAATCAAAGTTGCACTGTCTGTAAAAATCTGAAGTTGGGATTTCTGTGGGAGAGAGATGTAGGAAGACAGTGAGAATGAGGAAGGTCAGATTCTAAAGGGCATAGCATACCAATGGAGGTCAGACTTTATGTTGAAGGCATAAGTCTTTCTTCAATGCAGAAAAGACATCAACGAGCAATGACTAATGGCAGGATGACCAATTAGAAGGGTGTCAGCTGATGCTCTAGCATTTTACTCAGTTTCCTTATCTAAAATGTGTATAATAACCTACTATAAAAATTTATTATTAAATGAGATATTTTAAAAGAATTCAAATTAGTCATGTGTAGGATAGGCACCAAATAAATGGAATATATTAATATGGATTAACAGATTAAATATAAATTAAAATGTCAATGTTTGAGAAAAATATGAAAATTTCTACTTTATATACACTTTGTTTGATAATTTTATGATATCCTTTTTGACTTCCTAGGTGGCTCAGTGGTGAAATAATCTGCTTGAAATCCAGGATACATGGGTTTGATGCCTGGGTCGGGAAGATAGCCTTGAGAAGGAAATGGCAACCCACTCCATTATACTTGCCTAGAAAATCCCATGGACAGAAGAGCCTAGCAGGCTACAGTCCACAGGGTCGCAGAGTTGGATACGACTTAGCACCTAAACAGCAACAAAGTATTCATAATCTGACATCTGAAAATATCAGTCTAGAAGATTCACAGAGTGAGCGTTGGTCACTTTAAGTCATTGTATATAATTTTACATAGAAATCCGGCCCACTACACACACACACACACACACACACACACACATGCACACAATCTCTCTGTCTCATTACAGAAGAACCAGACAGCCATCCTGGAAAATTAATTCAATCATTTTCATGTTCTTATATACAAATAAGCATTGTCTTATCTATTGTAATTCTAGCCTTTTTTTTTTAATGTAATTGTTTTTTGTTCATTGGAACCCCCTCTCATTCCCCCCACTGGGATCCTTTTAGTTTATCAAGTTTTGTAGAGTGAAAAGTTTAACAAAATAATGTTTCAGATTTTAATGTCAGTGATAATTCTGGGTCCCTTCTTCATTAAGTTTCATGCTTATTCTGCATAGGAATATCCTGTTTTATTGCTTTGATTTTTGCTTCTCTGGCTCTTCTCTTCTTACTCAAATTTGCTGTTTCATGAATATTGAATCATTATTACTTGTCTGATTTATTTTTCCTAAGTATATTAATATTTTCTCAGTTTTCCTTCCTCAAAATTCTAAAATAATTTTTAACACTAACTTGTTTGTCGAATATTAGCCAGTGTGTCACTTTCTATTGCATTGCACATTATATCTTTCACCATAAACTGTTCATTTCTGATCCAAGATCACTTGGGAAAATGTATCACAAATCTTATAATTAATATCATCTATTTCTTTATATTTTCCTTTTGTTTCATGTGGAAATTTGTTGCTTTTTCTTTCTTAGTACCGTACATTTCCTTTGAACTATTATTATTTTTTTGCATGTCTACTGATGTTTAGAGAAAATGGTATATTAGTGTTGTTCAGTCGATCAGTCATGTCAGACTGTTTGCTACTCCATGGACTGCAGCACGCCAGGCTTCCCTGTCCTTCATTATCTCCCGGAGCTTGCTCAAACTCATGTCCATTGAGTCAGTGATGCCATCTAACCATCTCATCCCCTGTCACCCCCTTTTCCTCCTGCCCTCAATCTTTTCCAGTGTCAGGGTCTTTTCCAATGAGTCAGCTCTTCACATCAGGTGGCCAAAGTATTAGAATCTCATCAGTCCTTCCAAAGAGTATTCAGGGTTGATTTCCTTTAGGATTCTCCAGCACCACAGTTTGAAAACATCAATTCTTGAGCAATCAGCCTTCTTTATGGTCCAACTTTCACATCCATACGTAACTGGAAAAGCTACTGGAAAACCATAGCTTTGACTATATGGACTTTCGTAGGCCAAGTGATGTCTCTGCTTTTTAATGTGCTGTCTAGGTTTGTCTAGCTTTTTTTTCAAGGAGCAAACCTCTTTTAATTTCATGACTGAAGTCACTGTCCACAGTGATTTTGGAGCCCAAGAAAATAAAGTCTCTCACTGTTTCCACTGTTTGCCCATCTATTTGCCATGAAGAGATGGGACCAGATATCATGATCTTAGTTTTCTGAATGTTGAGTTTTAAGCCAGGTTTTTCACTCTCCTCTTTCACTTTCATCAAGAGGCTCTATAGTTCCTCTTGCTTTCTGTTATTAGGGCAGAAAGTGAAGTCACCAGTCATGTCCTACTCTCTGTGACCCCATGGACTGTAGCCAACCACGTTCCTCCATCCGTGGGATTTTCCAGGCAAGAATACTGGAGTGGGTTGCCATTTCCTTCTCCAGAGGATCTTCCCAACCCAGGGATCGAATCTGAGTCTCCTGCATTGCAGGCAGACACTTTACTGTCTGAGCTACCAGGGAACCCCCTCCCCTTTAGGGTGGTGTCATCTCTATATCGGAGTTTATTGATATTTCTCCCAGCAATCTTGATTCCATTTTGTGATTCATCTGTCCTAACATTTCCTTTACAATCTTAATAATATACATATATTTTTGTAATATGAAAAGGCAAAAAGTCATGTATATTATTAGTATTGTAATTAATTCTATGTGAATTTATTCAAAATTTTTATTCTCCAAAATAAATGTGGTGACCATGGGTTAGTTTGTTTAAGAAGAGTTCTGCAAAAGCCATTTCACTGGCTTCCTGGGTGTTTTCTTTTAGATATTTTTGTGACGTAATTTAAGAGCCATTCCTAAATAATTTTTGGGAGTCACTTACTCCTCCAGATTTTCCCATGTGCTACCTTTACAAACAGTGTTTGGTCCCTCAGGCCAAAATAACAGTTTGTGCTGGTAGGTAGAAATAATTTCGTGGTTGGCAAAACTTCTTTTATCCTAGACATTTGGTGATTTGTTTATTATGCTTGTTTGGAGCAGCATGAAAGTAGCTGTGGCATGTTCCCCTTTTATTCTTTCTTATTATTGTTGTTACATTTTTCAATATCTTTTTTATTTTAAATTATGTCCACAAAGCTAATAAGGGTGATGGCTTTTTGTTGGATTTTATGTAACACAAAATCCTCTGTAAATACTTTAGTTGCAAAATTTGATGTTTTAAAATATGTATACACCATGAAATCATCAATGCAATCAAGATAATAAACACATCTATCACTCCCAAATTTCCTCATATCCCTTTGTTTACATTCTCACCCTTTCCTGCTGTCCTCCATACCCCTCAGCCCTGGGTGACCACCCATCTGCTTTCTCGCTGTTTGTTAATGTGCATTTTCTAGAGTTTAATATATTAATACATGGAATCACATAGTCTATCCCCCCTTATTTGGCATGGTTTCTTTCACTCAGTATAATCACTTTGATATTCGTCTATGTTGTTTCATACATCATTCATATTTTGCTGTATTTTCATACATGCATACACATACAAATATATGTTTTTGTTGTTTAGTTACTAAGTTTTGTTCTACTCTTTTGTGATCCCACTGGCTGTAGCCCGCCAGGCTCCTCTGTCCTTGTGATTTCCCAGGCAAGAATACTGGAATGGGTTGCTGTTTCTTTACCCAATATATGTGCAAACACACACACCAAAACTTGATTACCCAATCCTGTGGAGATGAACATTTTGGTTGTCTTTAGTTTGAGTCACTTGCAAATAACAGTGCAGTGAACAATTATGTACCATTCTTTGTAGGACATATGCTTCACTGTCTTGTAGTTCTCCAAGACAAATGTGTGATGTCATAAAGATTACAGGATTGGGTACATGTTTAAAATTTAAGAAACTGCCAAATCTTTCCAAAGTGATAATATCATTTTGTTTGTTATTTAGTCGTGTCCAGCTCTTGTGACCCCATGGACTGTAGCCTGCCAGGCTCCTCTGTCCATGGGATTTTCCAGGCAAGGATACAGGAGGGGGTTGCCATTTCCTTCTCCAGGGGATCTTCCTGACCTAGGGATGGAAACCAAAGCTCCTGCCACATATCTTAACACTGCAGTTAGATACTTTACTGTTGAGCTACCAGGGAAGATTGATGGCAAAAGGAGAAGGGGGTGGCAGAGGATGAGATGGCTAGATAGTATTACCAACTCAGTTCAGTTCAGTTGCTCAGTCGTGTTTGACTCTTTATGACCCCATGGGCTGCAGCACACCAGGCTTCCCTGTCCATCACCAGCTCCTAGAGTTTACTCAAACTCATGTCCATTGAGTTGGTGATGCCATCTAGCCATCTCATCCTCTGTTGTTTCCTTCTCCTTCTGCCTTCAGTCTTTCCCAGCATCAGGGTCTTTTCAAATGAGTCAGCTCTTCGCATCAGGTGGCCAAAGTACTAGTGTTTCAGCTTCAGCATCAGTCCTTCCTATGAATATTCAGGACTGATTTCCTTTAGGATAGACTGGTTGGATCTCCTTGCAGTCCAAGGAAATCTCAAGAGTCTTCTTCAAAGCCACAGTTCAAAAGCATCAATTCTTCGTGTTCTGCCCATAGTCTGAGTCCCCGGTCGGGAAAGAAGACTCCTCGAAACAATGCAACTCACAATAGGGGAATTTATTACTGACTCGAGCCAGGGCCTCCCGCCCTCACCAGGTGTGTGAGGACGAAAGGCCCCAAGCCCCAGTTCTCTTGGGTATTTATTAGGTCAAAATAAGCAGCAGGTAGTTGGCGCAATCGGATTGGTTACACAGTGGGTAGTTGACGCAAGTGGATTGGTTACACAGTTGCAAAGTAATTTTTGTTGGCCCAACGTGGGGCTTTCAGCTTTCCCCTGATAGGTTCCCTTTTTTCTGGCTAGGCATATGTTGATTGGCTGGCTCCAGGAGGCCTGATAATTATGTTACCCCGGGGAACCAGGCCTACTCCTAATCTAGGCTGCCTGCCATGGCGATAGCCGTGACAGCCTCACATTTCCCCCCCCGTCTTTGTACTTTTGTAGAGAAATCTTTCTCTTTACCCTGTGAAATTGACTGATATTGTTGTCTCAATACCATAATTTGGATGGTATTTAGGCGCTCCCTAATAAATGAGACCAGACGGTTTAAAATGCATGGACCAAAGGTCAGTAACAATATTAATATTATGAGTGGACCAAGGCGGGTGGAAATCAAAGTGGTCAACCAGGGGGAGCACTGAAACCAAGATTTAAACCAGCCTTGTTGGGCTTTTCATTCTCTCTTTCGCTGGGCTAGTCTCTCTCTTACTTTTTGGAGAGATTTTTGTACCACCCCTGAATGGTCGATATAGAAACAGCATTCTTCTCTCAGTGCTGCACATAATCTTTCTTGTTGTAGAAACAACAAATTTAAACCTCTCTTATTTTGTAACATTACTTCAGCCAAGGAGCTCAAGGATTCTTGGAGGTGCAAAATGGACTGTTCCCGTGGTTTCGCAACCCCAAGCAGCGCAATAAAAAGAGTCAACTTCCCCACATTTTTCAATTTGGTTCCGATCCCTTCCTCCCTCCGGGCAGACATAGACAGGCACCTGTTCGTAGTACTGTGGGCCTTTTTGCTCACAGTTATGGGTGAACAGACCAAAAGAGCCGTGGGCAAAGAACTTGGTCAGTTAGTGGGGACCAAACCCATTACCGTCAGCTGCCAGCACGCACAAATCAAAGGTCAGTACTGGCCACCATGTCCCTTTGGGGGCCACATTGGAGCTCGAATTAAGCACTTCTCCAGTCTCAGGATTGTAGATCACCCAAGTCAGGTTAGCCGGCTGATGGGGGTTGTGGCTGGTTGCTCCTGGGCCGATGAAAACTATTATCAGCAGGAGAGTTAAGAGGGCTCCCGTCGTACGAGTTTCAGTTTCAAGGATTTGACGGGTGAGGTCTTGCCTCCCATTCTGCTTGCGCCTTTTCCTGTTCTTCCGGGGTGGCTTGCCGCATGTGATTGCAGTGAACCCAGGGCCCGATCCCGTTGACCTTAACAGCAGTAGGAGTGGTAAGGAGAACAACATAAGGGCCTTTCTATCTAGGTTCTAATGCTTTAGATTGGTGTCATTTTACCCAAACCCAATCACCTGGGCCAATATTATGTGAGGGGATGGTCCCCTTGCTTGGACCCTCGTGTATCTCTCGAATTAATTTCCAAACATGGCTATGCACCTTACTTAATGCCATCAGTGATTGCTGGAATTGTCCCAAGGTAGGGGGTGGTAGGCATTTTCTCTCAAATATAGGACACACAGGAGGGGGTCTTTCATACAGAATCTCAAAGGGGGTAAGATTCAGCTTATAAGGGGTGTTACGTGCCCGAAAGAGTGCGAAGGGAAGGAGGGTCACCCAGTCCCCGCCAGTCTCTATTGCCAACTTTGTCAAAGTTTCTTTTAGGGTCCGATTCATTCTTTCAACCTGTCCTGAGCTCTGGGGATTATATTCACAATGTAACTTTCATTTTGTCCCCAGAGCTTGGGCCAGCCCTTGTACAATCTGGCTCACAAAGGCAGGTCCGTTATCAGAGCCCATAGTCCCTGGCAGCCTGTACCTAGGCACTATCTCCTCTAAGATCTTTTTAGCAACCACTGTTGCTGTCTCTACCTTAGTGGGGAAGGCTTTTACCCACCCCGAGAAGGTATCTACCAGAACCAACAGATAGCGATACCCGTACTTGCCTGGCCTTACCTCAGTGAAATCTATCTCCCAGTGTTGCCCTGGCTCTTCCCCTTGGTACCTCGTTCCAGTGTGCTGCCTTTTCCCGTCCTCATCAGCTGGCACGCTTTGCAAGCCTGGATTACCTCTCGTATAGTTGCATTTTGTTGAGGGAACCTCAGGCAGGCTGTCTTGAGAAGTGTCAAGGTCTTTTTCTCCCCCAAGTGTGTTCACATAGGTGACGACCCAGGATGGCAGGCAATATCAGGTTGTTGTTTTGATCTTGGTACCATCTATCTTTGTCATCCTTCTGGAGGGTGGTATCTTCGTTGATCCAAACGAGGTCAGGGAGGGAATAGTCGGGGACTGGCGGCAGAGTCCCCATACCAGGAGGTGGAAGTCCCATGGCTAATATGGGGGTGGCATAGTCCCGGCTGGCCGCTTTTAGTAGGGCCCATCTGAGTGTCTGGAAAGCCTGTTTCATTGGCTCAGTCCAAGTCCAGTTTGGGGTCTCTTTACTTCCCTCATACAAGGGCTGGGCCTTCTCAGCAAACCCCATGATCCACAGTCTACAATATCCAACAGTCCCCAAAAACTCTCTCACCTGGCAGGGGGTCTTGGGCTCTGGTATCTGCAATATTGTTTCCTTCATGGCCTGAGTTAGCCACCTTTGTCCCTGCCTGATCTTATACCCCAAATAGGTGACCTCTTGCCAGGATATTTGCGCCTTCTTTGCACTAGCACGATATCCCAAGGTGCCTAGAGTCTGTAAGAGGTCACCGGTGGCACGGCTGCATGCCTCCTCTGTGGTTCCAGCCAACATAAGGTCATCCACATATTGCAGCAGGATGACCTCTGGGTGGCGAGTCCGATATTCATAGAGGTCCTCACTCAAAGCCTCATTAAACAAGGTAGGGGAGTTTTTGAACCCTTGTGGGAGGCGGGTCCAAGTTAGTTGTACTACCGGTTGGACTTCCCCCTCAGTCTACTCAAAGGCAAATATTTCCTGGCTCTGGGCCGCCAGGGGTAGGCTGAAAAAAGCATCTTTCAAGTCCAATACAGTGTACCAAGTGTACTCAGGTAGCAGACTGCTCAGGAGGGTATACGGGTTGGGGACAGTAGGGTGTATGTCACTCACCCGCTTGTTGACTTCTCGTAGGTCCTGGTCAGGTCTGTAATCCGTACTCTCTGTCTTCTTCACCGGTAGTAAGGGGGTGTTCCAAGGGGATTGGCACTGCATGAGAATTCCGGCATCCATGAGCCGTCGAATGTGGGGAGTGATCCCCCACCGAGCCTCCTGGCTTATAGGGTATTGCCTCACCCTCACAGGAGTCGCCTCGGCTTTTAGTTCAATGACGACCAGATGTCTCTGTTTAACCAGTCCCATTCCTGATGTTTCTGCCCATGCCAACGGGTATTTGTGGACCCACAGTTGTATATCTGGTGCTATAACCTCTGAGGGCTTAGGCACAAAAAGTCTGTATTCATCTCTTAAAGCTAGAGACATGTATCGGCTGTCCAAGTCCATCCATGACTGACATTCCCCCAGGGTCAAAATGGATCTGAGCATTAACTTTAGTCAACAAGTCCCATCCAAGTAGAGGGGCTGGGCATTCTGGTATCACCAAAAACGAATGGGACACCTGATGGGTCCCCAGATTTATTTTCCATTCTGTGGTCCAACAATATTTTTTTTGGTCCCCGTGGCTCCCTGCACCAAGCTGGTTTTTTTAGACATTGGTCCCAGTTTTTGATTTAAAACAGAGTGTTGGGCGCCAGTGTCCACCATGAAGCCAACGGGTTTCCCCTCCACATGTATGGTTACCCAGGACTTGGGGAGGGGTGTCGAGTCTTGACTCCCCTAGTCACTGTCTTCCCCAGCATATAGAACTTGAGTTCCAGGGGAAATTCTCTCTCTGGGTTGTTCTTCTCTTCGGGTCCCTCTTAGGGCACTCATTTTTCCAGTGCCCCCGTTCTTTGCAGTAAGCACACTGATCTTTCTTTAGGGCCTGCCTTTTTGGTGTCTCTGTTTCTCCCATCTGGGGGCCTCGAGGCTCCCTCAATTCTGTTCTGGCCTTCATCCCTGCAAAAAGAATCTTGGCTAGCTCTCTCTGGTTCTTCCGGTTTTCCTTCGCCCTATGTTCCCATCTTCTTTCCTGATCTTCTCAGCTAGTTCCCTTTCCTCCTGACGAAGTCGTTCCTCCCTTTCTTCTGGGGTCTCCCTATTATTAAATACCTTTTCAGCTGCTTTCAGTAAGTCTTGTATTGTCTGTTCTAACCCCTCCATCTTTTGTAATTTCTTCTTAATATCTGGGGCTGCCTGATTCACAAACACTAGTAGAACTGCAGCGCGTGATTCCTCAGCCTGGGGGTCCATGGGTGTATATTGCCTAAAGGCTTCCATTAGCCTCTCTAGGAAGGCTGACGGGCTCTCAGTGGACTCTTGCCTTACTAAATTTACCTTCGCCAAATTTATTGGCTTCCTAGCTGCGGCCTGCAGGCCAGCCATTAGAGTCTGGCGGTACACTCGGAGACGCTCCCTACCTTCCACTCGCTCAAAATCCCAGTTAGGCCACAACAGAGGAAACCCCTCGTCCACGAGATGAGGCTGGGCGGTTGGTCTCCCATCGACCCCCGGGACCCGTTTCCGCGCCTCTGCCAGGATTCGCTCCCGTTCTTCTGTGGTGAAGAGCAACTGCAACAGCTGCTGGCAATCATCCCAGGTGGGGTTATGAGTGAACAAAATGGAATCTAAGAGGTTAATGAGGCCTTGGTTTCTCAGAAAAAGGGGTTTCTCCGAAAAAGGAGGATTTTGGGTTTTCCAATTATACAGATCACTCGTGGAAAAGGGCCAGTACTGATAGGTTTGCTCTCTGTCCAGGCTAGCTGGTCCCACCTGGACGGGGAGTGCCTGTACAGTAGATGAAGGTAACTCTGGGTCCCCATGATCTTGCTCACCCCTATTTCCTCTATTTCTTCTCCGGGGTCGGGGTTTCTTTATCCCTTCTGATTCATCGGGGGGGGGGGGGGGCCCTTCCCACCGGGGGCACCTGCAACAGAGGAGGGGAATATGGCGGGGGCCTAATTTCCATCTCCAAGTCAATCAGGTTCCGGTCCAAGGATTCCTGCAAGACTGGTTTTGGGCCCTTATTCTTCTTGGCTTCCTCTGGGGCAGTGGGAGTTTCCATAACCAGGGCCTGTACATTAGGAGAATCAGGGAGTTTGTGAACAAAAGGTTTTAACCATTCGGGTGGATCTTTTACTAGATCTTGCCAGACCATAACATATTTGACTTGGCTCAGGTGGCCCCAGGGATCAGGAGCCATAACTTTTTCTTTTTCACTGCCCGAATAATAGAAGGTTGAAAAGTTTCCTCTGGAGGCCATCCAACCTGGAAGGCGGGCCACTCTGCAGAGCAAAAGGTTATTAATTTACTCTTTGTAACCAGTAGCGACAGATCATACGC
Organism: Cervus elaphus; assembly: GCF_910594005.1. NCBI lineage: Eukaryota > Metazoa > Chordata > Mammalia > Artiodactyla > Cervidae > Cervus > Cervus elaphus. The sequence continues at coordinate 17,739,776 of NC_057833.1, read as the reverse complement.
TCTAGCCCTGACATCCGAGAAATGATCAGTCATGAGAGAGTGAGGTAGATTTTCCTTGCCCCATAGCAAGAGTCAGAAGAAAGTCACTGAGAATTACCACCAATAAATCCTATCGGGAGTGGTGGCGGCCAGGAGGTTGGGCTTGTGATATGCTTCGTGGAACTATTTGAGTGCCTTAGTCATTGCACGGAAGTTTTCTTGCTGGGGGCGGGCACCCTAAGGGTTTCTAGCCCGTTCCGTGACCCCCTTATCCTTTCACGGGAGTCTTCCAGTGGCAGGCGCCCTATTGGCTCTTAAGTGCCTGTCCCGTGCCCACACAGACGGGTTTTTATTTGGCCAGATTCTCGGTTTAGAATACGAGAAAAAATAAAAGAGTTTCACCCTCTCGGGCTCCCGTTACTGGGGCTGACTTGTTGGGAGGCCTTCAGAATCCGCCAGAGAGTAGCCCTGGCCAGGACTCGTCAGTTGCCCCGACAACTGTCTGCCTGTTCACTGAAACTCCCAGAAACAGAAATGAGGCTCCAAGGCTTTATAGGAAGAAGTAGACAACGACACACCAGAAAACAACGAGACAGGAGACAATGCCGGCAGTTATACAGAAAAACACACAGACAGATACACATCAGCTGACAACACAGATCCTCTGGAACAAGGGTCACCTTACCGTATGGCCTCCACTGTTCCCCAGATTCAGGCTTAGGAGAGGAGGTCTCCTTTCTGCAGAGCTGGCTGCCTCCCAGCGCGCTCGCTGGCCTCGGCCTCACGCCAGCCGGAACGGACAGTCCGTTCCCTCATGGAAAGCTTTCCCTAATGCCAGACACCTTCCTGCTTCACAGCAGGGACCCGGATTTACTCTGGTCTTTCTGCGCCAGACACCTTCCTGCTTCACAGCAGGGCCTCGGCTTTACTCTGGTCTTTCTGCGCCAGACACCTTCCTGCTTCACAGCAGGGCCTCAGCTTTACTCTGGACTTTTCTAGACCTGCTCAGCACCGGTGCTATTACCTGTCTTTTTTCCCCTTTGTTCCAAAGAGCGTTCTTCCCCGGTCAAGGGATCCCGGACGAGCCCCCAAATGTTCTGCCTATAGTCCGAGTCCCCGGTCGGGAAAGAAGACTCCTTGAAACAATGCAACTCGCAATAGGGGAATTTATTACTGACTCAAGCCAGGGCCTCCCGCCCTCACCAGGTGTATGAGGACGAAAGGCCCTGAGCCCCAGTTCTCTCGGGTATTTATTAGGTCAAAATAAGCAGCAAGTAGTTGGCGCAATCGGATTGGTTACACAGTGGGTAGTTGGCGCAAGCGGATTGGTTACACAGTTGCAAGATAATTTTTGTTGGCCCAACGTGGGGCTTTCAGCTTTCCCCTGATAGGTTCCCTTTTTTCTGGCTAGGCATATGTTGATTGGCTGGCTCCAGGAGGCCTGATAATTATGTTACCCCGGGGAACCAGGCCTACTCCTAATCTAGGCTGCCTGCCATGGCGTTAGCCGTGACAGCCTCACACTTTGGTACTCAGCTTTCTTTATAGTCCAATTCTCACATCCATACATGACTGCTGGAAAAACAATAGCCTTGACTAAACAAACTTTTGTTGGCAAAGTAATGTCTCTGCTTTTTAATATGCTGTCTAGATTGGTCATAACTTTTCTTCCAAGGAACAAATGTCTTTTAATTTCACGGCTGTAATCACCATCTGCAGTGTTTGGGGGCCAAAAAAATAAAGTTTGCCACTGTTTCCAGTGTTTCCCCATCTATTTGCCACCAAATGATGGCACCAGATGCCATGATCTTAGTTTTCTGAATGTTGAGCTTTAAGCCAACTTTTTCGTTCTTCTCTCGCTTTCATCAAGAAGCTCTCTAGTTGTTTTCACTGTTTTCCATAAGGGTGGTGTCATCTGCATATCTGAGGTTGTTGATATTTCTCCCAGCAGTCTCAATTCCAGCTTGTGTTTCATCCAGCCAAGCATTTCTTGTGATGTACTCTGCATATAAGTTAAATAAGCAGGGTGACAATATACAGCCTTGATGTACTCCTTTACCAATTTGGAACCAGTCCATTGTTCCATGTCCAGTTCTAACTGTTGCTTCATGACCTGCATACAGATTTCTCAAGAGGCAGGTCAGGTGGTCTGGAATTCCCATCTCTTGAAGAATTTTCCACAGTTTGTTGTGGTCCACACAGTCAAAGGCTTTGGCATAGGCAATAAAGCAGAAGTAGATATTTTTCTGGAATTCTCTTGCTTTTTCAATGATCTAATGAATGTTGGCAATTTGATCTCTGGTTCCTCTGTCTTTTCTAAATCCAGCTTGAACATCTGGAAGTTCATGGTTCATGTACTGTTGAAGCCTGGCTTGGAGAATTTTCAGCATTACTTTACTAGCATGTGAGATGAGTGCAATTGTGTGGTAGTTTGAGCATTCTTTGGCATTGCCTTTCTTTGGGATTGGAATGAAAACTGACCTTTTCCAGTCCTGTGACCGCTGCTGAGTTTTCCAAATTTGCTGGAATATTGAGTGCAGCACTTTCACAGCATCATCTTTTAGGATTTGAAATAGTTCAAGTGGAATTCCATCATCTCCACTAGCTTTGTTCATAGTGATGCTTTCTAAGGCCCACTTGACTACTCATTCCAGAATGTCTGGCTGTGGGTTGGTGATCACACCATCACGATTATCTTGGTTGTGAAGATCTTTTTTGTATAGTTCTTCTATGTATCGCTAACTCAGTGTACTTGAATGTAGCAAGCTTTGAGATATAGTGGAGGACAAAGAACCCTGGTGTGCTGCAGTCCCTGGGTCACAGAGTCAGACATGACTTAGCGACTAAACAACAGCAGCAGTATCAGTTTACATTTCCACTCCAATATATGAGAATTATTGTTGCTCCACAACCTTGCCAACACTTACAATAGTCTGTTTTAAAAGATGGTAACCTATGAGATATTTACTGTTAAGCATTGTGACTTCAATTTTATATTTTCATAATGGCTAATAATGTTGAACACATTTTATGAAATTATTTGTCATATGTAAATGCTTTTCATAAATTAACAGTTCAAATATTTTGACCACTTTCACTATAGTTCTTACTGAGTTTCAGGTGTTCTGTATATTTTACATATAAGTTCTGATAAAATGAATAATTTATCTGATAAGATAGACAATTATTATAAATAGTATTTTCCCAATCTTTAATTTGAAGAGCAGTATTTTTAACTTTCATGAAGTCAGATTATCAAATTTTCTTGTACAGATCATGTTTTTGGTAATATAGCTAAGAGTTCTTTGGTCAAGACAAGGCCAAATGGTTGTCTTCTGTGTTTTCTTCTGAAAGTTTATACCTTTAGATTTTACATTTGTATCTATGATCCACTTAAAATTAATATTTGTGTGTAGTGCAGGGTGTGTTACTAAATTTTATTTATGTGTGGATGTCCAGTTATTCCAGCACTGATTGTTGAAAACACTACCCTTTTTCCACTGAGCTCCTTCACAAATGTTTTGTCAAAAATAATTTTTTATATGTGTATATCTATTTCTGGACTCTAACTTTTCTATTGATCTATTCATTTTTATAGATTAACCCTATCTATACTATCTATAAAATTAAGATATTCTGTTTTAAATATGAAAATAAAGTAATTGTATAGTTTCTGCCAATTCAATAGGTATATCCATTACTATCATTATAACATAAAATTGAAATGGTAATATTAGAAGTAATATAATAATGTTTGCAGCAATGCTCAGTAACAACTTTAAAGCATTGAAACAGCTATATTTATTATGAATCTACATACTCAAGTCTTTTTCTTCCCTATGATTCTCCATGTAATTTCTAGTTCATGCAAAATTCAGAAGTTCTCTTTCTTCCAGGCAGTTTTATTTGTGTTTTACTGAACATGGACTCTAAAAGATTTTGCATTGATTTCTAAATGATTTTACTCTCATAGAAGACACTTAATGGCTGTGGCCCTGTGCTTTCATGGGAGACCTTTCCTCACCTTTTGTATCTTGTTGTTCACTTAGATCTGAATCTGCTGGTTTTTTAATGTGTTCTAATCATAACCTTCAGACAATGTGAGCAGAAAATGTCTTGTAATTAGGCTCCTCAATAGGAAGTAAGTCCCATGCTGAATTTCCAAATGACTACCCTGTTATAATTTGTAAAGCTTGCTTGAAATAATACCTTAGTAAGCACTGCTTTGAACTTTTTTTATTTACAAAGATTTAAATTTACTTTAAAAACACTAAATATATTTTGAATCTCACCATATTAAAACATTCAATGGATAGTTGGGTGCTAAGTGTAATAATTTTATATTGTTATTTTTTCATATACATGGTAAATGGCTGCAGGGCAGTATAAAAATAACAATATATTCCCATCAACAAAGGCAAGAAATAATCATTATCTTGATTTCTTCCATATGCTGGTGAAATATATTACTTAGAGCCTAAACAAGTCATAAGAATATAGACATACTGATGCTATCACTAATTTAAATACTTCTTATGAAATATTTGTTTATTTTTTAAATGATAGTTAAGTAGAAACAAAATTTCATAGGATTTGTTTTTGTTATATTTTAAGAATCCTTTTATTAATTTTAATAATACATATAAATTTGACAATTCTCATGTATAACTTAAGAGAATCTTTTATCTTCCAGCAGGTATATTTTATTTGAATATGTATCAATACATATGTATTCTTTCAATATGTAACAAAAGACTTCTCATATTTTCTACAAGCTTTTATTTTATTTGATAGTTGCAAATATTCCTAATTATCATTCAGAAAACAATTTGCAAATTAAATATCTGTACTTGAAAATATGTAGTTTAACATTTTCTACATTTGTCAAACAGATGCTACTCTGTAACAATGGATTTTTGGGTGAAGGGATCACTACACCTAAAACAACCATTGTTAAATTAAAACAGTGATTCTTTTTTAAAGAGCAATAGAAAACTGAAGTCAACAGTTTGTTTGATTCAAACATTTACAAGCTTTCTGAGATAAGGTTGGTCACTTTAGCCCTCCATTTTGTCAATAAAGATGCTATTGTATAAGTAAGGCTCAAGTGTGAAGTCCTCAGGATATGTAAGTCATTAATTGAAATTTATTTCTTGCTGTTTCTTCCATTGTTCTTAATAATATATTGAGAACATAAAGTGTTATTCATATGAAAGTATCTAAAATTAAATATAGAAACAAAGCTTCTAAAAATCTTATGATGAAGTTATGGATGTAAATGAAGCAAACAAAAACTTTTATAGTGAGACATTTTGGACTACTCTTTATTTCCAATTTGTAAAGATGTCCTCTTCAAAAGATATGTAAAAGTACTTCTTAAAATTTATTGATATAAAATATCTGAAACTTGAAGGTATATCATCTGATATATCTAAATAGAGATTAATGAAAGTGAAAGTCACTCAGTCGTGTCCAACTCTTTGTGAACCCTTGAACTATGCAGTCCGTGGAATTTTCCAGGCCAGAATACTGGAGTGAGTAGCCTTTCCCTTCTCCAGGGAATCTTCCCAACCCAGGAATCAAACTGGGGTCTCCTGCATTGCGGGTGGATTCTTTACCAATTGAGCTTTAATGGAAGCTCGTAATCAGCTGATTTTAATGCATTTAAATTATTCTAAGTTTCCTTACAATTTTGGCTCTAGAAGTCTCAAGCTATAGAAATTTATTAAAAAAAAAAAAAAGTAAGCAGGAGCAAGCAAGTCAGATTTTTTAAGATGATATTTCACCCATAGAGAATAAATCTAATGGATTAACAAACAAAATGTGGAAAGATACTAGTTTTCAGGTTTGTAAAGGAAAAGATCATTTTTCCCAGTATTTATTCTTACATTATTTTGGGTGCACACTATACTACAGTAAGAAGTTAGCAAATTGGAAGCAGGTAGGAAAGGTCTATAAATATCAGTGTATTTTGATTTCTACAGAAATTTATGAATGATTTCAACTTATAGCATGCAATTTTATTTTATAAAAATGGTTGTCTTTTTAATTTTTCTGCTTTTGTTTCATGGAACAAATTCAAAACAATGCTGATTAAAGTAACTTAGAAAATGTTTATTGATTTAGATTAAAATAACTTGAAACCCCTTTCCCCCATCAATTTGCCATGAAGTGATGGGGTAAAAGTGGAAACAGTAACATATTTTATTTTCCTGGGATCCAAAATCACTGCCGACAGTGACTACAGTCATGAAATTAAAAGATGCTTGCTCCTTTGAAGGAAAGCTATGACAAGGCTAGACAGTGAATTAATAAAGAGAGACATCACTTTGCTGACAAAAGTCCATATAGTCAAAGCTATGGTTTCTCCAATAGTCATGTATGGATGTGAGAGTTGGAACTTAAAGAGAGCTGAGCACTGAAGAATTGATGCTTTTGAACTGTGATGCTGCAGAAGACTCTTGAGAGTCCCTTGGACAGCAAGGAGATCAGAACAGTCAATCCCAAAGGAAATCAACCCTGAACATTCATTGGAAGGACTGATACTGAAGCTCCAATACTTTGGCCACCTGATGTGAAGAGCTGACTCATTGAAAAAGACCCTGAGGCTGGGAAAGATAGAGGGCGGGAGGAGAAGGGGCTGACAGGGGATGAGATGGTTAGATGGCATCATCGACTCAATGGACATGAGTTTAAGCAAACTCCAGGAGACAGTGAAGGACAGGGTAGCCTGCCATGCTGCTGTCCATGTATGGCAAAGTGTCAGACAGAACTTGGTGACTGACCAGCAACAGATTTGAAACTCTCTAATTCTTCATGGGATAATTAGAACAATGTTGACATTGTTATAATATATTATAATAATATAACAATATATGTGTTATATATTGTTACAATATTGCCTATTAACTGATTCTTTAGCTGAATAAAAATAAATGAAAAATGAGGCTCTTCACTAAGCAATTTAATATTGAGCGAAGTTCTCTCAAGATAATACTTCAAATAAAAAGTTAAATTTATTTCTAATTTTCTTTTTACCTTTGCAAGTTGTTAACAAAAGAATAAAAAGGACATACAAGATAAAAAAAAATACAGCTCTTCATCAAAGTTCTGTTTTATTACATTTATAACATCCCACATTTTATATTTATTATTAGGTATTCTTATTTCAAATCATGACAAAGATGTTAGTTCTTTAAATTTTTTTATTTTAATATACTTCAACAAAGTAATTTTTATTTGCCCCAGTATAGTAAGAATTATCTGGAGATACTTAGCTTCGAATCATATGAGTTATATAACATGTATTTTTGCCACATTGAATTAAATGCATGTTTAATTTTAGAAATTAAGAAATACTCACTTGCCCTAGAATTCCATCACCTTTCTTACTCTGTGTGAGTCTGCTGACTATGTAAGTGGGTCAGCTGTGCATTCCTTTGGGGTTGTTAGCCTTGCTTCCCTACTTAATTCCAAGGCAAATAACCTGGAGCTTGGTGTGTTACTTTCAAAAGTACAGTACCATTCCTTGTCTATTTCCATAAAATTATGCTTAAATACTCTCCAGTTCTGTTCATTTTTAAACTGCTTTTTATTGAAATTCTATTCAAAATATTTTTAAAATTTGATTCCAAACCTTAAACATAATGGTGGCAGCAATATAATATATTTTGGGGAAAGTTAATTTGTCTAAAGAAATGCAGCTTCTGCAAATTATACAGAAATTATTTTATGTTGTGTCTATACCCAGTAGTACATTCTTATATTGTTTACCTTATGTAAAAAAAGAAATTCACCATAAAAGTTTTTGCTAGCAAGCCATATAATATTAAAAGATATAAAGATATGTGACTAACACACAAGATATAAATATTATAGGAGAATTCTAAGTATATACTAAAAATATTATATATACTGTTCTTGAAAAACAGGCTTGTTTTGTTAATTGATGAACAATGGTACCATGCTCATAACTAGATATAACTAATTGTATGTCACTGTCAGATATAGATCGGAAAATATTAATGAAATAAACAAATGACATAATCTCCCAAATTATTCAGAATTAATCGAGAAGATACAAACTCCTCAGTTAAAGCCAAGTACTTTCCAGGATGTGGATAATGCATCATGATAAATAAGCAAACACTGTCCTTGAAACCAAATTTGAGAATATATTGTTAAAGAGGCATGTGATTGGTTGGCTCCATTACTTATGCAAGTCTGAATGTTTGATGAGATTTGCATTGAAAATATAACTTCTTAATTCCACAGTTTTAAGCAACACAGTGCTTGAAATAGTGCATGCAGAGGACCCATGCCATAAGTAAAAGAAGTAAATAACTCCTTAACTATTTCACAAAAGAATCACAGATCTAGCAATCCATTATCTGACTTGATGACTTACCTTTAAGCCCATTCAGAAAAGAAGTAAACAAAGAAACAATGAGCATTTCTTTCTATACCAAATATGCATAATGGAAAATCTGTCACCTAACTTGTCAATTCATGCAGGTTTCTAGAATTCAATTTAATTAACCTTGCTCATTAAACTTTCTTGATCAGTCTCTATATTTCTTGGATTAAAAATTTGAAAGGAACTTATATTTGATACCCATTGTTTAAAAAGTTTGGAAAATGCTGAACTAATAAATTATGTACATTGTGTAATTTCTACCCCCTTAAAAATTATAAAAATTAGGTTTGAATGTATTTTATAAAAATAGGTTTAATTTTTAAATTCCTTAATTTTGATATGTGAATGTTAGTAGTTTTAAACATTTTGTCATGGTTTAGTAATATAAAGAAATAACTTACCTTAAAAAGGGATTCATTTTCAGTAAAAAATAAAATTACTAATATGCCAATGAAAAACTATAAACATATCTTGGCTTTCCAAAATAGAAATGTAAGATAGGCAAAAAGAAACAAAGAAGTAGTTTAATTTAAATGTGGACAATAAAAAGTTACCTTTGTGTGCAGACAGACATTCTTCTTATTTCCTATTTTGACTTCTGGCTTACTGTTCCTCTCTCTTGCCCTAAATTATAATTTTTGTTATACTTCTGTTATAACTTCTGTTATAATTATTGCAGTTTAAATTTCCATGCAGGTTCTTTCCAATAACCTTAAATTTCTCTCCTCGGGTGAACTTGTCCTCCAATTTGACTGGATCACTAAATCCTGTGGACATTCTACTGATCTTGTTGTTATAAACCAACAGCTCCCTCACAGTCTTAATTTTGAACCCCATTCTGTATGCCATCTCTTATTTTTGCATCTCACTGCCTCTACTGACCCTCATCTTATGCCTATTGGACCCTAGAAGGATTTCACCTTCCTCGTGGTATACCTGCCTCATAATACACCTTCATTGAAACCTGATTTCCCTCCTTACCTAATTTGAAGTCCAAATCCTATCATCATAATCATTCTGTCACAGATATAACTCAATTCCTTTGCCCTCATTCACAATTTGCCTAGAAATAAATAGGCCTGTTTCAGTCTAACTTTCTGCTTTCTTTGAGATGTTAATACACAGATGAATGTAGTTAGAGAGAAATAGTAGTCATGCTTACTACAGTCTCTTAATATAAAGGGCCTATTATGACCTTCTTAATGCTTTCAATGAGCCATACTCTATTTCCTTTTTATTTACTATCCCACTCTCATGATACATCCTAAATCTTTTATCCACAGGCCAAATTCAAAAGGCTGTGGAAACTAAAAGCATTTATATCTTATCTGGTTCCAAAACTTGACCAGATCTGACCTCAATTCATCTGGTAGCAAAACCTGACCAAAATTAATGTATAACTATTTATAGTCTTTCCATTCTAATTAGTGTGAATATTCACATATTTCCCTACAGATCTATTAATGTTTTGAATACAGAGTATTATTTAAGACTTCACTGGGTTTTTTCCTAATACATGAAGTATATATCACAGCATTACATGTCTGTAATCCAAATAAATTTATATTTTGTAGCATATCTGGCTATAAAGGTCTTGGATAAGGGACTGTGGACCTCGTATTTGTATCCATATTACTTTCTATTTCTGTCAGAGATATCATGTTCCAATAAGAGATCTGTATTCCCTTATGTATACTGTAAGGGCAAGTACAAATTAAAAACAAGAGACTTAATTCTCTCTGTTGGAAATAAAGGAAGAGCCCCTATCCTTTTCCTAGAACACTTACTCTAGAACACATAACATTTTTTTTTCTTTAAAATATATTACTATGTAAGTCTTTTTAAAAGCTAAATAAGTCTCTTGCAGTTTTAAGACCAAGCAATATCTTTCTCAAATACCCGAGAGTCATCTCTTTGAAATGCAATTATCAAGAAAGCATTCCAGTTTCTATTGAAGGGTAGGAGCCTAACTTCAGTTGGAACCTCCCTCTCAGTTGCCATAGTATCTCCTGTTACAAAGATGGTGGCGGTGATTTAGTTAGTCTCTAAGTCCTTTCTGATTCTCGCAACCCCATGGACTGCAGTCTGCCTGCCTTCTCTGTCCATGGGATTTCTCAGGCAAGAATACTGGAGTGGGTTGCCACTTCCCTCTCCAGAGAATCTTCTAGACCCAGGGATTGAACTCATGGCTCCTACTTGCCAGGTGGTCTCCTGTATTACAGGCACATTCTTTATCACTGGGCCACCAGGGAAACCCCTATCACAAAGATATGTAAAGTTTATTTTCCCTTTGGAAAAAGCTAATTAGCAAATACTCATGACCACCCGAATTAACAGGTAAACTAGGATGAACTATGTTGTAACAAATGGTACTATGGAATCCTCTTACTCAAAGAATGGTTATGGTTTACCTTGAGAACATTTATGTCAAAGGATTGTATCTTCTGGCTACATAAAAGGATGAACTTTCTCTAAAAGAATGAACTTTCTCTAAATATTTGAACTTTCTAGTTTAAAGCTCATTGTTGTTCAGTTGCTAAGTCATGTCCAACTCTTTGCGACCTCATGAACTGCAGTGTGCCAGGCTTCCCTGTCCTTCACTGTCTCTCAGAGTTTGCTCAAACTCATATCCATTGAATTGGTGATGCCATCCAACCATCTCATCCTGTTGCTCCTGTTTCTCCCCACACTCAATCTTTTCCAACAAGTTGAGTCTTCACATCAGGTGATTTAAAGCTTATTTAATAATAAAACTGCTTTCTTCCTCTCCTACTTTTATGGAAAGGTTTCCTTGGTTGCCTGAAGATTTTGTGTTTAATGATATTCCCCAGGAGTAACTCCATCTAATTTGCTGTTTGAAGACATTGCCTCCCAAATTCTTCCCTCTCTTTCATGCCTTTTAAAATACTTTGATCTTTCTCACTAGCTGCAGTTTCTTCCATCTTGACCTTACACCTCCTCCAGCAATGATCCCATGTTTCTACTATCTTTTGAACAAATTTTCTCTTTTCAAAATTAGACATGCTTCCCCGGTATGTCTACTCTAGTATATACTCAGGCTTTGCTGCTGCTGCTGCTAAGTCACTTCAGTCCTGTCTGACTCTATGTGACCCTATAGATGGCAGCCCACCAGGCTCCCCCGTCCTGGGATTCTCCAGGCAAGAACACTGGAGTGGGTTGCCATTTCTTTCTGCAATGCATGAAAGTGAAAAGTGAAACTGAAGTCGCTCAGTCATGTCCGACTCTTAGTGAGCCCATGGACTGCAGCCCACCAGGCTCCTCCATCCATGGGATTTTCCAGGCAAGAGTACTGGAGTGGGCTGTCATTGCCTTCTCCAATTTATGCTTTGATGTCACCACTAAAAAAATTGTTTTTGTTAGTGTCAGCAATAACCTCCAATGACCTCCAAAACACCCAAAATTTTAGTCTTCATATTTATTCACTATTAGTAATCTCTGACAGAAATAATCACTCCCTCTAGTTTGAAACCCTGCTGTCTTCCTTCTACATCACCACCTTACTCAGTTCTGCTACTGGCTATCTGGTGCTTTTCATTCTCCCTTGTGAATTCCTCCTTATCTCTCAATCTCTAAACCAAGGAGTACTCCTAGAATCAGCCTTGGCCTTCTTCTTATCTTGATCTACTCCACCTTTTCTGATGGGAGCATTCAAAATCATACCTATAAACATAATGTCACACCGTGTGTGTGCTTAGTCACTCAGTCATGTCTGACTCTTTGCCAGCCCGTGGTCTATAGCCCACCAGGCTCTTCTGTCCATGGGATTCTCTAGGCAAGAATACTGGAGTGGGTTACCATTCCCTTCTCCAGAGGATCTTCCTGACCCAGGGATTGAACCCAGGTCTCCTGCATTGCAAGCAAATTATTTACTGTATGAGCTACAGAGAAAAACCTCACACTGATAGTATGTCTCTCCAGTTTGAATCACACTCCTAAAATTCAGGTACAGTTTCAACTGAATATTTTACATCTCTTAAATGAGCCAATCTTGTGAGTGATCTACCTAAATCTAAACTTCTAAAACCTAAATTACATATCTCATGATAGAACTAAAATCAATGAATCTAAATTTCTGAAATCTAAAAATCCAGTCAATTTTGCTATCTCTGTTTATTTATTATCCTGGACCAAGTTATCATCATCTGATATATGAATGACTTCCCACCACTGCCTTTCTACAGTCTATTCACAACACATGTCAATCCTTTGCTTTAAACGGCATAATATCCCTCCTTTCCCCCCAGAGTTTAAAAAAAAAAAAATCCTTACAAAGATCTACAAGGCCTTATAGTATTTTGCAATCTACCAACATTCTGAAATTATTGTTGACTATATTCTTTCCACCCTGACCCTCTTCCTGACCTTTTAGCACATCAGGCTTTCATTCCATACCACCTGTTTCAAGTGTTTTTTTCCTGAGATCTAGGATACCCTGCTTATAGATTAATGCTTGACTCATCCCTTAATCTCCAGGAGAGATTTATAAAAATGGCTTATATCAGAAAGACTTTCCAGAACGCTACACAGAAATTAAATATATTTCATCTGGTGTGTCACTTTTGGTAAGTAATATGACTTCGATGACTCATTATTCATTCTGCCTCTCTCTGTTCACATGTGTATGACAAAGTGTGTGTCTCTCTCTATAAAGTAGTTAAATGGAAACCAGCTAACTAAAATTCAATATTTTTGTAGTGGTTTTAGTTTAAATGCAGTGCAATGTAAAATCCTTATGTACAGTTTGAGTTTTGAAAAATGAGTACGCTTGTGTAAGCAGACCTTATTAAGACAATGAGCATAACCATAGTCTCAGAAAGTTCCCTAGTTCTCTTCCCAGTCAACATCCCTCAGCCCAAGGCAAATCATTTTGCTATTTTTTTTTTTTTTACCATGTGTTAGTTTTACCTACTTATATTTGTTCTAAAATGTCATGCAACTGGCACTATATAGTAGTAGTTTTCCGTGCCTGAATTATTTCTTTCAGCAAAGTGTCTGCTGCACTTTGCTGCATGTTGCAACATGAAGCATGTTGCTGCATGCTTCAGTAGTTTCTTTTTATGAGTGAGTGTAAATATAGTGAACTGTTTATCAATCCTTTTATTGATATATATTTGACTTATTTCTACTGTTTAACTGTTGTGAATAGAGTGGCCATGAACATTTTTACAGATATTTGTTTGAGCATACATTTTCATTCCTCTTGGATTAATACACAGAAGTGGAATCCCTGTTTTCTAGGACAGCTACATCTGACTCTTTATCATACATTGCCACAGAATTTTCCACTGTGCAGTTCTATACACTCACCACAAGTGTGTAAGTGTTCCAGTTATTCTCTGTAGTTAACAGCATTGGGTGCTCGCCAACATTTAAATTTCAGCCAAACTTAGGTCACAATGGTATTTTATTGTGATTTTAAACTGAATTTCCTTGATGACAAATAGTGTTCACTTTCTTAGCATTTGGTTTTTTTTACCCTTTTATACATCTCCCTTTGTAACATTTCTGTTCGTCTTTTGCCCATTTTTATTTATTAGCTGGTCACTTTATTGTCACATGGAGATTTTTATATATTTAGGTTTTTTTTTTTTTTCCCGTAAGATAAATGTTTTGCAAACAATTTCTTCCAGGTAGTGATTTGTTTATTGATTTTTAGCAGTTCTTTGACAAGCAGCATTTTTAAATTTAATGATGTTTCGCTTTTAATTTACTCCTTTACACTTTTAAGGCACTTGTTGTATCTTGTCTAAAAAGTAATTTGCCTTTTCTCAAGTCATAAGATATGCTCCCATGTTTTACAATATTTATTTTTTTATAAATGTATTTTTATAATTTTATGTATTTATTTGTTTTTGACTGTGCTAGGTCCCCGTTGCTGGGCTGGCTTTCCTCCAGTTGTGGCAAGCAGAGGTACTCTCTAGTTGCAGTACACAGGCTTCTTCCTGCTGTGGCTTCTATTGTTGCAGAGCTCTAGGGCACATGGGCTTCAGCAGCTGTGGCTGTGGAATCAGTCGTCACGGCTTCTGGGCTTTAGAGCACAGGCTTAAGAGTTGTAGCACATGGGGCTTAGTTGCTCCAAGGCATGTGGGATCTTCCTGAATCAGGAATTAAACTCCTGTCTCCTGCATTGGCAGGGAGATTCTTTACCACTGAGCCACCAGGGAAGCCCTAGTTTTGCTTTTTATGTTTAGATATGCATCTATCCCAAATTATACTTTGTGCATGGTGTAGGGTAGAAGTTGATATTCCTTTTTTTCACAGATGGATATATAATATTTTAAATGTAACTAGTTGAAAAGTCTTTTTTGAATTACTTTGGTATCTTTGTCAAAAATAATTAACAAAATACGTGTAGGTCTATTTCTGAACTGTCTATTCTTTGCCTTTGATATTTTTTTCCTAATATAATGCCAGTGTAAGGTTGTATATTATTTTATAATAGTTTTATGTTTTAAATTTTCATATCTTTGTATAAATTATAGATCCAGCATGCCAATTTTTATAAGAAATTCTACTTTAATTATGATTGTGATTTCTTAGAATCTATAGATTAATTTTTAGAGAATTAGCATTTCACAATGTTGATTTTCAAATCAATAGGCATGGTATATCACTCCAATTATTTAGATCTTTATTGTTTTTCTCAGAAATATTTTAGCATTTTGCATGTACAGGTCTTTCACTTATTTGTTCAGTATTTTTCTAAGTTTATTTTAGTAGTTTTATTCTATTAAAATTAATTTTTTAAATCTTTTTATTCTGAGCTAATTATAGACTCAGAGAATTTTTGAAATAATGTGAAGTGTCAAGGTTCCTCTAATGGTGACATAATATAGCTGCAGTATAATATCAAAACTAAGAAAATGATGTTAGTAATCACTATCTAAGCTATAGCTCTTAGTCAATTTTCATAGTTTTTAACCTGCATTTGTGTGTATGTATTTATGTAATTCTAAGCATTTTTATTCCATGTAATGATTCATGCAACCACAGCAAAAATCAGCTGTTCTAAGCTATTCTATGTACACAAAAATACCCTTGTGCCAAACTTTTCCTGTAGCAGCCACTAATCATTTTTCATCTCTATAGTTTTACTTTTTAGAGAATATTATATAAATGGAATCATATTTAATATCTTTTTAAAAATTATTTCAAAAAACTTGGGAATTGGTGGAAGTGCGTTGTATTATAGATGAGAATTTTAATCATGACTTGATAATGGTCAAAAATGAGTGAAGGACCCATAAGAGCTCATTATTCTGTATTCTCTATTCTGAGGTAGTTTTGATATGTTTCTTAATAATAATACAATTAAAAGTTATCAAAGAATGGATAGAAATATCTAAAGTAGAGGATATTCAGAAGAAAATGAATAGAATACTGTTCAAATTCAGGAAAAAGAGTAGAGAGAAAAATAATTCAGAGTGTCAAAATCAGATTAGGAGATAAGAAGATAAATATGAATAAAGTAACAGTAAAGAACATTATAATTAAATTCAGTTATTTTTAACAAGTGATCAGAATCAATGATTGAGGACATTTGAATCAAATAATATTAGATAGTGATGTAGAAAATATATAGGGAAAGATTAGCCAACACTGAGGAGTCTTGAAGATGAACCAAGGTAATTTTATTATAGCACTTTCTTGTAGGGTAGCTTCAGAACAACTGAGCAGAGATTTTAAGCTTAATGATGACAGCTATGATTTGAATTTGTGACCCCATGTGACCAAACAGTGGGGAAAATTTTTTCCTTAGTGTCTTTACTCCAGAGCAGCTCATTCTAACAGAACTTTCTGCAGTGTTAGAAATTGTCTGTATGTGGGCTGTCCAGCATGTTAACCACTAGGCACATATGGTTATTGAGCACTTGAAATAGTAGCTGTATGACTGAGGAACTGAAATCTTAATTTAGTGTAACTTTAATTAGAATTTAAATAGCCATATGTAGCTAGCAACTAGACCATTGGGCAACATGGGTCTAGAGGAAATCAATAAGTTCCTTCCTCTCATTCAACCCATTTTAATCACCCAGATTTTTTAATTAGTCATGGATCTAACTTGATTTTCTGCTCTGAAATTCCTTAAGAAGCTAAATTGATAACTCAAAGAGATTATTATATAAATTTCTTCCTTATTCTCCCTCACCCCACCCCACCTAGGCCCAAATACAATTCTCTAATATTTTTATGTTTATATTACCCAGTCATTGCCTTTAGACATGGCCTTTGAATGGGCCCTTTAAGGGATATCTATGGCCAAATCCATGTATCTGTGCCCCTATGTCATGTATAATCATAAGAAGAAAAAAATTAACAAAACTGTTCTTGAGTCTTTTCTAAAGGAGGAGTAAATGTCCAATTCACTCTGAACTGAATTAAGTAGGAAAGGAATACACACACACACACACACACACACACACACACACACATACACCTATGTATGTTTGGCTTTGAACAATGACTCTGTTTGACTCAAGGTAATAATAGCTCCTGGCATCTGAGCAGATAAATTGTCTTATATCCTTTAGTGGTATATTAGGACATCTGAAACCAACCTGATCCAATTTAGCTGATGGAACACACTCAACCCATAGAAATTTTGAAATAGCTTAAGCAAGCAAAAATTACATTCTGCTATTATCTGCATTTTAAAATGTACTCATTACTTAGCTTCTGAGCAGATATGAGGCTAATTACAACACTTAAAGGCATGTATAGCTAAGTTTCAACTTTCTAGTCTGCTGCATTATCAGGCAAAAATCTGATTAAACAGATGGGCCTCACCCCATGACCCACAAAATCAGTTCAGAAATTCTGGAGAAACAAGAAAAGAAAGTGCCAAAAGGTATTCTTTCTTCATGGAAAATGCCCTAAGGCACTTAAATATGCTAATGCTGAGTCAGCATTATATTTTTAACTTGGCAAAGTCAGAGGGAACAACACTGCAAAGAATCTTTATTATATGAGTTGTAAGCATTATTAATATGTATTTTAATACACTAATTAATTACATAGCTTTAGGAATGTACAGAGGGACTTCCCAGGTGGTAGAGTGGTAAAGTATCCACCTGCCAATACAGGGGACACAAGAGACATGGATTCAATCCCTGGGTCGGGAAGATTCCCCTGGAGTAAGAAAATGGCAATCTGCTCCAGTATTCCTGCCTGGAAAATTCCATGGACAGAGGAGATTGGCAGGCTATAGTCTATGGGGTCACAAAACGTTGGACATGATTGAACACATACACCCACACGTGAGAATATACAGATCTATATGTCTCTTAGAAGGGTATTTCATTATGGAATTGTTTTACAAACTAACATGAGGCATAGATGTGAGCCATATGGAAAGTAACAGTTTAAAAACTAGAAGACACCTTATCACTGAAGCAAATAGCAAAAATGCCACATGGGAGCCTAGGTTTCAGTTTATATATAACTTAAAGTTAGCATTAATAGTAACTTCATTTCATATGGATAAACATTTCACAAGCTAGGAGTAGACCTTCTAATTATCATCAGTTCCCGGAACCAAACTTGAAATTATACCTTCTCAGAATATTTAAAGAACTCAAAAAATTTATCGTAAGCCTAGTTAAGTAAGCCATTCTGAATTAACTTTTAGCAAATTCTTAATTTTTACTTAAGAAACTTCAGATTAAAGCCACAATAACCATGTAACCTTCTTATGTGTATATATATAACCTCCAAATTTGTATTGATATATCTACATACATGCATAAATAGTTATGTGTGTGTATATATGTAAATGTATACTTAGGTTGTTTTAAGTGATGCGATTAGAAGGAATATCAATCATAACTCCAAAAAATGTTACATATTTTCCCCTCATTTAGTTATTCATTCACCCTTATTTTAACTTATATATTCATGTATTCATTTACTTAATACATGTTATTAAATGTTTTCTGTGTCAGATATAGTGTAGACCCGAGAAATTTAAAAAAAATATTACATTCTTTGTACTAAAGAGTCAGTCAGCTTACTCACTATAAATAGAATGCTCTGTTAGATACCCTGGAGGGTAATAAGGGAAATATAGTATGCACTTTCTTCTTAAAATAAAATTATGTGCTAATGAAATTGCTTATATTAACTTTGAGTTCAGTTCAGTTCAGTCGCTTAGTCGTGTCCAGCTCTTTGCGACCCCATGAACCGCAGCACGCCTGGCCTCCCTGTCCAACTCCAACTCCCAGAGCCTGCCCAAACTCATGTCCAATGAGTCAGTGATGCCATCCAACCATCTCATCCTCTTCTCCTCCTGCCCTCAATCTTTCCCAGCATCAGGGTCTTTTCAAATGAGTCAGCCCTTCACATCAGGTGGCCAAAGATTGGAGCTTCAGCTTCAGCATCAGTCCTTCTATTCAGGAGTGATTTCCTCTAGGATGGACTGGTTGGATCTCCTTGCAGTCCAAGGGACTTTCAAGAGTCTTCTCCAACACCACAGTTCAAAAGCATCAATTCTTTGGAGCTCAGCTTTCTTTATAGTCCAACTCTCACATCCATACATGACTACTGGAAAAACCATAGCCTTGACTAGATGGACCTTTGTTTGCAAAGTAATGTCTCTGCTTTATAATATGCTGTCTAGGTTGGTCATAACTTTCCTTCCAAGGAGTAAGCGTCTTTTAATTTCATGGCTGCAATCACCATCTGCAGTGATTTTGGAGCTTGGAAAAATAAAGTCAGCCACTGTTTCCCCATTTATTTGCCATGAAATAACTTTGAGTTACTCTTTTTTAATATGACCTTGAGTTTTCAAGTTAAATCTGAGTCTTGTTAAATGTTATTACATACAAAATATGATATCTTAAAACAAAAATATTATATAGAGTATAGGGAACATAATGAAGATATAGAAATCTCTTAATTAAATAATCCTACTTTGTTTCTTTAAGAAAAATTCCACAGTCTGAATAGTCCCTGATTACACTATCCATTAAACTTATATTCCCAAGCACAAGCTAATATACTGTTTCTTAAGTGTTTTAGTTGTTTATCATACACAGAATATAATTCCTTAAGCATTTTTCCATTTTCTGTTTTTTCAGTAAATATGGAGAAGTGCTGGATATGTTCAGGTATTTATAAAAGAACTAATTGATGTAGAAATTGATCAGTTAACATTCTTCATCTTACAATGGCCAGTTAATGTGGTTTTCAGATGTTAAATATTCAATATTGCAATAGAGAACATTGTTCCTATATCTGATGCAGACGGACAGAAAGGTATGGCTGACCAAGCACCCTTGAATTGTTAGACTGCTTTTTGTCACTTAGTGCTTCATCTCTGATAGAAACCTAGTGGACCAGAGAGAACCATCAACATATTGTTAGTCATAGCTTTTGGCTTTAACCCCAATATATTTTCTTAGTTATATGAGCTGGAGAAGATTTGAAATATAAGGTGTAGGGGAGGTAAAAATTTATCTCTAGCCTCTTAGGACTTCCCTGGTGGCTCAGACAGTGAGGAGTCTGCCTGCAATGTGGGAGACCTGGGTTCGATCCCTGGGTTGGGAAGATCTCCTGGAGAAGGAAATGGCAACCCACTCCAGTATTCTTGCCTGGAATATCCCATGGACATAGGAGCCTGGCAGGCTACAGTCCATGGGATTGCAAAGAGTCAGACACAACTGAGCTACTTCACTCACTCATCCTGTTAAAGAGTTTTTTGACTGGGTTTCAGAATCAAACTGATATAAAACAGATTAACATGAGAAAGGCATAGAAATTTCCCAATGCTTTACATGATGTGGGAGCTCTCATAAGAAAATGACCTAGAGAAATGGCAAAACCTACTTGCTTTTATATTAGGTTTAATGAAGAGAGGAACTTGTGGAAAAGTAAAACTGTGTGAGATAGCTAAAGGCTAAAGGAAGGTAAGAATTATTTGAGCAAGGTCTGTTTGTACAGAATTCTCTTGGCTTTGACACCAAAGCCATTAAAAAAAAAAAAAAAAAAAGGTGGTTTTTTTTTTTTTCCTCTCTCTCCTGGTACAGGAAGAGTATCTTACCCATGGGAGTTTTTGTCTCCTGTTTTCAGGAAGAAAAAGGGAGATTAGAATGTCCCTCTTATATCTTCCAACTCCCAGCATTTTGAACCCATGAAATAAATCAGTTCTCATCCAGAAGTGAAGAAAAGGAAGGGAGTCACAAGGATGAGAATGTGCAATCTTTTCTAGAGGCCAATATTCAGTAAATGCAAATTCTGTTTTTCTAGCAATTGTAAATATTTTTTAAATAGCATTAAATATATAAATTACATAAAACAAAGTAATCCAAAGGATATATTGGTGCTTGTTGGTACTCTAGATTCAACCTAGCAGATAAATAACAATCTACTTTTCTAAGAGAAGAGACAAAAATTAAAATGAATTTAGTCTTGATCACATTTTTTTCTCCCTTTCATTGACCACTTGAGATGACTTATTTACAGTTAATAATCTACAATATTGCATATTAGGATAAAATATTTTTCTATTTCAAATTCTAAAAAATATAAATCTATTTTTCTGTCCTATTAGTATTATAGTCACTCCTTTTAAGGCATCATATATGGTAAATTCAACAAAGACTATTAAATAGGTATATTTTCATTGTTATGTGTTTCAACAAAAACATTTTTCTATCTGCCTTTGTTACCTATGTCATCTTTCTCTAGACCCAGATGTTCATGATATATCTCAATTTTTATTCCAAACATACCAAGAATGTTCTCTTGTTTGTTTTATCTCATTATCAATTATCAGAAATGTTCATGCTTTAAACAGAAGCATTTTATATTGCTTGGAAACTGCTTAATACAGTTTGCAAAAATAGGACCAGTATTTTCAGCAGAATGGGGTTTAATCTCAAATGTTTACCATTGTCCTGCTGATACTCTTGCTTATGGTACTGATTACCTTATTGGCATACTACTAGGCTTTAGTCTTGTTTTTCTAAATGTTCTATTTGAATTTACTAATTTTCTTTCTTTCTTTTACTTTCTAAGACACATGCTGCCAGACCATTTTGGTAATATCTCCTACCCACTTTCTTATCTCATCTTTGGGCCAACTTTTTAAATTCTTTATGTAAATTGTTTCTCCCCAGGTAATGATGTTTTCTATGTTCTATTTCTTTAAATTATGGACTATGATACTATTTAACTGGAACTTGGGCTCCCTAAGAGACTACGTTTTCTACTTGTCCTCCTTGTGGACTTCCCATTGCCTTAAAACTCTCCTGAAATTTTGACTGAACAGTAGTTAGTCAATCAAAGAAAGATTAATAAGATACATTTATATAGATTTAAAATAATGTTTATTTTTAAAATGCTAATATTCACCATATACATTTTAAATTACTTTTCTCAAATAATTTTACTACATGAAAAATAATAGCAATATGATAGTCTCCAATATGGTTTAAAGAAGTTCAATAGTATGAACATTTTATGAAATAGCTATCAAATTATTAAGAGTACAAGTATGTTACATATTAAAAGATATTATAAAAAGTACACCTGGAGAAGGAAATGGCAAGCCACTCTAGTATCCTTGCCTGGAGAATTCCATGGACAGAGGAGCCTGGCGGGCTACAGGCCATCGGGTTGTAGAGTCGGACATGACTCAAGCGACTTAGCACATTAAGAGGACAGGATGTTACATATCAAAATGTATAACAAAGTTTACTACTATAAATAAAGTATCCTTTCTGATATTAACTGATGGAAGTGGCAGGTGTTACTGATGTCATTAAGAAACACAATATTTCAGTGAATTTCTTAGAAAGGAAAGATAAACCAGAAACTAAAAGATTTCCCTTGAATTATAATCTAGTTTCCAATTTGTACCCTCTTTTTTCAAAGTTCTGGCCTTAGATATTTGTCTTTTGAATGGCACAAGAATTGAGTATCTGAAGGACTGATTTAAACCTCCTTTCTCACATAATCTCCACTGGGTTGACACAAAACATCAATCTGTTCTGGGGCTTGCTGAGCAAAAGTTCAAGAAAGATCTGTTTCTTTGAAAAGTAAAATGCCATTTGAATTCTTCTCCAGCATAGATACATTAAGAGAAAATATTGGGCGCATGACTTGATGAGATCTGTCAATGTAATCTTTGCTGAATTTCTCAAAATTCTCAAGGGACTAAAATGGACAGAAAAATAAATGCAACAGCTCCGCCTCCTGCCAAAATGTAAAATGTAGTATATATATATATATATATATAGAGAGAGAGAGAGAGAGTTATAATTCATACTAATTAAGAAAGCCATTGATTTGTTATTTGTTAATTATTGCAACTAAGCCCTTGTAGCTTTTTCGTGTTCTCTTAGCATCAAAAACCTCAAAGTCTGGGCACTATTTTTTCTTTCATTTAAAATAGTTCTATGTTGATTTTTAAGTCTCAGTTCTGTTTAATGCATTCTCTTTTCTGGACTCAGTTTAAAGCTTCTTAAGGGTAGGACAGTACCTTTTCATATTTGCTAGTGTACATTTTAAGTGAATACAAGCCTTTTTCCCACTGCTGCTGCTGCTGCTGCTAAGTCGCTTCAGTTGTGTCTGACTCTGTGCGACCCCATAGATGGCAGCCCACCAGGCTCCTCTGTCCATGGGATTTTCCAGGCAAAAGTACTGGAGTGGGTTGCCATTGCCTTCTCCGTTTCCTAGTGTTAGAGATCACCTATCCCCATTACCATGTGCTTGGCCCTCACATGCTCCCCCAAGGAAAGGCACATCCTGTCTCACAGTTGACAATTCTGTTCCTTTAGAGCCTTTATCTTTATTTCTGTGATCCTTAGTAAGTGCTTCAAATTTCAGTCAAGGTGGTGGTGGTTTATTCTCTAAGTCATGTCCGGCTCCTTGCTACCCCATGTACTATAACCTGCCAGGCTTCTCTATCCGTGGGATTCTCCAGGCAAGAATACTGGAGTGGGTTGCCATTTCCTTCTCCAGGGGATCTTCCTAACCCAGGGATTGAATCTGAGTCTCCTGCATTGCAGGCAGTTTCTTTACCAACTGAGCTATGAGGGAAGCCATCAGTCAAGGTGGGAAATATGTTAAAAATGTATCTCTATACCTATTCTTACAGAGTTTGGATAGAGGGAAAAGTTTATGACTAAAACTTCAGAGATTACTGGAAGACTTCTTTACTTCAGGCTCTTGTTCACATAAAGGACTTACCTGGTGGCTCAGACAGTAAAGTGTATGCCTACAATGCAGGAGACCTGGGGTAGGCTACAGTCCATGGGGTCGCAAAGAGTTGGACATGACTGAGCAACTTCACTCACTTGTTCACATAAACAGATCAAAGTGGACAATAGACAGAAGACCCCCAGTTTCCCTACATCATATGCTAGGCCCATGATATCCATCAGAGATCTATTTTTTTAAGGCATTTTACAACTGTATGCTGATGTCTACCAGACCACCTAGAGTAAGGTCGCATGGAGTGACCTTGGTGTGTTATAAATAACTCTCAGATACATGCTGTTTGGACAAAGTCTGTTTTGGTTTGTGTTCAGAAACAGTGTCAGATAAGAAACTCCACAGTTCCCAAAGTATGAGAGATCTGGAAATATTTGAATGAGAGAAAGGAAATAACAGAATAGATAACAGGACTAAGAAAAGAAGACAGGCATGGGCTACCAAAGTTTTTAAATTGAAAAATATTAAGAAAGAGAACTGGAGAGAAAAAGGAAGAAAAGCTGAAATTGGGTTAGCAGGGACTAAAGGAACCAGGGAAGCAGTCAATACTATGACCATTTTATCAAATGATTACACACTTTGACACTTATTGGAGAAATTTACTTATTTTAAAACACAATGTGTATAGAGAACCAACTCTGCCAGGCACTAAACTACTGTCTCTTAGCCCCAAAGTTACCCATTTATAGTCTGCCTTGTAGTATTCAGGCTAGAACTCTACAGACAACACTTCTCCCTTGCCAACAGGGAGTAACAGAAAAGGAATCAACAACTTTTATTTGAAATGGCTGTGCAGTAAATAATTTAGTGTT
Organism: Cervus elaphus; assembly: GCF_910594005.1. NCBI lineage: Eukaryota > Metazoa > Chordata > Mammalia > Artiodactyla > Cervidae > Cervus > Cervus elaphus. The sequence continues at coordinate 17,715,335 of NC_057833.1, read as the reverse complement.
TGTGGGCGATTTGCTTTTAGGTGCATCTATTTAACTCCATTTCTATAGCAAGAATGCACCTATAGAAAATAATCAAGCAAATGAGCTTGGGTGTATTACAGTGAAACTTTATGGGCACTGAAGTTTGAATTATATATAATTTTTACCTGTCATGAATTTTTCTTTTAGCTTAAAAAAAATGTAAAAGAAACTTGTAACTCCCAGACTACAAAAGCACAAGGCAGGTGAGATTTGGCTCCTGGACTATAGTCTGCCACTCCCTGCACTGGGAGATACTGAAGGACAGGGAGAAAGAACCTGGTTCTTCTGTTTGCTAGCCACCCAGTCTACATGACTCCAACAGTCACGCTTCACCTTGCAGTAGCAGTTGGTCCCAGTCTCTAGTTGGGTGCTTGCTCTTGCCCTTTAAGCAGCAGCCCTACTATGCTCCCTTGGATGTACCTGAATCATGGTACAACCTGTTTAAGCCTGAGCTCCATGATGTCCCACCTCTCAGATCTTGAGGACAGTACCAACTGGGCGCCGCATCCCTTTTAGAGTCTTGGACATAGCTCTGTGTGTCCTTCCTCCAGCCTCCTAGGAAATCAACACTTCCTCTGAAGTCTGAGTTCCAATTCTTCAGAGTCTCATGAAGAATCTAGATTCTAACGCCCTTAACTGTTCTCTCACATACAAGATAAACCATGTAAACCCAAATATTTTGACTTTAGAGGTTTGCTTTTTAATTACTATAACATATCATCTCCCAATGTAGTAATGTTATACACCAACCAAGTTTCCCTTTTGGATTATAGGATTTATTTTCCTAGCTGTGGGGAGTTTTGCCAGTTTATAGACCTCTCTGTAAATTGCTCTGGGCTTGAAAGAACGGCTTCACTTATGGTCATACTACCTTCCCAGAGGTGGCTGGTAACCGGTATTGTGTTCAGCCTCCTCACCAAAATAGTAGACAATTACAAAGGATTTATATGTTTTGTACTCCACATGGGATTAACTGAGGTACTGAAGACAAATACATATACCTCGATCCAATCTCATTTCCTTTCTTTCTTTCCAAATCTGTTGATCTGAAGAAATTCCTAATAAACTTACTGCATGTTCATCTCTGTCTCAAAGTTGGCTTCTTGGGGAACAGAACTTGCAATACCTTCATATTTTAAATAAAAGCAAATTTATTTAACATAATTCTATTCAGAGAGATATTTCATGTACTGTGGGATAAAAACAATATTTTAATTGCCAGCTCTAAATTAGTTATTAAGTTTGTCAATAGCCATATATCATTCTTTTATATGGCTCCAGAATAGAGCAGCTTCACATTTCATAATTGCATAAGATTACAGAACAGTTGTGCTGGATATGAACTAAAGTCTCTTAACTTCAAAATGTATTTTATTTCTAATTGTATTCTGTGACTGTAAACTAGCTTGGTAAAGAAAAATGACTGTTTATGAAAGTTAAGGTAAACATATTCAAAATTTAAACTCAAATAGTTACTTTAATACAGGTGGGTTTCATTGGGCAACAATATGGACAATTATATAACCTCTAATAAAACAAATTGAGAATATAGGAGTTTGTTAATTTGTTTTTCATAAAGGGGGTAAATGAGTTTTAAAAAATCCAGTTATTAACTTCTAATTTGGCAATAGATTCTGTGACGGATATATTGCTGTAAAAAAGAGTTGCAGGTGTGAGTGATTTTGGTAACAAATATAACAATGTAGTTACACATTTTTCTTTCTAAATTAAGTTCATAGTTTCTTTCCTTCTTCTGGATTTCAGTCACCACTCCTGAATTTAATCTCTACTAGCCTTGCTTTCCTTAGTAAATAGTGTTCTAGATTGAAATTCTGAATGCAAGAACCCCAAATGATTGATGTCCTGCTAATTGAAACTCAAGTCAGTAGCTAATACCAAGCCCAATAGCTCAAATATTTGACAGAATTTACAGTGGGAATTTTAATGGTAATTGGAATAAGAATTCTCTATCATTATCTGCTGTGCAGAACCTCCATCATCCCCCTATTCTATAGTGCTTAATTGTCTAAGGATCTCTGGAATGTGTTTAACTAATTTAGCTGTTTTTTTTAAATTTATTATTATTATTATTATTATTATTATTATTGGCTGTGCTGGATCTTGGCCATGCACAGGTTTTCTAGTTGTGGTGAATGGGGGCTTCTCACTGTGGTGGCTTTTCTTGTTCTGGAGCACAGGCTCTAGGTGTATGGGCTCAGTAGTTGCAGCATGCATGTTCAGTAGTTGTGGCTCTTGGGCTCAAAGGCATGGGCTCAGTAGTTGGGTGCATGGGTTTAGTTGTTCTGTGGCATGTGGGATCTTCCCAGACCAGGAATCAAACTTGTGTCCCCTGAACTGGCAGGTAAATTTTTAACCACTGAACCACCAGGGAAGTCCAGCTAGTAATAACACTGACTCCTTCTTTGTTTGTATCATGTATTGTATTAACATGTAATTAGGTATATCTTCAAACTTACTCCATAAAAGTCAGGTTAACTGGGAAAGCATTCATTTATTTAGGCTAAAGGAATAATCAAGTGTCTATTGCAAAATGGTTGGATAGAAAAGGACTTTTTAAAAATTTGTTTCAATTTGTATTAAAGCTGATTTCTTGAATATTTTACTTATTTTGTATGAAAATACAAATAAAATCTGTATTCAGTTACCTTTTGTCAAAGGAACTGTCCTCTTGAAATGCAGATACTAAAAAGATGTAAGCAGGAAAGTACATTTGAAAGAATCTCATGCAAGTATATAAAGTCTAGTTGAACAGCCTTGACCTATTCTAGACAGATAATATGTTTCTCAAAGGCAACTCATCACTAACATCATTTGTTATGAAATTAGTTAGACCATGCTGATTTATCTACATTCCTATTCAGAATTTTAGCAAAGCACTTGACACTAAAGAGAGCCATTTATTCATTCCACAAGTACTCACTGAGCAATTGCAGAAGGTCTAGAATTGAGTCTGTGGCAAATATGAAGATGAAACAGATATAGGAACTTTGTCTATTGAACTTAGAAGAAGTAATAAACCTATACAGATACATATACTAAGAGATGCAACATATTGAGTGTCATGAGATATGTTGATTTCATATGCCAGTGGAATGTCTAGGTTCTTGATCACTAATCCAGCCTCCTCATTTTGCATATTAGGAAAAAGGGGATTGGAGAAGATATGTGGAGTTGATTCCCTAAAGCACTTGATTAGTTGAACAAGTTTCCAAATTATTTGAACAAGACTAAAATTTAGGAATTTATTTTCATTGTCTAGTAGTGTGCATATTATGAATGATTAAAATTCTTTGCATAGCATGTGATCATGGAAAAACTTAGGTCTTCATATGAATGGCAACTGGGCTTAAACTTCACCAACGTGGTCCCTCAACCATCTGATCTTACCTGATGGTAACAGCTTCTTATTGCTTTATAAAGCCTCAGAGTTTAATAGGAAGCAGTTATGATATTAATCTTCTTTTGGGTCAAAAAATAAACACCCGTGTACATGCTGGGGATAAATGCAATTATGTAGAAAATCACATGTCAATAATAACAGTTGTGTTGGAGTTTTTACTTTTTTTGTTATGATGAACATAATGATGTTATGGGAAAATGTATAAATTATTTTCTGAGGTTCTGAGTTCAGCCACATACTATTGTATTATTTTATATATTATTACACTTAGGGTCTATTATTGTGTTTCAGCTAAACAGTTTTGGGGGCTTTACCAATGGCTTAGAGGGTTCGATCCCTTGATTGGGAAGATCACCTGGAGGAGGAAATGGCAACCAACTTCAATATTCTTTCCTGAAAAGTCCCATGGATAGAGGAGCCTGGTAGGCTAGTCTATATGGTTGCAAAGAGTTGGACATGAATAAGTGACTAAGCACATAATATTTAGGGGCTTCCCTGGTGGCTCAGACAGTAAAGAATTTGTCCACAATATGGGAGACCTGGGTTCGATCCCTGGATCAGGAAGATCTCCTGGAGAAGGAAATGACAACCCACTCCAATATTCTTGCCTGGAGAATTCTGTGGACAGAGGAGTCTGGTGAGCTACAGTGCATGGGGTCACAAAGAGTTGGACACCACTGAGCAACTAGTGCATAAACAGCTTTTACAAACAGCCACCAAATATTACAGCCCAACACAATAGTTACACATTTTTTTGCTCATAACAGTCTAAGTAGACTTAGTCTAAGTTGTGATGTGCATGCTGTGTTCCATGGTGTTGAAGGACCCAGGCTATTCTGCAGTCTTAAATATATGGCTTCCTAGATAACCCTAAGCATTGTCATTCCAGTTGTCATTTCCTGATGAGGGGGAAAATTATACAGCCCAAAAGTTGCACAGTTACTTTGTTCATATTCCATTGGCTAGAACTCGGCCACATAGCAACATTTAAATGCAAATTAATGCAGAAAAAGTGGTAAACTATTTGTCAAGGTGAAAGGGCAGAATGAATTAAAAGGCCAGCTAGCACTCTATCACAATCTGAAATTTGCCCACCAAATATCCATGTCACTCTATTCCCTATATTTAGAACGCACTCAGTCCCCCTCAAAGCATGACAACCCAAATTGTCATCCAGTTATTGCATCAAGATCAAAGTTCAGGATCTGTAATCCAGATGCATCTTTCTGTAATCCAGCAACTTATACATTCATAAATGAATAAGTAAATATCTCTTGTTCCTCCAAGCACACACACACAGGCATGCAAAAATTGTGAAGGACAGAACAGATACCTGCATTTTGAATATCCCATCCCAAAGAAGAGAAAGGAAGTATGGTTACATCACACAGATGTGATGGAATCCTCTTGAGTTAGCCCAGTGAGGAATTCTTTATCAGCAATTAGTCTGTTCTCAGAAGTGAACTTCCATCCATTTCCCGTGGCTCCTGATTCTAACCGGTGGCAAGTCCATACTTGTCTATTGCAAGTATGGCCATGGCCATGGCCACAACTGATCAGGTTGCAGCAGATATGTCCTCCATGTATGTTATACAGCTTTAATAGCTCCATTTTCTGCTGCTATAAGGCTGTGGCCCCATTGTTTGGCTCACAGAAGCAAATGCTTTCCAAGGCCAGGCTCATGATTTCTTTGGTAATGTACTTTTTCAGTAAACTATTTACACTTCTGCACTACCATATTTCCTCAAATATATCTTTTGTCACATCATTATTTTATGAACCATAGTTTACTTATTTCTCTAAATGCTTACTACACAGGCATTTACATGCTTTGAAATAGGTCTTTTGGTATTAAACATAGATTTTTTTTAAAAATTGAAGTATGTTGTATTAATTTCTGTTGTACAGCAAAGTGATTCAGTTATACATGTATATGTATAGTGAAAGAAAGTGAAGTTGCTCAGTCATGTCTGACTCTCTGTGACCCCCATGGGCTGTCGCCTACCAGGCTCCTCTGTCCGTGGGATTTTCCAGGCAAGAGTACTGGAGTGGGTTGCCATTTCCTTCTCCAAGGGATCTTCGCAACCCAGGGTTTGAACCTGGGTCTCCTTCATTGTAGGCTGACACTTTACATATATATGTGTGTGTGTGTGTATATATATATTTATTTTTTTTAAATATTCTTTTCCACTATGGCTTACCATAGGATATTGAATGTAGTTCTCTATGCTATACAAGTAGAACTTTGTTATTTAGCCATTTTGCATATAATAACTTACAACTGCTAACCTAAACCTCTCACTGATCTCGACACAGGCAACCATAAGTCTGTTCTTTGTGTCTGTAAGTCTGTTTCTGTTTTGTAAATAGATTCTTTTGTGTCATATTTTAGATTCCACATATAATGATATCATAAGGTATTTGCCTTTCTCTTTTTGACTTCACTTAATAAGATAATCTCTAATTGCATCTTTATTGCCACAAAAAGCATTATCCCATTCTTTTTTATGGCTGAGTAGTAGTAGATGAAGCAGAGAGTAATCTGTACAGTATTTTTGAAAATATCTTTGACAGTCAGTGAATTCCCATACAGAAAATGAGTCACAGCCATGTGCAAAGATTCTTTCTGATCCAAAGAGTAAAATTCAGATATTCCCAAGCAATAGAGAAATTCAGCCTTTTCAGAGAATGTCAAGATTTATTTTCCTATGGAAAGTTTTTCCAGGCAAAGACACTTCATTATTTTGAAGATTCAGATGAAGACAGATATTAATATTTGTGTTAATAGCTGTTAACAATAGAACTCCTACCTCATGTGATTCAGTGGACCAAAAACAGGTCAAAGACCAAGTCTATCTGCAATATCAGACATCAGTGGCTTCATCTAGTTGTGTGTTAAAGATAAATATAGAATCTGCCAATAACCACTTCAAAATATTAAAAGAAATGCTACCTTTTAGAAATTATTTTAATTGGAGACTAATTACTTTGCAATATTTTGGTAGGTTTTGCCATACATTGACATGAATCAGCCATGCATGTACATGTGTCCCTGATCCCAAAACCTCCTCCCAACTCCCATACCATCCCTCTGGTTGTCCCAGTGCACTGGCTTTGAGTGACCTGTTTCATACATCAAACTTGGACTGATGATCTATTTCACATATGGTAAAAAACATGTTCCAATGCTATTCTCTCAAATCATCCCACCCTGGCCTTCTCCCACAGAGTCCAAAAGTCTGTTCTTTATATCTGTGTCTCTTTTGCTGTCTCGCATATAGGATCATTGTTACCATCTTTCTAAATTCCATATATATGCATTAATATACTGTATTGGCATTTTTCTTTCTGACTTACCTCACTTCTTTTCCAATCTGGATTCCTTTTCTTTCTTTTCCTTTTCTGATTGCTCTGGCTAAAACTTCCAAAACTATATTGAATAGTAGTGGTGAGAGTGGACACCATTGTCTTGTTCCTGACTTTAGGGGAAATGCTTTCAATTTTTCACCATTGAGGATAATATTTGCTGTGGGTTTATCATATATGGCTTTTATTATGTTGAGGTATATTCCTTCTATGCCTGCTTTCTGGAGAGTTTTTATCATAATGGGTGTTGAATTTTGTCAATGACTTTCTCTGCATCTATTGAGATAATCATATGGTTTTTATCCTTCAATTTGTTAATGTGGTGTATCACATTGATTTGCAAATATTGAGGAATCCTTGCATCCCTGGGATAAAGCCCACTTGGTCATGATGTGTGATCTTTTTAGTATGGTGCTGTATTGTGTTTGCCAGAATTTTGTTGAGGATTTTTACATCTATGTTCATCAGTAATATTGGCCTGCAGTTTTCATTTTCCAGGCATCTCTATCTGGTTTTGGTATTAAGGTGATGGTGGCCTCATAGAATGAGTTTAGGAGTTTACCTTCCTCTGCAATTTTATGGAAGAGTTTGAATAGGCTAGGTGTTAGCTCTTTTCTAAATTTTTGGTAGAATTCACCTGTTAAGCCATCTGGTCCTAGGCTTTTCATTGTTGGAAGATTTTTGTTTACAGTTTGTATTTCCATGCTTCTGATGGATCTGCTAAGATTTTCTATTTCTTCCTGGGTTATTTTTGGAAGGTTATACTTTTTTAATTACTCATCCATTTCTTCTAAATAGTATGTCTTATTGGCATATAGTTGCTGATAGTAGTTTCTTATGATCCTTTGTATTTCTGTGTTGTCTGTTGTGATTTCTCCATTTTCATTCTAATTTTGTTAATTTGATTCTTCTCCATTTTTTTCTTGATGAGTCTGATTCATGGTTTGTCTATTTTATTTATCTTCTCAAAGAACCAGCTTTTAGTTTTGTTGTTTTGCTATAGTCTCTTTTGTTTCTTTTTCATTTATTTCTGCCCTAATTTTTAAGAATCTTTTTCTTCTACTAACCCTGGGGTTCCTCATTTCTTCTTTTTCTAGTTGCTTTAGGTGTAGAGTTAGGTTATTTATTTGATTTTTCTCTTGTTTCTTGAGGTAAGTTTGTAATGCTATGAACCATCCACTTAGCACTGCTTTTACTGAATCCCATAGGTTTTGGGTTGTTGTGTTTTCATTTTCATTTGTTTCTATGCATAGATTTACTTTTTGATTTCTTCCATGATTTGTTGGTTATTCCGAAGCATGTTATTTAGCCTCCATATGTTTGTATTTTTAATTTTTTTTTTTCCCCTGTAGTTGACATCTAATCTTACCACATTGTGATCAGGAAAAAATGCTTGAAATGATTTCATTGTTTTTTTGTTTAATTTACTAAGGCTAGATTTATGGCCCAGGATGGAATCAATCCTGGACAATGTTCTATGTGCACTTGAGAGAAAGGTGAAATTCATTGTTTTGGGGTGAAATGTCCTATAGATATCAATTAGGTCTAACTGGTCCATTGTATCATTTAAAGTTTGTGTTTCCTTGCCAATTTTCTGTTTGGTTGATCTATCCATAGGTGTGAGTGGGGCATTAAAGTCTCCCACTATTATTGTGCTACTTTAATTTCCCCTTTCATATTTTTTAGCATTTGCCTTATGTATTGAGGTGCTTCTATGTTGGGTGCATATATATTTATAATTGTTATATCTTCTTTTTGGATTGATCCTTTGATCATTATGTAGTGTCCTTCTTTGTCTCATTTCATGGTGTTTATTTAAAGTCTATTTTATCTGATATGAGTATTGCTACTCTTGCTTTCTTTTGGTCTCTATTTGCATGAAATGTCTTTTTCCAGTCCTTCACTTTCACTCTGTATGTGTCCCTTGGTATGAGGTGGGTCTCTTTGTAGACAGCATATATAGGGTTCTTGGTTTTGTATCCATTCAGCCAGTCTTTGTCTTTTGGTTGGGGCATTCAACCAGTTTACATTTAAAGTAATTATTGATACATATGATCTCATTGCCTTTTACTTTGTTTTGGGTTCGATTTCATAAACCTTTTCTGTGTTTCCTGTTTAGAGAAGATCCTTTAGCATTTGTTGAAGAGCTGGTTTGGTGGTGCTGAATTCTCTCAGCTTTTGCTTGTCTGTAAAACTTTTGATTTCTCCTTTATATTTGAATGAGATCCTTGATGGGTACAGTAATCTGGGTTGTAGGTTTTTCTCCTTCATCGCTTTAAGTATGTCCTGCCATTCCCTTCTGGTCTGAAGAGTTTCTATTGAAAGATCAGCTGTTGTCCTTATGGGGATCCCCTTGTGTGTTATTTATTGCTTTTCCCTGCTGCTTTTAATATTTGTTCTTGTTTGATATTGTGTTTGATCTTTGTTTATTTGATTAATATGTGTCTTTGGGTGCTTCACCTTGGGTTTATCCTGTTTGGGACTCTCTGGGTTTCTTGGACTTGGGTGGCTATTTCCTTCCCCATTTTAGGGAAGTTTTGAACTATTATCTCCTCAACTATTTTCTCATATTCTGTCCCATTTTTTTTTTTTTTTTTTTTTGTCTTCTTATGGGACCTCTATGATTCGAATGTTGGGGCATTTAACATTGTCCCAGTGTTCTCTGAGGTTGTCCTCATTTCTTTTAATTCTTTTCTTCTTTTTTTCTCTCTGCTTAATTTATTTCCACCATTCTGTCTTCCATGTCACTTACCCTATCTTCTGCCTCATTTATTCTACTGTTGGTTCCCTCCAGAGCACTTTTGATCTTAGTTATTGCATTATTGATTGACTTTTCTTTATTTCTTCTAGGTCCTTGTTAAACATTTCTTGCATCTTCTCAATCCTTGTCTCTAATATGTTTATCTGTAACTCCATTTTGTTTTCAAGATTTTGGATCATCCTTACTATCATTATTCTGAATTCTTTTTCAGGTAGACTCCCTAGCTCCTCCTCTTTTGCTTGGTTTGGTGGCATTTATCATGTTCCTTTACCTGCTGAATATTTCTCTGCCTTTTCCTTTTCATTTTATTTAAATTGCTGTGTTTGGGGTGCCGTTTCTATAGGCTGGCTGTGTGTGGTTCCTCTTTATTGTGGAGCCTGTTCTCTGTGGGTGGGGTTGGACTAGTGGCTTGTTAAGGTTTCCTGGTTAGAGGAGCTTGTGTCTGTGTTTTGGTGGGTGGAGCTGGATTTCTTCTCTCTGAAGTGCAATGAAGTGTCCATTAGTGAGTTTTGGTTGTCTATGGGTTTGATATGGCTTTGGGAAGCCTGTCTTCTAATGCTCAGGGCTTGTGTCCCTGTTTTGCTAGAGAGTTAACACGGTATGTCTTCCTCTAGAACTTGTTGGCTCTTGGGTGGAGCCTGGTTTCAGTGTAGGTATGGAGACTTTTGGATGAGTTCTTATATATTAATGCTCCCTGGAAGCATGAGCTCTCTGATGTTCTCAAGTTTTGGAGTTAAGCCTCCTGCCTCTGGATTTGTTTTATTCTTACAGAGGCCTCAAGACTTCTCCATCCATATAGTACAGATGATAAAACATATAGGTTAGTGATGAAACAATTCTCCACAGTGAGAAACATGCAGAGAGCTTCACAGAGTTACATAGAGAAGAGAAAAGGGAGGAGGGGGATAGAGGTGACCAGGAGGAGAAGAGGGAGAGTCAAAAGGGGGAGAGACCAATCTAGCCAGTAATCAGTTCCCTAAGTGTTCTCCATAGCCCGGGACAACCAGAGAGAATCACAGAGTTAAGTAGAGAAGAGAAAGGGGGAGGGAGGAAATAGAGGTGACCAGGGAGAAAAAAGGGAGAGTTAAAGGGGAGAGAGTAATCAGGCCAGTATTTACACCCCTAAGTGAAAATGGATACTGAAGATTAGATCCTTAAAAATACAAAATTGAAAAATACCAAAAAGCAAAGATTAAAAATCGAGAGTAGGTGTTACACCCTCAAAAATACTATATTAAAAATATGACAAAATCAATCACAAAATTATTTTAAAAATACATATGAAATTTGTTTTAAAAATAGGGTCTTTTTCTTGCAAGGTAATAGTAGGCTGTTAATGCTCAAACTACCACACAATTGCACTCATCTCACATGCTAGTAAAATGATGCTTAAAATTCTCCAAGCCAGGCTTCAGCAACACATGAACCATGAACTTCCAGATGTGAAAGCTGGTTTTAGAAAGGCAGAGGAAGCAGAGATCAAATTGCCAATATCTGCTGGATCATCGAAAAAGCAAGAGAGTTCCAGAAAAACATCTAGTTCTGCTTTATTGACTATGCCAAAGCCTTCAACTGTGTGGATCACAATAAACTGTGGAAAATTCTGAAAAAGATGGGCATACCAGACCACCTGCCCTGCCTCTTGAGAAACCCGTATACAGGTCAGGAAGCAACAGTTAGAACTAGACATGGAACAACAGAGTGGTTCCAAATAGGAAAAGGAGTATGTCAAGGCTGTCTATTGTCACCCTGCTTATTTAACTTATATGCAGAGTACATCATGAGAAATGCTGGGCTGGAGGAAGCGCAAGTTGGAATCAAGATTTCCAGGAGAAATATCAAAAACCTCAGATATGCAGATGACACCACCCTTATGGCAGAAAGTGAAGAAGAACTAAAGAGCCTCTTGATGGAAGTGAAAGAGGAGAGTGAAAAAGTTGGCTTAAAGCTCAGCATTCAGAAAACTAAGATCATGGCATCTGGTCCCGTCACTTCATGGGAAATAGATGGGGAAACAGTGGAAGCAGTGTCAGACTTTATTTTGGGGGGGCTCCAAAATCACTGCAGATGGTGATTGCAGCCATGAAATTAAAAAACGCTTACTCCTTGGAAGGAAAGTTATGACAAACCTAGACAGCATATTAAAAAGCAGAGACATTACTTTGCCAACAAACGTCCATCTAGTCAAGGCTGTGGTTTTTCCAGTGGTCATGTATGGATGTGAGAGTTGGACTATAAAGAAAGCTGAGTGCTGAAGAATTGATGCTTTTGAACTGTGGTGTTGGAGAAGACTCCTGAGAGTCCCTTGGACTGAGAGGAGATCCAACCAGTTCATCGTAAAGATCAGTCCTGGGTGTTCATTGGAAGGACTGATGTTGAAGCTGAAATTCCAGCTCTTACGCCACCTGATGCGAAAAGCTGACTCATTGGAAAAGACCCTGATGCTGGGAAAGATTGAAGGCGGGAGGAGAAGGGGACGACAGAGGATGAGATGGTTGGATGGCATCACCGACTCAATGGACATGGGTTTGGGTGGATTCCGGCAGTTGGTGATGGACAGGGAGGCCTGGCGTGCTGCAGTTCATGGTCTCGCAAAGAGTCGGACATGACTGAATGACTGAACTGAACTGAACTGAAATAGTTATAAAAATGAAAATTCAAGAAGAAATAAGGAACTTAATTTTTTTTTTTTTAATTTAAAAAGTGATAATAATAAAAATATATCTAGGAATTTCTCTGGAGCTGTTGTGGGCAGTGTGAGGTCAGTTGAGTTTCAGATTGTTCCTTGTTCCAGCTTGCATTTGTTCTCAAGGTCTATAGGCCCCCTCCAATCCTTAGTCAATGTTAACTACAGGGTTTAAATCTTTGCACCTGTCACTTCCAGAGCAGTTCCCTCTTCTTTGTTTATTTTGGCTTCTGTTTGCAAGTCTTTTGGGCATCTAATTTCCACTCTGACACAAGGGGGCAAAGGTGGTCACTTATTTAGGCTCACTTGTTCAATTGTGTTGTGGGGAGGAAGGTACACTGCAAGCAGGTATCGCTGGTGTGTGCGGGCAGTGCTCACAGTGTATGGCCCACACTGGGTTTGCCCCAGCCCACAGCAGCATGTGCTTTCCAGGTCTACACTGCTCAGGCTCCAGGGTGCTCTGCACAGCACTCTTCAAAACGGGCCCTGCATTTCATGCACATCCCAAGTCTAAGCCACTCAGGTTCAGGTTCTCGAGGACCCTGCAAGGGCACAGACTCAGTTGGGCGTGCATTTTGTGGTCTTCCCAGGTCTGAGCAGCTCAGGTGACCAGGTGCTTAGTGAGTGCACTGTCCCATGTGGGCCATGCATCTTAATCACCTCCCTGGCCCGGCCTCTTGGTTTCCCGGGTGTGCCCTGAGAGCACCATCTCAGGTGTGCCATGTGTCTCCTCTGGGGAGCTGATCTCAGGCTGCCACCCTTCTGGCAGATGTCAGTCATCCAGGATCCCAGGAAGACTTGGTTAGCAACTGGGAGCCTGCTCACAGTTTGGTCGAGGATGCCAGTCTCTGGGGCCAAGATTGGAGCAGCCCCTTGCCTTCTGGCTCTGGCTGTCATGTACCTGCATCTCTGCCTCTGGCAGAGAGGGGAGGAGGGGCCTGTATGCAGTCAGCTAGCTCTTCCTTGGTATTCACTCAATCCTTTGTTGAGTTAGAGCCTTTCACGGGAAAGTTCTATCTCTATATATATATTTTTTCCTCTCTGGCGATTCCATAGTTTGGGTTGCTATCTCACGTTAGCGTCCTCAGATTGTCCTCAGGGCATTCTGGCCTGGTCCTTACCCTAAGGACTGGGGATGCAGTCTGCTCCTCCCTGTCCAGCTCCCCACTTGCTGGTTGTGGATGTGAGTGTCTTGGCTACTTCTCTTATGCCCGATGTCTGAATCCCTGAGCGAGAAGAGAGAAGGCTCCCAAGACAATGCAACTCACAAAAAAAGGGAAGTTTATTGCTGGCTCGAGTCAGGGCTCCTGCCGCACGTCCAACGCAGTGGTACAGGGTCAGAGAGCACTGAGCCCAAGCTGTTACCCAAATTTATAGGGTGTGCATAAGCAGTTGGTAGCTGGCTTAAGCAGATTGGTTACATGTTTGCAAAGTAATCTTATTGGCCCAAACCTTCACAGGCTTTTTTCCAAACTTGGGTGTTCGCGGGCTTTTGAGTTTTCCCCTGATAGGTTCCCTTTTTCTTGCTAGGCGCATGTTGATTGGCTGGCTCCAGGTGGCCTGATAATCATGTTACCCTGGAAAACCAGGCCTACTCCTAATCTAGGCTGCCTGTCATGGCGCAGCCTCACATTCTCCGCTGTCTTGTTGTTTCTGTAGGGGAATCTTTCTCTTCATCCCGGGCTACCATCTGATATTGTTGCCTCAATACCATAATCTGAGTGATATTTAGACGTTCTTTAATAAAAGACATTAACCAGTTTAAAATGCAAGGGCCAAACGTTAGTGTCAATAACAGTACTATAAGTGGACCCAGGAGGGTGTAAACTAAGGTGGTCAGCCAGGGGGAGCGTTGAAACCAAGACTCAAACCATGATTGTTCATTTTCTCTTTCTTGTTTTCGCCTGCTTAGGCCTTCTTTAACTTTTTGAAGAGATTTCTGTACTACTCCTGAATGGTCAATATAAAAACAGCATTTTTCTCCTAGGGCTGCACATAGTCCCCCTTGTTGTAAGAACAGCAGATCTAAACCCCTTCTATTTCGTAACACTACCTCAGCCAGAGAACTTAAGGATTCTTGGAGGTGGGAAATGGATTTTTCGAGTTGTTCAATATCTTCATCTATTGCAGCCCTTAGCTGGTTATACTGTTTATCTTGGAGCGTTAAGGCTGCAATTCCACTTCCAGTTCCTATAGCCCCCAATCCCAACAGGACAGTTAAAGTTAGGGCAGTGATGGGTTCTCTTTTTACCCTATACTGACCTGGTGTCTCTAACCTTGGTTGCAGTTCTTCTTCTGGGTAATAGTTCAGCTGGGGGATTAGATGGACTAGGACACAGAAATCTTGGGAGGTTTTTAGTGCCGCCTGATGGGCACACGGAGTTAGTCTGGCGGAGCAAGCCCACCACCCATTTTCTGGTGGGATGATCCACTGGTGGGTGGAATTAGTGAGGTTAGTCATAGAGACTGTGTAATTACATAGGTGTTGATAAGTCTCAGGGATAGCTCCTATGTAGGTGCCTATACCCGTAATGGAGCCTACTGTCAGGCGGCCCATACCAGGTTGTTGCTGCCATCTACAGGCTGAGACATTGGCTGTCATATTGAATCCTGAAGAAAAAGCAACTGCCTCATAATAAGGAGGCCTAATATTATAGCAGAGCCAGCAACCATTTGTTAAGTCCGGACAAGAGGCATTAAGGGTAAGGTAAACTGAGGAGATCATTTTTATAAGGGGGTCTGTAGGTGGGGACATGTCAACTATGGGGGGAACTATGGGGTGTGGAGTAGATCCAGTATCCCGACTTTGGTTCTGGGAGGGAGGTTTTGGCATTGTCATCTGGGAGGAAGGTTTTGGGGCCATCACTTGGTTTGGTCCCAAAGCTACCTTGGGGACCAAATAGAGTGGTCCCAGCTGTAATTTGAACTCAAACCAGAATCCCTTATCGAATCCAGTCTGATAAAGACGTAGGCCCCAGGTTCTGCCTATGTCCCACCTGGTAAACTTTTTTCCCTCATCAGTGAACTTAATCTGTAATGGAAAACATTGTCCAGGTTTATACGATGGCATCCTACATGATGGGAAATCTTGGGGTAATTTTACCTGAATGAGGTCTTTGACAGGATTGGTGAGCCAATGGACCATGCCTGTAGTTTCACATCCCCAAGTGGTGCAATGAAAACAATCAACTCCCCCACATTTTGCAATTTGGTCCTGATCGCTTCCTCCCCCTGGGCAGACATAGACAGGCACTTGCTCGTAATAATGTGGGCCCTAACCCTCACAATTATGGGTGAATAAGCCGTAGGAGCCATGAGCAAAAAAGTTGGTCAGTTGGTGGGGACCAAAGCCGTTACCATCAGCCGCCAGTACACACAAATCAAAGGTCAATACGGGCCACCATGTCCCTTTGGGGGCTACGTTGGAACTCGAATTAAGTAGTTCTCTGGTCTCAGGGTTGTAGATCACCCAAGTCATGTTAACCGGATGATGGGGGTTGTGACTGGTCGCTCCTGGGTCGATGAGAGCTGCCATCAGCAGGAGAATTAGGAGGCCTCCCATTGAACGAGTTTCAGTTTCAAAGGATTTGACGGGTGAGGACTCTCCTTCCATTCTGCTCGCGCTTTTTCCTGTTCTTCCGGAGTGGCTTGCTGCACGTGATTGCAGTGAACCCAGGGTCCAATCCCGTCGACCTTAACAGCAGTAGGAGTGGTAAGGAGAACAACATAAGGGCCTTTCCATCTAGGTTCTAATGTTTTAGATTGGTGTCATTTTACCCAAACCCAATCACCTGGGCCAATATTATGTGAGGGGATGGCCCCCTTACTTTGACCCTCATGTATCTCTCGAATCAATTTCCAAACATGGTTATGCACCTTACTTAATGCCATCAGAGTTTGCTGGAATTGTCCCAAAGTAGGGGGTGGCAGGCATTTTCTCTCGAAAATAGGACACACAGGAGGGGGTCTTTCATACAGAATCTCAAAAGGGGTAAGATTCAGCTTATAAAGAGTGTTACATGCCCGAAAGAGTGCGAAGGGAAGGAGGGTCACCCAGTCCCCGCCAGTCTCTATTGCCAACTTTGTCAAAGTTCTTTTAGGGTCCGATTCATTCTTTCAACCTGTCCTGAGCTCTGGGGATTATATTCACAATGTAACTTCCATTTCGTCCCCAGAGCTTGGGCCAGCCCTTGTACAATCTGGCTCACAAAGGCAGGTCTGTTATCAGAGCCCATAGTAACTGGCAGCCCGTACCTAGGCACTATCTCCTCTAAGATCTTTTTAGCAACCACTATTGCTGTCTCTCCCTTAGCGGGGAAGGCTTCCACCCACCCTGAGAAGGTATCTACCAGAACCAACAGATAGTGATATCCGTACTTGCCTGGCCTTACCTCAGTGAAATCTATCTCCCAGTGTTGCCCTGGCTCTTCCCCTCGGTACCTCATTCCCATGTGCTGCTTTTTCCCTGTCCTCATCAGCTGGCACGCTTTGCAAGCCTGGATTATCTCTCGTCCAGTTGCATTTTGTCAAGGGAACCTCAGGCAGGCCGTCTGAAGAAGTGTTAAGGTCTTTTTCTCTCCCAGGTGTGTAGTTGTGTGCAGGTGTTCACACAGGTGACGACCCAGGGTGGCAGGCAATATCAGGTTGTTGTTTTGGTCTCGGTACCATCCATCTTTGTCATCCTTCTGGAGGGTGGTATCCTTGTTGATCCAGGCGAGATCAGGGAGGGAATATTCGGGAACTGGTAGCAAAGTCCCCACGCCAGGAGGTGGAAGTCCCACGGCTAATATGGGGACGGTGTAGTCCCGGCTGGCTGCTTCCCGAGCAGCCGCATCAGTGGCACGATTGCCCCACGCCTTAAGGTCTTCTCCTTTCTGGTGACCAGGGACATGTACTATTGCTACTGCCCGGGGCAGTTGGACAGCTTCCAGGAGCCTGCGAATCTCGGGCAAATTTTTGACCTCTTTTCCCTCAGCTGTCCGAAATCCCCTTTCTTGGTATATTGGACCTTGAATATGGGCAGTGCTGAAAGCATATCAGCTGTCAGTAAAAATGGTGACTCTCTTCCCTTTGGCTTGCTCCAGAGCCTGTATTAGGGCAATCAACTCTGCTTTTTTTGCAGAAGTGTTTGGGGGAAGTGTCTCAGCCCATATCGTCTGTCCTGAATCATCAACTATGGCGGCTCCTGCCTTCCTTTGTCCATCTTTTACATAGCTGCTCCCATCGGTGAACCATACTAGCTCACTGTTGTTTAGCGGTACATCAGTTAAGTCTTTTCGTGCCACCAGGGCCTCAGCCAGTATCTCACTGCAATCATGGAGAGGGCGGTCTTTCTCTGGGTTAGGTAGGAGCATGGCTGGATTCAGGAAGCAAGGGGTCTGAAAACGCACCCATGGGGCATCAAGCAGCAAGGCCTGGTAATGTGTCAAGCGGGCATTGGAGATCCACTTACCTGGCGGCTGCTTTAAAACCCCTTCTATGGCGTGGGGGGTGTAAACCAAGAGTTGCTGTCCATATGTCAACTTGTCAGCGTCTTGGACGAGGAGGGCAGTGGCTGCAATGATGCGAAGGCAAGGGGGCCACCCAGCTGCCACAGGGTCTAATCGCTTTGAAAGGTATGCCACCGGCCGCTTCCATGGTCCCCATTGTTGCGTCAAGACCCCCTTTCCTATTCCTTGCTTTTCATCTACAAACAGCTGGAATGGCTTATTTGGGTTAGGCAGGGCAAGGGCTGGGGCTTCTAGTAGGGCCCGTCTGAGTGTCTGGAAAGCCTGTTTCATTGGCTCAGTCCAAGTCCAATTTGGGATCTCTTTACTTCCCTCATACAAGGGCTGGGCCTTCTCAGCAAACCCCATGATCCACAGTCTGCAATATCCAACAGTCCCCAAAAACTCTCTCACCTGGCAGGGGGTCTTGGGCTCTGGTATCTGCAATATCGTTTCCTTCATGGCCTGGGTTAACCACCTTTGCCCCTGCCTGATCTTATACCCCAAATAGGTGACCTCTTGCCGGGCTATTTGAGCCTTCTTTGCGCTAGCACGATACTCCAAGGTGCACTAGGGTCTGTAAGAGGTCCTCAGTGGCACGGCTGCATGCCTCCTCTGTGGTTCCAGCCAACATAAGGTCACCTACATATTGCAGCAGGATGACCTCTGGGTGGTGAGTCCGATATTCGTAGAGGTCCTCACTCAGAGCCTCATTAAACAAGGTAGGGGAGTTCTTGAACCCCTGTGGGAGGTGTGTCCAAGTTAATTGTACTACCGGTTGGCCTTCCCCCTCAGTCCACTCAAAGGCAAATATCTCCTGGCTCTGGGCCGCCAGGGGTAGGCTGAAAAAAGCATCTTTCAAGTCCAACACGGTGTACCAAGTGTACTCAGGCAGTAAACTGCTCAGGAGGGTATATGGGTTAGGGACAGTAGGGTGCATGTCACTCACCCATTTGTTGACTTCTCGCAGGTCTTGGACAGGTCTGTAATCTGTGCCCCCTGGCTTCTTCACTGGCAGTAAGGGGGTGTTCCAAGGGGATTGACACCGCTTGAGCATTCTGGCATTCATGAGCCATCGAATGTGGGGAGTGATCCCCCGCCGAGCTTCCTGGCTCATAGGGTACTGTCTCACCCTCACAGGAATTGCCTTGGCCTTTAGCTCAATGACGACCAGATGTCTATGTTTGGCCAGTCCCATTCCTGCTGTTTCTGCCCAGGCCAATGGGTATTTATGGACCCACGGTTGTACATCTGGTGCTATGACCTCTGAGGGCGTAGGTGCAAAAACTCTGTATTCATCTCTTAAAGCTAGGGATAAGACATGTATCAGCTGTCCAAGTTCATCCGTGACTGACATTCCCCCAGGGTCAAAATGGATCTGAGCATTAACTTTAGTCAACAGGTCTCTTCCAAGTAGAGGGGCTGGGCATTCTGGTATCACTAAAAATGAATGGGACACCTGGTGGGTCCCCAGATTTACTTTTCGTTCTGTAGTCCAACAATATCTTTTTGTCCCCATGGCTCCTTGCACTAAGCTGGTTTTCTTAGACATTGGTCCCAGTTTTTGATTTAAAACAGAGTGTTGGCGCCAGTATCTACCATGAAGCCAATGGGTTTCCCCTCCACATGTATGGTTACCCAGGACTCGGGGAGGGGTGCTGAGTCTTGACTCCCCTAGTCACTGTCTTCCCCCACATATAGAACTCGAGTTCCAGGGGAGATTCTCTCTCTCTCTGGGTTGTTCTTCTCTTCGGGTCCCTCTTAGGGCACTTGTTTTTCCAGTGCCCCCGTTCTTTGCAGTAAGCACACTGATCTTTCTTTAGGGCCTGCCTTTTTGGTCTCTCTTTTTCTCCTGTCTGGGGGTCTCGAGGCTCCCTCAATTCTGTTCCGGCCTTCATTCCCACAAAAAGAATATGGGCTAGCTCCCTCTGGTTCTTCCGGTTTTCCTTCGCCCTATGTTCCCTATCTTCCTTCCTGATCTCCTCAGCTAATTCCCTTTCCTCCCGTCGAATTCGCTCTTCCCTTTCTTCTGGGGTCTCTCTATTATTAAATACCTTTTCAGCTGCTTTCAGTAAATCTTGTATTGTCTCTTCTCCAAATCCCTCTATCTTTTGTAATTTCCTCCTAATATCTGGGGCTGCCTGATTTACAAACGCTAACAGAACTGCAGCGCTTGACTCCTCAGCCTGGGGGTCCATAGGTGTATATTGCCTAAAAGCTTCCATCAGCCTCTCTAGGAAGGCTGACGGGCTCTCAGTGGACTCTTGCCTTACTAAATTTACCTTCGCCAAATTTGTCGGCTTTCTAGCTGCGGCCCGCAGGCCAGCCATTAGAGTCTGGCGGTACACTCGGAGATGCTCCCTACCTTCTGCTCGCTCAAAATCCCAGTTAGGCCGCAACAGAGGAAACCCCTCGTCCATGAGATGAGGCTGGGCTGTAGGTCTCCCGTCGACCCCCGGGACCCGTTTCCGTGCCTCTGCCAGAATTCGCTCCCGTTCTTCTGTGGTGAAGAGCACCTGTAACAGCCGCTGACAATCGTCCCAGGTGGGGTTGTGAGTGAACAAAATGGAGTCTAAGAGGTCAATGAGGCCTTGGGGTTTCTCTGAGAAAGGAGGTTTCTGGGTTTTCCAATTATACAGGTCACTCGTGGAAAAGGGCCAGTACTGATAGGTTCGCTCTCCGTCCTGGTTAGCTGGTCCCAATCGGACAGGGAGTGCCTGAACAGTAGATGAAGGTAACTCTGGGTCCCCAGAGTCTTGTCCACCCCTATCACCCCTAGTTCTCCCCCGGGTCCCCAATGCTGGCCCCCCCTTCATGGTTGGTTCCCGTTGGCCCTCTTAATCCTCTCGGTTCACCGGTGGGAGCTTCTCTCCTCAGAGAGAATTGCAAGGGGGGCACATATGGCAGAGGCCTTATCTCCATTTCTAGATCTATCAGGTTTGGATAAGATGATTCCTGAAGGACTGGTTTTGGGTCCTCTTTCTTTTTAGTTTCTTCCGGGGGGGTCTCCATCACCAGGACCTGTGAATTGGAAGAACTAGGAAGTTTGTGAACAAAAGGTTTTAACCACTTAGGCGGATTTTCCACTAGATCTTGCCAGACCATGACATAGGGGACCTGATCCGGATGGCCCCGTGGATCAGGAGCCATAAACTTCCCCTTCACAGCCTGTATGATAGACGGTTGAAAGGTGCCTTCTGGAGGCCATCCAACCCAGAAGGTGGGCCACTCTGCAGAGCAAAAAGTTATTACTTTTCTTGACTAGCAAAGACAAGTTATGGGCCCTGGCCCTGACATCCGAAAAATGGTCAGTCATGAGAGAAAGTGGGGTAGATTCCCCCTGACCCATGGTCAAAGAATAAGTGGTAGGGGAGAGAGAGAGAGAGAAGAATTCACTGAGAACAACCACCAAAAAATCCTACTGGGAGTGGTGGCGGCCAAGAGGTTGGGCTTATGGTTTGCTTTTGGAACTGTTTATGTGCCTGCGATGTTGCACGGAAGCTTTCTTGCTGGGGGCAGGCACCCTAGAGGTTTCTAGCCCGTTCCGTGACCCCCTTATCCTCTCACAGGAGTCTTCAAGTGGCAGGCGCCCTAATGGCCTTTAAGTGCCTGACCCGTGCCCACACAAAGAATTTTAGGCCACGTCCTCAGTTAGGGATGT
This sequence comes from Cervus elaphus, assembly GCF_910594005.1. Classification (NCBI taxonomy): domain Eukaryota; kingdom Metazoa; phylum Chordata; class Mammalia; order Artiodactyla; family Cervidae; genus Cervus; species Cervus elaphus. Next base: position 17,693,933 of record NC_057833.1, on the reverse strand, counting down.
TGAAGGAGTGTTTCACCCGATCGGGCTCCCATTACTGAGGCTCACTTATTGTAGGGCCTTCAGAGTCCGCCAGAGTGTAGCCCTGGCCGGGACTCATCAATTTCCCTCACAACCGTTTGCCTGTTCACTGAAACTCCCGAAAAGAAAAGGAGTTGAGGGCAGATCAGAGAAGAAGAGGAAAGGAAAGTAAGTCAGAAGAGAGAGAAGAGAACGATGCACCAGAAGAGAACGAGACCAGAGACAATGCCAGCACACACACAAACACGGAGACTTGTAGACAAACAGACGGATAGACAAAAGTCGGCTGACAATACAGCGCTGGGTTTTCGGGCCCCCTGAGTCCTCTTGCCTCCTGGTATAAGGTTTATCTTACCGAATGGCATCCACTGTTCACCAGACTCGGGATCAGGAGAGGAACTCTCCTTCCCGCAGAGCCGGCAGCCTTCCAGCGCGCTTGCTGGCCTCGGTCTTGTGCCGGCTGGAACGTCCAATCCGTTCCCCCTTTATAGAAAGCTTTCTCCTGCGCCAGATACCTTCCTGCTTCTCAGCAGGGCCTCGGATTTACACTGGACTTTCCTGTCCTGCCTGAGCACTGGTGCTATTATTTATCCTTCCCCTCTGTCCTGGAAGTGTTCTCTTCCTCCGGTCAAGGGATCCTGGACGAGCCCCCAAATGTTATGCCCGATGTCCGAATCCCTGAGCGGGAAGAGAGAAGGCTTCCAAGACAATGCAACTCGCAAAAAAAGGGAAGTTTATTACTGGCTCGAGTCAGGGCTCCTGCTGCGCGTCCAACGCAGGGGTATGGGGTCAGAGAGCGCTGAGCCCAAGCTGTTACCCAAATTTATAGGGTGTGCATAAGCAGTTGGTAGCTGGCTTAAGCGGGTTGGTTACATGTTTGCAAAGTAATCTTATTGGCCCAAACCTTCGCGGGCTTTTTTTCAAACTTGGGTGTTTGCGGGCTTTTGAGTTTTCCCCTGATAGGTTCCCTTTTTCTTGCTAGGTGCATGTTGATTGGCTGGCTCCAGGTGGCCTGACAATCATGTTACCCTGGAAAACCAGGCCTACTCCTAATCTAGGCTGCCTGTCATGGTGCAGCCTCACACTTCTCTGCTGGCAGTTGCAGTTAGGTGCCTTTTCTGTGGGTTGGTTGGTTGGTTTATTTGTTTTCTTCCTGGTTTTGTTTCCCTCTGAGATTCCAAAGCTCCCCACAGACCTGCCTGTGAGAGGGTTTCCTACTGTTTGGAAAATTCTCCTCCTTCATGACTCCGTCCCCAGGATGGGTCTCCATCCCTAACTCTTTTGTCTCTCTTTTTTGTCTTTTATATTTTGTTCTGCCTCCTTTTGAAGAGAATGGAGTGCCTTTCTGGGTACCTGGTGTCCTCTGTCAGCATTCAGAAGTTGCTTTGTGGAAGTTGCTCAGCATTCAAATGATCTTTTAAATGAATTTGTGAGGGGAAAAGTGGTCTCCCCGCCCTATTCCTCCACCATCTTGGGACCACACCTCAGAAATATCATCTTTTTGAAGTGAATGATGTCACTGGTAGAATCGCTGAAGCGATGACTCTCATTTTCTAAGACACAAATCCATGATATTCAAAATTTCTTTTTTTCCAAGTTAGTTCAATTAATGTTTTCTTCTACTTTGCAATATAAAAAACAATTTTACACTTTTGTTCAAGGCTTTTATGTTGGTGACAAAATCAGAATTACTTTTTAAGTTCTAACATTTGGAAAACAAGTCAAATATTCATGATGCACTTTTACCATTGATGCAGTTTTAATTTTGACATTAGGTGATTTTTTTTTTTTTTTTTTGCTGCATGCATTAGTAAGAATTTTTCCACAGAAGAATGGTTGGCCCTTATGCATCTCATTAACATCAGTGCTTAAAACAAAATGAAAGGGTAGGAACTTTATCATGTTTTCCATTTTTTATATTTCCCTTGTGATATCAGGAACTGATACAGAAACAGCAGATACACACAATGTCAATGAAACACCACATTTTCTCTAATTTCTATCAATAAGAAACTCTTTGAGCATAATGTGCATTATGACACCTCAAAATAGTTTAATGTAAAATGACTTTATAACCTGACATAACATTTATATTAATGCATAAAATTATCAAGGAAAGAGAAAAGTGGTTTTTCGATGACTGTTTCCTGGAGAAACAAAACTAATACAAATAGAAATTTCATAATTTGTACTCCAAATAAATATCAAAATAATAAGCTTGGGGGACTTGTACTTCCTTAGAGAAATTAAGACTTTCTTTAAAATAGCTAAAAAAAAGAAAGCAGTTGAAATCATACACATCGGCACTAGGTGGTGACCACAGAGCAGACCAGACTTTAATCACTGGCAGTTTGCTCCACACCTTCTGCAACCATGTCTGACAAACCTGATATGGCTGAGATTGAAAAGTTTGATAAATCAGATTGAAGAAAACAGAAACGCAAGAGAAAAATCCACTGCCTTCAAAAGAAACGATTGAACAGGAGAAGCAAACAGGGGAGTTGTAATGAAGCTTGTGTTGCCAGTATGCACTGTACATTCCACAAGCATTGTCTTCTTATTTTATTTCTTTTAGCTGTTCAATTTTGTAAGATGCAAAGAGGTTGGATCGAGTTTAAATGACTGTGCTACCCCTGTTCACATCAAAGAATGGAGAACTGCTGACAGCGTAGGCCCACGTCTGCCTCTCCCATCTGCCTGTGTAGCTGGCAGGGAAGGAAAAGAACTTGCATGCTGGTGAAGGAGGCAGCTGGGTGGGACAACAGTGAAATCTAGAGTAAAAAGCTGGTCCTAGGTATTCTGCAGGCTGTAAAATGCAGTCTTATCAGAGTGCTATTTTTTCCATTGTTGTTGTTCAAATGATTTTAATTATTGGAATGCACAATTTTTTTTAATATGCAAATAAAAAGTTTTAAAACCTGAAAAAAAATCATACACATCATAAAAATTCTTTTCTTTCATCTTGTCAATAAGTAATCTTCCTATATTTATCATTATCAAAAGTGCCAGACATTAAAAAAAGATAACTTTTTAGAACTTTATTAGACCATTTTAGATTTCTCAGAATGACAATGATTATACAGTTTTTAAAAAGTGCTTGCATCAAATAGTCTGTTGTTGCTTTATCAGCTTTTACTTTTACACGTGGCATTTCTTCAATTGCTAATGTGCTTTTGGCAAATACGTACAAATGATTTTCTCTAATGGTATGAGTATAGGGATTTTAATATTCCAAAATTAGTTTAAGTATTTCCTTTACAGACTATTATTGCACTTTCATCTAGAGAAAAAATTCTTCTCTAGGATTTATAAATGTAGGTTATGTTGATGTATCCTTTACATATTATAGGGAAAAAAGAATATAGGCAAGCCAGTAATTAAATTCATTTCCTTTAGTTTTAGTTAATTTGATTAATTATTTATTTTATAAACCCATGAGTCTTTTTTTCTTCCAACTCTAGTAGTACAGTGTTGGGATCAACATATTCACAGAAGATATATTAACTGAGTACATTTTTTAGATACTTATTTTAATTACATTGTTGTCATTTGCCATACCTGGGTTCTGAATCCTTTAGGACTATTACATCTTCTAAAATGATAATAATTTTTCAACAATCTAATTTTCAAATTAATATAAAAGATAATATGGTGTATGTTTATGTACAAATCATTACTGTTACTTATTCAAATTATGGTTATACCTTCATTTCATTGGTTTCACTTTATTATGCTTCACAGATATTGCCTTTTTTCTTTCTTCAAATTAAAGGCTCATCACAATTCTATGTCAAGCAAATCTATAGGTATCATTTTTCCAGTAGTATTTGTTGACTTCCTGTCTGTGACTCACATTTTGGTAATTTTCACAGTAGTTTAAACCCTGCATTGGCAAAAACTTGGAACTTGTTGAAGACTTAGATGATAGTCAGCATTTTTAACAATGAAGTATTTTTTAATTAAAGCATCTATAGTTCTTAGCAGCATTATAAACTGGTAATAGCTATGGAGTAGTGTAAATAAAATTTTTCTGTGCCCTGAGAAACCAAAAATTTTGCAACTCACTTTACTGTGATACTTGCTTTTTAAAACTAGTCTGGAACTGAATCCACAGTAGCTCTGAGGTGTGCCTGTGTAGACTTGGCACTATAGTGGAATGACTACATGGTTTGGAATTTCAGAACTTGGCCCTAAATCATATATATTCTCTAATTCTTACGACTCTAAAAAGTTTTATATGTATATATATATATATATATATATATATATATATATATATATCTCAGAAAAATATATCAGGGAAATTAATGAACCATGATGTCCAATAAACATCCAAATTCGACTTTTATCCAACTCACAAGTAATAATGATTTGGGGAATTTTTATAAGCCACTCAGAGGTTCACTTTTTCTATCTCCAAGTGGAGGATACTCATATTAGTGAAAATGAATTTAGACAGATAAATGAAAGTGGAAACCCAGAGAACTTGCAGCAGATGCTTCTACCATCAGTCAGCTCTGTGCTTTGAACTTCTGTAAAGTATAGATTATGGAACCTTTTAATTTGGAAGATTAAATTAATTTCTGCAAAATTTCTAGAATCATATTTTCTAGGAGCTGAATATTTTCTATTTTGTTTTAAAGGACATTTTCACATCAAAAATCAGTTGCCTAATCTGATTGAAAAATAATTATTGTGTAAATTTAATAGATATTTATTTAGAATGTGTCATGTGCCAGGCACCATATTAAATACAAAGAAAACAGTGATAAACAAGTGAGATGCCTTTTTCTGTGCTTTGTGAATCTTTAAATGGGATGGATATATTAAGCCAAGCAAAAAAAATGAAAAATAAATTACATTCAAGTTGTGGCGGGCTATGAAATGAAGCAGAGAGAGAGAACTGTATAATAAAAGAATGTGCTGTATTATGGTTAGATAGTCTTCATAGAAATTCATAGTCAGAAATTGTGCTTAAAATGGTGGGGAGCTAATGATGCCTAGAATGGGAGAAAGAGCATTCCAGGCCAAATGAAAATCATGTGAAGAAGCCATGAAGTGAGAGAGTTTAGAGTTTGACATGTTCAAGGAACTGAAAGAATATCAGTGTGGCTGTGGTTTATTATGCCAAAAAAGATAGAAGACATGAAAGTGAAGGACTAGGAAAAGCATATTATTCTGGAAATTGTATGCTGTAGAAAAATTTCTGGGTTTTAATTTAAGTGCAGTGGGATGCAAACTAACGAAGGAATTCAAGTAAGCAAATAACAAGCTGATTTATATTTGAAGACTACATTACCAGTAAATATAGAATGAACCGAAGAAAGGTAGAAGAGAAGGAAGAAGAAAATTAGAGTGCTTGTCTCACTGGCCTAGCAGAGGAGAACAGTGGCCTAAACCAGTATGTCAGTAGTAAAGATACAATAAACAGGCTTTGTTTATGGATTAGCAAAGAAGAATAGTGGGAAGTGAGAAAGAAAAGATTATTCCTAGATTCCCATCAAGGACACTCTAGACAGATGGTAATAAAATTCAGTTCATTCACTGAAATGGGCAAAACATGAGAATGGAATAGTAAAGGATATATTTGGATCACAAAACTTGCTAAATCTAATTCCAGAGATTTCAAATAGGTAGTTGAAAACTTTCCTTTGAACATAAAGTTTATATTGACTACCATATCTAAGGACTATTCCTAATCTACTGGCTACAGAATCCCTCACACTTCTCATTATATCTCAAAGAAAACATGTATGGAAGAAGGTGGGCTCCTATAAGAAAATATTCTATAAGTATTACTTATTTTGCATTCTTATATTGAAGAATTCTACACAGTATAATGGAATTCATGAAACTTGTTTTATATCCATATCTGCCTATAAATTTGCTTGTGACTTTAATCTTATTTTATCAATATCATCTTTTAAATCCCTGATTGAGACTTATAATAAATGGATTGCAGTTCCCTTCCCTTCTGTCTATCTATATGTATTTCTATTCATACACACACACATACAGTGTACTGCATGACTATAGTAGATATAATAGCATGAACTTTGTGATTAGTATGTTGTTAGTGTAGTAAGTATTCATAATACAAAATTTTATATAAAATAAAGGCATCTGAGACCTTGAAAGAGGTCTAAGAACAACAAATACAAAGTTTCTCAATATCAGTTAATACCAGTTAGGAAGATTAGAGAAGTTAAGGAACTTGTTCAACATTATGCAAATTGTAGAGACAGGATCGTCTCTCTGATAGATTTAATTCGAAAACCTATGCCATTAAGCATTTTAAACTACAGATACTAAATTTACAGTAGTCATATATAGCTAGATCTGCAGTGATGTCTGATTTTGTATTATTCTTACATGTGTTTATGTATCAGTACAATATAGACTAAAAAGACTCATTTGGCAATTGTTGGGTCCACTGAATACTGTCACCATGGAATGTAGCCACTAAAAAATCAAAATTTATTAAAAGTCAATTCAGCTTTAAGTCCTGGTTTCCTTATCTACAAAGTTATGTTTATGTTTACTTCATTCTATATGTAAAGGAAAATATATACACTAATATACAATTTGAATAAAATCTAAGGGATATTGTAAATATGTATATACACATGTATATATTTATACAGGCTTCCTTGGTGGCTCAGAGGTAAAGAATCCGCCTGCAATGAAGGGGATGTGGAGACATGGGTTTGATACCTGGATCAGGAAGATTCCCTGGAGAAGGAAATAGTAACCCATTCCAGTAATCTTGTTGGAAAATCCCATGGACAGAGGAGCCTGGCAGGTCTCAAAGCGTCAAACACAAATGAGTGACTAAACAACAAACCACTACAATATTGTAAAGTAATTAGCCTCCAACTAATAAAAGTAAATGAAAAAAATTAAAAAAAAATAATAAGTAAACAAGAAAATGTGTATACCCATATATATTCTTTCCCAAACATCAGTTCAGTTCAGTTCAGTTGCTCAGTCGTGTCCGACTCTTTGCGACCCCATGAATCACAGCACGCCAGGCCTCCCTATCCATCACAAACTCCCGGAGTTTACTCAAACTCATTCCCATCGAGTCGGTGATGTCATCCAGCCATCTCATCCTCTGTCGTCACCTTCTACTCCTGCCCCCAGTCCCTCCCAGCATCAGGGTCTTTTCCAAAGAGTCAACTCTTCACATGAGGTGGCCAAAGTACTGGACTTTCAGCTTCAACATCAGTCCTTCCAATGAACACCCAGGACTGATCTGCTTTAGGATGGACTGGTTGGATCTCCTTGCAGTCCAAGGGACTCTCAAGAGTCTTCTCCAACACCACAGTTCAAAAGCATCAATTTTTCGGTGCTCAGCTATCTTCACAGTCAACTCTTACATCCATATATGACCACTGGGAAAACCATAGCCTTGACTAGATGGACCTTTGTTGGCAAAGTAATGTCTCTGCTTTTAAACATGCTGTCTAGGTTGATCATAAATTTCCTTCCAAGGAGTACATGTCTTTTAATTTCATGGCTGCAGTCACCATCTGCAGTGATTTTGGAGCCCCCAAAAATAGTCTGATACTGTTTCCACTGTCTCCCCATCTATTTCCCATGAGGTGATGGGACCAGATGCCATGATCTTACTTTTCTGAATGTTGAGCTTTAAGCCAACTTTTTCACTCTCTTCTTTCACTTTCATCAAGAGGTTTTTAAGTTCTTGTTTGCTTTCTTCCATAAGGGTGGTGTCATCTGCATATCTGAGGTTATTGATGTTTTTCCCAGCAATCTTGATTCCAGCTTGTGCTTCTTCCAGCCCAGCGTTTCTCATGATGTACTCTTCATATAAGTTCAAAGAGCAGGGTGACAATATACAGCCTTGGCATATTCCTTTTCCTATTTGGAACCAGTCTGTTGTTCCATGTCCAGTTCTAACTGTTGCTTCCTGACCTGCATACAGGTTTCTCAACAGGCAGGTCAGGTGGTCTGGTATTCCCATCTCTTTCAGAATTTTCCACAGTTTATTGTGATCCACACAGTCAAAGGTTTTGGCACAGTCAATAAAGCAAAAATATATGTTTTTCTGGAACTCTGTTGCTTTTTCAATGATCCAGTGTATATTGGCAATTTGATCTCTGGTTCCTCTGCCTTTTCTAAAACCAGCTTGAACATCTGGAAGTTCACAGTTCACCTATTGCTGAAGCCTCGCTTGGAGAATTTTGAGCATTACTTTACTAGTGTGTGAGATGAGTGCAATTGTACGGTAGTTTGAGCATTCTTTGGCATTGCCTTTCTTTGGGATTGGAATGAAAACTGACTTTTTCCTGTCCTGTGGCCACTGCTGAGTTTTCCAAATTTGCTGGCATATTGAGTGCAGCACTTCCACAGCATCATCTTTCAGGATTTGAAATAGATCAACTGGAATTCCATCACATCCACTAGCTTTGTTCATAGTGATGCTTTCTAAGGCCCACTTGACTTCACATTCCAGGTTGTCTAGCTCTATGCGAGTGATCACACCATTGTGATTATCTGGGTCGTGACAATCTTTTTTGTACAGTTTTTCTGTGTATTCTTTTTCTTGCCACCTCTTCTTAATATCTTATGCTTCTGTTAGGTCCATACCATTTCTGTCCTTTATTGAGCCCATCTTTGCATGAAATGTTCCCTTGTTATCTCTAATTTTCTTGAAGTAATCTCTAGTCTTTCCTGTTCTGTTGTTTTCCTCTATTTCTTTGCATTGATCACTGAGGAAGGCTTTCTTATCTCTCCTGGCTATTCCTTGGAACTGTGCATTCAAATTGGAATATCTTTCCTTTTCTCCTTTGCTTTTTACTTCTCTTCATTTCACAGCTATTTGTAAGGCTTCCTCAGATAGCCATTTTGCCTTTTTGCATTTCTTTTCCATGGGGATGGTCTTGATCCCTGTCTCCTGTACAATGTCAAGAACTTCCGTCCATAGTTCACCAGGCTCTCTATCAGATCTAGTCCCTTAAATCTATTTCTCACTTCCACTGTAGAATCATAAGGGATTTGATTTAGGTCATACCTGAATGGTCTACTGGTTATCCCTACTTTCTTCAGTTTAAGTCTGAATTTGGAAGTAAGGAGTTCATGATCTGAGCCACAGTCAGCTCCTGGTCTTGTTTTTGCTGACTATATAGAGCTTCTCCATCTTTGGCCGCAGAGAACATAATCAATCTGATTTCGGTGTTGACCATCTGGTGATGTCCATGTGTAGAGTCTTCTCTTGTGTTGTTGGAAGAGGGTGCTTGCTATGACCAGTACATTCTCTTGGCAAAACTCTATTAGCCTTTGCCCTGCTTCAGTCTGTACTCCAAGGCCAAATTTGCCTGTTACTCCAGGTGTTTCTTGACGTCCTACTTTTACATTCCAGTCCCCTATAATGAAATGGACATCTTTTTTGGGTGTTAGTTCTAAAAGGTCTTGTAGGTCCTCTTAGAACCATTTAACTTCAGCTTCTTTAGCGTTACTGGTTGGGGTATAGTCTTGAATTACCGTGATATTGAATGGTTTGCCTTGGAAACGAACAGAGATCATTCTGTCATTTTTGAGACTGCATCCAAGTATTGCATTTCAGACTCTTTTGTTGACTATGATGGCTACTTCATTTCTTCTAAGGGATTCCTGCCCACAACTGAAGATATAATGGTCATCTGAGTTAAATTCACCCATTCCAGTCCATTTTAGTTCGCTGATTCCTAGAATGTCAATGTTCATTCTTGCCATCTCCTTTTTGACCACTTCCAATTTGCCTTGATTCATGGACCTAATATTCCAGATTCCTATGCAATATTGCTCTTTATAGCATCAGACCTTGCTTCTATCACCAGTCCCATCCACAACTGGGTGTTGTTTTTGCTTTGGCCCCATCCCTTCATTCTTTCTGGACATATTCAGATGTAATTCACTATATGGAAGGTACCCACATGGACGTGATACCCATCATTGTTTATTGCAAACTGAGTCTTTTTATTCATAACTTCCTAGATTAAAATAATTTCTTCAAGGTAGAGTGGAGTGTCTGAAGTCTCCATAGAAGCCAGTACATAAGATCTCTTCACCATGAATTGTCAAACAGGTCATTAATCAACTTCTTTTCAGGTTAATTTTTTTCAGCATTATAAGAATAATTAGCTAAGTATAAACTATGTATGCCAGTTGAGAAGGTTTAACTTGTGATAGCAAGAAAACCAGGAGAATAGGGATATTCACATATTCAATGATGGTACTCTGTGATCCAAAATGTCATATTAATGTGCTGACCAAGTCTATTTACACAAAAGTTTTATACATGCAGAAACCGGAATTAGCATATTTTGTATATTTAAAAATGTCACTTGGAATGAAACAAAATTTATCCTGGAAAGTGTGGACCATATCTTCACCATGTCTGTGGCATATTATTGATATTTTGTCTACTAAAAGTCTTTTGCTGCCTCTCCCTCAGAGATATTATTGTTATGTTTACTTTATTTATGGTTATGTTTATTTCACATTCATTAGGCTTCTCATCTCAAATTAATTTATTAAACATAATTTTTTTTCATTTTGTCCTCAGTCTATACTTCATTTTAAAATATATAACGCAAAGTTTCTAATGTTGAAATCTTAAACCACAATTAATGTGGAAGTCACTTGTGTTAAACTGGTTAGATAATGAGAATAACAGAGAATAGTCTCTAAAGTGCCTCAGAAAAAAAGTCCCTACAATTTATTGGCATAGATAAGGTTTAAGAGCTTATCTTTACTTTTTTTTTTTTTAAAGGCACATGTTAAAGAATGACCATCTCCTTAAGAGATAAAAGTAAGGTTAGTTATCATTCTTTCTTAATTGCAACCATTGCTCTTTTCTGTAGAGGTTCATTTATAACTAACTCCATGCATTTGTCTCCTAATTTAGAGTTGTCAAAACATAGGAAAGATTTATTATTTTCTGTTTGGCTAGAGAACAAAAAGTAATTTTTATATATTTTCTTAAGTTTTAAATGGTATTAATACCAAAAGGAAGGGAAGAATTACAAACATTAATTGAAAGCCTAATTTGTGTGAAACACTCTGCTCAAAAGTTTTCACAATCCTTTAAAATAACCCAGTGAATTGGGCTTTTAAAATCATATTTTACAATAATAAAATCTAGAATGAGAATGGGAAAATTTCCCAAGATCATATAGATGACATCAAAACATAGTTTCCTGATATCAAAGCCATTTTCCCCATAGTATTCGTATTTTACTACTTCATATTTTTATGACAACTTGTTCAAATGAATATGTCAAACAATTAAGACATCATAATCATTTATTTATGTTAAAATATAGCTTGTTAATTACTCCTTTATAACCTTTGTAATTCTCTTCTATATCCCATGATCTACCAGCCTCTCAATACAAAACTTTTGACTCCCTGAATTTAGAGTGTAGAATCTGAGCCCTCAAGAGAGTGCTACCTCATAGTGACACTTTTTTTTTTAAATAGAATATTATAATTTTTCAAAAGTAGAGAATGATGAGAAAAGATATTATCTTTAATTAAAATCAATTAGTAAAAAGTGTATCTTCAACATCTATAACTAGCATCTGTTTTCACTCTCAAAATTGCCATAATTTAAAAGATAAGTTGTATGGTTACTTTAGTCATAATAGAAGTATGCTCTGGATGCAAGAGAACAGAAAAGCTTAATAAAAGGCATTGCCATCTTTAACAGGTAAAGAAATCAAGGTCAAGAAAAGTTAAGTGATTTGCCTAATGTGACAAAGCTCTTATTGCCAAGTAGAATCTTCATTTGAGCTTTTAAGCCTTTACGTTTTATAAATATTTTCTATAGCAGTATGTAAAGAATGGAGATTTTTAATATAGGACATGATTTAAGACCTAAAAATATAACTATTTCCTATACTGAAAGAGAGTATTAGCTCAAAGAGAATATGCTAGAATAAACTAAAGTATTAAAACCTCTTTAATTAGCACTACTGATTCCAATTTCTATCACAGTTCATGTTTACCCTTCACATAGTTTATAAAACCATTTTATCTGTCTACTTCTTTGCATGATGTCTTGAATAATGTTCTGTAGGAATTAGCTGAGTCCTGTGTTCCCAAATTATATCAAGATTCTATGAACACTGTCAACTCTATCAGTAGTGGCCAATGTAGAGTCTTGAGCAACTCTTAAGTAATTTTTCCAGTTCTCCAGGGGTCAAAATCAAATTCCCTGTCCTGACTCAAACACTATAGCTAGCTAGTTCTTCTGCTCAACGTTTATGATACTTTAGGCAAAAGTGACTCAAGTACCCAGAGAAACACTCGCCTTCCTTGAAGTCAATGTCTTAGCTTCAGTTGCAAGAGATCATGAGAAGCTCCACACACCCAGTTCTCTTATTTCACAATACTCGAAATATCATTAGCACTGTCTTCCTTGAGTGTCTAATATGAATCACATTATCTTCCTCCCCATTCACAATATGAAAGCAACAAGACTCCAAAGTCATGTCTTGAAGTTTAATTTCATTAGTTTCTCTATGTACCTTATTTCATTCCTACCTCTCATGTTGCTTTACTTCTTAAAAATATTCTCACTGTCATTTTTGGACTTGGCAAACCACTGAATACTTTACATAAACAGTACTTTATCTGAATATTTCCTTCGTGAATGTTCCTGCTTTTATGAAAGTCTCTCTCCTGACAACCCCAGTTCCTCTGTAGCCCTTTCAGGTGTTGGTTGTGTCCTAGAGAAGCTTCATCCTTCATTGCTTTATTCATAATCCTAAATTTAGCACTAATAATAAGTGCTGTCTGTGACATACATCTTTTTTTGTGTGTGTGTGACATACATCTCACTGACTTCAACACCTTCTAGTTTCTGCTTTGTTCATTTATTACTTGTTGAATCCTAAGCTCCTTTCCCCAATGATGCCAATCTTTTATTTCTGCTAAGTTTTCATTTACATCAGCTATTTCAATCATATCACCATTAATGTAATTTCTTCTCACTATGCTTGGACTCCATAGTCAATCATTATAATCATGCCATTGCATACCCTAACCACTCTTAAGACTCTTTCTTTGTTTGTTTGCTTTTTTTTTTTAACCTCAGGAGAAACACAACACTGGCTGAATCTAATTCTCTAGTTACAGTGCACTTGCATTAAGCACAGAATCATATCATCTATTAACAACACAGCATGTAATATAACATAGTAAGATGGATTGTGCACTCATTTGCTTAAAACTGCTTAAATGCAAACGATGCTGGAGTAAAATAAGCTGGAAGATGGTAGCAAGGTGAAGTCAGAGATACAGTAGGAGGCTCATTTGTCAAAGCATTGTGGAGCACAAGAAGAACTTCACCCAACCACAGTGGCCTCCTTGCTGATTTTAAAATACAAAACTTTGTGTTCCACCTCAGAGCTTTTAATAGATTGTCCCTCTTTTTACAGTGCTTTTCCTAAGGAGATGAGTCCATTTCCTCCTCAGTTCTTCTTTCAAAGGCCACTGCCTTAATGAGGACTAACCTCATTTAAATTTGCAAGTGAACTTCCTAAGGAATTTCAAAATAACAAACCCGCTTCAAGAGCCCACCTGGTCCTGTTTCATTCAGGTCTCTGCTCGGCCACTTCAAAGCCATGAAACAATTAACAAGGTAATACCACTGCACTGGGTGGTATTTTCTTGATGCATATTTTATGATAATTCTTTTATGCTTCCAGTTTTGAGAGTTCGTATTTGTGCAGTGCAATACAATATTTGTCTGTAAAAATGGTAGCAAAATGTCAAGGTGCTAACAATGGTTAACTTTAGCTGGAAGGAATGATGATTATTATTTTATTTTACATTTGAGTGTTATTTAAATTTTAAGAAATTTTCAAAATCTTATATGACTGTATAAATGCTTAAATATATTTTTGTAAATCCCAAGTCCCACATTCTTGTAGATATTATACATGACTAATCTTAAGCAGTAATTTCAACTTTCCTGGGAAATCTATCCCAGCCTATAAAATGAAGTGGTGCTCTCTTAGGTTTCCTTGAGTGCAAAGTTCTGAGCTTAGAATCTTACTAGAAATACTGCACATAAGGGAAAACATAAATAAAGAATAATTTTAAAGTACTGAACATGCTTGTTAGTAATGGAGTTTGACCTCTTCAGATAATTGCTCTAACTTACTGGGGATTTACTCAATAAGCATTACAAGGAATTATTGGGCAGTAACAGTTACAGATTCAAGTGTTATGACTCTAACAGGGGGTGAATGGTAAGGAAAGAAAGTAATGTAGTTCTGTCATTCTTAATTTTACAAAACCAAGCCAAAGGTAGAAGACAATTCTATGCCAAGATTATGCTTATAATACTAAAAAGCTTTACCAAATACCTGCTAGGAGAGGTATAACATTTCCCTTATTACAAAACATAATAAAAGTGCAAAAAAAAAAAAAAACATAAAAAAAGAAACCACTTTGAAATAAACAAAAATATATGACTCCTTACACTCAGGTGAATTTTTGCTTGCTAGTTTCTTTTGTTTTTTGTTGTTTGTTATTGTTTTCTCCAACCAGCAATTTCCCAAAGAGATAAAAGATCAGAGACTACATTCCTGTATATATTTTCCATTGCTAGGTAGCAAATTGTCCCAAATTTTGTGGCTTAACACAACACATGTAATATCACTGTATGTCAGGATTCTGGGTCTGATTTAGTAGAGTCCTCTGCTCAAGATCTCATAATACTGTAAATAATAAAAAAAAAAAAAAAAAAAATACTGTAATTAAGGTACCAACAGGGCTACATTCTCATCTGGAAGCTTGATTAGTGAAGAATACCCTCCTAAGCTCAATGATGTTGTTGGCAGAATGCATTTTCTTATGAGTGAGGACCCAGGTTCTTACTGGCTTTTAAATGAGAGCTGTCCTCATGTCTCTAGGACTCTGACATGAATTATAGCTATATATGTATTTTTTTAATCTCTCCTAAGGGAAAAGATACAAGAGCAAAAATAAATGAATGAGTCCTGATTGAACTCAAAAGCTTCTGCACAGCAAAGGAAACAGCCACAAAATAAAAAGACAACCTACTGAATAAGATTAAATATTTTTAAATTGTATGGCCAATAAGGGATTACTACCCAAAATACATAAACAGCTCGTACAACTCTAGATTTAAAAAAAAAAAAAAAAGATTAAAAATGCGCAGAAGCCCTTAATAGACATTTTTTCCAGAGAAGACACACAGAAATACAACAGGTTCATGAAAAGGTGTGTAAAATTGCTAATCATCAAAGAAATACAAATCAAAACCACAATGAGAGATCATCACCTTACACCTGTCAAGAAGCCTATCATCAAAAAGTCTATGAATAACAAATATTGGCAAGGATGTGGAGCAAAGGGAACCCTAGCACAATGTTGGCAGGAATGTAAATTTGTGTAACCACTATGGAAATAAATAGTATGGAAGTTCCTCAAAAAAAAAAAAAAACAAAAAACAACTAAAAACAGAACATAAAATCCAACATTCTAACTCTTTGTATATATATCTGAAGAATGCATAAAAACTAATTTTAAAAGATGCATGTATCACAATGTTCTTAGCAACATTATTTACAACAGCCAAGACATGGAAGCAAACTAAGTGTCCATTAATAGATGAAATAATAAAGATATGATATATATACTCAATGAAATATTACTTAGTCATAAAGGAGAATGAAATTCTGTCATTTGAAACAATGTGAAAGGACCTACAGTATAGTGTTCTTGTTGATTTAATTTAGGCAGAGAAAGATAGACACACCATGTTATGTCTTATATATGTAATTTAAAAAATAGAACCAAGTTGCCTATAATACAACCGAAACAGACTCGTAGGTATAAAGAACAAGTTAGTGGTTACCAGTGGGGAGACAGAAAGAGGGAAGGGCAAAATAGGTGTAGGGAATTCAGAGATGCAAGCTACTATGTATAAAACAAGTAAGCAATAAGAATACACTGGGAAATATAACCATTATTTTAATAACTATTAACAGAATATAATCTATAAATATGCTGAGTCACTATGTTGTTAATGAAACTAATATTTTAAATCAGCTATTTTTCAGTTAAAAAAAAAAGAAGAGACTTAAAAAATAAATAAATGGCATCGTTACACTTCAACATCCTGTTGCCCTTAAAACTCAAAAGTTACTAACATCCATTTCCACTGAAGCAAATCCTTTCCTGTAGTTGACATGCGGTGCGTTCTTTAGTATTAGAATAGTTGATGTAGCTAGCCAATGCTTTTTTGCCTTCACTTGGACAACAATGCCTCAGTGCCTCTCTGAGAGTCCTTCTTATTTCTAACAAACTCTGGAATCTGATCTATGTTCCCAAGAGGTTTTATTTTGCAACAATAATGTGGCAAGCCTTCTCAAGCCTCCTCACAGAAAGTCAGCATCTACTTGCTTTAAAGGGACGCAAGTTTGCCAAATAAAAATTACAGTTTGTCCAAACCCAAGTTCTATTTTAGGGTAGGTATTAATATTATAACAAGGGCTAAATGTAGATCCAGATAAAGTTCCTGGTGTCCTAAGTTTCCCAATACCCTAAACAAAGTGTCAACTGTGTGGTTTTCTTGGCTTAGTTAGTTATTGCCAAAACTGGATTCTAAATTTCTCTTACGGCCAAATCTCTTCTGCTCTAGACAATAACAACCCCTATCCAATTTTATAGGAAGAACTGGAAAAATAGCTTTGAAGGCCTTACGGGAAGGTTTGATGAACCCACCTGCCCTTGGGCACCCCTTTTCTCTTTTTGTTTATGAGAAAAGAATGCCCTTGGAGCACTTACACAAAAATATGAAGACCAGCAGCAACCCATAGAATGTCTATAGCCAGCAAATGGGCCCTGCTGGTTAAGATCCATTCCAGACAATGTAATTTTGGTTGAGGCCACTGGGAAAATCATTAAGAAATCTCCTTTAACAATTTTTGTACCTCATGCAGTAGATGCTCTCCTGAATTCTTATCACGCTAAACATTTCTCAGTCAGCCACCTCACAGCCTATGAAGTCCTTTTGTTAACTGAACCTCACAGAACTCTTCTATGTTGTAATAACCCTATTCAGGCTACTCTTCTCCCCTTTGTCACGGACAAAGTCCCTCAGAACTGCTCAATGAACTACTTCTTGGCTCCTTTCAGTCATCTACTGGAAAGGTCTTTGGGTGATGATGATTTCTCACGGTTCACTGGTGGTTCTTACCTAAAAGGTGACAGAGGTAAACACTGCTGGATTTTCTTTTGCTACTCCTTTCGATGTTTTTGAGGCCGTATTTTTATCTTTGGCCTTTTGGCCCTATGACTACTTTGGCTGAATTATGTTCTCTACATGGGCTTGTACTTTAGACAAGGACAAAACTGCCAGTGTTTATACTGATAGTAGATATGTTTCTGGAATAGCTCATGATTTTGGAATGTTGTAGGAGTCACATGGATTCCTTACATCCAGAGAAAATAAAATTTAAAATGTCTCCTATTTTTAAGATGCAGTAAGTTTACCTGCTGCTTTAGCTACTGTTAAATTTCCAAGTATTCTAAATTTGACTCTGTGGAAACAAAGGGCAAATCACCTTGCTGATATTTCTGCGAAGAATTCTGCTCTTAAAGGGACCAACAGCAGCCAAACCTCTATCGTGTTCCAAAGGGATATTTTCCCAAATGATATCTTAGAAAACCTGGTTGCAAAAGTCAAAAAACTGGGTATAAAAGCTCAGAGAAAAACAAGATTGGGAATACAATGATGTGTTTGTTAAAAAGAGAAAGCTCTGCTTTAGACCAAATAACAACTTAGTCCTATCAGAGACTCTAAAATTCCCTTTCCTCACTACGTACGTGCATTCAACCATTGGTCTAGTGCTAAAATCATTGTACTCGTGATTCAATATTGGTGAGAGAACATTAACAAAGCCTCAAATAGTGTCTACCTCATTTTCTCCACTTGTCTGAAGTACATCCAGAGAAGCCAGTTTGTAGTGCTCCTGAACATTTTAAGCTGCCTAATGGACAATCGAAGGCCTGGAAAATGGATTTCAACAATTTCTTTTGTCTCATGGATGCACATATGTTTTAATCATGGTCTGTATGTTTTACTATTGGACTTGAAGCCTTCCTTTGAAGACAGGCTATGATCTCTTCTGTGGTTAAATTCCTTTCGGGAAAGATCATCCCTATCTGGGAAACTGTTTTCAAGCTTCATAGAGATCAAGAAACCCATGTTAGTGTCAGGCAGTTTGACAAGTATGCAGTGTTTGATCAGTTTTACAACACTTTCACTGTGCTTACCACTGTCAATTTCTGCTTTAGTCAAATGGATTGATAGCATTAAGACTCAGGTGGAAACTTATAGAATCTCCGCAAATACCTTGGCCACAAGCACTTTGATTGATCCTTCTAAGTCTCAGATCCATTGCTTTTGGAACTCATTAATTCTCACCCTCTGAAATAGTCACAGGAGGCCATAGAAGCACTTGGCTTCTGCTTCTTTTGACCTACAGCTGATGAAAGGAGAGATACTCCAGCATGCAAAGTCCTAATTGCTTCTTTAAAAAAAAAATAACCATGATTTGGCAGAGCAGTCGTTTCATGGTGCACTCTCAGGAGACAATGATCTAAAGCATTGTACCTTGCAACCTGAATATTCTATTAGAAAAGATGCCTACAGAAGAACCCTCTTCAATCTACCTGGAAGATCCTTAGCAGACACTGCTAACCCACCTTCACATTGCCAAATTCCAAGGAACAAACTCTTGGATTCACATGACACACCTAAAGAAAGCACCAGATTCTAACTGGACATGTGCCTTAAAATTAAAGATTTCCAAGAATAGAAGCATCCAACATCTGATGAGACAAGTTTCCCAAGATATCCAGAGCAGGTCTGTTGGAAGTTTGTTACCAGACCTTTGATGATGACATAATGATGATATCTAACATCTTTGATCTTGATAATATATGGACATTAGATAAAAGGTGTCTACGAATTCTCCCTCCTACCCCTTATTGATACTTAAATGTGACCTCAATTGATTCCCAACCTGTGTATTTTCCCTCCAGTGTGAGACTATACTCAGGAAAGGTTCTTCCTGAGATAGAAGGACAAAAAGACACTGAAACTAGAAAACCTGATCCTTGATCAGTGACCCTTTCAGAGAAAGATCTAGATCAAAGGGGGTAAATGTAAAAGAGAAACTATATATATATATATATATATATCTTCAAATAGAGTTGGGAGACCAGATGGAGGAGTTCTTACACCCTATTGTAATAGCAGAGCCCAACAGAAAGAAAGATTCCTCTTCCTTCCTGGCAAGAACTCAGCCAATGAAAAACCGTGGATTCTTTGTTTGCTATAAAGAATGTAATATATAGCCTTGTCAACTTCCTTTTCACCTCTGTGAATGGGTTTTCCTTCCTTTGCAGTGTTGAGACATGCATGTAACACATCATGGTTCCAGATCTTGAATTATAATTCTCTGTTGATTCCAAATAAACTCTTCTTTGCTGGAGAAATATCTGACTATTGACTTCAGATCAACATCACAAAATACTTATCCTCTTCAATTCCTATTACCAGACACATCATGTGGAGCTTTCAACAAAAAAATTTAAGGCATGACAAAGTGGTGGTTAAAGATACAGTCTGAAGATGCAAAGCAAGAATCAAAATCAGTCATGAAATGTTGATATTATCAAAAAGGGAATTTACAATAACTATGGTAAATATGTTAAAGACTAATGGAAGAAAGTATGCAACATATAAAGACAGATGAGTAACGTAGGGGGAACAATGGACATTCTAAGAAAGAAACAGAAGATAAGATAGAAATAAAAACCAATGTAACAGAAATGATCTCTTTTTTATAAGGTGCCAGGTTGCTGAAATGAATGACAGCTCATTTTGAAAAATAGTAGCTCAGTTCAGTCGCTCAGTCATGTAGGACTCTTTGAGACCCCATGAACTGCAGCACGCCAGGCCTCCCTGCCCATCACCAACTCCCGGAGTCCACCCAAACCCATGTCCATCGAGTCGGTGATGCCATCCAACCATCTCATCCTCTGTCGTCCCCTTCTCCTCCTGCCCTTAATCTTTCCCAGCATCAGGGTCTTTTCCAATGAGTCAGCTCTTCGCATCAAGTGGCCAAAGATTGGAGTTTCAGCTTCAATCAGTCCTTCCAGAACTGATGAACACTCAGGATTGATCTCCTTCAGGATGGACTGGTTGGATCTCCTTGCAGTCCAAGGGACTCTCAAGAGTCTTCTCCAACACCACAGTTCAAAAGCATCAGTTCTTCAGCGCTCAGCTTTCTTTATAGTCCAACTCTCACATCCATACATGACCACTGGAAAAACCATAGCCTTGACTAGATGGACCTTTGTTGGCAAAGTAATGTCTCTTCTTTTTAAAAATAGTAGGGCATGTCAATAAAAGGATCTTTGGGCTCATAACATTTGGGCATATGTTAGATGATTTTGGAGAAGGTGTAAATGGATTGGGAAGCTCTTGATTATGTGCTTTTAGGAGGGTGGGGTGATACTATGATCGGATATTACACCAAATCTTATCTATAATTTGTAAAGAATAAAGTGAGGCTAAAACCATAAGTGGAAAACAAAACATAGTGGCCCCATTTTAAGTAGGAAGGGAAGAAGTCAGTAACTTTTGTGGTGTCAAAAATATTCATCTAGTTATCTGTGTACAGACATGGTTATGGCACCAGCTTCCTTTTATCTTAAGCCGTCAGGATCACAGAATGGCCTTGCCTGACACTGGTGTTTTGTTAAATTGATTATTTTCAACAGAACATCAACACCAAAGTCTGAGGGAAAGGCCAGCTCGCAGCAATACCAAAATGTAGCTCTTCAATGTCAGGAACTGTTGCTTTTTTTTTTTTTTTTAATTTGTTTAATCATCCAGTTTTATTTTAATTTGTATAGTAAACTACTTTTTTCAATAATGTATAATATGTTTCATTGCTGCATGTATCAAATATTAATTTTGTATATGGGCTTCCCAAGCGGCACTAATGGTAAAGAATCTGCTGGCCAGTGCAGGAGACATAAGAGCTGTGGGTTCAATTCCTGAGTCAGGAAGAACTCCTGGAGGAAGGCATGTTAACCCACTGTAGTATTCCTGCCTGGAGAATCCCATGGACAAAGGAGCCTGGTGGGATACAGCCCATAGCCCATAGCGTTGCAGAGTAGGACACAGTCAGGAAGCATTAACAAAAGGCTTCCTGTGTGCTGTTTTGGATCTGTCAGGAACCCTCTGGCCCTCATTGATTCCTGAATATTCAGGAATTAAGAGGAGAGGCACACCTATCCTGGGGCTGAGGAATCCAGGCATTTCTCATTACAGTGATAAGTACCCTCTTCTTTCTTATGAAAAGGTGATTGTTTGTAGCTCTCTCTTTGATAGGGATCATATGTTTTGTAAGTCTGGAATTTTAACCTTTATCTTTGCTGAGAATAACCACCTGGTAAAACAGTATATATGTCCACGCCATGTTGATTAAAACACCTTTGCTCCATCAGAGCTTGGGTCCCCGTAACTTTCTTTCTTTCCTTCTATTCTTTCTGTCTCTCTCTCTCTCTCTATTTCTGGCTAATTCCTTGGAGAGCAGAGGCCCGCTGAGCTCACTTTCTTGCCCTGGCTTCTAAGACCCTCTCGAGAAGGCGCACTGCACCTTCACCCACTCGCGAGGGCGCCCGGTGCCCACGTGCAGCCGCGCGAGCCCCAAGAACAGGCCTCTATCGGCTTTCCACCTAAACCAGGGGATATCAGCCTCTTTCTCTCTCTTACTTGCTTATAGTCGACTCCAGACCACAAGGTTCCGGTCCATTAAAGGACCAACAGGACACAACTGAAGTGACTTAGTATGCCATAAAAGTGTGTGTGTGTGTGTGTGTGTGTGTGTGTGTGTTTGACTACTGAGATCTCCATGCTATAATATTTCAGTTGGGAGAGAAAAGGTCAGATCTAAGCTATTTAAAACCCTTTTATTGTTAATGGTAGACTAAGATACTATCCAAATTTAAGACTGTTAAGTTAAATATCTATGGTGATATTTACAATGTAATAATTAAAAAATTCAAACCCAAAAATGGGGAAAAGAAGTTAAACACATACACAAAGAAATAACTAAAGTTGGTACAGGGCTGAAGGTCAGAAGGGACAGAAATCTTAATTCAGCCTGTGAGGTCAGATCTGAGGCCCCACTGGGCTGAATTCAGGAGACAGTGCGATGAGAAGCAAGCTCTGAGTCAAGTATCTCAGTGCAGGCGGATCATGCAGCAAGTGCAGGAGACACTGGCGGAGGAGTGAGGAATGTGGCAGGAAAGGAACAGAAGCCAAGATGTGTCTGTGAGCCAGGTACTACCGCGGAATTCAAAATTAGATTGGCAAAGCAAGAGCAAAAATAAACATGTGGGAGTTGAGGAAAATAGGTAAGAATCTGACTTTGTCCATAAACAGCTGAAAAGACAAACAAGCATTTTAAGCAGGAGAGTAACAGGGATGACTAAATGTATGACTACCACATGGAACATGGACACAAGAACAGTCTTCAAAAGGCTGGAGGCACAGGACAATTTGGAACCTCTTTCAAACAGACTGAAGATGACTTCAGAGCATTGACAAAGAAACCCAGAGGCTACTCACTTTCAGGCTCTATTCTGAAATGCATTTCTGTTGGGGTACCTGTATAAACTAACTGTACAAATTATATGGTATGTCCACAGACTTCATTTTCACAATTTACCAACTCTACTCTTTATTAAGAAACATATCTCTTATAGACGCAGTCTTGTGGGACTGAATCCTTAGCCTCTAGAATCGGATGCTATTTCCAGATACTGTCAGAATTGAATGCATCTCTTGGTGATGTGGAAAAATACAAATATTGGTATTGGTGTCAGAATGGGCATCAGAATTGGGCCAGGTTTTACTTATTTTTCATAGAATTTTATGATCACAGATTGATATGATCACTCCTGGAAATGATTAAAATTAAGGTATTGAATAGAAAAATAGAATAGATATTAAAAAGCCCTGTAAAGACAGGTGGTCCCAAAATGACCTGAGTTGCATAGACTTGTACAGCCTAGATATGATAACACTAAGAGTTATTTGAAAAAGAATTTGAATGGCAATTTGAAGATACAATTAGGATTAGTTTATAGTAGCTAAAGGACAAAGAATAAGGAGAAAACCTTCCTGTTTGTACTGAGAATTTTATTATTGTTACTTTTTGGTAGTTTCACATATTTTAATATATTTGAATTTTTTAATAACCTGAATTTATAATAAGGAATCAGGTAAACTCAATGCACATTTAAGAGTACATAATCAGGTCATCTATTTCCCTTAAAAAAAAACATATATTTTACCTTCTTAGGCTATAGACTAAAATTTATGAAGGAATAGTAAACATTGCATGAAGTACCACTATCAATAGCTTTCAAAATTAGACCAGAAAACTCACAACTGATATTTTATAATCATGTTAGTACTCATGAATGAATGAAGTCTGTATGATAAGAAGTTATTTTTAGAGTAATGCAGTCTGTGGCTGCATGTATAAATATACACAGATATATAATGTTTAGTAAAAGAGTAGACTCTCATTTAAGAAATCAAGGTATCAGTTTTGATTATATAAACCATGAAATAAATTCTGCAAAAACAGGAATTAGATTCTACACACAGTAGTAAAAGCTACAATCTCTCTTTTCACTGGTATAGCATATCAATTTCATAAGGGACCAAGAGGAACCATAATTATGGAAAACTGTTCATATCAAGATGTGCATATTCTTAAAAAGAAAACCTTTTTTAGTTTGTTTTTTTTTTTTTTAATTTTACATCCATTAGAAGGTACAGTGTGTTCTCAAAGTGCAAAAATAAATTTAGGAATATTCCATCCCATTTTGTAGAGGATAAGATGATTCATACTTATTAGGCTTCCTGTTGAGGCTGAGTGGTTTTAATAAAAGAAGGAAATCAATGACTGGCCATTGGAATATAATGGATCTGTAATGCTATATTTTAATGAGGCAGCAATGGGAAGCCATTAGAATGAAATGGATTGACCATCAATAGCACGTAAAATAATTTATTAAACAAGCCAATGTGCAGATAATAGAGTCACTAAAAGTATGCTGTAGGGATATACAAAAAAGTGTGAGGGTATAGTTTTCTGAACTTCTAAATTAAGGATTATTATCAAACAAAACAAACAAACAAAAAAAGCAGAATTTGCTATTTAGTGCTATATATTTAGGACCTTTTTACCACCTTTAAATTCTATGTTTTTTGTATTTTATGATATAGTATAGTGAAAATTCATAGTAAATTTGGACAAAATCTGCAAATATATGTATGTTCTTTAAAATATGATTAATATTAACTAATTTTTAATGAATATTAAGTATGAAGATGTTAGGGCTTCCCTGATGGCTCAGTTGGTAAAAAATCTGCCTGCAATGCAGAAGACTTTGGTTTGATTCCTGGGTCAGAAAGATCCCCTGCAGAAGGGATAGGCTACCCACTCCAGTATTCTTGGGCTTCCCTTGTGGCTCAGCTGGTAAAGATTCCATCTGCAATGCTGGAGACCTGGGTTGGATCCCTGGGTTGGGAAGATCCCCTGAAGAAAGGAAAGGCTACCCACTCCAGTACTCTGGTCTGGAGAATTCCATGGACTGTATAGTTCATGGGGTCGGAAAGAGTCAGACACGACTGAGCGACTTTCACTTTATGAAGAGGTTATTGTTTCTTGTCAAATAATCTGTTCTTTCTCACTGAATGCATATTCTATGTAATTATTACCTAATCAATATCATTTTTATAAGATCAGAAATAATTTAGTAACCCAGGGACATAGTTCATTTTCAAAAAGCTACATATGTGTGTGTGTGTGTATGTAAATATATATATATATATATATACACACACATATATATAGCCCATGTGGTGTTAATGGATATGCAGCTATTTTCTCCTGCAAGAACTCCAATATTGTAACTAACCACTGAACAACCATCCACAAGGGAATGTTGGATCCCACCAAAAAAGATACCCCACATCGAAGGGCAAAGGAGAAGCCCAGCAAGACAGTAGGAGGGGCGAAACTGCACTTAGAATCAAACCTCATACCCACCAGAGAAGCTCAGAGGGCTCAAACAAAACCTTGTGCACACCAGGACCCAGGGACCCCACAAGAGACTGAGCCAGACCTGCCTTTGAGGGTTGAGTGTCTCCTGCAGAGGCATGGGTGAACAGTGGCCTGTTGCAGGGACAGGGGCTCTGGCTGCAGCAGACCTGAGAGGCATGGCATGTGACAGAAGTCTTCTTGGAGTAGGTCACCATTAGCCCCACTATAGAGTCATTAAGCAGACGACCCACAAACTGGAAAACAATTATACCAAAGAATTTCTCTCAGTGTTGTGAAAGTTCTAGGGTCCACGACATATTTCCCAACCTGGAGATCCTGCATAGGGACTACAACCACAAGGAATTTTAATTTAAAGGCCAGTGGGATTTGATTACAGAACTTCCACAGGACTAAGGACAAAGATTCTTGGAGCACACAAAAAAACTTGTGTGCATGAGAACCCAGAAGAAAGGAGCAGTGACCCTATAAGAGACTGAGTCAGACTTGCCTGTGAGTATCCGGGAGTCTCTGGTGGAGGCATAGGTAGACAGTGACCTGTTGTGGGGTCAGGGGAACTGAATACAACAGTCCTGGGAGCCATGGCATGTGCATTTTCTCCTGGGAGAACTCCAAAATTGCAACTAACCACTGAACAACCATGAACATAAGTCCTTTTGAAGGAGATTGCCACTACCCTTAACATAGTTTGGCCTGAGGCCAAACTACAGGGAGGGAACATCAGTCAGTTCAGTTCAGTCGCTCAGTCGTGTCCGACTCTTTGTGACTCCATGAATTGCAGCACGCCAGGCCTCCCTGTCCGTCACTAACTCCCGGAGTCTCCCCAAACCCATGTTTGGGTAGATGCCACTGAGTCGGTGATGCCATCCAGCCATCTCATCCTCTGTCATCCCCTTCTCCTCCTGCCCCCAATCCCTTCCAGCATCAGGGTTTTTTCCCAATGAGTCAACTCTTCACATGAGGTGGCCAAAGACTGGAGTTTCAGCTTCATCATCAGTCCTTCCAATGAACACCCAGGACTGATTTCTCCTAGGATAGACTGGTTGTATCTCCTTGCAGTCTAAGGGACTCTCAAGAGTCTTCTCCAATACCACAGTTCAAAAGCATCAATTCTTTGGTGCTCAGCTTTCTTCACTGTCCAACTCTCACATCCGTACATGACTACTGGAAAAAACATAGCCTTTACTAGATGGACCTTTGTTGGCAAAGTAATGTCTCTGCTTTTTAATATGCTGTCTATGTTGGTCATTGCTTTCCTTCCAAGGAGTAAGCATCTTTTAATTTCATGGCTGCACTCACCATCTGCAGTGATTTTGGAGCCCCCCAAAATAAAGTCTGACACTGTCTCCACTGTTTCCCATCTGTTTTTCATGAAGTGACGGGACCAGATGCCATTATCTTAGTTTTCTGAATGTTGAGCTTTAAGCCAACTTTTTCACTTTCCTCCTTCAGTTTCATCAAGAGGCTTTTTAGTTCCACTTCACTTTCTGCCATATGGGTGGTGCTGTCTGCATATCTGAGGTTATTGATATTTCTCCCAGCAATCTTGATTCCCCTGTAGGGTCATCCAAGATGGATGGGTCATGGTGGAGAGTTCTGACAAAATGTGGTCCACTGGAGAAGGGAATAGCAAACCACTTCACAATTCTCACTTTGAGAATCCCAAGAACAGTATGAAAAGGCAAAAAGATATGACACTGAAAGATGAAATCCCCAGGTCAGTAGGTGCTCAATATGCTACTGGAGAAGAGTGGAGAAATAACTCCAGAAAGAATGAAGAGGCTGAGCCAAGGTGAAAACAATATCCAGTTGGATGTGACTGGTGATGGAAGTAAAGCCCCATGCTGTAAAGAACAATATTACATAGGAACCTGGAATGTTAGGTCCATGAATCAAGGCAAATTGGAAGTGGTCAAACAGGAGATGGCAAGAGTGAACATCGACATTTTAGGAATCAGTTAACTAAAATGAAATGAAAGGGGCGAATTTAATTCAGATGACCATTACATCTAGGCCTGCAAGCAATGGAAAAATTAAGAATCTGACCTCCTGCCTTAATGATTAACTGAGATTATTTCCCATTTTTCTCTTTAAAAATTGTCGTGATGGAGCAGAATCTTTAGAGTTGGTCTCTGGATATCCACCATCTCCCCCAGACTGTGGGTTTTTCTGGATAAAGTACCTTTCTTCTCTACTGAAGCTTGCAACTCAATATATTGGCTGTTGAGCAGTGAGCAGCCAAACCTGCGTTATGTTACAATTTCTCTTTCTACAACTTAAATCTTTATTTCAGACCTGACTTTTTTTTTTTTTTAATTTTATCTTTGAAGTTGAAATGGATACACTTACCTTATATCTCTACACATATACCCTCTGAGAACTGTCAGTAAAATAGCTAAATAACCTCTTTCCTTTTTTAAAGATATATAAGTGAAGTTTTACTTTCCTTAAATAATGAAGAAATCATAAACTTTTAAAACTCACTTCCAGGACCTGCCTGGTGGTCTAGTAGTTAAGAATCTGCTTGCCAGTGCTGCAGACACAGGTTCCATCCCTGGTCTGGGAAGATTCTACATGCCTCGGAGCAACTAAGCCTGTGTACTGCAACTACTTGAGCCCACATCCTGCAACTGTGTAAGCCAAAAAGCACCTAGAGCAGGTGCTCCACAAGAACTGAAGCCACCACGATGAGAATCTCATCAATGCAGAGTAACTCCCACTTGCCACAACCAGAGAAAGCCTGCACACAGCAATGAAGATACAGTGCAGCCAAAAATAAATAAATAAAATAAAATTTATTTCCAAGAAAGTTTAATTAAAAACAGAACTCATATACCTTTCTCATGTATTCCATTCATGCAGAGAGAAGAATTTTAATTAAAAGTTCCAAATAAAGATAACATAAATCTATACTATAAACTTTTTAAAACAGTGTTTTGAATATATATTTCATATGGTTAAACCCAGATTAATTCAGTCAACAAATACGCTCTTAAAAATTATTATGCATTTAATAGAACAATAGGTGATGAGTCTGCAAAGATGGTGCTACAATCTATTGAGGGGAAAAAAAGCTCATTTTATCTGTATACACATCCAGTACAACACAATAACAACTCCATCAAATAAGTATATACCTTTTGAAACCCATTCAGAGTGACACTTCATAGGAAAAAAAGAAGCTTCAGAAAAGTCAAAGATGAACAGCACAAATGTTTCATTCATAAATTATATAAACTAAGAACACTTTCAGGGAGTTCCCAGTGGTTAGGATTCTGGACCTTCATTGCTGTCACCCAGGTTCTATCCCTGGTCTGGGAACTGAGATCATTCAAGCCGTGCAGCACAGCAAAAAAAAAAAAAACTTCATTCTTATGTTCATAAATGTATCCTAACAAAAAGGTGGTGTGTTTGAGTACATCTGTTCTAATCCAGAATTAAAAGATAGAAAATATTATTTTAATTGGATAAATAAATAATTTAATCAAGATATATGACACTAAAAAGTAAGAGCTGATTCAAAAGATTAGATATAACTATTAGATAACTATATATTAAATAGATAGCATGTAGATAATAGAATTTGATATCCTGCATAAAAGTAGTATCCTAATGCAAGTTAGGAGGAGGGTAATAAGGCAGAGAGGTAATACATCATGTTTCTAGATGCATTAATTTCCCTGCATATGACTCAGTAGGAGGTATATGATCAAGTAGTAAGTATAAATGGATGCTAGGATAATATAAAATTTTACTATTGTATGTTATTCATCATTTTACCTTCCTTGTATTTCTTTTTTTCCCCTAAAATGAAAATGCATTACATATATAAAAGAAAGAATATATACTAAGAATAAAAAAGTGGAATTCTTATAAAATAAGTATTTTTAGTAAGAAATATTAAAGTTTCTCCAAAGAATAATGAATTTCTTTCAGGCCTGTGTGTCTATTTATTTGCTTATGACATGACCTTTCAAAGACAATGACAATGGAAAATCTCATTTGTGACATTTATAAAGCAAAAATTATATGGTTATTTCAATCACAAAATATAGTCTCCACCTTATAATTAGTTTCTAGGTAATAAGTACAGCTTCTAACTTTAAATTCACATTACCTCTTATGTTCCCCAGGTCTGATATGGGGGTTTGCCTGTAGGTGGGAAAGCGATGTGATCAGTCTGCTTCTTTGCCTTTCTTTATCAGCTTTCATGTCATGGCTTCCGGCTTGTTGAATACAAAGGAGGCAGAAGCCTGTGAAGATCCAAAGAGATAAGAAGAAAATAAGGCAGCTTCATCAACTCACTAATATGTAATACTTGGAAAGGCTTGTAGAGGTCCTGAGGTGTAAAGTGAGGTGTCTGACAATCTAACCTGTTGCAGACCTCCCAAAAAGGAGATTCTAAAAATAGTAATCTTGAACTCCTCCTCTCTTTACTAACTGTAAAAATATTAAGGTTATTAATTCAGTCGTGTTCAACTCTTTGTGATCCTATGGACTGCAGCCTGCCAGGCTCCTCTGTCCCCAGGCATTCTCCAGGCAAGAATACTGGAGTGGGTTGCCATGCCCTCCTCAAAGGGATCTTTCCAACCCAGAGATCAAGCTCAGGTCTCCTGCATTACAGGAATATTCTTTACCGTCTGAGACACCCTATTAGGGGTTTTAAAAAGGAGCTTTTGAGAGAATTTGTTTGGAGAAAGCTGTAAAGTCAACAGAACCACCTCAGCCCAAAAATGGAGCACTGGGGTTCCTTCGATTAAGTAAGAGAAATGGGTTTCAGTGTTGTTGGTCCCTTAATGGACCAGAACCTGGTGGTCCGGAGCCGACGATGAGAAAGTGAAAGAAGTAAAGAGGCTAGTATTCCCTGGGTTAGGTAGCCAGCTTTCGCCTTCCAGGGAATCAGCCAGAAATAGAGAGGAAGAGAAAGAAGGAAAGAAAGACATGGGGACCAAAGCTCTGATGGAACAAAGGTGTTTTAATCAACATGGCGTGGGCATATATACTGTCTTACAAGGTAGTTATCCTCAGCAAAGGTAAAGATTAAAATTCCAGACTTACAAACCACAAGGCGATCCCCATTAAAGACAGGAGGGTACTTATCACCATAATAAGAAACTAACAAAGGAAATGCCTGGGTTCCTCAGCCCCAGGAAAGGCATGCCTCTCCTCTTAAGTCCTGAATACTCAGGAATTAATAAGGGCCAGAGGGTTCTTGACAGATCCAAAACAGCACACAGGAAGACTCTTGTTAAATGCTTCCTGACAAGTGTGATCATTCAGAAACTTTGGTCTGTGTCCCCTGAAATTAGTGGACAAGGGCTTTACTTCTGCCTAAGAAAAAGAGTGAAGGAAAGTTGCTGGTGTATGAGGAATAGCTGAATTTGAGTCTGTTTATCACATGACATGATGATAGGACTTTTGATTATCTAAAATTACCTGTTGTGACTACAAAGTCTCCTGAAGTGTTTATTTGGAGTGAAAAGAAATATATCATTCACTGGGAAAATTGTGAAGGGGCTATGAAAGGAGAAATAGTTGCTTATCATTTTTATTCTTCAGTTCTGCTTCAGTGTTCTTGGTTATGCTTGAATAGCATTTGCACAAGTTGTTTGTTGGTTTAAGAACAAACATAAATGAAGACCATTTGTGTATCCTTTTCACAATTTAAATGAGTATGAATCATCAGTCTCTTTTTGACATTTTATGGTCTAGCCTAGCTCAATAATAGCTTTTTGGATAATAATGCTAATATTACAATTTATGTCCTGTAATGTTTGATTTTGAGAAATAGAATATTTCCTGCCATATCAGTAAACAAGGATGTCACAGTTATCAGGAATTGCAGCCTTGAATAGGAGCTGCTGAGCCTAAAGGAAACTAAGAATAGCAACCAACAGACTGCAGCCACTCCCTACAATGAGCCCTGAGGAGACTTAGGAAGTGAAAACACAGGATACTGGCCCCAGATTGCGGAGGTACATGTCAACGGAATGATTTCAGTGAGCTCAGATTCCTGCATCTTCTCATATTCAGAAAAATGCTAAATTTCTTAACTTGGGATGAAAAGGATAAGTTAAAATTTTACATAACCTCCTGCTCCTTCTGCCTCTGTAACTCAGCTTGCTCCTTGCAAAGTCTGGATCACATAGGTCTCAGAAAGTGGGGACTCACAATACTAGAAACTGGAGCTTATCTCACTTACCCTTGTCCTGCTCTTTGCAATCGCCCAGCCCCTGCAAACCCACAAACCTGCTTAATCATGCCTGTCCATGTATTAAAACTCTACAACTCCTTTGTTCATGGCTCAGAGCTTAGAGCATTAACTCCTCTGGGCCCACCGGTGTAACAAACCTGAGTTCTCCAACTCTCCGAGTGTGGTGCTTGATTTCTCGAGTACTGGTTTCTGCAACATTTCTATCTGATTTTCTTTAATTAAGAACAATCTTTTGACTACCTACCTTTTGTTCCAAAACTCCCAGATATCCTAGCTCCCCTCTCAGCTCCTCAGAGCAGCTTCTCAAAGCTATCTGAAATGCTGTCTCCTGTGTTGCAGTCCTCATTTTGCCTTAACTAGAACTTAACAAGAACTCTCCGTGTATTTTTTCAACAGTTAAAAAGTCAGTTCTCCGTATCATAAGCTTCCAATCAATGTTTGCATACTTTAAGGATTTCCTTAAAAATATGATAACATATTAAGTAGGACTTGGCTAACATTTTTTTGGTATTAATGACCCTTATCAATGTGTGATAAAACTGTTTTTTAACTGATCCTAAAGATTTAACTGACTTCATTTAGAACATTCAGTGTTTACAAATATTTACTTGAAATTATGGTGGGGATTTACTAGAGACATAAACATTCTGGATTGGTCATTATCATTTCCACCAGGTATATTCAGCATAATAATGCCAAGGTGAATGCATAACCACTTCATCAAGAATTGGAGAAGGAGATGCAATATACAACATGAAAGAATTCATTCTGATAAAATCATTCAACTTACATATACCAAGATGTTGCCTTCATTGCTTCAACTTCCTTCCTCTTGCTTTTTGTACAAGATTTTATCACAGTTTTACTATGAATCAATTTGTTTGGAATGAGTATCTGACAATCTTCAGGCTGTTCTGAAAATTAGAAATGTCTCTGCTACACTGTCTCAGGGGATGAAATTGCCAGCAATATTGTTGCCAAGTCCAAGTTCCTATTGCTTGCTGCACAACCAATCAATTGAGAGATGAGGTGTTGGGACAAGGAACAGTGCCTTTATTCTGAAAGCCAGCAAACCGAGAAGATGGCAGAATAATGTCCTAAAAACCTATCTTCCCTGATTTAGAATATAGGCTTCTTTTATACTAAAAGGGGAGGAAGTAAAGTCCTTTTAGCCAGACTCTCAGAAAGGATGCGATAATTTCTTCCTTCCAGCAGCTATTCAAACGTGGATCTGATCAGGATGTTACCTGTGAGCTAACCAAAGGCATTTCAGCTTAATGTTCATTACCTGGGAGGCAAGGATCCCATAAATGGGCCATTATGTATAACTTAAGCTTAGAGGCCAACATCCCTTTAGTGACTAACTTTTGCTAGATTACAAAGGTTCTTCCCTATTACAATATTACTAGATAATAGCCATTCAAAAATAAAAAGTTGTCTGGGTGACAAACTCATCTATCTGAAACTTCCCAGGACTTACTCAACTCCTTCCTTCTAGCTATAAACACTAAAAAATATTTGCGGTGTGATCCTTTTATATTACTTGGTCAGTAACTAGTATCACTGTCTTGCTCTGAATATGACACAGATTCTTTTAATCCTGATATTTTCTTTATTGATGCAAACTGTCTCCCTTCTCTTTTAGGTCCTTTTTCTATATTCACTATGATTGTGCTGTCTGGTCCTGCCACTAAGAAGTAAATCCTAATGTTTTGAGGAACTAACCTCGGCAACCCTATCCACATCTTGCTCTTTTGAGGCAGCAAAACATTCATTCTTTGTTTATGGTTTCCCATTATTTAAGTTCACCTGTAAATGAAATTTAGAATATTGGCTATTGCTTTCCCTGAAGTTTGCCTTTTGAAGAAAAAAATTGAGTTCAAACTCTTTTCATTACTTATAGAACTAGTCCACTTATTTATAGCTGTCTTTATGTCTAAAACAGACTTCAGAAATGATTTTGTTTGTATGTTTTTCTCATAGATTTATAGCATGAGTGCTCACTGTGAAATCATTCTTATTGAAGTCAGTTGGGCTTAGAAATTAGTAACCATTTTTAAAGCTACATTTTCATAAAATGCAAGCAATGTATTTTTCATGAAAATATTTTTTAAGTATGACAATCTGAAATATCAGTTCTTTTCAGTTTAATTTCTTGGAAATATTTAAATCCATATATATCTCTAAAAAACACATAATTACATCTATTACTTATAGATGTATAAGTAATTCACTCTCACTCTTCACTTTTTTTTTTTTACAGGATCCTAAGAACAAATCAGAGAAAAGATTACACAGGAATTTCACTAACCAAATTTGATATGGCAAATTATGTCTTGAACAGATTAAACACTAAGCATTGTTAACCATAAAAATACTAACTAGTGTTAGCAATATTTTACTAAATTTTTTTCTCATGCATATTTTTATTGTGTACATTTGCATTACCCTCAAAACATAACACTTCTTATAGAGAGAAAAATTTATTCATGGATAAGAAAAATAATAAGTCCATGACAGTTGTCCACTGCGTGTGTGCTGTCCCTTAGTCATATCTGACTCTGTGACCCCATGGACGGTAGCCCGCCAGGCTCCTCTGTCCAAGGGATTCTCCAGGCAAGAACACTGGAATGGGTTGCAATTCCCTTCTCCAGGGGATCTTCCCAACCCAGGGATAAAATCCAGGTCTCCTCCAGGAGACTTCAGGAGAACCCAGGTCTCCTTGGCAGGCAGATTCTTTACCACTGAGCCAGCCACCTGGGAAGCCCCACTTGTCCACTAATTAACAGATAAATTCTAAGTTGTGTGTGTGTGTATATCAATACACACAACTGAAAAGAAACACAGAAAATGCACTATATGGTGTAAAGCTGGTTTAATCAGATGCTGGAGATGAAGACACTGGAGGTCAGGAAATATATCTTAATATACCTTTGTTATGTTTTAATTTACTTCCTAAAACATGTATATTTTATATTATTCTGTTGAAAACCAACTTTCTGATACAAATACATTCTTATAAATTCATAAATATTAAATATTTGAAGATTTTGGATATTTTAGTAAAATAAGGACTTTTGTTCTAATGATATGACATGTTACATAAAAACTTAATTTTAGCCTGCTCTTATAGTTCTTGATGTGAAAATGTAAATAATAATACAATTATGAGATACAATTTAATGTTTTCATATTCAGAATTATAATAAAATTATAATTTCCTTATTTATTTATATCAACCAATGCATTAAAGTTTCAACATCTTCCAGTAAACACAAGCTTCCCAATCATACTGGCTAATAGTTTCTGTGAATATTCTCAGGAACAAATAATTTGTCACTGAAGGAGATAAAGGTGCTCAAATATTCAGATCAATCCAGGTGAAATGAATGATAAAAACTCTCTACTCATGCTAAATTTACAGTTAAGTCTTAAATCAGACTGTATGCCTGTTATTTGTAACTTCTCTTGAAAATTTTTAAAGCTAATTTCCATTATTTTATTGGAAGAATTATTTGAATCTGCAGCATGGATTTTAATAGTTCTCCCAAAATAAGATGGAAGGGCAGGAAAATGACAGTTAAATCACTGTGAATAACACCTAGTAAAGACAGTAACCTGAGTATATTAAACACAGCTCACTATTGATTTTCATAGACATTTTTTTTAAAAAAAGGGATCAAATTATGTTGACATGTTGAATACTGACCACATTTTGAAATGTTTATCCATATCTTTCTTTTTTCCCCATCACACTTTATTAGAAACTATAAAAAGAGGAAAGAAGAATTTCCTTAACTCTGAAAATTAAAATTGAGGTATCACAACTGGTACTTAACAGAATGTCTTGATTAGAAGATAAAACAAAAAATAATAAGATACTACTTCTTCATTCCTTAAATGGAGAGTTTTAGTATGCAGGAAAAAGGTTAGAATTTTGTGTATTTTCACTATTTGACAAAATTGTTACCAGAGCCATAGATGAAGACAAAGCTTCTCCATATTATCAGTAAACTAGACAAGACCTTGTTTTTAAAGTCAGAGACAACAGTACTGGTTATAGTTATACTAAATTTAAGCAAGTCATATGACTTGTTGATATAGGGAAACCTAAATTTGCATTTAAGATTATGTATTGCTTGTTCATTTCATCATATGCTACTTTTATGTAATAAATGACAATCCTTCTGCATTCCACAGAATAAAGCTGTGTCTTGCAGACGAATAACCAGCATGGCGTGGTCTTAACCTGTTGAACAATAGTCAATATAAAAACAAGAAGATTTTGAGAGAAAACAAGAATACTGGAAAAATTAAAATATAAGTTTTAGTTCCAGTTCAGTTCAGTTGCTCAGTCATGTTTGACAGCATGACAGGCCTCTGTGTCCATCACTAACTCCCAGAGTTCACTCAAACTCATGTCCATTGAGTCAGTGATGCCATCCAACCACCTCATCCTCTGTTGTTCCCTTCTCCTCCCGCCTTCAATCTTTCCAAATATCAGGGTCTTTTCCAATGAGTCACATCTTTACATTAGTTGGCCAAAGTCTTGGAGCTTCAGCATCAGTCCTTCCAATGAATATTCAGGACTGATTTACATTAGGGTGGACTGGTTGGATCTCCTTGCAGTTCAAGGGACTCAAGAGTCTTCTCCAAAACCATAGTTCAAAAGCATAAATTCTTTGGCACTCAGCTTTCTTTATAGTCCAGCTCTCACATCCATACATGCCTACTATAAAAACCATAGCTATGACTAGACGGACCTTTGTTGGCAAAGTAATGTCTCTGCTTTTTAATATGCTGTCTAGGTTGGTCATAACTTTTCTTCCAAGGAGCAAGCATCTTTTAATTTCATGGCTGCAGTCACCCTCTGCAGTGATTTTGGAGCACAAAGATAAAGTCTGCCACTGTTTCCACTGTTTCCCCATCTATTTGCCATGGAATGATGGGGCCAGATACCATGAACTTAGTTTTATGAATGTTGAGTTTTAAACCAACTTTTTCAATCTCCTGTTTCACTTTCATCAAGAGGCTCTTTTCTTTAGTTCTTCTTCACTTTCTGCCTTAAGGGTGGTGTCATCTACATGTCTGAGGTTATTGATTTATCTCCCTCCAATCTTGATTCCAGTTTAGCTGGTAATAATGTTAAGGTTGCCTTTCCTATTGTTTAGTAAAAATTATAAATGACTTCAAATCCCTTATGACTATACAGTGGAAGTGAGAAATAGATTTAAAGGACTAGATCTGATAGAGTGCCTGATGAACTATGGATGGACGTTTGTGACATTGTACAGGAAACAGGAATCAAGACAATCCCCAAGAAAAAAAAATGCAAAAAAGCAAAATGGCTCTCTGAGGAGGACTTACAAATAGCTGTGAAAAGAAGGGAAGCAAAAACCAAAGGAGAAAAGGAAAGATATCCCCATTTGAATGCAGAGTTCCAAAGAAGAGAAAGGAGAGATAAGAAAGGCTTCCTCAGCGATCAATGCAAAGAAATAGAGGAAAGCAACAGAACGGGAAAGACTAGAGATCACTTCAAGAAAATTAGAGATACCAAGGGAAAATTTCATGCAAAGATGGGCACAATAAAGGACAGAAATGGTAGGGACTTAACAGAAGAAGAAGATATTAAGAGGTGGCAAGAATACACAGAAGAACTGTACAAAAAGATATTCATGAACCAGATAATCATGATGGTGTGATCACTCACCTAGAGCCAGTTATCCTGGAATGTGAAGTCAAGTGGGCCTTAGAAAGCATCACTATGAACAAAGCTAGTGGATGTGATGGAATTCCAGTTGATCTATTTCAAATCCTGAAAGATGATGCTGTGGAAGTGCTGCACTCAATATGTCAGCAAATTTGGAAAACTCAGCAGTGGCAACAGGACTGGAAAAGGTCAGTTTGCATTCCAATCCCAAAGAAAGGCAGTGCCAAAGAATGCTCAAACTCCTGCACAATTGCACTCATCTCACACGCTAGTAAAGTAATGCTTAAAGTTCTCCAAGCCAGGCTTCAGCAAAATGCAAACTGTGAATTTCCAGATGTTCAAGATGGTTTTAGAAAAGGCAGAGGAACTAGAGATCAAATTGCCAATATACGCTGGATCATTGAAAAAGCAAGGGAGTTCCAGAGAAATATCTATTTTTGCTTTATTGACTGTGCCAAAGCCTTTGACTGTGTGGATCACAATAAACTGTGGAAAATTCTGAAAGAGATGGGAATGTCAGACCACCTGACCTGCCTCTTGAGAAACCTATACCCAGGTCAGGAAGCAACAGTTAGAACTGGACATGGAACAACAGGCTGGTTCCAGATAGGAAAAGGAGTACGTCAAGGCTGTATATTGTCACCCTGCTTATTTAAATTATATGCAGAGTACATCATGAGAAACGCTTGTCTGGAAGAAGGACAAGCTGGAATCAAGTTTGCCAGGAGAAATATCATTTCATTTCATTTCAATTCTTTTTCTTATCTGATTATTGTAACTAGGACTTCCAAAACTATATTGTATATAAAAGTGACAAGAATAGACATCCTTGTCTTGTTCCTGATCTTAGAGGAAATAATGTCACCTTTTCGCCATTGAATATGATGTTAGCTGTGGGTTTGTCATATATGGCCCTTATTACTTTGAGGTATGTTCCCTCTGAGCCAACTTTCCAGAAAGTTTTTATCATAAATGATGTTGAAATTTATCCAAAGCTTTTTCTTCATCTATTGAGATATTCATATAATTTTTAGTCTTCAGTTTATTAATGTGGTATATCGCATTGATTGATTTGCAAATATTGAAAGCTCATTTAATTCCTGGGATAAATCCCACTTGATTATGGTGGATTGTCCTTTTAATGTATCATTGGATTTGTTTGCTAGTATTTTGTTGCATATTTTTATGTCTGTGTTCTTAAGTGATATTGTCCTGTAGTTTTCTGTTTTGTGTGGTATCTTCAGTGTCAGGCTAATGGTGGCCTCATAAAATGAGCTTGGAAGTGTTCCTGCCTCTACAGTTTTTGGAATAGTTTTAGAAATATATATGTTAAACTCTCTTCTAAATGTTTAATAGAATTCAAACATTCAAACCTGTGATGCCATCTGGTTCTGGACTTTCATTTGTTGTGAGTTTTTTAATCAGAGATTCAATTTCAGTATTTGTCATTGTTTTTTCATAGTTTCTATTTCTTCCAGCTTCAGTCTTGGGAGATTATACCTTTTTAACAATTTGTTCATTTTTCTAGGTTGTCCATTTTATTGGCAGGTAGTTTTTTATATTAGTCTCTCATGAGGGTTTGTGTTTCTGTGATGTCTGTTGTAACTTCTCCTTTTTCATTTCTAATTTTATTGATATGTGCCCTCTTCCTTTTTTCTTCATGTACCTTGCTGAAGGTTTATCAATTTTGTTTATCTTTTTACAGGACCAGCATTTAGCTTCATTGATCTTTTCTGTTGTTTTCTTTGTCTTTACTTCATTTATTTCTGGTCTGATCATCACAATTTCTTGCCTTCTACTAACTTTGGGTTTTGTTTTTTTCTTCTCTAGTTGCTTTAGGAGTAAGTTTAGGTTGTTTGAGATTTTTCTTATTTCTTGATACAAGCTTGTATCACTGTAAATGTTCTTCAGCCTTCCATGATACCTCCTTAATTTTACAAATGCTGTGACCAAATTTGCCTGATCTGGTGTCCAGAACTAAGTGGCACTGGTGTTGACTAAGAATATGACAGACTTT
Organism: Cervus elaphus; assembly: GCF_910594005.1. Classification (NCBI taxonomy): domain Eukaryota; kingdom Metazoa; phylum Chordata; class Mammalia; order Artiodactyla; family Cervidae; genus Cervus; species Cervus elaphus. Next base: position 17,654,772 of record NC_057833.1, on the reverse strand, counting down.
CCACCTATGTACAGTGTTAGCCAGGGCTCCTCAGGGGTCAGTTGGAGTTCCAGTTTAGGAACCCCTGACTCCTAATTCTTCATTTATTTGGAGCATCTGCTTTGAGGATAATGGCCAGGATCTGCCATTTCTATCCCCCTTATGGGGGCAGTGAGAGCATTTTCTCATCATGTTCCTCCTGTTTACATTTGGCATACTGGCAATGCTTCGGTCCTAGTTTCCTTGGTTTGCTGTCCAATAGTGTGTTTGGGGGTCACTCACGAGAGTCATTTTGGCATACCTGGTGCCTTTTTCTGAACTCATGTCAAACATCCTTTTTCTGTTTGGAAAGGCAGTACTTATACATGGAGCTTTCCTGATCTTACCTCTTGGCTCACTGTGTTGGCCACTTTCCTTTATCAGACTGAAAGTGATGATTGGAGGATGCTACTCTTGACCTCTGGAGGTGGACAAGCAGGGGAAAGAAAAACCCTGGTGCAGCCACTGTTGTCCTCGTACAGGGGTCAAGAGGACAGCACTGCTGGGACACAGTAGCAAGACTACCATGACTCCCTGTCACCCACAGGTCCCCATTGTTCCTGGGTGTCTGGCACCATAAGAGGCAGTGGGCAGATACATCCAAGTTTAGTTTTTGATCCCCAACATTGTGATCCCCTCAAGGCAGCACAGTCCGTATCACTCTAGGGGCTATACTGTGTCTGCACCACAACCACATAGTGGGTTGCTGGGCAGAGTCTGTAAATTTAACTGAAGGTTGTTGCCATTCTGTCACATGGGTGTGAACTCATACAACAGTTAGTCATTCTCACTTGAACTTCCCCAATCCTCTGCTGTCTCCTCCCATGGAAGCCGGGGTGAACCTGCAACTTAGTGGATGGCTGCAGGCACAGAGGTCACTGTCTGTCCCACCTGGGATGCTGAAATATTATTTCCAAATTTCCTGAGTTGGTCCCCAATAAAGACCCTCCTGCCCAGGATCATTTGAGGCTGTAAAACAAGACCAAGATTGGTTCAGAAAAGCAAAGAAACCTTGGAATGGGCTTATGTTCTAGATTATACGCTGCCCTTGACAGGTCTCCAGTGAAGCAGTCCTTACTGTTCTGGGAGGAAGACAAAGAGGCAGAGTCCTTACTGGTCAGGCACAGCACGTGTTCACACGGCCGGCCACCGCTCTCCTGAACGGTGTCACAGATGGTACTTCCGCATATGGGCCACCGAGCTGAGGTGTTGAGTGCAGCTGCTCTGCACTGGGAAATCTAGTCTGAAGTACTGGGTGCCACCCTTCTGCAGGCTGAACCCTATGAGCAAGTGAAACTAGACAAAGTACAAAGGTGAAGGAAAACATTTAGATTTTACTTTATTACCAGATTATATTATTATTTTCTAAGAATTATTAATGGATTTTGCCAGTGACAAGAGGAGTGCTGCTGGGAAGAGACTTATCTTTTAATCTGTGGTCCCAAAATGAGATCCAAGACTAGACTTGTGTATCACATAACTAAATATATGCATTATTTTACTTGTTTTCTAGAGGTTCTGAATTTTGTGGTAGATGTTTTGATACACAAATCTGACATTTTCAATTTAAAAATAGTTTTTTTAATAGTTTTATGATATATTATGGTGATACACTGACAGATAAGGAAACCACTTCCTTCAGTTCAGTTCAGTCCAGTCCAGTCGCTCAGTCGTGTTCGACTCTTTGCGACCCCATGAATTGCAGCATGCCAGGCCTCCCTGTCGAATCACAAACTCCCAGAGTTTACTCAAACTTATGCCCATCGAGTTGGTGATGCCATCCAGCCATCTCCTCTGTCGTCCCCTTCTCCTCCTGCCCCCAATCCCTCCAAGCATCAGGGTCTTTTCCTTCCTTAAACATTGTCAAATACAGAACACTAACCCAAACAGACTGTATATTACCTTAAGCATAGTATCTGTATTTTTTATTTATATAGAATAATATGAGCTTTCACCTCCACAATCATTACTATAGCAATCACATCTCTAAATGTTGTTTGCAATTTTATAGATTGATTTTACTATAAAATTAGATTATACTATGAATTGAAATCATTATATAATATTGTAACGTCATTGAGTCATTATATAAATTGAGCCAACGTATATAAGTATTTTTATAATAAATGTTCTCTTGAAACTTTTATCTTCAATTTTCTTATCCTGTATAACATTTAAGATATTTTTAATAGCTTTCAGAATTTTCCTTTTGTGTCCCTCAAACTTAATTTTATTTTCAACTGTAATTAGCTTTTTAAATTTATTTTTAATTTGTATAATCTTATCTATTTTTGGCCTTGCTGGGTTTTCATTGCTGCATGTGGGCTTTTTCTCTAGTTGTGGCAAGCAGAGGCTACTGTCTCATTGTGGTGTGAGGACTTCTCATTGTGATAGGTTCTCTTGTTGAGGAGCATGGCATGTGGGCTCAGCAGTTGAAGTTCTTGGGCTCTAGAGCAGAGGCTCAGTAGTTGTGGCCCACGAGCTTAGTTGCTCTGTGGGCATGTGGGATCTTTTGAGATCAGGGATTGAACCTGTGTCTCCTGCATTAGCAGGTGGATTCTTTACCACTGAGCCACCAGGAAAGCCCCTATAATTAGTTTTAAGTTTTATATAACCTCTGCTTTTCTTCCAACTTAAACTAACTAAAACATTTAAAAGTTTGAATTGCTACACTATTTATTTCACTTTAATTTCCAATATCATTTGTTAAATGTAATGCAGAATGCCAGGCCTTATGCAAGGCAAAGAGAATCTTAAAAAATAACATTTGAACATGGGTTCTTTACCTGAGCCTTCCATAGTTTAACTGGAATGAGAGGGAACAAACCCTTGAAATGATGGGGTATCTTTCTCCCCAAGGCTTGGCTAAGGTCATGGGATGGCACTTCTAACTGCCTAATGGCAGCGTGAGTGGCTTCCTGGAGGAGACAGTGTTTAATCTGCAACATTTAGGCTGAAGAGAAATAAGTTTAGAAGGAGCAAAGAAGAATATCACATGCAAAAGAAAAAGCAATAAAGCATGGCTCCTTTTTTGAAATCACAATTTGGGTATAGTGTAAAACAAGGAACTTTGTGAAGAAATAGGGTTTAAAAAGCTGTAATAATAGTAATAATGTAGCATGAAGGGTCATGTGAAGATTTTTCCTTAAGTTTATATGGAAATATTAATATGTTTAGTCAAGACAGACTTTAGATTTGATTTTTGTTCCTGTGAAGTAAGTAACATTTCTGTAAACATAATCAACAATGTTAGGTTCCATATTGTCAAACCTTATTTTTTCATAAGAAGAGCAATCTCATCAGAGCCATTGTGCTAGTCTTTTAAGGAAAAATAGCCTGCAGTTTCATTGGTAATAAATTAAAATTATGGTAATTTTTGTAATTATTTTTTATATGGCTTATTTTCTTTATGACAGATTTCTTGCCAAGATTTTTCAAGTTTCACCCAAATGCATCAGATCGGCATAGCCTAAAATGTAATAAATGTTAACAAAAGACATTAGAAACTTGAAAGGATAGGATGCAATAATAAAAAAAACATCTAGTATTTATTCCCATTACATATTCAGCAACCAAAGGGCAGTAATTTTAATCTTGGGATATAGGAACATTGGTCATTTGATATTCAAATCTTTGTAAATTTTAGTAAAGTGTTTATGTTTATTAAGCCATACATATTTTCATACACATGCAATATTAATAAAACAAAATTGTTAGCATATTAGCTATTCATTGACTATTAGTTTTAGGTTGAAAATTACCTGCAAATACATAATGTCAAATTAAAATAGGTATCATTAATATGTAAGTAGCAATTAATGAAACTCTTTACTTATGTAGCAGTTAATTCTAAACTTTGAAATTATGTTTAAATACTTCTAATAAGCAAATCTAGGGAAACTAATACTATATTTGAAGTCTATAAACATAGCAATTCATCTTCAATAACATATATAGTACTACTGGTGAGCCTATAATATGAAAAAAAAAATAGAGAAAATGTACTGACTGGTAATCAATAATTCAACCCAAAACAAATGAACCTTCTTTATATAATAATTATTCAATGAAAGGGAACATGTGAAACAATTTAATTGGGCTTTTAGCTATAATACATTACCCCAGTCCATGGCTTTGTGTGCATGCTTGTATGTGAAAACTCTTTCAAGTTGTAAGTGTACACACAGACTATTCTCCATATCAGTAAACAAAGAATGTGTGATCATCAAGCCTTCGGTCACTTAGCCTCCCCTGATTATGTACCCTGAGAGGACTCAGAATGAAGAAAAACAGGATACTGGCCTTAGACAGGGTGCACATCAAAGGAGGGACTTCACTGAGCCCAGACTGTTGCATCTTTCCATACATAAAAAAGCACTAAATTCATTAGGTTTAGCTATGTGGTTTTCTTTAATTGACAGGACTCTTTCAATGTTCCACTACCTAGTTTTCATTGCAAAATTCCTATATATCCTGGTTCCTCCCTTATCACTTTGGGACAGTCCCTCAGAGTTATCTGAGAAGCTGTCTTCCTAGGTGAAGTCATCAGCAAGTTTGCTAAATAAAACATAATTCTTAACTTTTAAGTTGTACTTTTATTTTTTAAGTCAACATTTTTGGCAAATGTGAAGAGGTCCAGTGTTGACCTCTCTTCTTTGCCTGGAATCTATGAGGATTTGGAGCCTGGTACCATCAGAGGCTTCTTGTGCCCATCCACCCCCTTAGAGAGTCCAGACAAATTTTGGTGAGTCTTTCATAGTTCTCAGATCTCCCAATTACTGGTTGATGATCCTGAGTTTTATTTGGCAGTATATAATAGGCCCAGTTGAAAGATACAGCCACATCAGGCTCCCCAGCCCAGGAGTCCTGCGTCAGGAAGATGAGCCCCCAGAACACTTGGCTTTGAAGGCCATCAGGGCTTAATGTTGGAGGCTGCACTGGACTGGAGGTAATAGTCTTCACTGTTAAAGAGTATGCATAAAATCTCATGTTCATCAGGGCTTAGGGCAAAGGCAGAAACTTAAGAGTAGATTGGATCAGACCTACCTGTTGCTCTTGAAGAGTCTACCATCAAGTAAGGTGGCAGCTGTTGCTCGCCCTGGGGACATAGACCCTGGTGGCAGCCATATTTGGGAACATTCTACCTTCTGGCATTGGTAAGCTGCCAAAGTGAGATCCTTCCTCTAGGTCATTAGCACCAAAACCTGTTCTCCCACCCCAATAGCCAGGAAGCACCAGTACTGGGATGCCATAGGCCAAACAACTAACTTGGAGGGAACAGAGCCCACCCATCAGCAGACAGGCTGCTTAAAGACTTCCTGAGCCCACAGCCACCTCTTGGCATGGCCCTGCCCATCAGCGGGCCAAGACTCAGCTCTAACCACTAGTGGGCAAGTTTCCTTTCCACCAGGAAACCTGCACTTAGCCACAACAACAGTCTCCCCTACTGGGGGGAAGACACCAGATGCAAGAAAACCATGATCCTACAGCCTCCAAACACAGTCAGATCCTTCCCTGGAACCATCAGTTCCTGAACTTGTCCAATAGCAGGCCAGTGAAGCTTTAGGACACCCTGGACTCCATAGCCAAAGGCATCAGGAACCAACGCCCACTGCAGAAAATCTGGAGGGAAAAAAAAAAAAAAGTTCTGGAATCCCTAGATCTTGCAGTCAGACTCCAAGAACTGGTTCTGTGTGAAAGTCCAGCCCTATCCCCAGGACTTAGCTTTACCTGCCAGTGGATGGGAAACAGCCCTGGAGTCTTTGAGACCCTGACTCCATCCACCAATGTGCCAGCTTTAGCCCCAGAACCTCCTAGGGGTCTGCAGCCACTCACCTCATGACCAGGCACCACTAAACAGCAGCCAGCAGCAACGACCAAGGCGAGGCCTAACAACCAACCAGGTCAGGGTCTGACCAAGCCTATCAGACTAGTCACCCAAACACAACAGAGGACCCATGCAACCCACTTAGGGGGAAACCCTGAAGCATATGGTTTGGATGACAAGAGGAGACTCTGCTGGGATGCATGGGCCATCCTACAGAAGGCATTTCTCCAAGGTTAATAAAATGTAACTAACCTACCACATACATAAAAGTACAACTAGCAACATAGACAGAATGAGGTGGCCTAGGAACATGTTCCAGACAAAGGAACAAGATGAAAGCCCCAGAAGATAACAAAGTGAAATGTAGATAGGGAGCTTACCTATGAAAGAGTTAAGAGTCATGATTGTAAAGATGATCCAAGGACTTGGGAGAGGAATAAAAGATGCCAACAGCAAGAAGTTCAGAGTTTTTAACAAAAAGTTAGAAAATAAAAAAGCAACAGAGCAAAGATAAGATAATGCAATAATTAAAATGAAAAATATACTAGAAGGAATTAGAAGTACACCGTATAGACTAAATGATTCATTCTTCTGTATCAGTGAGATGGAAGACAGAATAGTGGAAATCACTGTTACTGAACAGAAAAACAAACAAACAAACAAAAAAAAAAAAAAAACAAGGACAGTTTAAGAGACCTCTGGAACACAATCATGTTCATTAATATTTGCATTATAGGAGTCTCAGAAGGAGAAGAGAGAGAGGACCTGAGAAAATATTTGAAGACATAATAGCTGAAAACTCCCCTACCCTGGGGAAGGAAATAGCCTTCTGACAACTAAAAAAATATGTACAACTTGAGAGTTGTGAGTTAAGTTTTATTTGGGGCAAAATGAGGACTGAACCCGGGGAGGCAGCATCTCAGATAGCTCTGAGAGACTGTTCCAAAGTGGCAGTTGGGGAAAAACAATATATAAGGTATTGGTGAAGGTGGAGTTCAATACCATGAAGCATTCATCTTACAAAAGGTTTTTTGTTAGTCATAAGGAACTGATGTCACCACGAAGGGATTTAGTGCTTCTCTAGATAGGAGGAGATGCAAGGATTGAGATCATAAAATCTGTTCCTAAAAATACCCAACTATCTAAAGACCTGTCCCACCAGGTTCCCTGGAGCACAGAGTGCCTCACTCCACCCTGAACTCCCTTAGGGGTTGTGGAAGGAAAACAGCTATAGCAGCCTGGGGTTCAATCTCTGTAGAGGCAGATGGCAAACGCCTTTGTTGTTTAGTCATTGGCGATGCTCTTGTTAAGTGCCAATTTGTAGTTGACACTTCCAAGTCCAGGAAGTACAGAGATTCCCACATAGGATTAACCCAGAGCATACACTAAGACACATTATAATGAAAATGAGAAAAATTAAAGAGAGAATATCAAAAGCAGAAAGGGAAAAGCAACAAGTTGCATACAAGATAACTCCTATGATTTTATCAACTGATTCATCAACAGAAATTCTGCATGTCATAAGGGAGTGGCATGACATATTTAAAGTAATGAAAGGGACAAAATTACAGCTAAGACTACTCTCCTTTGTAAGGGTCTCATTCAGATTTGACAGTTGAATTTAAAGTTTTACAGACAAGCAAACACTAAAAGAATTTAGCAACTCCAAACAAGCTTTACTACAAATAAAAAAGGAACTTCTTTAGGGGAAAAAAAAGAAAAGGCCAGAGCTAGAAACAGACAAACGTTAAAAGCTGGAATAAAAAAGGTCACTGGTAAAGGCAGACATACAGTAAAAGTAGAAAATCATCCATACAAAAAGCTAGTAGGGAGGTTAAAGACAAAGGTAGTAAAATAGTCCGTGACTTTTTTCTAGAAACAGTATAGTGAAGTAGAAGGATGTGAACTGTCTTCCTCCCACGAAAACACCAAAATCACAACTAACTGCTGAACAACCATCAACAAAAAAATGCTAGAATTTACCAAACAGATATCCTACACCCAGAGACGAAGAAACCACTATAGATGGTAGGAAGCATGCAATCGTGGTAAAATCAAATCCCATAACCGCTGGGTGAACAACCCACAAACTGGAAAATAATTATTTCACAGAGGTTCTCCCACAGAAGCAAGAGTTCTGACCCCTGTGTCAGGCTTCCCATCCTGGGGGTCTGGTAACAAGAGGGAAAGTCCCCGGGCATCTGGCTTTGAAGGCCAGTGGGGTTTGATCACAGGAATTTCACTATAAGACGGCACACACATACCCACCAGGATCCTGGGAAAAGCAGTAACCTCACAAGAGCCTGGACCAGACAATACCTGCTGGCACTGGAGGGCCTGCAGAGCAGGGGGCAGCTGTGCTCACAACAGGGACATGAGCCCTCCTGAAGGCCATCATTTTCTCACCAAGATCTGGCCCTACCCAATAGCTTATGTGTCTGCGTGCTGAGACACCTCAGGCCAAAAAATGAACAGGGCAGGAACACAGCCCCACTCACCAGCTGACAGGCTGCCAAAGTCTCCCTGAAACCACAGTTTCCTACTAAATACATCCCTTGACATGGCCCTGCCCGCCAGAGGCACAAAACCTGTGACGCAAGCTCACGATGTGTGAAGCATCCTCCCAGACCCAATTTTACCTTGCCCCAAAAGGGCAAGGTAAAAGCTAAAGGGCAAGGGAAGTGGAAAGAATCTGCCCACAATGCAAGAGACCTGGATTCGATTCCTGGGTCTGGAAGGTCCCCTGGAAAAGGAAATGGCAACCCACCCCAGTATTCTTGCCTGGAGAATCCCATGGACAGAGAAGCCTGTGGGCTGCAGTCTGTGGGGTCGCAAGGGTCATACACGACTCAGAGACTAAACCACCCACAAAGGACTTGAAGGGTATAAGAAACAGTGCAGGTGTGTTGCCTGCTGTGCTGAAAATAATTATTTGCCTTTGCCCCAGTAGTCTCACGTGTTTTGCTAGTATCTGTGAAATTGGAGCAGGCAAACTTGTGAAGTAAAATTTCAGACCCTTCATTTTTCTTGACATGACTAAGTTTGTCTTCATTGGTCCAAAGTGGGAATTTTGCATGTTTAGTAGAGTCCCTTTTCCTGAACTCCAGTGTTTATCCTCTTAGCAATGTGAGACTGCAAAAATTTTGTTCTGCTTTTTATCGACTTTTTGTTTAGCCTCTGACCCTGAACATCTTAAGAAATCAGCTAACACTTTGAGGGGAGAAACCTGTTGAGCAATGGTTCCTCTCTTCTCCCTGGGTCTTGTCCCCTCAAGCCTGTTCCCTGATGTCTATAAAATCCAAATTTTTATTCTATCACTGAGAATGTTCTTAAAGTTCCCTGGGCTTTTCTATCTTTAAAGTGTAACCTTCTGTCTTGAATTTTCTAATTTGAGCCTTACCCAAAATTCAGCACAGTCCCTGAGGATAAAAGTTCTCCACAGAAAGTTGTGCTTCCTTCTCTCAGGGCTCTAGGATCTTCAAGTCCTCGTTGCCTTAGCAGCTATGAGGTACCTTCAAAATAAGGTTTATTACTTTTCTTTTTTGCACTTTTCTTCGCTTCTCTTATTCTCTCTCTTTCTTGCCTGACCTCCCTCTCTTCTTCTTTCTGCCTTACTGCTTTTCATCTGGTTATCACTAGGAGTGTTGTTCTTCCACTGAACTCCAGCAACTGACCAGCTATATAATACTGATCTATCTTATAGATGTTTTAATCAAAATCATATTAAGTGAGCATTTGAAGTACTTTAATCAGTGCTCCTTTGAAAAGCTAATTTCCTATGTCAATAGCATAGACATAATTTAATACCAATAGACTGTTTCCACTACATAAATACTTCTTTGTCAAACATGTGAAGTAGATTTGATATTTTATAGACTATAATAGTGCATATAGCACTATGCAGTATGAAATTTTATAAAATTCTCAGTTTATCAACCCCATTTCTGATGCTTACAGAAACTTGATCTTGTTAATTCAAGGCAATCAATCATTTCGGCTTTAAGATTTGGATTTAGGAATGGCTAAAAGCTTAGTTATATTCAGATTTCTTTCATTCAGTATTCTCCCTGTGTTTTCTCAGTATTCCCATGTACTGTGATATATGCACACACACACACACATACAGTTAGCAGGGTGTCCACCACATGAACATAATGTGCTAGTGATGACCACATCTCTTTTTTTTTTAGCACAGTCAATTCATGGTGATAAATCTGGGGAGCTGAGAGAGCCATCCCTGCTGACTGATCCTCCAACCTCAACCCATATTATCACTGCTGATCTAAGTTGCAGACTTCCCATTGATCAGTTCCCACTTTGTCCATCTATTTTTACATTCTCAGATCTAGAGTTTCCTTGCCTTTTGCCCCTACAGCTCAGTAGCTCTCGATTCTGAGCAGTCTTTTATGCCCTGGGATGAATGAATATTTGAGGCATTCAATGAGGTTGGCTATATGATTCTCTCTCTCTCTCTCTACCTATGATAACACTGTGTTGACCCCATTTTGAATGGGTAATCTGAAATTACCTCCTGCCAGAAACTCAAATCAGTAAAGGGAATAAATTTTGCTCATAGTTTCAGAATTACCTAGAGGTTTGTGTTAATTCTCTTTGATTGATTTTCTAAAACAGAGGCCAGACAGCAGGGAGTTATCTCTGTTTTCCTTTCCCAGATATATTAACTTTCAGGATAGGTTCTTGCTCTGCAACTGTACAGTGGGAAAAACTGTATGTCATTATATGTTTTAGTCTATGTTATATGATACGAGGTTTGTGCTGCAATGCCCTCAAGCTTTGATTTGGATTTGCAAGGACAAGTTTTTGATTGCCAGATCCCTTTTTCTTTCTCATGCTATTGTGTTCTAAAAGAAAAATTGCTTTGATTTTAATCTACAGTCCCTGTTAGTAGTTTGAGAAATAGCCTCAATATTTAACTACTTTCTTTTAGACTGTATCTGCCCTCTCTGTAGCAATAAATGCTAATCTGACTTGGTAGTGAACTGTACCAAAATTTATGTGCCAGGGAGGGCCAAGAGAAAACGCCCCTGACAAAACCTGCCAGAACTGTGCTGGTGAGCTGGGCAATAGCATTATTGGGAGGATTGGTGGTTTCTTTCTGCAAGACATGGCTCATGGTAAGTAAGGTCGTAAATACTAATGGGCTTGGAGAGGCTCCATGTTAATAGGAAGCAAGTGACAGCATGTAACCATCAGAATTCAGGAGATCATAATTACCATAACCAAATGACCAACCAAGAGTGCTTGATCCACAGTGAGTTGTGGAGCTGGTTAATAGGGCATGGTGTCTTTGAGACAAGAGAGAAGAGCAGGCAAGAGGATTCTGTGGTGATGGTGGAATAGGAAGTACAGGAAGTGGGAAGTACCGTCTCTGTCTACATCACCATTGTTCTGTCAGAATCTGTCTGATATAACTATTTCAGAACTCTGAAGTTTAACGAAGGTGTGTGACTTCCAGGGGAAGTATCATACAGTGAATCATAATTGATTTCAGTCAATTCAGCCCTTACCCCTTTACAGCTTCATGTTATCAAGTTACTAAGTCACACCTGACTCTTTTGTGGCCCTATAGATTGTAGCCTGCCAGGCTCCTCTGTCCATGGGATATCTTAGGAAGAATACGGGAGTGGGTTTCCATTTCCTGCTCCAGGGGATCTTCCTGACTCAGGGATTGAACCCATATCTCCTGCACTGGCAGGCGGATTCTTTACCAGTGAGCCACCTGGGAAGCCTCTCCAGCTCCAGACACCCAGCTCCAGACACCGAGCTCCAGACACCCAGCTCCCTAGCAGGCAGCCTTGCATACGTTCCTACAGCAGCAGGCACTCTGATTATGGGAGCTAGAGGGGGCACCAAGAATCCTTTCCTCCAACAATCAGGGATTTGTGCTGCAAAGATGCAGACTTAGAAGCAGACAGCCAGAGTCCTGAATCTGGTTAAGTCCACTGTGAACTCTCCAGAATCTTGGCTAATGTTCAGTCACAATAGGTTTACTGGATCCTTGGATCCACACAGTGATCACTTCCTTATCTCTGATGTATATTTGGTATTTATATACTTGAAAATTAGAATAACATTCACATAAAGGCCCTAATTTATTCTGGAGTAGAGACGTAGTGGGAAAGACCAAGCAGAATTCTCTAAAAAGTACCCCTTCACACACACACACACACACACACACACACGCACACACACACAACCAAGACATAAACCAGAAACAGTATTATTTCTTAGGGGAGATTAGGCTTAAGTAATAACAGTGATAATAACACTCAAATAATGAAGAAGCATTACTGGGGAGAATGGTGATCCCGACCACATCTGCATTTACTTTACTAGAATGCCCCCTGCAGAAATAGAATGCATCCTGTAGAGTAACGTACATGTTTAAGACACATGTACTCCAGAACATGGAAGATAAACCTTACAAAAATTCTGGGACCTGATATAGCAGTGAATTTTTACCCTTTAGAGGTGGGCTTCCCTGGTGGTTCAGATAGTAAAGAATCTGCCTGCAATGCAGGAGACCTGGGTTTGATCACTGGGTCAGGAAGATCCCCTGGAGAATAGTGGCAACCCACTCCAGTATTCTTGCCTGGAGAATCCCATGGACAGAGGAGCCTGCTGGGCTATAGCCCATGGGGTCAGAAAGAGTCAGATATGACTGAGCGACTAACATTCATTTTCATCTTTGGAAGCAGGCCAGGACATTACTTCCAAAATGAAAGACAAATATTTGCACTTTTGAAACACCTACCACGAAATAGGAAGCACAGCAATTGGGAGGCCTCTTTGTGTTCTGGAAGCATCACATTCAACACCTAGTGGCACTAATATGACCCATTAACTAGACGGCACAGAAGGCTGCGAGCTTTAAGTCAGGGCAGAGAAGAAGAGGTTTTGCAGCATGTTCTGGCAATTTTCTAACAACTCTCTTTCCTTTCAGTTGTCCTCTTCCCTCTCTCAGATATATTGCTTCAAAATACACATGTGATAACTTGCTTTGTATAATATTCAAAATAATTATAAACCTTTCATGTCCCTTCAAGACCTGGCTCCCACTGCTCTATCCAAGAGTCTCTGACTGCTTCCACTTCCTGTCCTGCACTGTGACCGTACCACACGCACACACACTCTACCCATGACCAGCTCTTAGATTTCTCAACATGCTATACTGCTCACAGGTGCGAGTTCTTCTGTTTGCAACTATTAATATGTTTAACTGATATCGTTTTCATTTCCAGCTCTTTGAACAATTACTTACCTTGTATTTCTAGCACAATTTAGGTTAATTCCTTCTTGGTAAATTTTTCTAACCTCCCTCCTAATACTTCCCATCTTGCTTAACTAATAGCCTAATTCAGTTAACATATGTCAGCTCTCATTAAATACACCTGAAGCATTTATCATGAAGTATGTTAATTGGCTCTTCACTTTTTTGTCTCTAGGTTATAAGATCCCTTGAAAGGGTAGAGACAATGATTTACTCACCTTATACTCCCAGCACTTCTCATGGTGCTTGCTGGGAGAAACGCTATTACTTAATAAATTATTTAACAAACCATAAGTGATACCCTAAGTGTTGCAAATATTTTGTTGAAATTCTCTCTCCTAAGGTAAAGCAAATTCCCTTTAGCCTCTTTTCAAAAGCTTATATCTTTCCATTTTAGCTGAAATTGCATTCTATGTCAAGGATATCACTTCCTTAATAGCTCCCTCTGTGAAGGATACACTTCTAACCAACTCTCCACAAGCCACAGGGCACTGACATATTCCAAACATTGTTTTTTTTTTTTTTTACTTTTCAGATGAGTTATTCTACCTGTTGGCACAGCTTTGAATCTTACAGAATACTACTTAATAATGTCTTTTTGTCATAAATTACTGATTTCTAATTTACATCCTCACATTCAGCAAAGTCAAATTTTCCCACAACTGCAAACATAATGGCAATTCTAATGTCCATATAAATGACAAGTCAAAGAGCCCAACCTCATTTCATGGGCTCAATTCAAAGGTATTTTATTTGCATTCCATTTTAGCTATGTCCTCTGACATCCATCTCACAGAACCCAGATGTGTTCCATGTTATAAATATTAATTTAAAGATCAAGGTCTCTTAATTTAATCCCCTGTTCTTTCAGTTCTTTCATACTCCTACTTCCAGTAACCACACTCCTTGATCTCATTATGTTCTTGACTTCTTTTTCCTTTCCATTTAAACTTGGTTGATCAAAGTTCCTTTTAGATTCATTTCTTTCGATAATAAGTCTGGATTCAAAACGAATAACTTCATTAGTCAGGAGTTCCTTATTTGAAATATTAGATATTGAAAACAGATGATTTAAATCAAAACAGGAATTTCTTGAATTATCTGTAGATAGGTCATGAGATCAGAACTAGAGACGGAGAAGCAGGTCCCATATACTATGCACCCATGACCACAGCCAACAATATCCCACCTGCATGCTCTACTGAAGACTCCTTGTTCAGCACTAGTAAGTACTAGATGAATTGACTTGTACTGAAAACAGAGCTTCACTGTAAACTAAATATCACTACTGATATTTCTGTCATTGTGTGCTGTAACTAGATTCTTTTACAGTACTTTTGCAACATCAAAAGTTTTTCTGTTGTTTCCTAATAAATTTTGTTGTTAAAAATCAAAATCCAAGACAGGTATATCTGATCGGATGAGGCTCACTGGGCTTTTTCTTGCCCTATTAAAAAGGGATTCTGAGATATTGAATAATAACTGTTTTCAGCTTGCATAATTGGAGCTAGTTTTCATCTGTCATCAAAACTCATAAATTGCTCACTCAGAATATATCCAAAAAGGCCAAGTGCTAGTTTGAGCTTACAATTCAAAGGAGTATCTTTTATATTCTCTGGTGAAACCATTTTTGCCCTTGGGCATAAAAGTTCTAAAGCAGCAAATAACTCAAATATGGAGATGAGAAGAAACATTTTTGTAAATTGAAAAGTTTGATGAAATCATAATATATATTCTTTCCTCTTCTCCACTTTTTTAGCAGCAAATTTAGTCCACATTTCTAAACCCAGATTTAAATCTGTTTGAACTAATTCTCTAATCTTATTCCTTTCTAGTATTCAAATATCTTGTTAAACCATTTGATAGCACCAGTAAATTATTTTTGACCATCTGTATTAGAATAGACCATAATACGCTAGGATAAAATAATCTTACTGTCTCAGTTACTTAACAGAGAGAATGTTTCTTCTCATTCCTACTATAGACACAATGCTTGATGAGGTGGAGAGATCAGAAGGGACACCACTGTAAAAATCACTTAGAACCACATATGACAGAAGCACCACTGAAACCTGAATCTTGCTCAGTTGCAACACAGGGCGAGATAAAGCTGAGAGGGAGATGGGAGGGGGGATCGGGATGGGGAATAAGTGTAAATCTATGGCTGATTCATATCAATGTATGACAAGACCCACTGAAATGTTGTGAAGTAATTAGCCTCCAACTAATAAAAAAATTAAAAAAAAAAAAAAGAACTCAATAAATGTTACCACCCTTTATTAACCTAAATACTTGTGCTAACCATACCTGTTTCATAGAGACTTTTGGAGATTAAATAATAAAATAAATGAAAACATCAAAAAAAAAAAAAAAAAGCTGAAGGGCAGTGCTAACGTTCATTACTTTCTCTCTTTGCCCTTCGGCTAGATGCCATCATATCATATCATCTTAACTACCTAACTACAAGAGGGTGAGAAAATGTAGGGCAATAGAATGTTTAGAAAGCACCAATCTATTACACAATTTATTCTCCTAGACAAAAATACCTCTCAAAATTCAACTGCTGACAAGATTTCCCATGTCTAGTATGCTTCAGGGAAAATCCACGTAAGGGTGAATGCTCTAGCAGTTCAGTTTGTACTGGTGGCACCGTAACATCTAGAGTCATCTTTTTGTAAGGGTTAACTGTTTTCTCCTGAGACAACTGGTCACAGGGAATGTCTTACAAGGAACTGACAATACTGACAAAATAAGCACACACAGAATGTGAAACACCTGCTGGGGGATTTATTTTTATTATTGTGGCCCCTAGAGGGGATTCCTTAACATTCCAAAGAACAATGATACCCCCAGTGACTTCACTAAACTGGTTACTCTCTAAACTATGTTGGAACTAAGCTCCCACACTCTGGCATATATGAAACTTGCAGAAGAGTCTAAATTATCGGCTTTGTCAGTTCTCTAGGTACTAACAGCCTCTGGGCCCTAGGGATTCTGCTATGTCCACTGAAATCAGGGTGACTTTTTGGATTATAGCATATTCTCCTAACACTCACTCTACAGAAAACAGGGCAAGAAAGCACTGTTTTAAAAGATACTGCTGCTGCTGCTAAGTCGCTTCAGTAGTGTCCGACTCTGAGCGATCCCATAGACGGCAGCCCACCAGGCTCCCCCGTCCCTGGGATTCTCCAGGCAAGAACACTGGAGTGGGTTGCCATTTCCTTCTCCAATGCATGAAAGTGAAAAGTGAAAGTGAAGTCACTCAGTTGTGTCTGACTGTTAGTGACCCTATGGACTGCAGCCTACCATGCTCCTCCATCCATGGGATTTTCCAGGCAAGAGTACTGGAGTGGGATGCCATTGCCTTCTCCATTTAAAAGATACTAGCATGTTTTGATGCTGTTCTTAGTGAGAGAACAGCATCGAAACATGTATGTTATCTATGGTGAAACAGATCACCAGCCCAGGTTGGATGCATGAGACAAGTGCTCAAGGCTGGTGCACTGGGAAGACCCAGAGGGATCGGTTAGAGAGGGAGGCAGGAAGGGGGATCGGGATGGGGAATACATGTAAATCCATGGCTGATTCATGTCAATGTATGACAAAAACCACTACAATATTGTAAGGTAATTAGCCTCCAACTAATAAAAATAAATGAAAAAAAATAATAATAATAAAAAAAAATAAAATAAAAAAATAAAAGATACTAGCACTTCATTAATCAAAAAATTTCATAATGCCGTAGTATTTTTAGGACATCTTTACCTGCCTTGTTTCTTAGAAGTAATTAAGGAATGGGTGTTTAGTTCTACATGATTTGCACACTCTAATATGCCTATCTACCTCACTCACTGAAAATTTTCCTTGTTATTTCAATAAATCTCTGGCATCATAGAGAACGACATGGATTCATGGACAAAAGCAAGGAACCTGCAGCCCAGCTGTAAGCCCCAGTTCTGCTGCTTACTTTCAGTTCCCTGCTCTCCTTCCCCTACCTGTGCAGTCAAGGATAAAAATCCTATTTACCTGATATGTATGTTGTAAAAAAATAAATGAATTAATCCAGGTATAACATTTAAAACAGAGCTTGGAACATATGGAATATACAGAGGTATCAATAAAAATAAATATCTAAAATTTATCATACGCCCCTATTGAGTCCACGATTTATACAAAAAACCAGGCCAAAAATTAGAAAGACTTCAAATTGCCCAAATTAGTTGTTTTAGTAATCCCTAAGACACAAGATGAACCCTGCATACACATCTGTAATTTGGTTTGAATGTCAAAACTAGTGATGATGCAAAAACCTCAGGAGATTATTCACAAAGTAAGGCTTTGAGAGAGCAGAGATGCCCCCAAGCAGGTCGAAAAATGGCTTGAGAGAGCAGGGAGTGGCGATCAGTTTGGGGTTTTATGGTGATTAAGTGATGGGGTTATAATGATGACTCCCTAACATGGCTAGGGTTTATGTGTTTTGAATATTCTACCAGTTCCAAAGAAGGAAACACCTGGGCTGTTTTAACAGTATTCCCAGATAGAGAGCAACAGTGAATTTGGGAAGGGTGGGGCTTGAAAGCTGTCAGTAGTCAAATAAAAAAAAAAGACTCTTCATGACATTAGTATAATGAATTTAGGACTTTGTGTAAGTAGAAGCAGCATAGATATATTTTCACCAATATATGTTCTCTGTAGCTTATTACTATAAATATAATAATAATAAATGTTATATACTATTTATTAAGTAACCTATTTTGCCTCAGCCACTGTGCTCTTAAAGAAATTCCACAGGATGGTTCATATGATAGACATAAAAATCAAAGTTTAAAGAAATTAAGCCATTTGCCTGAATTAATACTACCTTAAAGTCAATGAAAGAAGAATGCAGAATAAAGTAGTCTGTCAGAGTTCAAAGCCTCTAACCTTGTTAGTGTGACATAATGCTTTTCTGGTAAACATACTACATTCAGTTCTGAAACTATAATCCATGAAAAACAAAAAAAATCTGGGCTAAGACAGTCAAAAATTATTGAGGTTAGTAAAGAGAACCAAAAGGCAACACTTTTATTTGCATGCAAGTTTAAATGAAAATAATAATTAACTAATAGTAATAATAGTGGTCACTTGGGTTGACTTATAGGGAATTTACATTTAAATCCTTAACTGTTGAGTTAGAAATAGCTCTTAACAATTGCTGGAGAAAAACCAAACATATTTAATTTAAACCTTTAACATCATATCAATTTTCTTACAGATGGTTATTTTTCAGCTATTTAAGATAAGTATCACATACTTATTTAATGATGTTATTTTTCTTTTTCTTCTAGCAGAAGAGTTCCTTTGTCAAAATTCAGTTCTCTGCATGCTTTGTAAGACATTTAATCTAAGGTAAAATACATCAAGTTTAACAAAATCCAAATGTATCTTATTTAAAATAAAATGTTCTTTTATTATAGGAGAAAAAATCACATTTCTTAAATTGTCAAAAACTCTTCTCAAATGGTTAAAATATTATAGTGTCTATGACAAGCAACTAATAATAATAAACTACATGAAAGGGATCTCTGAATTCATGAACTGCTCAACAGATTCTCCTTATCATTTTGATAGGATTCTAGGAACAGTTTCTAAAATAATTTCACACTAAAATGCACAGTTTATTACCAAGTTTATAAATTTCCTTATTGGACAATATAATGAAGAAGGAAACTTCAATAGCTAAAAATCATCTCTAAGGACTGAGAAGGCATTTTATTCACTACTTAACAACACATAATGGCTGTTTAAAAGTGACAAGGGTGGGTGGGAGTAACGCCAACTCTGGGGTCAATGAAATGTATAAATTCTTAATAATACGCGTTCTATTTCATTGTGTCACAAATTCTGAATGTATTATCTTGTATTCAATAATTTCAAGTACAAGTCTACAAGGATTTATCACTTCTTTTTGTGTAAGTCATGATATGAGCTAGGTTTTCAAGCCAAAAAAATGTATCTAGAATAGTGATGATTTAATTTTATCAACACATGATTTTGTTTTCCAGTTCTCTTCAAATTTTAGACAAAGTAAAACACACTAGTTTATAGGTATTATTTCTTTTTTATCTGTATTATAATAATTATTTTTGAATGTCCAATTTAACTGTCTTAAACTCTCCAGAAATATTTTATAAAAATATGAAAAGACATACTATGATGCTATTGTATAGGGAGTGCAGCATTCATGTGCAATGCAAATTAGTTTTTCTTATTCCTCTAGAACTGAATTCCTGACACTGCTTAAAAAACCAAATCAAAGGTCTGTGTATCTTATCACTTACATATTATGAGGCTTTATTATACTTGATAACCTCATAATCAATTATAAATTGGTCAAATATGTGCATAAGGATTGAAAAATAATAATAAAATGGAGTTTTCATGGACACCTTAAAGTAATTTTTCTGTTGGTTTATTAACATAAATTAATGTGAGGACAAAATTTTTGCCAAACAGTGGTTTCTGCTGAGATATAAAAATTATTTCATGCAAAGAAATTGGGATACATAGTAACTTACTTTGATGCTAAGACCTTTAAGCAAATTTGAACTAAGAAAGTTATGAACTTCAATCATATTTATTAATATGTAGAAGTTTAAAGTTTTACTCAAAAGATTTGGCTTATAGTATGTGGTATAATAGTCTTCTATTTAAAAAATAATTTCTAACATACCAAAACATACCAACAGAAATACCAAAAGAAATACTAAAGGAAATAACATACCAAAAGAAATAACTGCTTCAGTTCTTAAATAAAAGGGAAGTTTCGCATAAATTTAATGAGATAGTATTAATAGTACAAAAATACCTAACTTTAGGTTAAAAGACATTTAATTCAATTTCAGTTTAGTTTAAAATTTGTTATTAATTATAAATAGTAAGTTAAAAACTAAAATAACAAAACAATGCGTGAAAAGATAAGGATTTCAATTCTTTCTCTCTGCTAGTAAGAATTTGATAGAGACAAATTTTCTGGCTTCACTGGACCTCATGTTGCCAGTCTGTAAACATGACTTACTGATACAAATGATATCTGAGTTCATTTGAGGGTTTAAATTCTGTCATTTAATTGTCCAATTACAAATTTTTACACAGTTCTATTAATAACTTTTAAGGCTGTTTAGCTAAATATCTAAGTATGTAGGCTATATTTAATGTTAATATTTATATATATTTTTTAAATTTTTGAATAAAACTCCTGAAGAAACAAATGAAATCACATTTTGTATGTTCTTTAGAAGGCTATATATAATCAAAAGTTTGTTGTGGGATCAAATAAATATGGTTTCCTCCCTCAGTTATTAATCATTTTATCCAAGAAACATTGAGTTATTTACTGTTTGCCACTTAATGTGCTTGAGTCTGAGGATAAAAGAGGAAAGAACAGGAAAATTTTCTCAAAATAAGAAACACAGTCACAATGTCACTCGTAGGAATTGTGGTAAATTAGGGTTGGGGAATTTTGCCTAGTAGATAAGTTAAACTTCTTTCAGATATGGCTTAATATCACTTTAGAAAGATGTCTACTTTCCAATTCCTGGAACCTTTGCATATGTTACATCACACAGCAAAGGTGAATTCAGGTTGCAGATGGAATTAAGATTGCTAATCAAGTGAAAGTAAAATAGTGACATTCTCCTTGATTATCTGAGTAGGCCTGAAGTAATTAGAAGAGTCCTTAGAAGTGGGATCAGGAGGCAGAATGAGTCAGAGCCAGATGTGGCCAACCATTGCTGGCTCCAAACATGGAAGGGTGCTGTGGACCAAGGAATGCAGATGGCCGCTAGCAACACAAAAGGCAAGGAATGGATTCTCCCTCAGAGCCTCCAGAAGCAACAAAGGCCCGCTTATTCCTTGATTTTTGCCCAGTATAAGTAAGATCAATTTCAGATCCTGACCTCTAGGACAGAAAGATAATAAAGCTTATTTAGATAAGATATTTAGAAAGATAATAAGGCTTATAAAGACGCTTACTCCTTGGAAGAAAAGTTATAACCAACCTAGACAGCATATTAAAAAACAGAGTCATTACTTTCCCAAGAAAGGTCCCTCTAGTCGAAGCTATGGTTTTTCCAGTAGTCATGTATGGATGTGAGAATTGGACTATAAAGAAAGCTGAGCACCAAAGAATTGATGCTTTTGAACTGTGGTGTTGTAGAAGTCTCTTGAGAGTCCCTTGGACAGCAAAGAGATCCAACCAGTTCATCCTAAAGGTAATCAGTCTTGAATATTCATTGGAATGAATGAATGAATGGAGAGGGTAAGATGACTGGAAAGAGTAACATGGAAACTAATATTTCCATATGTAAAATAGACTGCCAACGGGAATTTGCTGTATGGCTCAGGAAACTCAAACGGGGGCTCTTTATGAACCTAGAGGGGTGGGATGGGGAGGGAGATGGGAGCGAGGTTACAAAGGGAGGGGATATATGGCCATATACCTATGGCTGATTCATGTTGAGGTGTGACAGAAAACAACAAAATTCTGTAAAGCAATTATCTTTCAATTAAAAATAAAAAAAAATTAAAAAAAAAGAATGCTGAAGTGGGTTGCCATACCCTCCTCCAAGGGGACCTTCTGGATGCAGGGATTTAACCCATGTCTCTTACGTCTCCTGCATTAGCAGGCGAATTCTTTACCAGTAGTGCCACCTGAGAAACCCAATAGCTGTCTTTAGGGACTCAGGAATCATGAGGTGAGAAAGATATTAGAAGTTACACAACCACATTGCAGAAACCAAGATTCATATATCTCTTTCTCTCTTTCCTTTTTTTTTTTTTTTTTACTCTTTCACACACTAACATCCTCAGCCAGTTGGTTGGGAAGTCTAGACTACATCTCTTCCCAGGAAGTACAGGTAATCTGACATTGACACCAGCCTCTCAGCTGATAGTCAGTGGCTCATTGCACTGAGACCATGTCCATTATCTTTTACCTGCCTCATTAAACATCATTTGAATAAAATTCACATCCAGTGAAATACATGTCTCAAGTCTAATTTAGATACATCTGACATATACATACCACTATATCATATATTATAATCAACCCCAGAAAACATTTTATGTGTTTTCTTCTAGAATTGTTATCTCTCATTTTAAATATAAGGCTTTATATTCAGGTTTAGCCCATTTTGAAGTAACCTTTGCATATGGTGCGAGGGACAGATAAAGTTTTTTTTGTTCCCTCAAAGTACTTGTTTCTTCATTCTTAAAACTTCTGACAGAATTCCACTACAATTCCAGTCACTCTTTTTTATGGGCTTTAATAGTCATTCTTAAAGAGATGGGAATACCAGATCACATGACATGCCTCCTGAGAAATCTGTATGCAGGTCAAGAAGCAACAGTTAGAACTGGACATGGAACAACAGACTGGTTCCAAATCGGGAAAGGAATACGTCAAGGCTGTATGTTATCACCCTGCTTATTTAACTTATATGCAGAGTACATCATGAGAAACGCAGGGCTGGATGAAGCACAAGCTGAAATCAAGATTGCTGGGAGGAATATTAATAACCACAGATATGTAGATGATAGCACCCTTATGGCAGAAAGCAAAGAAAAACTAAAGAGCCTCTTGATGAAAGTGAAACAGTGAAAAAGTTGGCTTAAAGCTCAACATTCAGAAAACTAAGATCATGGCATCTTGCCCCATCACTTCATGGCAAATAGATGGGGAAACAATGGAAACAGTGGCAGACTTTATTTTTGGGGGCTCCAAAATCACTGCAGATGGTGACTTCAGCCATGAAATTAAAAGATGCTTGCTCCTTGGAAGAAAAGTTATGACCAACCTAGACAGCATATTAAAAAACAGAGACATTACTTTGCCAACAAAGGTCTGTCTAGTCAAAGCTGTTTTTTCCAGTAATGTATGGATATGAGAGTTGGGCTATAAAGAAAGCTGAGAACCAGAGAATTGACACTTTTGAACTGTGGTGTTGGAGAAGACTCTTGAGAGTCCCTTGGACTGCAAGGAGATCCAACCAGTTCATCCTAAGGGAAATCAACCCTGAATATTTATTGGAAGAACTGCTGCTGAAGCTGAACCTGCAATACTTTGGCCACCTGATGTGAAGAACTGACTCATTTGAAAAGACCCCAATGCTGGGAAAGATTGAAGGCAGGAGGAGAAGGCGACAACAGAGGATGCGATGGCTGGATGGCATCACCAACTCAATGGACATGATTTTGAACAGACTCTGGGAGTTGGTGATGGACAGGGAGGCCTGGCATTTTGCAGTCCATGGGGTTGCAAAAAGTCAGACTAGACTGAGCAACTGAACTGAACTGAGTTGTCATTTTATTATCTCTCTCTATATATATAATTTTATAATTTATGCATATTATATATACTTATATAGAATTATATAACTTTATATAAACAAATGATTATATAATCATATTATCTATTCAATTATGATAATATATATGTTGATATACATGTAATTGTATTATAAAAATTATGTACATATTATAATACATGTATATAAGCTTATCAAGTTTTTTAACTTTTCAAGCAGCCACTATCAACACATTATTTTTATGGTCCATTTTTTTCCCTCTTTTCTTCTTCAATCACAGGTCTATCACTTGATATATTCCCATGAATCACTGCTCAACTCTAATAGCTTATTTACTATAAGCTCTAAAGCTCCAGTCTGCAAATTGGGACCTATTTTTTTGGTTAAATCTAGGCTCCTTCTCCCCAGAGTTTAGTGGCTTCAAGATAACTTTGTTCTCCTTTTTCTTATTAACTTCTGTCCTCTAGTATATCTCATGGCCCTGTCACTGCCTAACTTTAGAACTCTCCCAGTTTCAAATGACATAAGCTGTTGACAATATTATGGAAATGTCATCTTTGGGCTGAGAGGATTTGACTGAGAAGTAAACTTTATTTCCCTACAGTAAAGAATCTACCTGCAATGCAGGAGACCCAGGTTTGATCCCTGGGTCAGGAAGATCTCCTGGAGAAGGGAATGGTAACCCACTCCAGTATTCTTGCCTGGAGAATCCCATGGACAGAGAAGCCTGGCAGGCTGCAGTCCATGAGGTCACAAAGATTCATCCATGAGGTCACAAAGATTCAGACATGAGTGAGTGACTAAAAGCACACATGTGCGAGTGTGCGCGAACACACACACGATCTCCTATAGAGCTCCAGGGGAACCTCCTAAAGCCTGATGCTTAGGCAGTTAATAGGGATAGTATGTTGCGGTGGTAAACTGGTAAAGTTTCAACCCAAGTTTTTGAGTTACAATAGGGGAGGAGGGACTGGTGTTCCCCAGTCATGAATGCCGATTTAGAAGGAATGAATAGCTGTAAGCTGGAGACCTGTCCATTAACTTCTATAAATAACACCAATAGAGGTGTGAATGCCTACCTCCACTATGCAATTTAAAAGCCCTGCAACTAAAGGACCAGAATGCCTGTCTTGGATTCCAATGCCTAGTCCTACCAGATGCTGTGCACTGTCGAAGATGCTGAAACACTGCACTTGCTTCTGCCACTGTCTTTACTTTCCCCCTGATTAACTTTCGTCCAGCCAACCCTCTGTTGTAGGCTGTTTGGTCACTCTTTATCACTCCCTTGATAAGGATTTTTTTTTTTTACTATTATAATAGTTATTTCATTAGATCAGGCAAATAGCTAGATATGATCAGAGAAAAGGGGACACAGGCAAGATGGCAGGAAATCATACAACTTGAGAACAACAGGAATCCCTAGGCATATAAAGAAAAGCAGGAACCTCTGGCCTGACAGGAAACCATTTATCTTGAGATGATAAGAGTCCTGAGTGAATGAATGTGTGTGTGCTCAGTTGTGTCCAGCTCTTTGTGACCATGGACTGTAGGCCACCAGGCTCCTCTATCCATGGAATTTTCCAGGCAAGAATATTGGAGTGGGTGGCCATTTCCTACTGCAGGGGATCTTGCAGATCCAGGGATCAAACCCACATCTCTCCTGTTTCCTGCACTGACAAGCAAATTCTTTACCACTGGGCCACCTCAGTTAGAATGCTAGAGGCAAATCTCTGGTGTCTGAATCTAACCTTTTGTTCATTATGCCCTCATTACAGTAAAATTAGCCTTCCATATAAGAAGTACCTAATATGTACTGATGAATTGACACTTCTGATCAAGACTAAAGAAGGACAAAAATCCCACTTCCCCTTGGGAAGGTGGAGCTGGGATAAAAATCAGGAAATTCCACCCCCAAACCCTCCCTCCTCAATGAGCATTCTGTCTACTTTTACAGCCCATATAACCAGCTTGCCAAAGAAACTTGGGGTGGTCACTCACCTCAGTCTGCCCGCTCTCCCCTCCACAGTGTAATATTGCTTAATAAATCCTTACTTTACTTTATTGATGAAGAATTGATGCTTTTGAACTGTGGTGTTGGAGAAGACTCTTGAGAGTCCCTTGGACTGCAAGGAGATTCAACCAGTCCATCCTAAAGGAAATCAGTCCTGAATATTCATTGGAAGGACTGATGCTGAAGCTGAAACTCCAATACTTTGATCACATGATGTGAAGAACTGACTCATTGGAAAAGACCCCGATGCTGGGAAAGATTGAAGGGTGGAGGAGAAGGGGACGACAGAAGATGAGAAGGTTGGATGGCATCACCAATGTGATAGACATGAGTTTGAGTAGGCTCCAGGAGTTGGGGATGGGCAGGGAAGCCTGGCATGCTGCAGTCCACGGGGTTGCAAAAGAGTTGGACACGACTAAGCGACTGAACTGAACTTACTTTACTGACCTCTGTGTCTTGTCTATGAATCTTTTCTGCAACAAAACAAGAACTTACTCTCTGGTAACACTTTGATATTATTCTCAGATATTTAAAGAAAAACTACCCGTTTTTAATTGTTTCATTTCCCCTTCCTCCACTCTTACATAATATTGATGTACACGCTTAAGTAAATGGAACCATAGCACAGAGGAATACAGTGTAATGCAATATTTCAAATAGTGAAAGTAACAAACTCATCTTAATAGTCCAAAAGCATCCAATAACATTTACAGGGCACCTACTCTATACATCAGGTGAATCCCCAAGGGAGGCATAGCCATTGTTTGAGAGAAAGTGTTTTAAACATAACTTTTTTTTTTATGAAAGAATCATTTATGATACCTGGCAGTCACTGATAACCATTAAGTTTTATACCATTGAATATGATTTTATTACATTTTGAAAGAATATTTGTGCAGAACATAGAAACCAATTTTTTCTTCTAATGTTCATTTTTTCTTGGATTTAGTCATCACATTTCCTTAAGGAGAATTACCGTTTTCTATTCCTTTTCCACACCATAATGGGTGAAAGAAACTGAAATGTCAAGAATATTACAAAAGTACCTCACACTTGCTTTAGTGCTACAGTTAGCTATTCACATAAATATAATTATAACATAAAATTCTCCATATTTCTTATAT
The DNA here is from genome assembly GCF_910594005.1 of Cervus elaphus. Classification (NCBI taxonomy): domain Eukaryota; kingdom Metazoa; phylum Chordata; class Mammalia; order Artiodactyla; family Cervidae; genus Cervus; species Cervus elaphus. The sequence continues at coordinate 17,628,155 of NC_057833.1, read as the reverse complement.
AAACTCAAGTGTGTAGTAAACTCATAACAAGTAAACAGTTTTTCTCTTATAGTGCAGGTTGGAACCCAACCACTAAGAACTGTGATTTAATGAGCCTAATAGCATAGGTAGAGGTGCATTTTATTTTCACAATGCAATGACTGTGCATCAGAAAACAAAGTTATAATAATAACAGTTATTTTTGTTTGACTTAAGCATGTTTCTCCTCAGTAAAAGATGTGAAAAACAAGTGGAGACAAACAATAGAAAGCAAAGAATGAGCATGTAGAACAACTCTGAATAATGAATACAATGCAAGTAAATGTGATAATGAAACAGCTGAGTACTTATTAAGTTACTGGTAGCTCAGACAGTAAAGAATCTGCCTGCAATCCAAGAGAGCTGTGTTCAGTCTCTAGGTTGGGAAATTCCCTAGAGAAGGAAGAGCTACCCACTCCAGTATTCTTGCCTGAAGAATTCCATGAACAGAGGAACCTGGCAGGCTACAGTCCATGGGGTCCCAGAATTGAACATGACTGAGATACAAACAAAGCTAGTGGAGGTGATGGAATTCTGGTTGAGCTGTTTCAAATCCTGAAAGATGATGCTGTGAAAGTGCTGCACTCAATATGCCAGAAAATTTGCAAAATTCAGCAGTGGCCACAGGACTGGAAAAGTTCAGTTTTCATTCCAATCCCTAAGAAAGGCAATCCCAAAGAATGCTCAAACTACCACACAACTGCACTCATCTCACACACTAGTAAAGTAATGCTCAAAATTCTCCAAGCCAGGCTTCAGCAATACATGAACCATGAAATTCCAGATGTTCAAGTTGGTTTTAGAAAAGGCAGAGGAACCAGAGATCAAATTGCCAACATCCGCTGGATCATCAAAAAAGCAAGAGAGTTCCAGAAAAACATCTATTTCTGCTTTATTGACTATGCAAAAGCCTTTGACTGTGTGGATCAGAATGAACTGTGGTAAATTCTGAAAGAGATGGGAATACCAGACCACCAGACCCACCTCTTGAGAAACCTATATGCAGGTCAGGAAGCAACAGTTAGAACTGGACATGGACCAACAGACTGGTTCCAAATAGGAAAAGGAGTATGTCAAGGCTATATATTGTCACCCTGCTTATTTAACTTATATGCAGAGTACATCATGAGAAACACTAGGATGGAAGAAGCACAAGTTGGAATCAAGATGTCCAATTTATTTCCAAAAATATCAATAATCTCAGATATGCAGATGACACCAGCCTTATGGCAGAAAGTGAAGAGGAACTAAAAAGCCTCCTGATGAAAGTGAAAGAGGAGAGTGAAAAAGTTGGCTTAAAGCTCAACATTCAGAAAAATAAAATCATGGCATCTGGTCCCACCACTTCGTGGGAAATAGATGGGGAAACAGTGGAAGCAGTGTCAGACTTTATTTTTTGGGGGCTCCAAAATCACTGCAGATGGTGATTGCAGCCATGAAGTTTAAAGACACTTACTCCTTGGAAGGAAAGTTATGACCAACCTAGATTGCATATTAAAAAGCAGAGACATTACTTTGCCAACAAAGGTCAGTCTCGTCAAGGCTATGTTTTTTCCAGTGGTCATGTAGGGATGTGAGAGTTGGACTGTGAAGAAAGCTGAGTGCCGAAAAATTGTTGCTTTTTAACTGTGGTATTGGAGAAGACTCTTGAGAGTCCCTTGGACTGCAAGGAGATCCAACCAGTCCATCCTAAAGGAAATCAGTCCTGGGTGTTCATTGGAAGGACTGATGTTGAAGCTGAAACTCCAATACCTTGGCCACCTCATGCGAACATTTGACTCATTGGAAAAGACCCTGATGCTGGGAGGGATTGGGGGCAGGAGGAGAAGGGGACGACAGAGGATGAGACGACTGGATGGCATCACCGACTAGACGGACATGAGTTTGAGTAAACTCTGGGAGTTGGTGATGGACAGGTAGGCCTGGCGTGCTGCGATTCATGGGGTCACAAAGAGTCAGATATGACTCAGCGACTGAAGTAACCTCAACTGAGCAACTAATGCTAATAGATTCTGTATGAAGTATATAAAAATGTAGAAAATGAGAGTAAAACTTGACATGCAACGGAAAATATTTTTTAAGTATTTGCTATCTTCATGTTAAATAGTGTCAAAATATACACATTTTTATGAATTTGGAAAGGAATTTTAAATCACATATCTTTGAGAATTTTGCTCAATGAAACACCAAATTTATTCATACAAATTCTATGCCAGTTGTCTTGAAAAGAGGATGTGTATCTATATTAGGGTTACATATCAATAATGACTATCTACATTTTCTAACAGAATATGTATTTTTAAATATATCTATGTATTCTTTGTATGTTATTTGAAAATCAATACATGAAGACAATAAACCATTAGTTTCTTTTCCAGAATCCAAGTTAAAATTACACGGTTTCAGGTTTGTAATTAACATTTAGCTGGTTTAATGGTTTTAGAAATATATTCAATTAATAAATTACTGACATCTAACATATACTAAGAACTTGTTGTATGTTAGTCACTGCTTAAGTCCTATAGGTATGCATACCTAATTTATATCTCATAATCATCCACAAAGTTATGCATCATTATCCAGATTTACTGATGTAGAAACTGGCACTCAGATTGATCAAGTTAGTAGCACACAGCAAATAGACAATCTAGTTCTAATCAAGGTCTCTGAACCTCAGGCCATCTGAGGGGGAGAGAAGAAGAGCTGTCCTACAGATATCCATAAACTGGTGGCTCCCATTTAAATCATCTTGTGTTTAGGACAATAGAATGACTTGGCCTAAGTTTAATTATTGGCTGTTGGTATATAATTAAATCACATCCGTTCTTATTTTTCTTCTAATCTGCTTCCCAGTGTCTAACAGTCACCACTGAAGAACACAAACAGGTAAGACCAATTATATGATTGATACCCTGGTCTGAGCACTAACCCTCAGCAACTCAATGTTCTGTGACAGAAAAGCTCTGGCATTTCACCTGGGCAATCTCTGAGCCCACTGCTTTTCCATGCATCCATTATAAACTATTATAAACTAAACCAGCTGTTTGAGTTAATTTCCTTTTTGCTGATATTTTCAGGGGGTTGAGAAATCTGTCACCTAGAGTTGAGAGCCTCTGTCTACTTCTTGAGAACCCTATGCTGGTTTTCTTTTCCCATCTACCCCTCTACTATGTGTTACCCTATGCTCATTTTATAGTTCCCAGAAATCCCCACTTCTGCAGGTTAAGCTGCAATCACTCCTACTTCTACACAGAACTGATTTTTTTTTTAATCTCCTTTATAAAAACCACAAAATTTCTTTAAAGCAGGAGGAAGAGCTGAACTAAAAAGTGTTTCATTCAGAATATAAGTGACCTAAATGAAGATGGCACTATCTCAATATCTTATTCTTGGGCATAAGTGGGAACTCTAACTAAATTTACAGTTTATTTCTTTTTTCCTCCTGACTTCAGTGGGGTTAGCTAGTTTGGAACGTACATATATGCAGATATTTGCATTTACCATAGTACTTAGACATCACAAACCACTTAAACTCATAAAGGCTTTGGCACTCTCTAAACTGGAAAGCCCTCTGTCCTTAGCTGCCTCCTCTAGTCCCAGGGTGCTGATTTTAAATTAATGAAGAAATATGATTTTCTGGTTAGCTTTTACAATTTCCAAACTCTAAAGTACATATACATATAATTCAAAGCTTTTTGATCTTGACCTTTCTGGAAGCAAAGCTGGTATTTAATTATACAGTGGGTCTAAAGTCTAGAGGTTAACTTGTACTATTTTCTTTTGTACCAGTTTATAGATGTCTGATTTACTAGGTACATTTATTTTAAAAATTTTTAGATTTCTTTTGTTTTATCCATTACATTATATTCAATTTTTTCTTAAATTTCTAAAGAACCCAATGATGAGATAATAAAATAGTTTAATATAAAGTATCTTTTCATTAGTTATAAGTTTAATTTCACATTTCTTTTTTTAACTGAAAAATACTTATAAAATCAGTTCAGTTACTCAGTTGTGTCTGACTCTTTGTGACCACATGGACTGCAGCATGCCAGGCTTCCCTGTCCATCACCAACTTCCAGAGCTTGTTCAAAATCATGTCCATCGGGTTGGTGATGCCATCAACCACTTTGTCCTCTGTCATCTCCTTCTCCTCCTAAACTGGAAAGACTTTTGTCCTTATAAATCATATTATGTTTAGTTTAATTGTGAACTCTTGTTTTGCTATATACAATTCATAGATACAGTATTCTGAAACTTTTCACAAACATCAGAGATATATAAAACAAGACTCTCAATCTAAATCTCTTCTCTCTTTCATTTTTCACATTTCTGTCAGATTTGTCTTTTTTTTTGAAAGTTACAAACTGGATATTTCTATTGCTTTGAATTCAGTTTTGCCGTGGTATAATATAAAGATATCTTGGGATTTCCCTGGAGCTCAGCTGGTAAAGAGTCTGCCTGCAGTTCAGGAGACTCCAGTTTGATCCTGGGTATGGAAGATCCCTTGGAGGAGGGCATGGCAACCTACTCTGGTATTCTTGACTGGAGAACCCCCATGGACAAGAGGAGCCTAGCAGGTTACAGTCCATGGGGTTGCAAAGGGTCAGACACAATTGAACCACTAGGCATACAGAGATATCTTAGCATGACATGTAATGCCCTTATTTACTGTCATTACTCAATGTTCTCACATAATTCTTCATCTTTTTTCCCAGAAATAACCCATAACCTATTTTTTTTCTTTTTTCATAGGTCTCCTTACTATTCCCCAAATCAATAATACCTTCTTATGCCTCCATTTATCTTTTTATGCTATCTTCCCTACATGCAATAGACTCTCCCACTTTCCTGGTAGTCAGAATTTTATCTTATTAAAAATGGAATTGAAAAAATAAATTGGAAGCTTTCTGTGTCTTATCTCTAGAATTATTTACTGTTTCTTCTACTCTTTTTATCTAGACAGCATTTATCACATTATAATTTCCTATACATGCATTTGTCTATCCTTTTACAATATTTTCTGGAAAATGTGACACTATACCACTGTCATCTGAATCATTTGATTATGTAACAAATACAGATATAGAAACCCCACTCCAGAGAACTACCCTCATCCAAAGATGGTGATGGGTAGTAACTGAACTGTAAGTAATTACTCCAGGTGATTCTTCAGTTCAGTTCAGTTTAGTTGCTCAGTCGTGTCTGACTCTTTGCAGCCCCATGAATCGCAGCACGCCAGGCCTCCCTGTCCATCACCAACTCCCAGAGTTTACTCAAACTCATGTCCATGGAGTCGGTGATGCCATCCAGCCATCTCATCCTCTGTCGTCCCCTTCTCCTCCTGCCCCCAATCCCTCCCAGCATCAGGGTCTTTTCCAATGAATCAACACTTTGCATGAGGTGGCCAAAGTACTGGAGTTTCAGCTTCAGCATCAGTCCTTTCAATGAACACCAAGGACTGATCTCCTTTAGAATGGACTGGTTGGATCTCCTTGCAGTCCAAGGGACTCTCAAGAGTTTTCTCCAACACCACAGTTCAAAAGCATCAATTTGTCAGCGCTCAGCTTTCTTCACTATCCAACTCTCACATCCCTACATGACCACTGGAAAAAACCATAGCCTTGACTAGACAGACCTTTGTTGGCAATGTAATGTCTCTGCTTTTTAATATGCTATCTAGGTTGGTCATAACTTTCCTTCCAAGGAATAAGTCATTGCAGATGGTGATTGCAGCCATGAAATTAAAAGACTCTCCTTGGAAGGTGATTCTAACATGCGTTCAAAACTGAGAACCACTACCCTAGATGTTGAGCTGCTTGAGAGCAGAACAGTTGTTTGGTTCTTTGTTTACCTCTAATAATTTACCTCTATAGAAGTAACAACCTAGAGAAGATAGCAATTAGGTTGTGTAGGAAGAACCTCAGTCTTCCCCCTGTGTCTCCTTTACTCCCACCCTACAGCTAAACTCACAACACTTTTTCATTTTTTTAAATTGAAGGATAATTGCTTTACAGTATTTTGTGGTCCTCTGTCATACATCAACAAGAATCAGTCATGGGTAAACCCATGTCCCCTTCCTCCCACCTCCCTCCCCACCACACCCTTCTAGATGGTCACAGAGCCCCTGTTTGAGCTCCCTGAGTCACAGAGCAAATCCCCATTGGCTATCTATTTTACATACGGTGATGTAAACGTCCATGTTATTCTCTCCATACAGCTCCCCCCCCTCCTGCCATCCCCCTGTGCCCATAGGTCTGTTCTCTGTGTCTGTTTCTCCATTGCTGCCCTGTAAATAAATTCATCAGTACCATCTTTTTAGATTCCTTGTATATGTGTCAGTATACAGTGTTTATATTTCTCTTCCTGACTTACTTCACTCTGTATAATAGGCTCTAGGTTCATCCATCTCATTAAAACTGACTCAGATGCATTTCTTTTTATGGCTGAGTAGTATTCCATTGTATATATGTACCATAGCTTCTTTATCCATTCATCTGTCAATGGACCATCTAGGTTGCTTCCAGTTCCAGCTATTATAAATAGTGCTATAATGAATATTGGGGTACATGTGTCTTTTTCAGTTTTTGTTTCCTCAGGGTATATGCCTAAAGGTGGGATTGCTAGGTCATATGGTGGTTTTATTCCTGGTTTTTTAAGGAATCTCCATATCATCTTTCATAGCGGCTGTAACAATGTACATTCCCACCAGTAATGTAAGAGTGTTCCTTTTCTCCACACCCTATCCAGCTTTTATTGTTCTCACAGCACTTCTGATATCAGACGTATGTGAGGTTTCCCATGCAAAGCTATTCTGTGACACCAGCTGGGTGCTTATAATGTAACTCATTTCTGACACTATCTACCTGGAGATAGTTTCAGATCCCACAGGTTAAGGGCTCAGTCCCACAGATTGCTCCACCTTAAACTCAGATGCCAATTGCAATTTCCAGTTGTCAATTATGATTCTCACTTATAGGTGGGAGTTCCCATGACCTGCACCTTAGTTCAATTAATTTGCAAAAGCCACTCTCAGAACTCAGGTAAACAGTTTTCCTATTGTCTATTATTATTATAAAGGAATATAATAAAGGATATACAAATGAAGATCATATGGAACAAATTAGTGTAATAAGTAATGTGGTAGGGGCTTCACGGTTCCCCTGGCACACACCACCTCCTCAGTAACCTGGAAGCTCTCTAATCCCTATACTTTGGGGATTTTTATGGAGATTTCATATATAAGAATATTTCAATGTTAACTCCATTTCTAGCCCCTCTCCCCTGACTGGATAATAGAAAGTGGGGCTGAAAATTCCAAGCTTCTCATGACTTGGTCTTTCTGATGACTGGCCCCATTCAGGAGCCTGCCCAGAGTACCTCCTTAGAGCAAAAGACACATTCTATTACCCAGAAAATACAAGGGTTTTAGGAGGTCTGTGCCAGGAATTGGGAATATATATAATATATACATAGATATGATAAACTCTCAATATGTCATCCCTGAATGATTAAGATTATAATGCCATAAAAACAATGTCACATAACCTTTTTAGTGCTTTGCTAATAAAAGTCAATTAGCAGTAAACTAGGAATTTGTTTTTATGTATTCATTATAGAATTCATCAGTGATCTTCAGGTTTCTTTGTTGTTGTGAAGGTCTTTGAATTAAAGAGAATTAGAGAACAGATACATGTTGATCCACTTGGCCAGAACTCTTTTCTTATTATCCCACCATGGAACCCCTGGAATACCTTGGAGGCCAAATGGGACATAATGCATAGATTCAGATATTAATTGAGATCTCTTGAATAGTAAAGATTTCAGTGAATCACCAAGCTTACGTTTAGTTTACAGACACTTTTTACCTAGTGAAAATGGAGTATCGGGATGGGGAACACATGTAAATCCATGGCTGATTCATGTCAATGTATGGCAAAAACCACTACAATATTGTAAAGTAATTAGCCTACAACTAATAAAAATAAATGGAAAAAAAAATGTGTTTTTCAGATTTGAGTGATTATACAACTACAAACAACCATCTCAACCACTTCACCTCCTTCATCCCCACCTCATCCCAGTAGTTATTTTGCTTCATTGCACTCTGGCAACTTTCTAACACTAAGGGGAGCTGTTCCTCCTACTTTCTAAGCACAATTTGACAAATAAGATGAACAAAGATATAAAGAAGGGCATGACCAGTTTACTACTTGACCTCAGTTCATGATTTTCTGTACTTATTATTTACTTTGATTCTTAAGTTAAGGCCTTGCTCTGACTGCTAGATTTTAGCTCCAAGATGGGAATACATATCATCTGCCAAGATATTGATTTCTTGTTGTAGCATGGCTTTGTAAATTCAAAAGTAAACAAGGTATATTTTTCAAGATTCTTGGATTTGGATCCTAAACTTTTAATCATTCAATCTTGAGAACCATAAAAAATTAAGTATAAACTTTGAAACTATGTTATAGTTTTAAGTTAGAGTTTCAGGGAATAAAGTATTGAAACAGTAATTTCAAATATACGTATCTTTTTGTGTGAAGTGTTTAAACTTGATCTTTTTTTTTTCACACATTGGTTTATTCTAGGAATATGTAATTCTACTGATCCTGAAGACCCTCACAGCAATTGTCTCAGGACACCTCTTTCTAGCTTCTTATTTTTCCCCCTAATTTTCCATTTCCCAAAATATGAAATGCAAGGCTGAAATTAGCCAAGGAAGTGTGTGGAGAATATGGATTTGGTATTGAATTTAAAAGATGTCTGAAGTGAATGACTAAGATTGGAAAAATAAGTAGGGTGGATGGGAGCTATTCCAAGCAAAATGTCAAAAACTAATCTCAGACTTTAATGAGTATGCCCAGAAGGAGGGGACAGTGACCTTCTTTATTAATCAAAACGGGATTTATGTTAAAGAATAGTGAGGCATAAGACATATCTTGTACATATGTGGTACAAGATCAGGTAGATTTGGGCACAGAACTTTATATATGGTATGAAAATGAAAATATAGGCTCTAAAAAAGGTAGGGGTAATTGTTTGATGTAGGTGTGAAATTGAAAGCTGAGACTACAAGTATCAAGTCACTTGTCTAAAGGTCTGTGACCATCGTTTCTGCGCTCCACACTCTCTCCCATGCTACCTCATGGGGAAGAAGAGGGATGGAATGAAGAAGTACCTGCTTGGTTAAAAGATCCGGATTTGAATATTATACTGTTTTAATTTTGGAAGGTCAATATGTTGACTCACAGTTTCTTCAATAAAAAAAAAAAAAAAATTATCCTCCCCATTCCTATGATTGTCTTGTGATTAGCATTCAAGAATTTCTTTCTCAGAGCTAGGTATATAAATAGAATCCTATGATGATAAGCTGTTGTCCCTGAGAGGCAGGTTATTCTGCTGTTTTGTCATATAATATCCTGAACTTTATCTTAGACCTTTGGGTTTCTCACAAAGTCATATATTTATTTATTTCAACCAAAACAGAGTAATTAGTATTATAATTGGTGGCATTTTACATTAATAGGTTCCAGCAACAGTAACTTGTATGATAGTAAAGAAGCAACCTATTGTACTATGAGTGTTACTTTTGATTATAAATTTTATTCCTCAAATCTGATATTGAACTTGGAAATCTTAAAATCTCAAATATTTTTAAGATAGAAGACATAGTGTTTATATTTGAATCTTTAGAATTTACTGTATTTGGTGCTCAGCAAAAAATCTGATGACTGAATGAATGATAGCAGGAGTGAAATTATAGTTTGGTTTCCTGCTCTGAATTTTTAGACCTAAAAGGTATGGATAAATCAGAGTAAAAACTTTGATTTGCTTTTACTGTCCTTTTTTGTTTACTTTTTAGGTTAATGAACAATATTATAGCTTCACAATTGCAAGTCTTACAAACATCTGAAATTTAATTTGTTCAACACTGAACTCTGGCTTCTAAACCCAACATTGTATCTGCTCCTCTGTCCATTTTCCACTTGACAGCAAATGACTTCCCTGTGTGTACTGCTGTTTAAGTCACATCCCTGAATGTTGGACATGGGCAAGGAAGGGGAGTTAGAGATAAATACCAATCGACTTCTAAATTTTGTCAGTTTTATAAACAAGATATAACTGTCATTTGGTACTTTTCCATTCCCTTGGCTTTATCCTTTAAAAGTCACTCTGGTCCCTACCAGGCTTTCTTGCTGATACCTCTACTGTCTACATTGCCACCAGACAACAATGATCTTCAATCTATTTTTCCACACTGATATTTTCAAGCGGCAAATCTCATCATGCCACTTAGGTACTTAGGTTCTTTCAACTATTTCTCATTGCTTTTATAAAAGGATCCTTGACATATAAGAAATAAGGAAAGAAAGGAAGGGGGAGAGGGAAGGAGGGAGAGAAAAAGAAGGTAAGGATGGAGCGAGGCAGACAGGATGGAGGGGAAAAGAAAGGAAGGAAAGAAGGGAGGGAGCTAGGAGATGGTTTACATGAATTTGACTTTAGTGACCAAAACAATCCCATCTTCTATACATCTCACTTCTTCTCATTATGTCTAAGTTACATTGGCTTTATATCTAATTTTTTTCTGGGCTTCTGATTGCATTATCTTCTAAATTTGAAGTGTTCTTTATTATTCTCCTCTTCAACTGGCTTACTTTTACTTTCTCAGAACATTTAGCTTCCTTTGAAAGGTCTACTTACCCTTTCAAGTCTTACCCCTTTATGCAACTTCAAGTATCATAAATACTTCTCTTCCACAGCACTTATCACAATTATATTTTAAGTCAAGTGCATGATTATCTGATTAAATGTGCTTCCGAAACAAGATTGCAAACTGATATATACACTCCCATGTGTCAAATAGATAGCCAGTGGGAAGCTTCTGTGTAACAGAGACAGTGCAGCCTGGTGTTCAGTGATGACCTAGAGGGTGACTCGGGGGAGGGTGGTTGGGAGGGAGGCTCATGTGGGAAGGGATGTGTATGTATGGTTATGCTGATTCACACTGTTGTACAGAGAAACCAACACTACACTGTAAAGCAATTGTCCTCCAATAAATAAAAAATAAAAGATTGAAAACTGTATGAAGACAGAGATGCTCTGTATTTGCTATTCTTTTCTGCAAATTTTTACTGATGCCTCACACATAAGAGCCTTTGAATAGATATAATTATTGTTTTCTTTAGAAAAGATGTTAGGGACTGCAGTCACAGTGGTTGGCAATAGTAAGGTTAAAGACATAGAACTAAACTCGAAAAAAGGTAGTAAAGTGGCAGAGATGACCCAATCCAAGCTTATTTTTCTATCTATAAGTCAAGAGATAATATAAAATGCTGCTATCCTTTACTACACAGTAATGTTCCCCAAAGTATTACCAGGGAATGATTTCATATGCCTTAGAAGTATACACTCTAAAGACAGACTAAGCAATGAGTATTCCTGAAGGAAAAATCTTAATATCAAAATATGATATATACAACATATTATGCCTTATAATAGTGTTTCTTATATTGTGGTTTCTACCACCTGAAGAAGGACCACCTACGGTTCTTGATAAAATATAGATGTGTGTCCTGACACAAACATGCTTGATGGGTTGTTCCAGGAGGAAAGAGCAAGCACAGCTTTTGGAAACATCACAGATGATTCTTACATTTGCAATACTTGAGAAAGAGCAGTTGCTTACAATAGTTGAAAACTATCCCATTAGGAAATCTAGCTAACGCATTATAAATAACTATTAGTTAATGAAAACTTGAATGCTGAACTCCTCACTAATTGTTCCATAAAATAATTAAAACAACACGGACTGATTAAAAAAGGAAATTAGAGAACATGCCATCATGCCATAAATGCAAGCACTGTGGTAGAAAAGTGACTATAAAATATTGATGAACTGTTGACCAGTCATAAAGAGGAAGATAAAAGCAAAGTATCTAAACACGGAGAAGTGCCTGTCTGCATGTCAAGGAAAAGAGTTTCAATATTGACACCATTAATGAGTTACCATCAGCTAAAGTGCCTTTTCCTTTTTTACCATATCAAAGTAATATTCACTGCAATTTCAGAGAAAGAAACAGGTTTATTTTTCTCCTTTCACAATTATATTTTCTAAAGAGCAAAAAAGTGCACTTTAGCAAGGTGATTCTAAATACAGATTTTGTGATCATTAAAGGCTAGGGTACTGTGGCCACCTGCATGAGGCCACCAAAAGTTGAGTTGTTTGGGAACTCACTTGTTTGGGGTCTGGATTTCATGTCATTGAAGGTTTCCCCCCACAACTATTGTTCATGACAAAACAATTCTGGAAAAATGTGAAAACAGACATTTCCATTCTAAACTCTTACTTGGTAGCTGAGTCTTGCTAGAGAAAAATTACACTGGAATGAACGTTGGTGGCATGACAAATTTATGGTTTCCAACTTAAAGTAGAATCCAAGAGTGTTCAGCAATCTATTATCATGGCATTTCACACCATAAAAAAGGGAACAACAAGATATTTCAAAAAATGAACAAAAAAGATGTGTTTATATCCACTTCTCTTAATTAAAGCTTGTTTATCTAATTTCTCTAACCCAAATATATATATTTTTCCTTCAAGATAAAGCTCAACTAATGTGTTCAATGAAATTTATTTTGATTTTACCACTTTGTCTCCAGGCCTTAAGTTACAAAGCCCAGAAAGTTCAGTGTCTGATTTAATATCTTTATGGAAGAGAGATTAAGTAAACGTCAATTAAAAATACATTAAATATTCAATATAAGTATACCAAGGCAGGTTTAAGTCATGTTACAATTGCAAAGAAAATAAAATTGGGTGAGATTAAATAATTATAGACAGCCTGGTTACTTAACTATGCTTATACCTTACATTCACTTCTCTTGTAATTTTCTGATTTAAAGCATTCATGTATCTATGCTGAAGAAGAAGTGAAGTCACTTAGTTGTGTCCGACTCTTTGTGACCCATAGACTGTAGCCTACCAGCCATGAGCCTCCTCCATCCATCTATGCTGGGGTTTTAATAAAAGAGTGCTATATTGGGGGCTTTTTTCAGGAAAATTTCTGTCTATCTCTGAATTGAGTATTATCCTAATAGAAGATACATAATTTGATAGATAATTATATCTTAAAGTATATTTATAAAATGCATGCCTAGAAAAATTATTCTTCTTGATACTTCTTTATAATAGAATTTGAGAAAAATTATAAAGCAAATAAACATTTTCATCATAATTTCAATTGTGCTTTGCATATGCTTTGTTTAGGGCTTAATTGTGAAAGTGATGAAACTATAATCATAACTTGAGTGAAAATCTCCCCCTTAATGGATCACAGCGTTGTCATGATGACAAGCCTTGCATAACTCAGTGACTCTATAAACCATGCCATGGAGGGCCACCCAAGACAGATGTGTCATAGTGAAGAGTTCTGACAAAACATGGTCCCCTGGAGGACAGAATGGCAAACAATACTTGAATAGTACCTTGGACAGCAAGGAGATCAAACCATTCAGTCCAAATAGAAATCAACCCTGAATATTCACTGGAAGGACTGATACTGAAGCTGAAGCTCCAGTACCTTGGCCACCTGATGCAAAGAGCTGACTCATTAGAAAAGACCCTGATTCTGGGAAAGACTGAAGGAAAAAGGAGAAGAGGGTGGCAGAGGATGAGATGGTTAGATGGCCATCACTGACTCAATGGACATGAATTTCAACAAACTGAAATGGAGATGGTGAAGGACAGAGGAGCTTGGTATTCTGCAGTCCATGGGCTTGCAGAGTCAGACATGACTTAGCAACTGAACAACAACAAGAACAATGAAAATTTAATCTGCAGAAAGTATTGGTTAAATAAATTTGTGGCAGGATGCTTAGTGTTTAAAAATCCATGTTTGTGATTTATTTACTAATATTATAAGACAAATGTCCAGAATCATATAATTTACTTTTAAAAATGAAATTTATTAAATCACTTGTGAGAAGAGCAAAATTAAAAAAAAAAAAAGAGGGGGCTGGACATACTGCATTTGACTCCATTTAAATCAACTTAAACATTTTACAGACATATTTGCATAATTTTCCCCAACATGTGATGACATTTATATAGTCTATTCTTTAAAATATATGTGTGTTCATAACACACACACATACAAATAAAGATGCACACACATATATATTTATAGATAGAATCAGCAACACTTAATAGTATATTTCATTAAATTTTGTCATGTAAATTCCCTAACTCTTCATAAAAGTGATCTATTTTGCTTCAGTTGCAGAAGTGTTGGAGCTTTTATTAAGTTACAAATATGTGTTGGTTATATCCAAACTTATGCGTCATTATTTTTGAATAAAGAATGCTAACTCCTCTCTTTGATAATTTTCTTTGCTTCTCTGGATTGTTTCAAGGCATAACTCATATTCACTTCTAGTATTAGTGCCTTTTTTTTCCCTGATAAAATCCAAATTTTACCTAAATTGAATTTCCTGAGATAGATAATTCTCTTGGCTAGTAATTGAGTCAGTTTTAACATTGCAGATATAGTGGGGTATCTACAGGTGAATGTTACAGAGTGAAAGAATAATATCTTAGAAAAGTATAAATATCAGGGAAAAGGTATCTATGAGCAGGAGTATGCCCAGCATAGCGACAGCTGTCATTAAACAAAGGGAATGATTATTTTGATTTGATCCATTAGATGAACAGATACTAACACAAGCACAACATTTGGCAAGACATAACTTGGGAACTCCTCTTCAGCTGACTGATTTAGAGAGGGACCAAGGAAGGGGATTTATAAGCTTGAGAACAAATTGATCAAGATTTGGATTATTTTGTACTATAGAAGAAAAATACCAGTCAGCGAGGCCTCAATTAGGGAAGACAGTATACAGTACTAGGGGTAGGTACCTAATCTTCATAACTCATCTTCCTTGCCCTGACCCTATGGTGGTCACCCTGTGATTTCGAATCCATGCTGAATTGAAGGATGAGAGAATTAATGGTTCACATCTTTGAATATAACTAAGGAATATGACAAATGTGAATGTGATTGGAAAGGAAAGAGAAAATTGTAGCAGAGCATGCTTTTGAAGTTATACTAAAGGAATTTTTGGACATATTGATATAGATATAACACTGTTACACTACTCAAGGAAATTTTTAGGCTCTGTTTATGTTCTACATCCACAGTATAGAGCAAAATGCATTGCTACTTTAGCAGACTTTTCCCAGTTTTCACCTCTTCATGTCATCTTTGTTATTCCACTCCCTTCTCCCCCTGGATCTACTCACATTATGGAAATAATTCATTTACTAATATAACTCTAGCATATGAAAAGCTGCTTGCAATAGTTACTTTATAAATATTGCCATTACTTTGTAAAAGTAAAATAAAAGTTACTTTATTAATATTGCTGACTACATGAACGATTTTTAGCAATAACTTTTACATTAGAATTACAGCTGCCAAAATAGACAGTATTTGTTGTGTCTTGTCACCAAAGAAAATTCTTGCTGACACTTGCACCTGGTATAAAAGATATTCTGAAGTACATCATAGTCAGTGAAGCAACTAAGTAAAGGGGTCAATTACAAGAAATTCAATTGTCGCTTAAAATTATATATTTTATATTAATAACATATGCTTTAAAAAATTTTACCAGTAGTTAATATTTAAGCAAGGGACTCTCCAGTCTATTATCTTCTTTACCTCCTAGATCCATGCACATGCTCCTTCTTTAAATGAGTCATGAAAGTGGCTTGATCTCCCAGGTTTTACCTGGAAAGTTAATGCAGCTAGTTTCCTAAATCACCTCAGGAAAGAAGGTGATGAGAAAGAGCCCAACATCCAGAATAGTGAAGGAAACCATCAAGAGCAACCAAGAAATGAGTGCACTTTGTGTTCATAAAATAGTAAGAGACCCTCAGAGATCATGGGATATGCTAGAAAACAAAATGAGATAAATTAGTATCAGAAGAAAAAAAAGATTATTCAGAAAAAAAGACTATAATTAAAGAAAATAAACTTTCTCTGTGACACTTTAATTTCCAGGGTATGTAACAAGATAGATAAGAGTAATTTGACTTTCCTTTAAGTGCTATATTTTTGGTTCTTCTAATAGTTATGACTTCCTGGACTGGTTCTATCTTCTAGGTCTTATTGTTTTCCATACTTGCACATTTTTTTTCTTTTTCTTTTTTTACAATTGTGCTTTAACTTACATATTATTTCTTAGGTTGTACTTTGTGGTTTTCAATAGATTGCATCCTTCTTTATTTAAGCAATTAGGGTTTTTAACTTCTAAGAACTCTTTCTGTTCTCTGGTTGCTCACATTTTTCAGATAGTTTTGTTCTTGGTTTATGCATGAGATATTTATGCTGTTTACATTCTGAAAATTTCTTGGACTTAATGAAATATGTTTCTCTTATCCAAATTAATTATATTTTTTCTAGCATTATTTAAAAAAAATCTTTCATTTAGCTTGCTTTTATTTAGTTCTCATGTTTCTGATGATCTTATAATGATTTTATATTAAGGAACTACACAGAGTTTCCTTGTTGGTTCATCTACTATGAGTTTCCTCATCTATCAGTTCTATGGTTGTTGATGTCTTTGTCAATCACCCTGTCCTCTGAAGAGGAAATCTGAAAGATTTGTGGCATAGGACATGTGTATTAACTGGCAGAATTTGTTTTAGTATTATTAAGAGCGAAAGTAGCTATAAGACCAAGGGACTCTTAACCTATGAAATTGATAAGGGATCTTTGTCAGTCTCAGAATGCAATAGAAATAAAAACAAAGAAATGGGACCTAATCAAACTTACAACTTTTGCACAGCAAAGGAAACAATGAAAAAAACTAAAAAGACAATCTACAAAATGGGAGAAAGTATTTACAAATGATGTGGTAGACTAGGGCTTAATCTCCAAATATACAAACAGCTCATACAACTCAACATCAACAATAAAACAACTCAATCAAAACATGGGCAAATGACCTTAATACATATTTTTCAAAGATCACAGGCAGATGGCCAATAGGCACATGAAAAGAAGCTGAACATTACTAATTATTAGAGAAATGAGAATCAAAACTACAATGAGGTACCTGCTCATACCAGTCAAAATGGCAGTCATTAAAAAGTCCACAATAAATGTTAAAGAGGGTGTAGAGAGAAGGGAACCTTCCTACACTATTGATGGGAATATAAGTTGGTACAGTCACTATGAAAAATGGCATGGAGGGTCCTCAGAAAACTAAAAATAGAATTAGCATGTGATCCAGGAATCCCATTCCTGGGCATCTACTCAGACAAAACTGTAATTCAAAAAGATACGTGCACCCCTATGTTCATAGCAGCACTGTTCACAATAGTCAAAACATGGAAACTATCTAAATGTCCACCAACAAATGAATGGATGAAGAAAATGTGGTACGTCTATACAGTGGGATACTACTCAGGCATTAAAAAGAACAGAATAAAGGCATTTGCAGCAACATGGATACAACTAGAGATACCATACTAAGTAAGCCGAAAAGAGAGAAGACAAATACCATATGATATTTATATTCCACATTTATATGTGGAGTCTACAACATGGCACAAATAAACCTATCTATAAAAGAGAAACAGACTCATGGACATAGAGAACAGACTTGAGGTTGCCAAGAGAGAAGGGAAGGGGGAAGGAGAGGGATGAACTGGGAGTCTGGGGTTGGTAAGTGCAAACTATTACATTTAGAATGGGTAACTATCTGTATAGCACAGGGAACTATACTTGATATACTGTGATAAAATATGATAGAAAATATTTAAGAAGATGTATCTATATGTATAACTGAGTCATTTTGCTGTACAACAGAGCCTGGTACAACATTATAAATCAACTATACTTCAATTTTAAAAAAAGAAAAACAGATGGGACCTTCGTGTTACTCCATTTTATAAGGGACTTGAGTATTCACGGACTGTGGTATCCATAGGTGTCCCGGAACCAATCTCTTATGGTTACCGAGGGAAGATTGTATTTTCTAGTGACAGAAATTTCTTTCCCCTCAGCAATAGCCATCAACTTCACTTCTACCCCTAATAAGTCAAATTCACTTTCTCTGGAATTTGGCCTATCTTTGTTCAATCAAGAATTTGATTTTTTCTTTATGACTTAACTTCACACTGTATGACATTCTAGGCCCATCCACATTTCTAGCACAACATTATAAAGCAATTGCACTCCAATTATTAAAAAGAATATGATCGGTGCACCTAACACATAGCAAAATTTTAAAATAAACCCCATCTGATTCTTAATTTCCACTTCAGACCTTGATCCTCTATGAGGTCACACCTGTCACATCATTCACCTCTTTAGCTGTAGACTCTGCAATAGCCAGTGAGGATTTTAACTAACTCCACTTCTTAATCTCGCAGTATATTTCCAGTGCTTCTCCATCTTCCAGAACACAACACTCAAACTCCTGTGCTAGGAAATTCTGTTCTTGTTCTGGCCATAGTTTTGTTCTAATGTTTTAAGGTATTTGTGTGGCAGTCTCAGTAAGAAAATAGTGAAGGACAGGGAAGCCTGGTGTGCTGCAGTTCACGGAGTCACAAATAGTATGACATGACTCTGCAACGGAACAACAACAATAGTGAAAAGGAGAAGCAAATATATATTCTTGGTTCACCATCACCAGGGGAACTCAGTTACAGAGATAAAGGAGAACCATTTCTTTCACAACAATTAAAAAATGATTAAGTATTTTTACATTAGAATATGAAGACTAAAAATCTATTAAAGTCTTGGTGTGATACAAAGAAAAAATTGTCAAAGCAAGTGGAAAGGGGCAAGAACATTTTAAAATTGTACAGTAGAATTAAGACAATAAGAAATTAACAATATTCGATAATTAACAATAATATTGTTAACAATTGTTAATATTGCTAATTTTGGCATCATTAATATTGTTAACAATATTAACAATTAATAAGAAGAAGAAATTAAAAAAAAAAAAAGAAGAAGAAATTAACAAATGAAATTAACCATAAGAAAAATGTAAAACAGTTATTATGGTCTACAGATTCCACCCCCTCTTTTTTGCCCTTAGAAGATTAAGAAGTAAACATTAGGCCTTTACTGGGAAACAGTTTAGTTTCTTGTATATCAATTTATGCTTAAGATTAAACAAATTTTAATTTTTCTCTTTCTATATTTTTAGTATATTTTGTTTCTAACTTCAAGTTCTTGATATCTTTGCCAAGTCTTGAGTTAAATAATCCCTTAGAAACTAGATTTAGATCGACCAGATGGATTGAGTGGTTCTTTTCAGAGCTTTAAAGATTTTTACTCCTCGTTTGGAAACATAGGTTAGAAATATTCTTTACAGAAAATTGTACAAACAGGGATTAGTTCAATCTTGGTTATGTTGCATTTTATAGAAAAATCTTACAAAATTTCTTGGAAGAGTTTAGCATGTAGTTATCTATTATTAAATAATTATTCCATTCTCCTTTTTAGTAAGAGGTTAATAGGAAAATAAAATTATTCTACATATATAACATAAACACTCATAATATCTGATTTTTATTAATTTTCACTATCAGTTCAGTTCAGTCATTCAGTTGTGTCCAACTCTTAGCAACCCCATGGACTGCAGCACACCAGGTTTCCCTGTCTATCACCAACTCCTGGAGCTTGCTCAAGCTCATGTCCATTGAGTTGGTGATGACATCCAACCATCTCATTCTCTGTCATCCCCTTCTCTTCCTACCTTCAATATTTCCCAGCAAAACTGCCTCTTTTTCAAATATTCTTACTATATGTAGATTACAAGCTATATTTCATGTTACTTTAAAAGATTTAATAGAGTTGAAGTATTTGATACTGAATCAAGTAGTCAGCATCAATACATTAGGAAACTGACTTAATAATCAAATAGGTTTTATTAGGTAAGAAATCATAACAATGAATATAAATTCTCCTTAAAAAGAGTTATAAAATGATACTAGTGTAATAATACGAGCGAAAATAAGAAGCTCTGAATAGTATGTATTGCTTGGGATTGGCAAGTAATTTAGTATGGCAACTGTATAGAATACATTAAAATTTTAAATGCTTTATAAGTCAGTCTTGAATTACAACAATTTGAAACTAATTCATCTTGAGACTACTTTTTTGCCTAATAGGCAATGTCCATATTCATCTTCAAGCTTATTTCCCATGATTCAGTCAGCCAACAAATAATCACATATGTATTAATCATCAACTATATGCAATAAAACCTTAAGAGCATGATGCTGAAAAATGTAGAGTCTAGTGTTTGACACTGAAATGAATCATAACTGTTTTTGTACAACATCTAATGCACAAAATAAGTAAGCTCAAGATGCTATTAGATGTTCCAGGAAGAGTCCTTCTCAGACTCAGAGAGTTTCTCTGAAGTACCTTTACAGAACAGGTAAGACCTAAGATGATTTCTGAGTAGTGATTGCTGCTGCTGCTGCTAAGTCGCTTCAGTCGTGTCCGACTCTGTGCGACCCCATAGACGGCAGCCCACCAGGCTCCGCCGTCCCTGGGATTCTCCAGGCAAGAACACTGGAGTGGGGTGCCATTGCCTTCTCTGGACTAGTGACTAGGTGCCATCCAATTTAGGATGCATTTGGCTGGGGCTGGAAGTACATGATAGGAGGTAGAGAGATGAGTGAAAGATGACAAACTTTAAATGCATTTAGACAAGTTTCATGCTGAAATATAGTGTGTTCCTTTGATTGTGATGGCATGAGAGGGAGAGGGAAATACTAAAAGCTGAACCTAGAGAAGTAAGGGGAAAAAAGATGATTTTTGTATGCTATATCAAGTTTATAGCAGTTCAAGATAGAAGTTTTTGAGAGAAATTAAAAGCCCAGTAAGTAAGTTTTAAATATACAGTAATCATATTTAAACAATCTTAAAAAAAAAAGTGTAGGTGTATTATCAATAAATTTGAAGATAAACTATACTTGAAGAGCTACCAGTTATGAGACTCTTACATAAATCAAGTGAGAGAGAATATCAAACAGAACAAAGATAATGGCAGTGAGATGGGGAAAACAAAAAAAGACAGACGAGCAGACGAGAAACATCAAAGAAGAAAAATCAATAGGCCCTAATGGTTGATTCAATATGCGGTGGAAGTAGAGGTGATAGTGGTGACTGGATGCGAAATACGGAAAAGTCAAAAATATCTGCATTAGCAAAACTGTTCACCAAGGTAAACAGGAGGGTGAAAAGCTGAGTTTGAACAGGTTGAGCTGGAACTGCCTCTAGGGCATCTAATTTGAGCATTCCTCTAGGCAGTTCACTTTCACTTTTCACTTTCATGCATTGGAGAAGGAAATGGCAACCCACTCCAGTGTTCTTGCCTGGAGAATCCCAGGGACGGGGGAGCCTGGTGGGCTGCCATCTATGGGGTCACACAGAGTTGGACACGACTGACGCGACTTAGCAGCAGCAGCAGCAGCATCTAGGCAGTTAATTACATGTGTCTGCAGTTAGAGAGTGATCAGAGCTGTAAATATAGATGTGGAGGACAGCAGCACATACATGGTTTTTGAACATGTGGGAATTGATGATATTACCTTGGGATAATGAGTAAACTATGTTTGTTAAAAAATCCTGAAGAACACTCACCTTTGTGAGAGAGAGGAAGAAGGTGAATTGGAAAAGGAGGCTGAACAGAGGTAGCCAGGTAGGTAGGAGGAAACTCAGGAGAGTGCATGTCACAGAAGTCACAAATGAGAGTAGCAAACATAATAGTGTTATTATTAGAGGTCACCTAGGTGATAATAAGGACATCCTTGGTGGCTCAAATGATAAAGAATCTGCCTGAAATACAGGAGACCTGGGTTGAATCCCTGGGTGGGAAAGATCCCTGGGAAAGGGAAATGGCCACCCACTCCAACATGCTTGCCTGGAGAATTCCATGGACAGAGGAACCTGGTGGGCTACAGTACATGGGGTCACAAAGAGTCAGCCATAACTGAGCAACTAACACTTTCACTTTCAAGTAATAATAATAAACTGAAAACTGCCCATGCAAGTCAAAGACTCAGGGTTATTATAACAGTGGATTAAATGCTTACAGTAAGATGTTAAGAGAACTCACTGTGAAATGTATGGCAGAGGGAATGGAGAAGGAGGGCCAGAGAGGACCAGTTTAATCACCTCTTTGAAGTCAGTGCTCTGGTGGTCTACTGTTCATTATGGAAATTACATTCTTAATGCCACCTGCCTTGCTTGGGGTAGCTAGCCTTTATTCACTCTTTGGCATCTTGTAAGAATCTGTTAAGTCCCATAGCCTCCTTAACTTTTCCCTGATTCCTATGCTTATGCTATTATTTCTTTTTCAAAATGTTATATAATTTACCTCTTTGTTTAAAAGCTGAAAGTATAGGGCAAGATTAGTAGTCTTGAGCAACAGCTTATGACTCTAGCTTATTTGAGCAGGGAAAGGGAATTTATTGAGAGAATATAGATGGGAAGACTGGCATATCAGAATGAGATAAAGGAATAAAAACAAATAGATTAAAGTCAGAAAGCAATGCAGCCAAATGCCACCAAGAAAAATATTAATATCTGTCTAGCACTAATGGTCACACTTCTACCAGTACCATTGTATCTGGACGCTTTTGTTGATGACAAAAGGTATCCCTGGAAGCACCACCCTTTCTACCAGAGAACATTCTTTATTCTCGCTTCTTTTTTTCAAGCATTGCTCCAAATTCAAAATTCCTAACATCCTTTCCCATCCCTACCCTCTGACATTGGTTGAGCCCAGATCTTATGACAAGTTCATAAATTCTAGGGAAATGAGAAAAAGTCTGGTATTTTCAGCTTCTATACTGGGAGACATGTTCTGCCTCCCATTGAGTCTTAGTTTACATAAAAAATCTGTGTAGACAGTCCTCAAAAGTATGATGAATAACCAAAACAGAAATCACATTTACACAATAATGATTAATTTATCTTTTTTGCCCTGCAAGATATTTGTTATCCGCCTAAGGAGACTATAAACACTTTTGGCATGGTAACCTTGTCTTCAGTTTGTTATCTTCCACTTGCTGCTGCTAAGCTGCTAAGTCACTTCAGTCGTGTCCGACTCTGTGCGACCCCATAAGTTAAGCACAATTTTCAGAACATGAGCATTTGATAACTACTCAATGGTGGTCGACCACATTATTAACCTCACCTCTTCACTCCTACATAGTTTCATATTCCTCGTCAAGTGGTTTTTCAATTTCTCTTGTTAAAGGACAGAGTATATTCCCCTGGGCTTTGACTTTTGCTTTATCATGTAGTTTATTTAAACAATAAAGTCAGGTTGAAGTAACTGCGCAAGCATTTAAGCCTGGACTTTAACAAGAGGCCCTGTCCATTTCCCCTTGTGTCTTGCGCTCCTGCCATTGCTGTGAGATCAGTGTACTGGGACCAAACATGGTTCCCAGGTTGGGCAAGAAAACTACAAAGAGAAACTTCAGCAGGCAAGCCCCATGCATGTCATCAGATCCAAATGAATGTGAGCTAAGTATACACTAACTGTCACATGCTGACGAATTTTGGTGGAATTTGTTAAGCAGAGGTAAATAACTGATACAAATGTTTGGGAGACATTTTTTTCCATATTAAAATGAAAGCTGCATAAAAATGGCAGTTTCATTTTTTAGATTACTTCCACTGAATGAGAATATATTCCCCCATATATATATATATATATTTATATATATATAAAACCTTTCAAAGTCTGTTTTTAAATGGCACTTTATCTGTATTCAGTATCTCTGTCTCAGTGCCCTTTTATGTAGAAAATTTAAAAAGGTTTCCTTTTTAAGTGTTCTTAATCCTAACAAGCTCAATATACCTGTTACATACTCACTTGTGAAGGTTACAGCTCAAGGTTATCATTGAGCGAATCACATGAAAGGAAAAAAAAAAAATCTCCAAATCAGTACTATGTTTGAACTTGCAGTATCTATACAACTGTGGAAGTGAAGAATATTGAACCAAGTCACAAGCATCTTTTGCTGAAAGTCATCTGAGTAAGTCTATACACCTTATAGTCCCTTGGAGTAGGGTACCTTGTGAACTATTGTACCAAGTGACAGAGAAACAATTAAGAAAACAAAAGTTTAAATATTTAAATCAAGCTGTTACTTTCCTTTTTCCTTATTAAAAACTTGCATGACTTACTGATACGGATTCAGGCACACAGTAACTGCCAACAAATAAGCACTGCATATTTCATAATTCGATACCAAAAAAGACAGAAGTCACGTCAAGATAAAATGTGCAAAAATACTACATTAAACAAAAATTAGTAATAAAAAATAGAAATGTCAGAGATAAAAGTGAGAAGCGCCATTGTTATATGTTCAGTTTATTGTAGGGAGATAATGTGTTTTAAACGCTACATGATATATAATTGGAACTGGAATAGTTATGTAATTAAGATAGCTTGCTGCTTTCTATTATAATCTCCACCCACTAGAGAGATGACAGATGGATAATTTTAAGCTTTTAGCTGCAGAGAGGGAATGGGCTTATTGCTTCATCTGTCAGGTAAGCCACTTTGCAGTCATCTTCAACTTCATTAAAGCTTCCCCATCCTAGAAGAAACACATTTCAATATGGAAAATAGGTTGTTTGGGGATATTTATGCTTCACCTCTCTCATTGCTTCAGCTGTCCTTTGTCAGATTTGTACTCAGAACTCTTCTACAAAGTCAATGATAAATTTGGCAGTATTCCTGCAACCCACAGAAACAAGATAATTAAGGCTGAAACTTTAATCAGCTCACCATATCTAAACATTTTCTTTTCTTTCACGCTGACCATAAACAAAATTCAAATTAATGTTTTTATCCTCTTCCTCCTTTAATTAACTAACAATTAGCCTTCCCGTCTCTAATATTATATCATATATTGGTTGATTGTGCTACAAGGTTAAGACTAGCACACTGGGAACTGAATACAATATCATAGTCCTATCTTTCAAAGGATGCCAATTTTACTCAAATTTAAAGAGTAATTAACTATAAGGCACCACATCTTGTTTTTAACTTCATTCACGCTGGAAAGCACTGACGAAATAGATAATTTCAATACTTTTAAAAAGTTGAGGCATACCATACAGATAAGACAATAATAAATGTAGAACAATATTAGGGTGAAACTAGAGGAAAGATACTTCTGCAACCATTATATGCCAAAAAGTCCATTTATTCAGCTGGCGAATTGAATAAATTATATGAAAAGCCCCATGATAGTTTGTTTCTTTGTTTAAGAGGAATTAGCATGGGCCATGCTTACAGTCACCAGTTGTAATTAAAGCAGTCTAGTTAGGTGAGAGTATCTCAGTAAGCTAAACATGGCAAGTAATTATGAAAATCTGTCAGCAAATAGTTTTATGAGAAGTTTCCTGATGTGCTTGCTATTTAATGTATCACAATTTAAAAATTTACCAAGCATTATTAAAATGATCTATGGTCTACCTCTTAAATTATTAGAATGCAGTATCAAAGAAATCCTGTTTTTTTTCAGATGTAAGACACAGTATGCTTGTTAAGATAACCATGAAAGCAGGAAGACACCCACTTAACTAAGAATTATGCCATAAACTTTCAAATCCTGACCACTAAAAATGATTTAAATTTTTTTCAATTTTATAAAACATATCATTTCTAGTTCTACATATGTTAGCTATTTAATTGATCAAAAGCAATTACTTGCACATAAGATTGTGTAGGTCTAGAATTTCACCCAATAAACATTTCCAGCATTTAAAGCTTAGGCTATGTAATAGCTGACTGCTTTCTTTTGCTCAGCTAAAATGACACATTTCCATTTAATTAAAATCTCAAAACATTGCTTGATTTCACACTAGAATTGTGGTTTGCTAAATGAATAAATGGACTTGTCATCTAATGTTACAATATATTGTGGACTGCATTCCGATTTGGCAAAAATCCCTGGGATTTCAAGACCTTAATTAATATATTTACATGAAAAAGTGACAATTTAAATAAAAAGTGAAAATAAAGTGGACCAACAATGTTGTCCCATCTTTTATTTCATTTAGATAAGGTATAACAGGAAGTTCCTACTTTCAATTGCCACTAGAGTAACTGTAAAAACAGCCTGCGTGTGTATGTGTCTGATCGTCCAACTCTTTGCAAACCTATGGAATATAGCCTGCCAGGCTTCTCTGTCCATGGGATTCTCCAGGCAAGAATACTGGACTGGGTAAAAACAACCTAGACCCACACAAAACCAGAGCTGCAGTTTTTACATTTTTATATTTATTTTTACACTTTTTATATCAAATCCATATTCTGAGTTTTCAATATTTTTAATCTTAACAATGAAGTGATTATATTTGAATAGATGTTTATCAGAAATGAAATATCCTCACTAAAAATTATCTATGTATTTTTGTATTGTATTCATATTTTCAGGCTAATTTAAATTTTATCATTATAATGTGACTCTGGCATGCCTAACATTTTTTAAAGAGAGCAGATTTTTGGCCTAATTATTAATAAAGTAAAAATAAAAAGCAGTGAGTAACAAATTAACCATAATGCAAAGGAAATTGCTTTTTTCTTTCAAATAAACTAGAAAGTGGAGATGAAACCAGAGACTTGATAGTATTTCCCTGAATTAAATTTGGTAAAGTGTACTTTGGGTAATAATTGGAAGAACCTTGTTTGCTAATTCTCAATTTAAAGAGACACAATACCAAAAAGGAGACCCTCCTAATTATTTAATTAATCTTTGATCCATTATATTAAAGAAAACATTGAATTAAGATGTTTATTAGTTATAAAATGCAAATTGTTTTGATTGCACAGCAAAATTATTATATCTTATTTGCTATTCCAGTCAGAGAATATGGACTTCCCAGGCAGTGCAGTAGTAAAAGAATTTGCCTGCCAACAAAGGAGAAGCAAAAGATGCATGTTCAATCCCTGGGCCGGGAAGATCCCTTGGAGAAGGAAATGGCAACCCACTCTGGTATTCTTGCCTGAAGAATTCCATGGATAGAGTAGTATGGCGGGCTAGTGTCCATAGAGTCACAAAAAGTTGGACACAGCTGAGAGACTGAGCACACACACACATACACACATTCTTAGCAAATACCATCGCTCCTGACATGAAATAAGTTTAATTGTGTATAAGAGGTAAAAAAGTTATGGGAACATCAGTATTTTAAAATTATTATGTAATTCTTTACACCAGAAGTAAAAAGAATAAAAAAAATTGTTTTTCATGTGCTTAAAATAGGAAGGGACTCATCAAATCCCATAGCATCAAAAGATAAGGATTAAATGCAGTGTAGTTTGGAACATATCAAGAGAAGGGAGTTGAGGTCACTTACACTAGGCTTATGTTCTGTGTTTATAGTAAGCCATGATAAAGAATAAAGGCAATTAATTTCAAAAGCTCAAAGCTTTTATTCATTTTGGAGGAGGAGTGCAAGAGGTGCAGTCAAAATGCAAAAAGAAGGCCAAAGAAAACTAAAAACCCATTTTATCTACCAACAATCCTAAGTTTTAGAAGTAGCAGTGACTCATGCAAAGTGGAAAAAAAAAGGAAAATAAAAAAATATATACACATATATGCATGTGCGTATGCTAAGTTGCTTCAGTCCTGTCTGACTCTTTGCGACCCTATGGCATACAGCCTGCCAGGCTCCTCTGTCCACGGGATTCTCCAAGCAAGAATACTGGAGTGGTTTGCCACGCCCTCCTGCAGGGTATCTTCCCAGCCCAGGAATAGAACCTGCTTCTCTTATGTCTCCTGTTTTGTAGGAGGGTGCTTTACCACTAGCAATACTTGGGAAGCCCATATATATATATATATATGTATATGTATGTATATGTATGTATATAAATGCATATATATATGCATTTTAAAAGTTTAGGGCATTTATTTGCAGTATATATTTTATGTTTTATATATAAATATAGAGTAGATAAATATATACCTAATATGTATATATTAGGTTACATATATGTGTATAATTATGTTATATATGCACACATACACACACACACACACACACTTTGTTTCTTTAATTTGGCATACTATTAAGAAAAACAGACCTGTGGAGGCTACTGAGACTCAGAAATGAACAAAATAAAAATATATACTAAACCATAAACAAAAATCCCACATATCAATCTAACCATTAGCAATGGAATAAGATCAAGAAAAATTGTACAGTCTCAAAAACAGCATTTTTTTCCAATAGAGAAGGCCATATCTTTATAATCTAGTGAACTATAGTAGAGCAGGTATTCAAAGAAGCAAAAGTTTGGAAAACACTTCCAAAATTAGAGGCCCACTGTTAATCTGTATCTATTTTTCTCTGAGAACCAAGGAGATTAATAGAAAAGGTTCTATCATAATTTTCTAAAGAGACTATCTAACTACTTCCTAAGAAAACAGTGAAACAATTCTACTTACAGTTTATTTTTCATCTCATAGGCACAAATTAGCCATGTAAAGTAAGTAGTAATTTTCTCAGACCCAAGAAAAAATTCTAATGACCAACACTTACACACTCCTACTTAGGAAGAAAAGATAAAAGGACATAAAAGAAAAAGGACATACTTTTTAAAACACAAATTCATATAAAATCAGGAAAGAGTAAAACTCAATATTATTGACAATTATAGAAGAAAATTAAGCAAAACAAATAATTTAATAAAATTAAAAGGTTAGAAGTTTAAAACTAGCTAAGTTGAAGCAAGAAGAATTAAACAAGAAAACACAATATCACTACAAAACCTAAAATCAAATAAGTGAAAAAAAAATCAGATTTGGACTTTTCTCATTTCAAATAATTGCTATGGAATAAGGTATAAAAACTTACGTTGTGTTAAAAAACCATCCAGCTAGTTAGCACTAAGGATGCTACAAAAAGTACCTTACAGGACATCCTGTCCTGTCCAAAACATCTATAATATAGTTGGCCCCATGCCAAGGGGACCTTAAAATTTGGTCTTATCCAAATATCCATGAGCATATCTGATTCATGACAAGTGATAAGACCTGGATAAGACCTGTTCTCATGAACCAACTGTCTCCCTGGATTTTTTTAATAAATAAAAATCTGACCAAATATTAAGGACTCTTTGGCATGGAGCAAATATCTTATGGACATTTTGAACAGGACTAAATATCAGGGACATGTTCCTATGGATGTGGACTAAATGTCTTATGAATGTTTGCACAGGACCAAATGTCTGCTCACCCAAGAAGTTCAATCCGCCCTGGACCTGGGAGGTTATATGGGATGAACCTATTCTACTGAAAAAAACAATAAAGTCTGTATAATATGTAGGAATTACCATTTAAAAGAATTTCAGAGACATCAATAGAGGAATTGCTTGAGAGACTACTGTTGCAGAGAGAATGAAATTACAAGTGAATATCATCTTATCATAGCATTTTCCCTGAGATCATTTATCAATTCCTACTGTTGTAAAATAGGACTTGGCAGAATACGCAGAAACACTGCACTGAGAAAACAGAAATTGGATTGAAATGGGAAGAAATGGCTGAAGAAAAGAGAAAGTCATGGGAGTAACCACAGATACCTATAAGTAATCTTTTCAAGTACTTATCTGCTACTAATTTCATCAAATACAGGAGAAGACTAATAAATTTAGCATAAACCTGAAGTAGACAGACTAAAGAGCTAAGTTCAGATTTTAGCAGATATTAGAGTTTAATGCTGGTGCAAAGTGGTTTAGTTAAATACCCTGGGCTTTTAGTTGAGACTACAGAGGCCATGCAACTAGACGTAAAGAAACATGAATACTGACAAAGCACAAAAAGCAACCTTTTATAGAATTGAGTTGATCTGCTTGTATCCTGTATTCCTTACATAAGAAAACTTAAACCTCACAGGAGGAAGGAAACATAGTTTTAAATTTCTACAGTTTTAATATGGGATGTCTAATATCCAATTAAAAAAAAAGACTACATAAGACATCTATCTATAAAGCAAAATCAACTGATTAAAACCAATATATAAAAGCTCACTATGGAAAATGAGATATGACCTGAATTTTGGCAAATCAGATTGAATTCTTGGACTGAAATATTTTAAATATCTATGTTAATTATGCTAGAACAAATTAAGCAAAATATGAAAAAAGGAAAAAAATTGAATCTTTCAAAAGGAATCTAATGAAAGCACTAAAAGAAGAGAGTGCTATAATTGAAATGAATAGAGATGGAGTTAATAACATGTTCGACACAAAATAAAAGTTATTAGTGAAATACAGAGTAGGTAAGTAGGAAATATCCAGATTGAAGCCAAAACATGAAAGAAAAAAATGCAAAAATACAGAAATGACCATCAAAGACATGTAAACATAATGCCAAAGTCTAGTATAATTGTGATTTCAGTTCAGGAGGAAAGGAGAGAGAGTATAAGTTAGAAAAAATACTAGAAGAAATTTTGGCTAAAATTATCCAAACTGACCAAAGATATTGAACCATATAAATGCTTTTATTATATTAAAAGCTCAGCAAAACCGGCATAAAAATTGTACAGAAGCCCATACCTAGGTACACTACAGTAAAACTATGTTAAAAAAAGAAAAAAAAAAATTAAGGGCAACCAGAGAAAGAAAGTGCATTATCTTCAAAGAAGCAACAAAAGTTCAGAATATTTCAAGAGAAGTCATGGAAGCCAAAGGCAAATGAAAGAAAATCTTTAAAATGCTGAAATAAGAAAATAATGCCAACCCAGAATTCTATGAATAGATAAAATATTCTTCAAAATAGTGGAATAAATTTTAGACATTAGCTGAGAGAGTTCAGAATCAGCAGATCTGCATTAAAAGAACATACCAAATGTGATTGGAAATAAAGAAAAAAGAGTAGTAAAGTAAGTAATCAAATCACATATAAATATTCATCATTTAATTATAATAGCAATTATAATTACAATGGGCTCAAAAACATACAGAAATCACATATATGATGTGCTCAGTGAATGGCATTAAATATATGTAGTTTTCACATAGTTGTAGAAATGGTAAAAGTACTAATTTAAAGACAATCATAAAATATTTGGTAATTAAACATACACTTTTAAATAACCCCAAGTTAAATATAAAAAAGACAGAGTGGAAAATATTTCTGAGCTGAAAGTTAACAAAAATGTGACTTAAAATTAGTTCGTTACAACTAAAGCTTAAAGTAGAGGAATATTTACATATTTAAATGCATGTGTTAAAAAAGACAATCAATAATCTAAGAGTCCATGTCAAAATAAGAACAACAAAATAAAGTTAAAGACCAAAAAAGAAAACAGAGTGAGATAGCCACAACTGTTGATAAAAGTCAGTAAATTTCCCCAAAGTTGCTTCAAATCAATTACAAATCATAAAGCCTTATCTACTAAAAATAAACTTCATGATGAAAATAAATTTTCTGAGGAAAATAAGATTTTAAATGGAAAGTACATTAAACGTGGAAGATGTTCTATTTGGTAATTATGTCAATTATTGCAAATAAGAGAAAATCAGATCATTGGCTTTTGAGGCAGCAATATGCTATCCTGCTTCGCCTGAGGGTTGGGTGGGAAAGGGGAGAATAGGTTCTCTTGACTCTGCCTACCTCCCTGCATAAAGCCAGGGGAGAAGGATGAGAAATACCATCATCAGCCTGCCTCAGCATGCCCGCGCCAACCCCACAGGAGCTGATCCTGACTGGGATCTGGGTAGAGGGAACCAGCCCCTGGCTGCAGCAGAGCTTTTTAACAGGAACCAGTGGGATAGGTGGGGTAAGGTAGCAAATTGTGACTCAAATGCCACAGACTTTTGCTGTTTTTACCAACATCAATTGGATTTCCTTAAATGAAACATATCCTATTTGCTATATGCCCTTAAAAGAATTTCCAAAGAATTTAAACAACTGAAAAACAATAATATTCACCAATTAAACTGTTGTGCTCAGGAGAGAACCCACTGAACTTCTTACCCACCTGGAGTCCACCTCTTGAAATTTATTGTAAGACTTTATTATGACACTTGAACAGTTCAGTTCAGTTCAGTAGCTCAGTCATGTCCGACTCTTTGTGACCCCATGGACTGCAGCACGCCAGGCCTCCCTGTCCATCACCAACTCCCGGAATTTACTCAAACTCATGTCCATTGAGTCAGTGATGCCATCCAACCATCTCATCCTCTGTTGTCTCCTTCTCCTCCTGCCTTCAATCTTTCCCAGCATCAGAGTCTATTCAGATGAGTCAGCTCTTCTCATCAGGTGGCCAAAGTATTGGAGTTTCAGCTTCAACATCAGTCCTTCCAATGAAGATTCAGGACTGATTTCCTTTAGGATGGACTGGTTGGATCTCCTTGCAGTCCAAGGGATTCTCAAGAGTCTTCTCCAACACCACAGTTCAAAAGCATCAATTTTCAGTGCTCAGCTCTACATGATTACAGTCCAGCTCTACAGGAAAACCACAGCTTTGACTAGACAGACCTTTGTTG
The DNA here is from genome assembly GCF_910594005.1 of Cervus elaphus. NCBI lineage: Eukaryota > Metazoa > Chordata > Mammalia > Artiodactyla > Cervidae > Cervus > Cervus elaphus. The sequence continues at coordinate 17,595,581 of NC_057833.1, read as the reverse complement.
GCAAAGTAATGTCTCTGCTTTTTAATATGCTATCTAGGTTGGTCATAACTTTTCTTCCAAGGAGCAAGCATCTTTTAATTTCATGGCTGCAGTCACTGTCTGCAGTGATTTTGGAGCCCAGAAAAATAAAGTCTAACACTGTTTCCACTGTTTCCCCATCTGTAGGCCATGAAGTGATGGGACCAGATGCCATGATCTTAGTTTTCTGAATGTTGAGCTTTAAGCCAGCTTTTTCACTCTCCTCTTTCACTTTCATCAAGAGGCTTTTTAGTTCCTTTTCACTTTCTGCCATAAGGGTGGTGTCATCTGCATATCTGAGGGTATTGATATTTCTCCCGGCAATCTTGATTCCAGCTTGTGCTTCTTCCAGCCCAGCGTTTCTCGTGATGTACTCTTCATATAAGTTAAATAAGCAGGGTGACAATATACAGCCTTGACGTACTCCTTTTCCTATTTGGAACCAGTGTGTTGGTCCATGGCCAGTTCTAACTGTTGCTTCCTGACCTGCATATAGATTTCTCAAGAGGCAGGTCAGGTGGTCTGGTATTCCCATCTCTTTCAGAATTTTCAACAGATTATTTTGATCCACACAGTCAAAGGCTTTGGCATAGTCAATAAAGTAGAAATAGATGTTTTTCTGGAACTCTCTTGCCTTAGAACTCTATGCCTTTTGGGCATAGAGTTCTGCCTTTGCCCAAAATGACACTTGATACTTCCATTTAAACACTTGAAATAGAAAAGACCAATGAACCAAACAGAAGCATCAAATTAGCTTCAGAAATATATAAGAATTCTGTGTATGATAAAGACATTTCAAGTCAGTGAAAATTTAATTATAAAAAATTGATTTTGGTAATAAAAAATAGAAACAATTCAAGTTTTTCTTTACCTTATTCATGAACATAAATTCCAGATTAGAATATTCACCCTCTGTGAATTAAGCAACAGTCAATAATGAATTAAAATGAAAACCATCAAAAATACCATATTGTGAGATATATGTTGCTTTACCTTCATCAGTTGATCCAGTGGAGGACTTTGAGATTCTAAGCCAAAGCAGATCCATTGACAGGAGTCTGTGTTTCTGGATGTCTGCATGAAGCAGTCCTCCAAATACTTCTCAAATAACTGTAATGTAAGAGATAAACTATTGTACTGAGCAAATAAGAGAAATACAACTTATAATTCACTTCAAAAACAGTGATATCTAATATCCATAGGAAATACCTACAGCATCCATGATCATGCAGGTTTGGGTTTGGCTGTGATTCTGACTTTTAGGCGTTGCTTTGCTCCTGATATTTTTCTGTGAGATTTTTGAGATCATAACCTTCTCTAAGTAAATCTTATTCTAAGGTACACAGAGATGGTTGCTATGGTTTGTATTTAAGAACCTGAACAGCTACATCTTTTTTAATTTAAAAGTATTCTTATAAATTAATGAGGAAGAATAAATGACTCAATAAAATTGTAAAGTATATGTATTAGTTCCTTTGATGTTCAAATTCTTTCAAAGTAGAGTAGAAACAAAAAGAAATGTAAGAGAAACTAGGATAAAAATTAAAAGTAAGAATATTTTATGCCAAGTTTCCCCCCAGAGAAGTGAATTTCAAGAAGAAAGTGGTGCTCACACATGATAAAGTTTCAAACACAATAAAGGTGAAACTTTTAAAAATACTATTTGGATTTTGGCAAGAAAGCATCATTAGTAAACATTTTGAGATGATTTTATATGAAGCAGATACAGTATTCAGTAAATAATTAGCTATATAGTTGGTTATAATTTTTAAAAAAATATCAGTAAATATTAAATGGCAGGAAGATTCATCAAACACAAATCTACTGTAATAGAGATGATTGAAATTTAATATCCATTTCCTACTGGGTTTCCCTTGTGGCTCAGATGGTAAAGAATCTGCCTGCAGTTTGGGAGACCCAGGTTTCATCTCTGGGTGGGGAAGATCCCTGGAGACAGAAATGGCAACCTACTTCAGTATTCTTGCCTAGAAAATTCCATGGACACAGGAGCCTGGTGGGCTATAGTTCATAGGGTCACAAAGAGTTGGACATGCCTGAGCAACTTCCACTTTTTTCATGCTTATATAAGATCTGGTAGCAGATGGGCAGGCTTAACATATTTTCTAAGTGTTGAACGTATATGTTGGGAGGGAGTTTTTAAAAAAATTTATCATGCAAAGTACTTACTTTTGAGAACTAGTTCCCTGAGTGTTCTATGAAACAAAATACTTGGGGCAAAATTGGAGTGCCTCTCCTGAACTGTAATATTTATGGAGTTGTCCCTTGGTAGAAAAACACTTCCTTCAAGGCAAAACTGATATTAGGATTGGGATAAAAAATCAAAGTTAAACCATTCCTGTGGCTGAATGAAGAACACTAAAGACTGAAGATTTTGCTCTGTGAGGAGACATCTTCATTTATTCAGTAAATAGGCTCACTGCTTGGTTGGTTTTCTGTATTCAGAACCAGTTGAACTCTAGCAGTGAGAGATTTCAGAGAAAACTAATCTATATATGACAATTTAAAGTTAGAGTTGTAAGCCCTTCTTGAAAAGTTGATGTCACTGAGTGAATAGAAGAAAAGCAGGTTAGCCTCCCCTACAAACACATTACAAAAACTTTTTTGAGGGTTACCTGGATGTAAAGTTCACTGATCAGAAAATATACCAGGTAGTGTCAATAGTATGCACCATAATTCAAGGAATAACTGCTTACAGAAAAGCATTCCTTTATTTAGTAATCATCATAGACACTAGTTTTGTACTTCTGTGATTCAGAGAGAGGGTACTCACTTAGGTCCAAGGAGGGAAAATGATGTATGAATAATTAACACCATGGTAAGTAAAGGATCTAGGTTCAAAATTAGGCAAAGCTAGATTTTTATTATTTAGAGTTTTGATTTAGATGATAACATTAAAATTCAAGCTAACAATCATCTTTGAGAGTAGGAAGAGGGTTTATTTGGTTAAAAAAAAGTCTAGGAGCTTCTGGTGTGTGGTGACTTTCTGATCTAGACCTGGAGAGTAATTAGGTGGTTGCTCATTTTCTAATTATTAGATATTTATGGATGTGTCCCTTTTTCTCTGTGCATCCTCTTTGACAACTTGAAGTTAAAAAAAAAAAACAAACATGATTTGGGGGACATTATTATGTTGCTACTGCATGATCATTAAAGGGTTTTATGGAGAGAATGATATTTGTTTTGTGAAAGATCCCTCTAGCTGTAGCATGAGGAATAAATAGAAGGGGTCAAACAGGAAGCAAAGTAGACGCTATACAATGACGGTGGAGATCCAACTTACAGGAACATTAGAAAGATATTTTAGAAATGAAATCTGCAGAAGTAATGATTTAATTAAGTAGATGACAAAGTGAGAAGTGTCAAGAGAATTTTGAGAAACTAGGTTTAATGTAGGCTTAAACTAGGCACCTAGCTATTCCTAGAAGAGACAGAAGCATTGTGTCAGGGAAAGAGGATGATGAGTTCATTTTGATGTGCACTTTATTTCAAATGTCTGTGATCTTTTCTGGATGCTCAGTGTAGGGTTTGATGAATAGAATAAAAATTTCAGCTAAAAGATATATTTGGGCAGTGCCCAGTATGGCAATTGAAATCAAAGAGAATAGATGAGATTACCTAGGAAGATAACATAAAGGAGAATACAAGTGAAAAGGCTATAAAATAAATCACTTTGTATATGGACATTCAAAAAATCTAGATGAAAATGAGACTCCAAAGTTACCTGATGAAAAGTATTCACAGTGATAAGGGGAATATTAGAGAATAGTGGTGACTCTCAGGATCACTTTGTGGCATTACCTCACCAAGATGTAGTTATGTAAGGAATAGATAACAGATAGATTGATAGATGTACTTATAGTTACATAGTTGTAAAAAGGGTTGTGTACAAACTGAAGAAAATTCTTGTTAATCTTCCAGGTTTTCTAGCTACATTGTTCACTACTCTTACATGTCTTTTAATCTAAGGCTAAAACACATTATTTACAGAATTTAAATATCAATCATTTTGTGGGCTTTATGCTATACCTTTTAACTAAAATATCTTCATTTATTTCATATCATTAAGTTTTAATTATATTATAATTTTATCTTAATGATAAATACTTTTGGAAATATTTTCTGACCCTGCAAAGTGATTTACTTTATTCTGTATTATGTTTCTTGGGATTTATCTATTTTTTTTCTTATCTTACTGTCCTTTATACAATCATAGCCTTGTAAATCCCCTTCAACAAGGAAGTTTTCAGTGTAAAAGTACATGTCTTCCTTACCTTACTTGCTTTTACATTATTGGGACACGCTAGGCATTCAAAAAATATTTATTAATTGCTAATTTTTAGCATTTTTAAAAGAAAGATTATATCCCATATTATTCCTGGAATTTAGAAATAATATACTTTCAATCAAAGTAAATTACATAGTTTTGGATTTATAATGCTGAATTGAGGATCAAGATGTATATATTTGAGTTTATTTTTTAAAAAATCTTTACTTGAACTGAAAATACAAATATCACCAAAACTTAACTAAACATAAAGTTCATAGAAATTTCCTGGAAAACTTTTACTCCACATTAATTCTAGAATTTATCTTAATTATCTGAATGGATTTCAAAGATTAACATTATATCTATACTGAAAGGAAATTAATAGACGGTTGTTAAAATATGCATATGTATTAAAGAAAATGCAATTTTAAAACATTTAATAATTTATAGCAAGATTAATACATACCATTTGATCCATTAGTATAATAAAGCTAAAATCAGTATTTGTCCCAATTTGTCTTCAAAAGGTTTTCTTCTGTCTATGCAAAATTACAATAATGTAATAATATTTATGAGCTATGTACAAATGGTAATATATTGTGGTTATTTAGCTGTTTGTTCTTGTGGCTGCACATGAAACTAGACAAAAATGAGCCCCCTCTTTCCTGGTATCTGCTTTTCTTAAATAGCCACAGGCAAACATAATCAGTTTCAAGACAATGAAAGGCTCCACTGAGTGCTAAAGTGATTTGAAATTCAGAAATGTGCAAGTTTCTTGCACCCATCAGTCACTGCTTTACTCACCAAATGGATAGGATCAGCAATTTCAACATACGCATTCTTAACAACTAAAGATTCCAAAGTCTATACTTTGCCATTTAAAATTAATGATGGCCCCACCCTGGTGAAGACAGGATTAATTTTTAAGTTTTTTTCTTAAATTTTGGTATTGTTTTCATAGAAAATAAAAACTTTTATTTTGCTTTACTCAATGTATAGCATAGAGTTCTAATTTATTGTTATAGTATGATAAATGGAAACAAGTAAACATTTTCATTATATTTACTAGTCATTCTCAACAACTGAAAGAAAATATACAAAAAGATGTTGGGTGAATATCAAATAAGAAGAAAACTAGTCTGGTTATTTTAATTTTATAACTATAATGTCTTGATGAGAAGTCTTGAGTATGGATCATCTCTTACCTACTTTCCAAGAATTGGGGCAGAAAACTGGACAAAATGGTCTAAGCTATTACTGAGCAGTGATGGCATGCCAAAGTGAGCATGCCTGAAGTGAGAACCATAGCTGATACATAAAACAAGAGAGAAAAGTGTAAGATGAGAAGAGCAGATATAAACAGTGAAAATTATGTTTGTGAGAGAATATGGATTTTAATGCATATTGAAAGGTCAGTCCTCTTCCCAATTCCCAAGAACAGTAGTACTAAAGAATGTGCTAACCATCAGACAATTGCACTCATCTCCACTGCTAGTAAGAAAGTCAAAGTGAAAGTCTCTCAGCCGTGTCCAACTCTTTCTGACCCCATGGACTATATAGTCCGTGGAATTCTCCAGGTCAGAATACTGGAGTGGGTAGCCTTCGCCTTCTGCAGGGTATCTTCCCAATCCAGGGATTGAAGCCAGGTCTCCTGCATTGCACTCAGATTCTTTACCTGCTGAGCCACAAGAGAAGCCCATGCCAGTAAGGTCATACTTAAAATCTTATTTGCTAGGCTTCAGCATTAAGTGAACCATGAACTTCTAGATGTCCAAGTTGGATTTAAAAAAGGAAGAGACACCAGAGATCAAATTGCGAATGTTTGCTGGATCACAGAGAAAACTAGGAAATTCCAGAAAAAATATTTACTTCTATTTCATTGACTACACCAAAGGCTTTGACTGTGAGGATCATAATAAACTGTGGAAAGCTCTTAAAGAGATGGGAATACCAGACCATCTTATCTGTCTCCTGAGAAACCTGTATGTGGGTCAAGAAGCAACAGTTAGAACCCAGCATGGAACAACTGATTGGCTCAAGATTGAGAAATGAGTAGGAAGGATTGTCTGCTGTCACCCTGTTTGTTTAATCTATACCCTGAGCGCATCATGAGAAATGCTGGGCTGGATGAGTTACAAGCTGGAATCAAGGTATGTGGGCAAAACATCAACAATCTCAGATATGCAGAAGATACAGTCTAATGGCAGAAAGTGAAGAGAAACTAAAGAGCCTGTTTACAAGGATAAAAGGGGAGAGTGAAATAGCTGGCTTAAAACTATATATAAAAATAAGCTAAGATCATGGCATCCAGCCCCACGATATTGTGCTGTGCTTAGTCACTCAGTCATGCCCAACTCTTTGCGACACCGTGGACTGTAGCCCATCAGGCTACTCTGTCCATGGAGATTCTCCAGGAAAAAATATTGGAGTGGGTTGCCACGCCCTCCTTCAGGGGATCTTCCCAACCCAGGGATTGAACTGAGGTCTCCCACATTGCAGGTGGATTCTTTGCAGTCTGAGCCACCAGGGAAGTCCAATTGCTTCATGGCAAATAGAAGGGGAAAATGTGGCAAGTGAAGTCGCTCAGTCATGTCCGACTCTTTGCAACCCCATGGACTGTAGCCCATCAGGCTCCTCTGTCCATAGGATTTTCCAGGCAAGAGTACTGGAATGGGTTGCCACTTCCTTCTCCAGGAGATCTTCCAGACCCAGGAATCAAACCCAGGTCTCCAGCATGGTAGGCAGATGCTTTACCATCTGAACCACCAGGGAAGTCCAAGTAGTGACAAATTTCCTCTACTTGGGTTCTAAAATTATTGTGGATGGTTGCTGCAACCATGAAATCAGAATATTTTTGCTTCTTGGCAGGAAAGCTATGACAAATCTAACTGTGTTGAAAGCAGAGACATTGCTCTGATGACAAAGGTCAATTCAGTCAAGGCTATGGTTTTCCCAGTGGTCATGTATGGTTGTGAAAGCCGGACCGTAAAGAAGGTAGAGTACCAAAGAAATAATGCCTTCAAACTGGTGCGAGAGAAGATTCCTGAGATTCTCTCAGACAGCAAGATCATCAAACCAGTCAATCTTAAGGGAAATCAACCCTGAATACTCATTTGAAGGACTGATGCTGAACCTGAAATGCCAGTATTTTGGTCATTTGATGAGAACAACTGACTCATTGGAAAAATCCGTGATGCTGGGAAAGATTGAGGGCAGGAGAAGAGGGCCTCAGCAGATGAGATGGCTGGATGGCATCATTGATGCAATGGACATGAACTTGGGCAAACTTCACAAGATTGTGAGGGACAGGGAGGCCTGGTGTGCTGCAGTCCATTGAGTCGCAAAGAGTTGTACATGACTGGGCAACTGAACAACAACAATGCTTCTTAATACAAATAGCACTAAAATGTGAAGAAGGGGATGCTGAAGAGTTGCAAACAGATGAAAATGAAACATATTTGGAAAGTATAAGTTCAGATTCTATGATAGATAAAAGCATACCATTCCCTATATCTGACAGCCAAGTAATGCCTAATAAGGTTTGTTTAAGTCTTGACCAGTTAATTTTTCTAATCCTTTAGTAAATATGCAAAGATTATTTGAGGATGATCAACTTCATGTTAAGAAATGAGAATTATAAATTATGTCAAACCCCCACCCCCACCCCCGCCAAAAACTTCCCTTTCTGAGAAAAACTATGAAACTAAACCCAGATAGGGAGTTCAGCATAAGCTTTTCACCTGAGTGATTCCTTTCTGCTTTGTGTAGCCCTTGGCCTGCACATCTGATTCTCCTGGTCCACTCCTAGTCTGAGCTGGGCAGTTATTTAGTCTCCCAAACCTAGTCTTATTACTTTCTCTTTCAAAGACATTTGCAGTTTTATCAAGTTATTTCATTGCAGTGTGCTGTAGCTTAGGTTCTGTTCTAGTTGAGTCTCAGCGTCATGTGGAGTTAATGAATAGACAGAATCAGACTGTGCCTGGGCTTTAATCCTACTTCCTTTCCTCACTTGCTTTGTAACTTCGGAAAATTATTTAATCTCTGTAACTCAGTGTCCTCATCTAAAACAGGAATAATTACAGTATCTATCTTATGAATTTGTTTTAAGGAAAATATGAATTAATGCTTGTACTGTTTCAGAAACATCCTGACATATAATAAGATATTGTTGGCCATTTCTTGTATATTTCCACATAGCACAATGGTCAACCTATGCAATTATTTACATTAAAAATATAATAATGTATACATAAGTTGCCATTAAAGCTTAAATATGCTTTAATATATAAGCTTTTACAGAAATTACAACCATTGTATTTAGATAACTATGTGTCAGCCTCACATTTGCTTAAATGTAATGGGACTAAACTTACACTTTGTAAATTTCATAAGGAGAAAAGATTATCACTTCATGAAATTTTATAAATGACAAATTTCAATCCTAATATTACCAACTCTATCAGTAAGACTCCAAGATCGACATATTTTTAAACATTTGAAATATATACTGTATAAATCAACTCAGGACAGGCAAAGTGACAGTGTCTGTGGAATTCACTGCCTGTCTCCCCTGGGTAATGAGACTGACTGATAATTTCTCTATGCTCTAAATAACTAAACTTCACTAATGTGAACCCAAGTCTGTAAATTATATTTTATATGTAGCTCACTGGTAAGCAAATTTGATTTCATGCAAATATTTTGAAGTGGATTAGTTGATGGAGAAGCCACATCTGAATTCTGATAACATCCCTCTATATATACACAGGATGAAAACTCCTTCAATCCACAGGAAAGTGTCAGCATTAATAAAGCAATGTCATGCTATACCTCCCCCATAGCTGGCCTATATTGACATGAAAAATTATAATGGTAGAAATACAGAACTTTTCAGATATAAATAACCTTACTCTGTTATGAAATTTTTATCAGGAAGGGATAACTTAAGAGAAGGAAAAATCAGCTGCAAAGAATATCATTGCCACCTATTGACAATGAATTCTGTGATTAAAATGGAAAATCTATTTTTGTTGTCTAATTTGGATGTCCTATTTATTAAATAATGATCCACCAGTGTGCAGAAAAATAATTCTGATTTAGAAAATGTAAATTTAGGGATAATAAATGGATATTTATACCATCTCTTTATCATTTAAAAAGCTCGAGAATGTATTTCTATAGTGACACATATTATACTTTGAACATTTTGCAGCATAAATGATTAAGACTTTTAGAAAGGGGCTGGCTTTTCTTGTTGAAGTTAATGTTCACATCTTTAAGCACTATCATAATTCCCTTTTTAGAGTAGTTACTAGGTAGGTAGTGGTATTTTATTAATATTTATTGAATTTGTAAGATACCTCTCTTTTATAAACTAAATGATTTTATTTTAACTAAATGTTGTAAATATAAAGTATATGTGTGTGTGTGTGTATATATATACGTATGATTTTGTGTACAAGTAGAGTAATTCTACAAAAAGGATAACAAAAATGTCAAACCTTGTAAGGGGTCTTTCAGGGAATTCAGACTATTAAAATCTCATGTGTCAATCTACTAAATCTAGCTAAAAATAATCTACTCTATCTATGAGAAATTTAAAATGTGCTAAGTCACCTATCTTTGCTTTGGCATGGTCTTAGTTTATATTGCATCAGCTCCAGTGTCCAGTCTTCCATTCAACTTTTTTTTTTTAATACTTACATCATTAATATAAATGTACTCAAACATCTGCCTATAAGATACAGACATTCCCATAAACAAAATTATAATAGGCAATAAAAAAGAGTTTGATAAATTAGCTTTAAACAAAATATGATTTTTTTTGGTCTGCTTGAATACTTTAAAACCCTTGACACATAGCCATGTTTTCGTACCTACTCTAAAGAACTAAGACAGAACACTTTGCTCTAGGATCATTGCTTCTTCCAAATATGTACGTGTATGGGCAAGGAACTAGCTTTATGCACTTTTCAAGCTTATTACAAGTTTAAGTTTCTAGAACAGCAAGGGAAAACAATTACATACATTGAATTATTCTAATGTGGAGGGACTGCTACCGAGAATACTGGACTGAATGCTTTCACAATATATGTGTGTATATTGCCCTCCTCTACTTCAGTTTCAGAGACAGTGCTAGTTTCCTGTACTTTGTGATATGTTCCATTATGCTGTTAGTTCAGTTCAGTTCAGTCACTCAGTCGTGTCCGACTCTTTGCGACCCCATGACCGCAGCTCGCCAGGCCTCCATGTCCATCACCACCTCTCGGATCCCACGCAAATCCATGTCCATTGAGTCGGTGATGCCATCCAACCATCTCATCCTCTGTCATCCCCTTCTCCTCCTGCCCTCAATCTTTCCCAGCATTAGGATCTTTTCCAATGAGTCAGCTCTTCCCATGAGGTGACCAAAGTATTGGAGTTTCAGCTTCAACATCAGTCCTTCGAGTGAACACCCAGGACTGACATCCTTTAGGATGGACTGGTCCGATCTCCTTGCAGTCCAAGGGACTCTCAAGAGTCTTCTCCAACACCACCATTTCTCATGATGTACTCTGCATGTAAGTTAAATAAGTAGGATGACAATATACAGCCTTGACGTACTCCTTTTCTTATTTGGAACCAGTCTGTTGTTCCACGTCCAGTTCTAACTGTTGCTTCCTGTTAAGGGAGCTGTGATTGTTAGCTTAGGTAGAGAGATGAGTAATCATGGAAACAGATGATGATTGTAAGCCATTCTAAACCTATTACAACAAAGACATTTGAAGTAAACTCGAGCAATCCTCAGACCTTGGTTGAGACCGAAGGCAAAGAAAAGCAATTGATATTGTACCTATCTTGTAACTGGATGTGTACAAAGTAGAAACTGCAAATAGTTATCACTGTAGTAGAAGATTTTTGCTTTGTTTCTGATACATCTTGTAAAATTATTCAATTACTGTTTCTACTAATTTGAAATTCTACACATTTTTGTAAGATTTAATTAAAGATTTAGTTAAATAAAATTAAATAACAACAAATTCATTTTTGTGGCAGCTGACTTGATCTATAAAAGACAGTTATATGTGTGTGTGTGTGTGTCTGTGTGTCTGTGTGTATTGTATATATTCTGGTATCAGTTTTTTCCCTAGTATAGAAAGAAAAAGGTTTTATGAGGTTCTCTCATCAGATGGAAAAGGAATATATTGCTTTATTCATCACATTAAACGTGCTCCATTCATAGAGTCAATAAGTGCATTTCCAACCTCTGAGATTTCATCTACGTTTCAAGGGCCCAAATAACTTCCAAACGTCCTCCCTTTTGTCTGCCAAAATATCTGAAAAATAAATACTACTTTTGACATGATTTAAATCTTTAAAATTTTTATGTCTTTTATTTGTTTTACAATATTGCATTAGTTTCTGCTGTCCAACAAAATGAACCCAGTTTTATACACACACACACACGCACACACACATATCCTGTAGGGCATGGCAACCCACTCCAGTATTCTTGCTTGGAGAATCTCATGGACAGAGGAGCCTGGCAGGCTACAGTCCATGGGTTCATAAAGAGTCAGACACCACTGAAGCAATTTAGCATGCACGAACCCAGAGAGGTCACTACAGAGTTTTGAATAGAGTTCCCTGAGCTATACAGTAGGTCCTTATTAGTTATCTATTTTACATATAGTAGTGTGTATATGTCAGTACCAGTCTTAAATAGATTGTGAATATGTTATTGGAAACATCAGCAAAGGATATCACACTATTTCTTTATGAGGCTTTAAATCTTGGCAATGACAAGAATATAAATAGAATAAGGCGTTATTTCTTTGCCTTAATGGAGCTTAAAATTTAGTATGGACAATTCTGGAAGGCTAAAAATAAGTATGCATATACAATTTTTAAAGATAGTGTTATGTTTTAGGTGTCAGCAATATGCCAGGCACTGTCGTAAGCATGAAAAGATAGGATAAAGATTATACAGAGAAAGAACATAAAGCTCAGAAATATGGAGTCACTTGACCAAAAACAATCTATGAAAGAGAAGTTCATACTCAACCTAAGTTAGTTAATTACAAATTTGTATGCTCTTAACTACTAGGCTACGCTGCCTATGAGATATTTCAAATAAGGACATATTCAGGGTTATCAAACCTGTCAGCAACATGCTATTTGTAACAAGTAGGAGTCAAAGTCAGATTCCTGGAGGAAGTGAAATTTAATCTCTACACATATGCATGCTAAGTCGTTTCAGTCATCTCCAACTGTTTGCAATCATGCAAAATGTAGCCCATCAGGCTCCTCTGTCCATGGGATTATCCAGGCAAGAATACAGGAGTGGGTTGCTATGCTCTCCTCCAGGGATCTTCCCAACCCAGGACTGAACCTGCCTCTCTTACATCTCCTGCATTGGCAGGTGAGTCCTTCACCACTAGCACCACCTGAAAAGTCCTAATCTACAATGGAGGTCAAGAAAAGCTGCAGACAGCAGAAAGCAGAAGGATCTTAGTGAACAGTGGTACAGCCTTTACACAAGGCATGGTAGGTTCAGAAAAATCAATGTCCAGTTTTGGCAACTTCAGTTAATAAATATCTGTAGTTACCAGTACATTTCTACAAATGGCTTGACCAAATTGTGGAAACTTTGAATAATTTCACTAGAAAATTAGACATTATTCTGTATACAAAGAAGGTGTATGGAACATGTTTAAATTTCAGTTAAAATTGTCTTTGGCAAGATTAATTTCTCAACAATATGTAAGATGGTACTCGAAAAGGACGACATAAAAGACACATCTACTTAAAATCTCTCTACAAAGACATGACTCATTAGCACCATTCAAAGCATTAAATAGATTAGTTTAGCCATCCATCTCAAGTTACAAACAATGGAAAGAGGGGGAAAAAAAGACTTGGAAGTACTAAGAACTGGGATCTGGAGAGATTTTCAGTCAAGAGACTTGAAAAGATTGGGTCTAATAATTTTTATCATGATTTTCCCCAAACAAACTCAGAAAACCATCACAATCTTTTTAGTTCCATTCTTTCCCTAAAGATAACACTCTTGTCATTAAAAAAAAAAAAAATAAGAATTATAACACATGAAATCCTAATCATCCATGGGAGTAGTCAAGGACCTGCCTGGTGTTCTTCTGAGAAAGAATGGTTTTAGTCAGATGAACAAAGTGTAAAGAATATTTGTGGCTCTTAAAAAAGCAACAATGGCAATTTTGGCTCCTACTCCTCTCTGGCTTGCTCAAATTCTTTATTCTTCCTCCAGGACTCCAGCTTTCATTGATTTTTCTGCATGGAATACCTTTCTCTCAGATGGTTCTCCTTCACTTTATCAGAGAGGATAACCAACTGTTTGTCATTCCCTATTCTCTAGTATATTCATTATGTTTTTATCTGTCTTTCCTACAAATACCCAAAAGTGAGATAATATAAATATGTCAGTCACTATGTGCCAAGCATTGCTCTAAGCATTTTATTTAGGATAAATCATTAAACCATAGAGGAGATTTAAAATCATCCCCATATTACAAGTGGAGTAAGTAGGCTTCGAATAGATTATGAGGTTGCTGGAAGGGACACCCACGTGGCTCATTGGTAAAGAATCTGCCTGCAAGTGCAGGGAAGACATATGGGTTCAATCCCCAGGTTGGGAAGACCTCTGGAGGAGGAAAATGGCAACCTGCTCCAGTATTCTTGATTTGAAAATTCCATGGAGAGAAGAGCATGGCACGCTACAGTCCATGGAGTCACAAAGAGTTGGACACAACTGAGTGTGTGCACACACACACATACAACTTGATGAAAGCTACACAGCTAAGTATTATAGAAGAAACAGGATTAGAACCCATGAAAGTGACTCCAAATCTGTTCTCTCAACTATCACATTCTACTGTCTTATATACTATGAATATGGGAATTAGGTTTTTTTAGTAACTACTGGGTTTCTAGTAACTAGCACAGAGCCTGGCACATGAGTGATAGCTATTTTTAGAAAGTATGAATGATAGTATACTCAAAAATGAGTATACTACCCAAAGCAATCTATAGATTCAATGCAATCCCTATCAAGCTACCAACGGTATTCTTCACAGAACTAGAACAAATAATTTACAATTTGTATGGAAATGTGAAAAACCTCAAATAGCCAAAGCAATCTTGATAAAGAAGAATGGAACTGGAGGAATCAACCTACCTGACTTCAGGCTCTACTACAAAGCCACAGGCATCAAGAGAGTATGGTACTGGCACAAAGACAGAAATATAGATCAATGGAACAAAATAGGAAGCCCAGAGATAAATCCAGGTACCTATGGACACCTTATCTTCGACAAAGGAGTCAAGGATATAAAATGGAAAAAAGAAAACCTCTTTAACAAGTGGTGCTGGGAAAACTGGTCAACCACTTGTAAAAGAATGAAACTAGAACACTTTCTAACACCATACACAAAAATAAACTCAAAATGGATTAAAGATCTAAATGTCAGACCAGAAACTATAAAGCTCCTAGAGGAAAGCATAAGCAAAACTCCGACATTAATCACAGCAAGAGCCTCTATGACCCACCTCCCAGAATATTGGAAATAAAAGCAAAAATAAACAAATGGGACCTAATTAAAATTAAAGCTTTTGCACAACAAAGGAAACTATAAGCAAGGTGAAAAGACAGCCTTCAGAATGGGAGAAAATAATAGCAAATGAAGAAAAAGACAAAGGATTAATTTCAAAAATATACAAGCAACTCCTGAAGCTCAATTCCAGAAAAATAAATGACCCAATCAAAAAATGGGCCAAAGATATAAACAGACATTTCTCCAAAGAAGACATACAGATGGCTAACAAACACATGAAAAGATGCTCAGCATCACTCATTATCAGAGAAATGCAAATCAAAACCTCAATGAGGTACCATTACATGCCAGTCAGGATGGCTGCTATCCAAAAGTCTACAAGCAATAAATGCTGGAGAGGGTGTGGCAAAAAGGGAACCCTCTTACACTGTTGGTGGGAATGCAAACTAGTACAGCCACTATGGAGAACAGTGTGGAGATTCCTTTAAAAACTGGAAATAGAACTGCCATATGACCCAGCAGTCCCACTGCTGGGCATACACACCAAGGAAACCAGATCTGAAAGAGACACATGTACCCCAGTGTTCATTGCAGCACTGTTTATAATAGCCAGGACATGGAAGCAACCTAGATGCCCATCAGCAGACAAATGGACAGGAAAGCTGTGGTACATATACACAATGGAATATTATTCAGCCATTAAAAAGAATACATTTGAATCAGTTCTAAAGAGGTGGATGAAACTGGAGCCCATATACAGAGTGAAGTAAGCCTGAAATAAAAACACCATTACAGTATACTAATGCATATATATGGAATTTAGAAAGATGGTAATGATAACCCTATATGCAAGACAGAAAAAGAGACACAGATGTATAAAAAGACTTTTGGACTCTATGGGAGAAGGCGAGGGTGGGATGATCTGAGAGACAAGCATTGAAACATGTATATTATCAAGTGTGAAAGAGATCGCCAGTCCAGGTTGGATGCATGAGACAGTTGCCCGGAGCTGGTGCACTGGGATGACCCAGAGGGATGGGATGGGGAGGGAGGAGTGTGGGGGTTTCAGGATGGGGAACACAGGTAAATCCATGGCTGATTCATGTCAATGTATGGCAAAAACCACTACAGTATTGTAAAGTAATTAGCCTCAAACTAATAAAAATAATTGGCAAAAAAAAAAAGTTTCTTATTAGAGTGAAAAAATGTTCTAAAATTATTGTGATGGTTGGGCCACCCTATAAATCTATTGAAGATCATTGAATTGTACACTTTAATTGGGTGAACTTTACAGTGTGTGAATTATATATCAGTAAAGCTGTTTAAAATGTTTAAACAGTAAAGCTGTTTAAAATGTTAGTGGCCATTAAGAGTTCACAAGATAAATTCTATATTTTCTTTGCAATTTTCTTTTACCACCTTATGTTGAAATGAATATCAGTATATGTTAGTTTGTTGCATAAATTGTGAGATTGTAAGGGTGATTACTTTGATATAGTTTGAAAACTTCACAAAATATTTTAAAAAATGATATGTTCTTCCAGGAAAAAAAAAGAAAGAAAGTGTGAATGAACCAGACTCCTGACTTTTGCCAGGGAAATGAAATAGATCCCTTGTTTATAAGGTTTGTGTTGCATTTGGAAATCAAATTAAATACATAGGAACAAACCTACTAAGGAGGTAAAAGACCTGTACCCCAAAACTATATGACACTGATGAGTGCAATTTAGTACAGCAATTTAAGATGACACAAACTGATGAGAAGATCAGTTCAGTTCAGTTCAATTTAGTCGCTCAGTGATGTCCGGCTCTTTGCGACCTCATAAATCGCAGCATGCCAGGCCTCCCTGTCCATCACCAACTCCTGGAGTTTATTCAAACTCATGTCCATTGAGTTGGTGATGCCATCCAGCCATCTCATTCTCTGTCATTCCCTTCTCCTCCTGCCCCCAATCCCTCCCAGCATCAGGGTCTTTTCCACTGAGTCAACTCTTCGCATCAGGTGGCCAAAGTATTGGAGTTTCAGCTTTAGCATCAGTCCTTCCAATGAACACCCAGGACTGATCTCCTTTAGGATGGACTGGTTGGATCTCCTTGCAGTCCAAGGGACTCTCAAGAGTCTTCTCCAACACCACAGTTCAAAAGCATCAATTCTTCGGCACTCAGCTTTCTTTATATAGTCCAACTCTCACATCCATACATGACCACTGGAAAAACTATAGCCTTGACTAAATGGACTTTTGTTGGCAAAGTAATGTCTCTGCTTTTTAATATGCTATCTAGGTTGGTCATAACTTTCCTTTCAAGAAGTAAGCGTCTTTTAATTTCCTGTTTGCAATCAACACTTGTAGTGATTTTGGAGCCCCAAAAATTAAAGTCTGAAACCATTTCCCCTGTTTCCCCATCTATTGCCCATGAAGTGATGGGACCAGATGCCATGAGCTTAGTTTTCTGAATGTTGAGCTTTAAGCCAATCTTTTCACTCTCCTCTTTCACTTTCATTAAGAGGCTTTTCAGTTCCTCTTCACTTTCTGCCATAAGGGTGGTGTCATCTGCATATCTGAGGTTATTGATATTTCTCCTGGCAATCTTGATTCCACCTTGTGCTTCGTCCAACCCAGCGCTTCTCATGATGTACTCTGCATATATGTTAAATAAGCAGGGTGACAATATACAGCCTTGACATACTCCTTTCACTATTTGGAACCAGTCTGATGTTCCATGTCCAGTTCTAACTGTTCCTTCCTGACCTGCATTGAGGTTTCTCAAGAGGCAGGTCAGGTGGTCTGGTATTTCCATCTCTTTCAGAACTTTCCACAGTTTATTGTGATCCACACAGTCAAAGGCTTTGGCATAGTCAATAAAGCAGAAATAGATGTTTTTCTCTTGCTTTTTCAATGATCCAGCAGATGTTGGCAATTTGATCTCTGGTTCCACTGCCTTTTCTAAAACCATCTTGAACATCTGGAAGTTCACGGTTCGCGTATTGCTGAAGCCTGGCTTGGAGAATTTTGAGCATTACTTTATTAGCATGTGAGATGAGTGCAATTGTGTGGTAGTTAGAGCATTCTTTGGCATTGCCTTTCTTTGGGATTGCAATGAAAATTGACCTTTTCCAGTCCTGTGGCCACTGTGCAGTTTTCCAAATTTGCTGACATATTGAGTGCCGCACTTTCACAGAATCATCTTTCAGTATTTGAAATAGCTCAACTGGAATTCCATCACCTCCACTAGCTTTGTTCGTAGTGATGCTTTCTAAGGCCCACTTGACTTTACCTTCCAGGATGTCTGTCTCTAGGTGAGTGATCACACCATCGTGATTATCTAGGTTGTGAAGATATTTTTTGTACAGTTATTTTGTGTATTCTTGCCATCTCTTCTTAATATCTTCTGCTTCTGTTAGGTGCATACCATTTCTGTGCTTTATTGAGCCCATGTTTGCATGAAATGTCCCCTTGGTATCCACAAAGGCTTTGGTATGGTCAATAAAAATAGATACACCATGTTATTTGATTGGAAGAATTAATATTGTTAAAATAGCCATACCCAAAGCAATATAGAGATTAAATGCAATCCCTCTCAAAACATCAGCAGTATTTTTCACAGTACTAGAATAAGTAATTAATAAATTTGCATGGAAACACAAAAGACCTAGATTAGCCAAAACAATCCTGAGAAAGATGAGTAGAGTTGGAGGAATCACACTCCCTGGCTTCAGACTATACTATAAAGCTATAGTAATCAAAAGAATACAATACTGCCACAGAACAGATGTGGCATCAAGGGGATGCCCCTTGATGTGTATCAAGGGGAAAAACAGAGAGCCCAAATATAAATCCATGCACTTGTGGCCAATTAATCAACAACAAAGGAGACAAGAACATAGAGTGGAGAAAAGACTCTCTTCAATGAGTGGTTTTGGGAAAACTGGACAGATACATGCAAAAGAATAAAATATGAACATTATCTGACACTATAAGCAAAAATGAACTAAAAATGGATTGAAGACCTAAATGTAAAACTGCAAGCTATAAAACTCCTAGAGGAAATCATAGAACACTCTTCAGCCTAAGTTATAGCAATATTTTTTTTGGATCTGTCTGCTAAAGAAAATAAAAGCAATAAATAACTTGGACCTAATTAAACTTAAAAATTTTTGCACAGCAAAGGAAACCACTGATAAAATGAAAAGACAAACTACCAAATGGGAGAAAATATTTGCAAATAATATGACAATATTTGCAATAACATTTGCAAATAATATTATCATTAATAATAATAAGGGGTTAATAGCCAAATATATAGATAGTTCTTACAACTCAACATCAAACATGTATATTACCATATGTAAAATAGATAACCAGTACAAGTTTGATGCATGAAGCAGGGCACTCAAATTTGGTGCTCTTGGACAACCCAGAGGGATGAGGTGGGAGGGAGATGGGAGGAGAGGGGGTCTCAGGACGAGGTGGACACATGCACCCATGGCTGATTCATGTCGATGTATGGCAAAAACCACCACAATATTGTAAAGCAATTATCCCCCTATTAAAATAAATAAACTTTTTAAAAAAATGAGCAGAAGACCTGAACAGACATTTTTCAAAAGAGGAAATGCAGATAGCCAACAGGCACAGGGAAAGATGCTCAACATTGCTAATTATCAGATAAATGAAAATCAAAACCACAATGAGACATCACTTCACACCTCTTAGAATGTCTATCATCAAAAAGAGTACAAGTAACAAATGTTAGTGAGGATGTGGAAAAAAAGGATGTCAGTTGTTGGGAATGCAAATTGGTGAGCCATCGTGGAAAATAATATGGAAATTTCTCAAAAAACTAAAAATAAAACTACCATGTGACCCAGTAATTTCACAACTATCAACAACAACAACAAAAAAGAAGAACCTAATTGAAAAATATACATGTACCCCAATGTTCATAGCAGCATTGCTTATAATTGCTAAGATATGTAAGCAACCTACGTGTCCCCCAACAGATGAATGGATAAAGATATATAGATAGATAGATATAGATAGATAGATAGATAGATAGATAGATACACACACATACACATACATAATGGAATATATACTCAGTCATCAAAAGAATGAAATTTTGCCATTTGCAACAACATGGATGGACTTGGAGGGTATTATGCTAAAGTGAAGTAAGACAAAGACGAACATAGTATGATATCACTTATATGTGGAATCTAAAAAATATGACAAACTAATGAATATTTAAAAGGAGGGGAGTAGTGGATAGAAATTCCCTGATGGGTCAGTGGATGGGAATCCTCCTGCCAATGCAGGGAACACAGGTTTGATCCCTGGTCTAGGAAGCTTCTACATGCCATGAAGCAACTAAGCTTGTGCCCCACAGTGACTGAGCCCACACTCTAGAGCCTAGGGGTCACAGCTACTGAGCCTGTGTGCCACAGCTGCTGAAGCCTGAGTGCCCCAGAGCCCACAGGCTGCAACCCCTGAGCCCATATACTGAAATTACTGAAGTTCATGCTCCTAGAGCCTGTGCTCAACAATAAGAGAAGCCACTGCAAGTCCACGCACTGCAATGAAGAGTAGCTCCTGATCGCCTCAACTAGACAAAGCCTGCCCAAAATAATGAAGACCCAGCGCCGCCAAAAATAAATTATTTAAAAGCAGGGAGCAGATTCACAGATATAGAGAACAAACTAGTGATTACCAGTGAAGAGAGGGAAGAGGGAGGGGCAAGATAGGAGTACAGGATTAAGAAGTACAAATTATGTGTAAAATGGTCTATAAGAAAATATTGCATGATACTGGGAATATCAATATTTTATAGTAACTACAAATGTAGTGTAACTTTTAAAAATTGTGAATCACTGCATTGTACACCTGTAACATTAACACTCTACATTGACTATACTTTAATTTTTAAAAAGTGAATGAATATAAGCCAAGGCTGAGATACCAATACCTTCACAGGGGGCAAAGAGCTTCACTAATACCCTGTGTAAGTTAATACCAGAATCTTACCATGCATGAGTCTGTATTGATAGTTTCTTATATTGTTGTTCTTGTTGTTCTTATTTAGTCATGTCCAACTCTTTTGCAACCTGGTGGACTGTAGCCCACCAGTCTCCTCTCTCCATGGGATTTCTCAGACAGGAATACTGGAGTGGGTTGCCATTTCCTTCTCCAGGGGATCTTCCTGACCCAGGGGTTGAACCCACATCTCCTGCATTGGCTGTCGAATTCTTTACCACTGAGGCACCAGGGAAGCCTATATACATATATATATATATATATATTTGCCTATATATAAATATATATGTGTGTATAGATACATATGTGTGTATATATATGTGTGTGTATATATATACATACACACACAGGAATATAATTGTTTAATTTACTATACAATTAATTTATTAATGCAATTTATTAATTTATTAAACAATCACATTCCTCTGTGTGTGTGTGTATTCATAAGTATTCTTTTGATTTATTTTAATCTCAGAAATAAACGTTCACCTCCCAAAATTTGATCAGGATTTCATTTTTTCATTCTTAGTAAAAGAATTGGGAGTATAGTCGATTTACTATACTATAGTGTTGTGTTAGTTTCAAGCGTATGCAAAGTGATTCTGTCATGTAGGTATCTCTTATTTTTCAGATTCTTTCCCCATATAGGTTATTGAAAGATTATTGAATAGAGCTCCCTGTTCTACATAGTTCAGTTCAGTTGCTCAGTTGTGCCCAACTCTGCCATCCCATGGACTGCAGCACACCAGGCCTCCCTGTCCAACACCAATTCCCGGAGTTTACTCAAACTCATGTCCATTGAGTCGGTGATGCCATCCAACCATTTCATCCTCTGTCATCCCCTTCTCCTCCTGCCTTCAATCTTCCCCAGCATCAGGGTCTTTTCCAATGAGTCAGTTCTTCACATCAGGTGGCCAAAGTATTGGAGTTTCAGCTTCAATATCAGTCCTTCCAATGAATATTCAGGACTGATTTCCTTTAGGATGGACTGGTTGGATCTCCTTGCAGTCCAAGGGACTCTCAAGAGTCTTCTCCAACACCACAGTTCAAAGGCATCAATTCTTTGGTGCTCAGCTTTCTTAATAGCCAACTCTCACATCCATACATGACTACTGGAGAAACCATAGCCTTGACTAGATGGACCTTTGTTGGCAAAGTATTGTCTCTGCTTTTTAATATGCTGTCTAGGTTGGTCATAACTTTTCTTCCAAGGAGTAAGCATCTTTTAATTTCATGGCTGCAGTCACCATCTGCACAGTAGGTCTACATAGTAGGTCTGTGTTAATTATTTTACATATAGTGGTATATGTATGTTAATTTGAAACTCCTAATTTATCCCCCACTCCCCCACCCTACCTTTCATCTTTGGTAAACATAAAACTGTGTTCTAAGTTTGTGATCAGGAATTTGAAGGTGAGGTATCTAAACAAAAAGAAACAAAAAATATATAAAGTTACGTTTATATTTCTCATAAGATACCTTTTATCTACATAGTTTAAAAAAAATGTATCTGTTTCCGATCAACCTTAAACCTTTTAACCAAAGATAGATATTGCATTTCTCAGTTTATGGTAGGGGAAAAAAAAAAAAAAAACATTATTTTCAGCCAATTGTCTTTAATTAATTTCATAAGAAATTACATTAAATTTTACTTTACATACATATATATAAAACAGGTGGATCAAATACATCAAATTTTTTTTTGTTAAAATCATGTGAATTCTTAGCTAAAACAATGATATTTTTAAGGACAAATTTCATGTAATAGTCAATTTACTGAGCCTATTTCAATTAAATAAAGTGCTATTTACTGGGTCTTACTGAGTTCACTGGGGCTTCCTTGTTGGTTCAGCAGCAAAGAAGCCACTGCAATGCAGGAGACACACATTCAATCCCTGGTCAGAAAGATCCCCTGCAGAAGGTAATCGCAACCCACTCCAGTATTCTTGCAAATAAAATCCCATGGACAGAAGAGCCTGGTGGGCTACAGTCCATGGGGTCTCAAGAGTCGGGCATGACTTAGTGACTAAACCACCACACCACTGAGTTCACTGAGCATTAAAATTTAATT
This sequence comes from Cervus elaphus, assembly GCF_910594005.1. Classification (NCBI taxonomy): domain Eukaryota; kingdom Metazoa; phylum Chordata; class Mammalia; order Artiodactyla; family Cervidae; genus Cervus; species Cervus elaphus. Next base: position 17,572,604 of record NC_057833.1, on the reverse strand, counting down.
TTAAATACCTGCAGAGTTTATATTCCTAAACCAGGAACTTACATTCAAAGTTGAAAGTTACCAAACTTTTTTGCAACAAAGATTTAAGGCATTCTGACAAATAACAGTCCCTAGAAAATATGGTTACATATTTTATTTTTGAACAACATAAAACTTTCAGATCACTGCACAATTACCAGTTCCTTCACAAGGAATGGTTTCTGCAGGAAGCTTTCCTCTAAAATAGAATTTCTGAAAACCCTGTTTTGAAATCTACAGAAGACTCTAAAGATAAAGCTTGACTTTTTCAATATAGACAGGAAATTTTACTGTTTAGGTGCAAGGTTTTTAAGAGGAAAGTGTATTATTTAGTGATCCTGATATAGAAACATATGAATGTAGTCACCAAGAGCAATAAAAAGTATCAATTGTAAGTGAAGTAATATTGTAAAACCTGAGGTAGAGACACTATTTCTGAAAGATATCATCAGCAACAGAGCTAATGTATTAAAGTTGTGTGGCTATTTCTCGCATTTGGGAATTAGGGTGAAGATAATAAACTGTAGTTAGAGGAGGCACTTTAAGAATAGCATTTTCCAAATTTCTTCTTTTAATAAATGTCTTTTCTTCCTTGGGGGGAACAAAACTTCTTTGAAAATTAAGGTTTTGTACCATGCTCATAGGCAAATACATAATTTACTAGAACAAAGACAAAATATGTTTCTAACAGAAATATGGCATATATTTTTTGAGCTGTTTTTGTTTAACTGGGTGCTCCTACCATTAAAAATTATAGCAGTTTCTTGTATTACTATGAAGATTTGCAAGTGAGGTCTCAGATTATACTGAAATAATCAGTAAAGATTTTGCAGGTTTTGTCTCCCAGAAAATGAAAATGTGATTTTAAAAAAGAGATATTAAAAATATACAGTAGAGTTAGGAGACATGGGTTTTTATGTACTTCCCTTTGTTCTAAACTGGTTTACTATTTGACCTTCTGCAAATAACTGCATTTTTAGAGCAAGGTGTTTTTCATCTTAAATGGGTAAACTTTAAAAAAAAATTGTTTCAAGGGCTGCTGTTGTAGAAATTAAATTAAAAGTTAAAGTGATTCTAAATGTTTACTTGTATTTGATTGCATATTTTTTACATATTTCCAGATATTACTTGCAATCAAGTTGTACATTTAAAAATCATATCTGCTCCCCCCAAATTCTCCGGTAAACATGTTTCCCCATTTTGGTTTGTCTCCCACATAACTTACAAATTAATCTAAGATTACCACTTAATCATATCAAACCTTTACTTAAAGTGTTTGCATGATTCCTTCTTTCACAAAATAAATTGTGAACTGCTTATCCAAGCAGTCAGAGGTTCCAATATTTGATTCCAATTTCTATTTCAGTTAGTGTGTCTCCTTTCTGTCAAGGCCGAGGTGTGAAAAGAAGCTGACACTGGGGTAAGTAAGTAGGCTTCTCACCCACAAGCAGTGCTAACCAATCAAACCTTGAGGCTTCCTTGAAGCCTAATGGTATCCACATCTCTACGTGCTTGAAACACAGGGAGGACCTCCTCCTAAATTCAGTGGGGCTATCTATCAATTTTGGGGGGCTTTGCAATTTCCCTGCTCTGACCTTCCATCCAAGCTGGGTTCTACTAGAATGTCCTTTGAATTCTCCCACTATAAAGAAACATAAGGGAAGTAAATATGAGAAGTTACATCTCCATAAATCATTTCCAAAACCTCCCATTTGGAATTAAGCTTCTCTCTTAATTATAGAACTTACTACAGTATTGTTTCACATTCTGAATATACAGTGACTTGTGTGTCTCTTTTATTGTGTGTGTTCATGACTTAATTGTGTCCGACTCTTTGTGACCCCATGGACTGTAGCCCGCCAGGCTCCTCTGTCCATGGGATTCTCCAGGCAAGAATACTGGAGTAGGTTGCCATTTCCTTCTCCAGGGGATCTTCCTGACCCAGGGATTGAACCCGGATCTCCTGCATTGCAGGCAGATTCTTTACCATTTGAGCTATAGTGAAGTCCTCAATTTTCTCATTTATTAAGAGAAATCTAAAGCAGAGCTCATGTTTTATTCATCCCTTGATTTCACACAGTACCTGGAACTGTGCCACTTTATGACACAGAGAGTGTACATTTTGTTCAGTTGTTTGGAAGGCAGGATAAACATGCTTCTACACATAATTGCTATGTAGAATTCTGAGGCCAAATTAAGTTTTATACCTTTATAGAAATGACTAACTTGGCTCTTATACTATTTATTTTCCAGTTATGTTTAAAAGTTTCACAATAATGAGAATCGTTGTATTTTTTATGAATTCTTACTGGAAGCTAGAAAGAGTTATTGATTTACACATATAAGTGATTTTTAGCTGTTGAACATTTTCTTCTATTAAACTTTGAATTTATTTCTGCTACAGATACTCTGAACTTATTGAATGCTAATTATTTATATATCTCTTGTGTCTTAAATTCATATCCTTCATGTCCAAATTTTCCAGTGCTACTGCTTATTAGATTTTTGGCACCTGGTCAATGCTATCAAATAGTGGAATAAATGGAGGATTACTTGTATACAATTAAGACATTTTAAATTTTTTAAAGAAAGAGAGTAGTGAATTAAGGAGATAAAAGTTATACCTAAAAATATCTAAATTTGTTTGTGATTGCCCCATTGTTGCAATTTTCTCAGAAAAAAGCATGAAATAATTTTAAATGAGTCACCTTTCAAATTATTTAAAGCAATAAAATATGCATATTTCTAAAATATCTAACAGTCAAGTGAAAACACTTAATGTTTCTAAAATTATTCAATTTACATTACCACAGTTTGACATGGGCTCTTATTGGAAAGTAGAACAATGTATGGCTCTTAATACTAGTAATAAGTTTCATTAATAGGGTATTCATTCCAATCAAAATTATTAAGGTATTCATAACTATTATCATCAATCAGCTAATGTAGCAGCTAACCTGAAATGAATTTGCATGTTTCTTCTTTGTTACTAGAAGCTAGAAGAACACACCTAGAGCCAGACATCTTGGAATGTGAAGTCAAGTGGGCCTTAGAAAGCATCACTATGAACAAAGCTAGTGGATGTGATAGAATTCCAGTTGAGCTATTTCAAATCCTGAAAGATGATTCTCTGAAAGTGCTGCAGTCAATATGCCAGCAAATTTGGAGAACTCAGCAGTGGACACAGGACTGGAAAAGGTCAGTTTTCATTCCAATCCCTAAGAAAGGCAACCCCAAAGAATGCTCAAACTACCGCACAATTGCACTCATCTCCCACGCTAGTAAAGTAATGCTCAAAATTCTCCAAGCCAGGCTTCAGCAATACGTGAACTGAGAACTTCCAGATGTTCGAGCTGGTTTCAGAAAAGGCAGAGGAACCAGAGATCAAATTGCCAGTATATGCTGGATCATTGAAAAAGTAAGAGAGTTCCAGAAAAACATCTATTTCTGCTTTATTGACTACGCCAAAGCCTTCGACTGCATGGATCACAATAAACTGTGGAAAATTCTGAATACCAGACCACCAGACCACCTGACCTGCCTCTTGAGAAACCTGAATGCAGGTCAGGAAGCAACAGTTAGAACTGGACATGGAACAACAGACTGGTTCCAAATAGGAAAAGGAGTATGTCAAGGCTGTCTATTGTCACCCTGCTTATTTAACTTATACGCAGAGTACCTCATGAGAAGCGCTGGGTTGGACGAAGCACAAGCTGGAATCAAGATTGCTGGGAGAAATAGCAATAACTTCAGATATGCAGGTGACACCACCCTTATGGAAGAAAGTGAAGAGGAACTGAAAAGCCTCCTGATGAAAGTGAAAGAGGAGAGTGAAAAGGTTGGCTTAAAGCTTAAGATTCAGAAAACTAAGATCATGGCATCTGGTCCCATCACCTCATGGGAAATAGATGGGGAGACAGTGGAAACAGTGTCAGACTTTATTTTTCTGGGCTCCAAAATCACTGCAGATGGTGACTGCAGCCATGAAATTAAAAGACGCTTACTCCTTGGAAGGAAAGTTATGACCAACCTAGACAGCATATTAAAAAGCAGAGACATTACTTTGCCAACAAAGGTCCATCTGGTCAAGGCTATGGTTTTTCCAGTGGTCATGTATGGATGTGAGAGTTGGACTGTGAAGAAAGCTGAGTGCCGAAAAATTGATGCTTTTGAACTGTGGTTGGAGAAGACTCTTGAGAGTCCATTGGACTGCAAGGAGATGGGACCAGTCCATCCTGAAGGAGATAAGTCCTGGGTGTTCATTGGAAGGACTGATGCTGAAGCTGAAACTCCAATACTTTGGCCACCTCATGCGAAGACTTGACTCGTTGGAAAAGACCCTGATGCTGGGAGGGATTGGGGGCAGGAGGAGAAGAGGACGACAGAGGATGAGATGGCTGGATGGCATCACTGACTTGATGGGCATGAGTTTGAGTAAACTCCGGGAGTTTGTGATGGACAGAGAAGTCTGGCATGCTGCGATTCATTGGGTCACAAAGAGTCGGACACGACTGAGCGACTGAACTGAACTGAGAAGAACACAGCATCATAAATATTACTATTATTATAACTCTTACTGGTAATATCAGCAGGGAGAGGCCAGAGGACTCAGATAACACACTTCAAGAGAAAGTGCTCCTTAGATCACGTAGGCATGTAGACAGATACTAAGCCTAGCTGCTGGTATGGTTCATAGCAATATATGGTTTTTTTTTGTTTTTTTTTTTTTTTTAAACTAAAACCGTATATTTTATTTCAGAACGTAAAGACTTGATCTTATTCACTTTTATAAAACTGGTGCCTACTCTAGTGTCTGCCATATTTCTGGCATCTAATAAATACTGATTAAATTAGGGAAAAAAAATTTTTTAGACAATCAAGTCCACCATAAATCTAAGCTGAAAGATTATAGTCAGGACATTATTTATAATTGTTAGTTTGACATGATACATTGATAATGCATTCTTAAAGATAATTGAAAACAATATAGGTTATGTGATGTGAGTCACTCAGTCGTGTCCAACTCTTTGTAAATCCATGGACTGTAACCAGCTAGGCTCCTCTGTCCATGAATTATCCAGGCCAGAATACTAGAGTAGGTAGCCATTCCCTTCTCCAGGGTATCTTCCCAACCCGGGGATCAAACCCAGGTCTTTCTCATTGCAGGAGGATTCTTTACCTCTGAGCCACCAAGGAAGCCAATATGGGTGTATAAATTACCTATTGCTGCATAACAAACCACCCTAAAGCTCAGTGGATTAAAATAAAATTATTTAACTTGTTGTGATTTTATAGGTCAGAAATTTGGATTCAATTTAGCTGAGCAAGTCTTCTGCTGATAATCTCTGTCTGGGGTTACTCACAAGACAGTCACTTAGTCTATTGGTCTCAGTGATCTTAGCAGGACTGCTTTTCTCTATTTTGCATCAGTCTCACCTTCCACTAGTTGAGGCCTCCTCAAATGGAGTTGAGGGAACAACAAAGGCTTACTCCCAATGCATAAATGATAGTCTCAATGGCAAAGCAAGTTACATGTTTAAGCCAGAGTCAGTGTTAGAAAGGGTTATATTGTTGCATGGACATAAGGAGATGTGATCCTTTAGCCATTACTATAACAAGTCATAAGTGAACTTTTTAGATAGCATCTTTTGAAAAAAATTATTTATACTACATTACAGAATATTTTTCAGAAGTGAAATTTTTAAAAAAGAATTTATATGTAATTTGCAAAATTGCATTCTGCAGATATCTTTAGCAAAAGCATCTTTAAGTATACAACGCAGTCATTGAATTACATTACAATTTAATCACAATCTTTTGGCATTTATTGCAGAAGACAGTAAAGATAAAATACACATATTTTAAAATAATTATTTCAAAAATTAAGGCGTCAACTTCAGTTAAATTTTGTCAAACTTTAAAGAAAGATTATTTAAGAAATTATTTCAACACTAAGTTTCAATTAATTTTTCTTTGGGGATATAGCAAGTTATCAAAATGTTAGGTTACAAATTAAATATCTGAAATTAGATATTTGAAATTTGATTAAAAACTGATGTTTTAACAGTTTCAAAGTATTCCTCAGGTAAGCTTGGCAAATAAAATACAGGATGTACAAATAATAAATTTGAATTTCAGATAGAAAATGAATATTTAATTACATTTCCCCAACATTATAATATTAATTAGGCATCCTATATTTTGCTAAATCTGGTAAGCCTTAGATCAAGGCAATAGTTTTATTAATAAAAGGATTTATTTCATCCTCCTTTAAAGAGATGATGTGAAAGTGAAAAGTTGCTCAGTTGTGTCTGATTCTTTGTGACCCCAGAATACTGGAATGGGTAGCCTTTTCCTTCTCCAGGGGATCTTTCCAACTTAAACTCAGGTCTCCTGCATTGCAGGCGGATTCGCTACCAGCTGAGCTACCAGGGAAGCCAAGAGATGATGTAATGAAAAGTTATTATTTAGAAGTACTTGATAAAGGAGACTTGGCCATGAGAAAATCCGATATCCTTTTGTGTTTCAGAAGTCCGTTAATAGTATTTGACAGGACATGAGGCCACAAGGCAGACATGTATGTAAATTAGATTATTTTGGGATAGTATATTTTTCTAATCAGGGCTGGTTGTTCATACCACAAATGATTTTATTCACAACTAGGGGTAAATACCTCATATCCACTGATAATGTTTTACATATATGTTTATGAAAAGTTGCCCAGAAAATTTGTAGCATTGTCTCATTTTAAAATTCACATTTACTTGAGATATTTTAAAGTCCTTAATAATCAATTCACATAGCTAAGAAAATAGAATGTTTCAAGTTAAAGTAGCATCATTAAGTGTGATTCTTTTTTAGGAATATAGAAACTTCTTATAGTAGATGAATGACCAAAGGAGAGAAGGAAGGAAATAAAGAATTAAGTCTATTGCATCAATCAGATTGTAGCTGGAAAGCAATAATTATTTAAAATATTAATCCCAAAATATCTCTCCCTATCTCTATTTCCACCCTATATATACATATGCTAGAATCTACAATATATTAAACATGTATCACCTATATATTATAAAATATTAAGTTAGTATAATACAAAGTAAATAATTCCTTCAGATGAGTAGCAACAAGGAAAATTTTATCTAGGTATATTGATGATTATTTTTATAGGGAAGAGTTATAGTTACATAATAAGCTTATATTAACTTACATAATTGACCTAAAATACCCTCATGTATTAAAGCAAGATAACTTGCAGTGAACTTTTCCTTAGGTCTATTTCACAGATTCAGAAAAATGCTTCTTAATGAATTTGAAATATATTATAGACTCCTTGGCTGGGAAGGATTGGGGACAGGAGCAGAAGGGGACGACAGAGGATGAGATGGCTAGATGGCATCATCGACTCGATGGACATGTGTTTGGGTGGACTCTGGGAGTTGGTGATGGACAGGGAGGCCTGGCGTGCTGTGATTCATGGGATTGCAAAGAGTCGGACACGACTGAGCGACTGAACTGAACTGATAGTCTCCTTGACTAAAATAAAATGTTTTGAAATATATATTAGTTCAAACTACCATGACAAAATATCATAGACTGTGTGCCTTAAATAATGGAAATTTACTTTCTCATGATTCTTTCAACTGAAAATCTAAGATCAGAGTGTCAACATGGTCAAATTTTGGTACAAGCTCTCTTCCTGGTTTGCAGATGGCTAACTTTTTGTTGTGCCTTCAAATGGAAGAGAGAACAGGTTCTCACAACAATCTCTACCCTCATTTCTCTACTTGCAAAGGCACTGATCCCATCAGACCAGGGTTTCTGACCCGCATGACCTCATCTAACCCTAATTACCTCCCCGTAGCCCCATCTCTAAATACTATCACATTGGGGATTAGGGCTTCAATCTAAGAATTTTGGAGAGATATAAACATTTAATACATAATAAAATGCCACATCCTGTAGAATGACATTTTATTTAAAAAATGAATACACCTTCATTTATTTCATTGTTACTTTTAAAATCTTTTAAGCATTCTATGTATATAATACTTTGCACAATAAATGCTGGATTTACTTCATTATGTCAGATTTGTGACTGAATTTTATCCTTAAAAGAAAGGAAAAACTAAATGGTGGTAGAATTTATGATGGCTAGAATTGTAGGCTTGTTCCTAAAGTGAACCACCTCAGTGGAGAGAAAGCCATTCTTTTCACAAAACCTCAAGAAAAACAGTTGAGATACTATTTAAATTAGGCCATGTGTCTGAATTTGAACAAACCTGTTTGTCCATAGGACAGTTGTGCAGTGATTATTGAGGACTAAGTCATATATCTGCTCTTAATACAAAAAGATGAAGTACCTAATTTCCACCTAAAACAAATGGGGGACAACTACTGTGTTACCAAAAGAAAGTGATAGTTGAATGGTTAGAACAGAGATCTCTCACATATGAGGTGATACCATATGTTTATTTAATCACCTTAAATTTCCCAAATTTTATAAAATTATTGAATTCTTTATATTTTTCTCTCAACAAAAAGAAAAAAATCTCATAAAATATTTCATGTTGATTTTTTAAACTTTTATTTCTAGTAATTCTTTTCTTTTTTATATGTTTACTGTGACAATGGGAAAGTCAGTAGGCAAAATAAAAATGTGAAGTATTTTAAATTGTCAGAAGTCAGGGGAAAAAAGAATCCTTTCTATGTCATTTGATTCACAGCATTGCAGTAACATGTCACAAAGCAAAACAAAGCTACTCATGTAGGTATTTTTTTTCAACAATATAAAGAGGGTATTTATTTATCTGGATGACTTAAGACTCAAGTAGAAAATAGTATCTTGCAAAGTTCATATGATTATTTTTAGCACTTGAAACTGGAAATAAAAGTTTTTAAATCTTGTTTCTACTAGAAAATGATATCAATTTAATAAAGACACACATCCTTCTATATATCAGATTCTTACCTGGAAGTGAAATAATTTTAATTTTGCAATCTGGTCTCTCCTTTCTGTGGCTAACATTGTATAATTTCAATTCTGGTTCTACTTACTAATCCCAGTGGCAAGATTAGAAATTCTTTACAAACCTGACACTAGCAAGAATTGAGGTAATAAAGAATTAAGTACTGTGGCTGGATGTTCACTTCACTGGTAAGGTTATATATTATATGCCCTGCTAAAGAAATTGGTATTCCTGTATGAAATGAGGTGACAGTAAAGATTTTACTCATAGGAGTAATTTTGAGTATTAGGAAATAAATCACTTGACAGTTGTACTGAGAATTGAAGAGTTGGAAAGCACTGATAAATGGGCATAAAGAACAATTTGAATACAGTTGCAGTATCCAAGTATGAAATCTCAGGGACATAATTTTAAACAGTGTGGCAAGAAATGGAGCTAAGGGAGGCAGAGTTGATAGTTAATTAAGTTGTTGATGTGTGTTGATGATTGATTAGAAAAGAAATAAGGCATGATATTTTACAAGGATCCTATTTGAGCAACTCTACAAAATGATGGTGCCATTTATTGCAGCAGGCAATTAAAGAAAATGTTTATGTCTGGGAGAGAGACTGATGGAACTGTTTTTGTTTTGTTCGGCATGTTAATTGTGTGATGTCCATGATCATCCTACTGGAATTGGTATGTTTTAATAGGATATTTGAATCTGGAACCAAGGTATGAGATTTAGACAAATATTATAGATTTGTGTGTCATCAGCATATAGCTTATGGTCAACTGATTACATAGAATGAGCAGGGAAGACCAACATGGTCAGACTTTGACGAATGCTAGTCCTTATGGAATGGAAGAGTAAAGAAAATAACTAAGAATATTGAGGAAAAAGTATCCAGAGGAAGGGTCTTCATAGAAATCAAGGGAGGAAAGAGCTTCACAGTAAAGGGAATCATAATCATAAACTATTTGTACTACAAACGAATTGATCAAAATCCTTAAAATGATCTGCTTTAGCAAAATTTACGTGTTGCTCTCATAGGGTGGGCATTTTTAACACAGCTGGAATGATTTGATCAACCTAATCAAAATTATTTTAGATTGTATGGAGAGAGTGCAAAACCACTTTTGCAAAAGTTTTTAAGGTCAATGAATGAGATAGGGCGATAACTAAAAGGTAATGAAGGATAAGAGAAGAAAGTTTTGAAGATGAATGAAATGTGCGTGATGCGGTGCTCAACTGAAATGCCAAACATTAGTTATGCTTGGAAACAACTTAAAGAGCAACTGGATGAGGATATTGATTCAAAGTGAAGGAAATGGTCTTTGTCAAAGGAAAGCAGGGTGTCTGCTTTGATATCCAAACTGCATCAGTAACAGAAGGACAGGGAAAATAGCATGACTCATGGCACTGGCACCTTCTGTGGCCATGGAGCAACCAGAGCCAGAAAGACCTTGGGAAGGACACGGCAACTTTGGGGAACAGTGGGAGGGCGATCCAGGCTTCAGGGGACAGCCAAGGAATCAGGAGACAGCAGGAAAGAAGTAGAAGCTTCAGAAGACAGCGATCAAGAAGTGGCAACGAAAGTAACAGACTGAAACAAAAGCCAGAAGCAGAGTTTTAATAATGCATTGGGACTGTAATTGGAAGCAGAGGATTTATGTGGCAAAAAGAGAACTATGTTCAGCAACATGGAACTGGACGTTACTTTTCACACAAAGTTAAAAGCACGTGGTATTTCCTTCCTGACTACTAGCCCAGTCCCCCTCTCTTTGCGAGAGACAAGCTTCCTCTAAATTATTTCACCTGATTGATGATGGTCATTTATAACTGTATTGCTACTTCTGTCTCAGGTGTTCCTTTGGAAAAGGTATATGGATTCATTACATATTCTAGTATATTGTCTATTGATTATAAAATAAAGTCAAGCATGTATCCTCTGATACTTTTTAAGTTGACTTGTCTTTATACTTAGAAATATCTCTTAATAATAGGCTTCCCTGTTGACTCAGATGGTAAATAATCAGCCTGCAATGAGGGAAATTTGTGTTCGATCCTTTGGTCTGGAAGATCCCTGGGGAAGGAAATGGCAACCCACCTCAGTATTCTTGCCTGGAGAATTCCATAGATAGAAGAGCCTGGCAGGCTGTAGTCCGTGGGGTCGCAAAGAGTCAGACATGACTGAGCGACTATCACTCACACTCAGAGAAGAGTTGAGAAAGGGGGTAATTAATGTACTAAATTCCTTGGAGAGAAGGAAGATTAGACACAAATTTTCGGTTGTTGAATATATTGTTTTTTTTTTTTAAGGGGATGCCATTTTATTAAACTTAGGAGCAAAGAAGAAAAAATCAATAAATCTGTACATGTAAAGATTGTAAATCAGAAAATTTAAGCATGATATAAAAGGTGATTAATTAAGTTTGTCTTCTGAGAAGGCAATGGCCACCCACTCCAGTACTCTTGCCTGGAGAATCCCATGGGCAGAGGAGCCTGGTAGGCTGTAGCCCATGGGGTCACCAAGAGTGGGACACGACTGAACGACTTCACTTTCACTTTTCACTCTCATGCACTGGAGAAGGAAATGGCAACCCACTCCAGTGTTCTTGCCTGGAGAATCCCAGGGACAGGAAAGCCTGGCAGGCTGCTGTCTGTGGGGTCACACAGAGTCGGACACGACTGAAGTGACGTGGTAGCAGCAGCAGCAAATAAGTTTGTCTTAGGTTTAAATCTAAAGGAAACAGACATTGAATCGAGTTTGGGGTACACACATTTGTAACAAAGTTTTCAACAAAACTTGTGGCAGAGTGAAAAGGAAGCTGGCCTATGCAAAGGGAGAGACTGAAATGCAATGAAGTTGCACCAAAAGCCTCAGTGGCTGCAACTAGAAGCTCCATAACTCACATGGTCCTTCAAAGTTGACATTAATGGAGGCAGAAGCTGCACTATGGAGCAAGGTATTAGCCAAAGGCCACCCCAGGGAGAGAGAATAAGCTTGGGTAAGACAATTTCCTTTCAGAAGAAAATTTCTAGACAGGGACTCAGTGGTAAGCCATCAGCAGGCAATGTTGCTGGTAGCTGAGGAGATGTGTCTTGTAGTGGAATGGGGTTCTATGTGGCATATAAACTCACTACAGGGATTTAAAATTATTCTAAAATTTCTGAGGCAAGATAGCCATTGACTACCTGAGTTCATTTTTCTCTAGGGCTCATTAAAATGAAGAGGAAAAAAAAATGTTATGAAGAAGTGAAACCCATTCCCACTACTATCAAGAAAGAAATAGAAATATATTTGGTGACTCAGATATAAATGTTGTGAATTCTGGATGGCTCAAAAAGCAATGTGTAGGCCTTTAAAAAATGAATAACATCATGGTGTACGTCAGCTTTTAACATAATCTTGCCAGAGTTTCCTTTTTTTTTTTTTTTTTTGAAGAGTAAGAACAAAGCTATCATATGTCTTCAAGAATCTCTTATACAGACCAGACTGTGCTACTTAAAGAAAAAGAAAAGAAAATTCTTTTGGCAAACTGTATTTGTCCCCTAGCAACTTAGGAGAAAATAAACTCACTCTCTACAACAGGAAGACTCTGAGCTATACTTGAAGCATCATGATGTTTATACACACCTGAGGGGGAAACCTAAAATGAACATGATTTCACTGATAGGCAGCAATACCCTGAAACAGTTCAATTTTCAAGCCATAAAAAGAGAAAATAATAGAGGGTGCCTCACTGGTCAAGGAAGAAAGCTGGAAATGGAAGACTTTAGTGAGCATCCTATGAGACCTAAATTAGATTAATAAAGAGACTGAGTAAAATAAATCAAAGAGGTGTAAGCTATTCTTTGATAGGCTAGAGAGGTGAAAATTTTAATGCATTTGTTAAAAAAGCATGAAAGATATAATTTTTGAAGTAGCTTTCAATTCAAGAAACTGAGGGAAAACTCAGAGTAAACATTTTATGCTTCAACAAAGAACTAATAAAGATAAAACTTGAAATAAAACAGAATAAAATTAAAACATACTTGACAATTTATTTAACAAAATATTTAACAACAAAAATACAGACACTTCTGGGTAATGCAATTACACAATAAAAACGTTAAAAAAAAGATGAAATCTCATTACAGTTTCAAAGATAATAAAGTATTTTAAACAGATCTTTATGGGGATTTTTTTTTTTTTTTAGACAAGATGGAATAACTGAGACTGGATTTATTTCCCACTTTAAACAAACAAAAATGTCCAAAGTATATGAAACATATTTTTTCCCAGCAGATGACAGATGTCTCAGGATAATAATCCTTGAAAGAAGGTAAAATAATAAGATAATTCCTAAGATTGTCCCAGTTCTATTCTTGGAGAAAATTTTCATGGGGAAATTCATGGTCAGGCCTTGCTCATCTCCCTGAATTGAGGAGACATAGTACAGAATTTAGGAAGATCAGGGTTGCTAAAATTCATCAGGCAGAATTCCAGAGAGGAGAGAGTTACACAGAGAGGGAGTACCTAAGACTTTCAGAGAATTTTCCTTAAGACTTCATCTGAATCAATGCTCAGACACACTCATGAGGAATAATTTCATGACTGGAAAAAGACTCCTGGAAATAAATAGGCAGAACAACCACTAATAATCACACAGAGCTGAAAATAGTTCATGTTTTGAACAACCAGAGTAGGAAGTTCTTCAAATACATGGAACATCAAGTAGATTCCTCAGTAGTGGGTCCAAATTATCATGGATTAAAGGCTGTTTTGGGCTCATCCAACACAGCATAAAGAGAATCAAAAACATCAAATTGTTTCCAAGTACCTAAACTGAATCCTAGAAAAACATCCAAAGATATTTCAGAGAACACAAAAATTCTTAGACCATTACATAAAATTTACAATGTCTGATATTCTGTTAAAAAAAAAATTACCTGGCATGTAAAGAAGCATGGGGATATGAATCTTAATGAGAAAAATATCAGTAGAAACAGATCCATAAATAACATGGAGAATAGAATTAGTTGATAGTAGTACTAATAAAATAAAGAATACTGATGTTGTCAGTTTTCAAATAGTCTTTGTAAAACACAATTATTTCCCCACATTAAATCCTGTGGAAAACCTGGCCGACAATGCACAAGTACAGTATGGCTGAAACGAGTTTTAATTTCAAGTTCAGTTGACTGAAATGTCTCTAATATTTTGTCATTTAAAATTACAGAGCTTTTCATTGAGTACTTCCTAATGTAATTTAAGCATGTGGAAGTAAATAATAGTATTCCACAAGGTCTCTTATCTTTCTGATAATATTTAAAGACAGTTAATTTAAAACAACTTTTCACTAAATTCAAAACAAGTACCTCAGATATCCAATTATTACTCTTTAAGGCAAATTAATGAACATCAATGCACTTAACTATTTTTTTCAAAATATCCTAAAGAGTACAGTTAACTATATGTAATTGACTGGTGCAGTTGCACAGCACATATTATATGTGAATAGGAATATCTATTCACCAGCCCTTTAAGGGAAGCCCCTATTTTTCAATCTTGACTTTACCTTTCCAAAATATATCTTGCTTCCTGTGCTAGATTTTAGATCTTCTGACACTTTCTCTGGGTTAACATCTGGAATTAGCCTCCTCAATTCCCATCCCAAAACCAGATTATCAAAATGTCAAGATTAAATTTGGAATTTGGGCATTACTAATGATTTGGCCAAAGGCCACAACTTATGAATAATAGGTTTATAAACGTTATGCTTTATTAGAAATGTTATGAATAGTAAGATACAATACTGAAAAGCTAAAAGTCAAACGATTCTCACATTAAAAGAATTTAGACTGGAGACAAAAACACAGGAATATAAGGATGCCAATGATTATATCAGTGGTTTCTAAATCATCTGTGGTCAAAAAATGGGTACACACACAGAACACATATTGTGTCATACATCCATAGAGTTGAAAAGATGGAATGAAACTTAAATGGTTAAGTTTAATTGATGTTAAAGTTATAATGTTTTTACAATTTGAATTTTGCATTACATTGTGTATACATGTTTATATAACAAAAGCTTTTAGATTATCATTTCCACTTAATTTTTTAAGTATCTGAAGAAGTACTAGAAATATCTAGTTATGAAATAAAATGATATGTTGGTATCTGACTTAACACCAATTTTAGTTTACTTAAAATATCTAATACATGTAATTTGGTTCACTTAAAAATTGTCTAATCATTCATCTCATTTGTGCAATTTAAATGGTTCTATTGAAAAATGAATATACATAATGTGTGAGTTTCAACTGATATATAATCTAAAAGATAATAAAACAGAATTGTAGGTTAAGGGGAGATCATTGTGATTAAAAGATAGCATAATACAATTTAGGCCAGCCATGTATTTTTCAATTTTAGAAAATGCCTATGTAATTTCAAGATTTGGCCAAAGTAATTTTTTTCTAATAAAACAATTGAAATTATTTCCCTTGTAGAAATCACCTATAATATCTTTAAGAAAACGGAAACAACTTTCTAAGAGAAAAAATCATATGATATCAATGCTCTTTAATTTTTTCAAAGAAATAAGGCTGCATTTACATTATTGTATAGAGTATTCTGTATTTGGAGATAGTTGCTATAAATTAGAAACATTATTTTTATTGCATTTAATGTTTGTTAAGCATTTTTTGTACCGAAACTCAGTTCTGAGTCACCTTCTTCCCTCCAGTGCAGCCGTATCTTTCCTGAGGTCTAACAAACAGCGTGGGGCATTGGCAGGTTCTCCCTCCCTAGTCTTACTGACTGTAGGCAACTGACTTCCTATTGTGTGATATTAAAAATGAAATAGATAAAAACTTTCAGGGATAAGATGTTAAAATTTAGTAGTAAAGAGTTTGTCTCCACCTCACACACACACACACACACACAAAATCCCACATCAATAGCCACTACCAGATTTTCTTAACCTTTGTTTTAATGCTTTCTTAAATTAAAATTTCTCAACCTACAGACGTTAACCTAGACACTAGTATATCTGTATGTGGCAACACCCAAAGAGGCCTTTATGAATAAACTTTGTAAGCTTATTTCTACACAAATCTACCTAGCAACTCTGGAGAAGGAAATGGCAACCCACTCCAGTATTCTTGCTTGGAAAATTCCATGGACAGATGAGCCTGGAGGGCTACAGTCTGTGGGGTTGCGAAGAGTCAGACATGACTGACTAAGCATGCTGTGTAGCAATTCAGATACTGCAAGTGGAATTTCCACTATTTGATCAAAGGATAAAAACTGAGTATGCATGATTAAACACATCTTGATATTGAGCTGAACTGACATTTAGATTTTAGACTGATTATTAGTATCAAATACATCTCACCAGACTAGTTTTGCAGTTTTTAAGTTACTGGGGACTATAAATTTCCTAGAAGTTCACCAGAACCTGCTGTATATTCTGCAAGGCCAGACCAACAAAAATTAAATTTTTGTTGCAGCCTTCTCAAATCACAGTTTGCATTACTATTATTCCTATTACTTAAAGATATTTTATTGAGATCATTTTGGAACTAGGCTTTGAACAGTTGAGGGAATTGTTCTGAAGAAGGGGAAGAGAACAAAAGTATTTCAGTCAGGGGCATGATACATGTAAAGTGCATGATGAGGTATAGGGCATGCACAAGATGATGGAATATACCAGGCTAGCGCCTAAACAGCTCTGCTGAGGAAAAATACAGGAAAATTTTGGATGGCTTTCAAACTGTTACTTCTTTTCCCTCATGCCAAAGTCCTTGTTCAGTTCCTGTTCAAAATATCAGTTTATTCTCTTCCATTTTCTCTTTTATCCTTTATCCTAAAGAATTCCAAGTCCATTCCTTCTAATCTTTGTTGTTTATCTACTGGGTCAGAGTTAAGATGATCATATGAGTTATATTAAAATTAATAAAATTTGAGAGTGAAAGAGAATGTTACTGATAATTATGTCATTACATTAGGTAAAAATCAGGTAATTCCGGGGCACCTTCTTCATCTTGGGTGTCACTGAAACCAGCCCATTAACTTCAACCATACTGTTTCCATATTCAAAGATATCTAACAATAGACATACCATAGAACTTACCATCATTCAAAGTAGTCTCACACTTAAAACTTCCATCTCCTATGACTGATTACCACCTCCTATTTATTATATCTGCTCTCTGATTCCCAGGTCACTCATGTAAACACATTAAACCCAGCAATCCCTATGCCTACTTTCCTTTACTTTAATTCCTTCCTCAAAGAGTCATATGGTCCCCTGTTCAGCAACAGCAGGTTATAAGACCTTCAGAAGCTGTCTTATTCCATTGTCCACTTAGGTTCCCATGTTTAAAATGCAAACCCTCTATTTTGGCTCATCCCTACCCCTTGATATCACTGCTGTAACATTCCCACATGTGTTGGATACATTTTCTTATGATGAGCCTTGGATGAATTGACCCCCTTTTCTGTCTTTATATCCTTTACATGTGCCCTGTCTTACGCATTAGATTTTGAGTTCCAAAGCAAGGATAAATACATGTGCTGTATATGTGTGTATATTTATTATATATATAAACTATTAACATTTATGAACACGTGACTATGTGTGTGTATATATATTTTTATAAACTTTTGGTTTAGTCCAATACACAGCAAGTGTATTTTAAAAACTGGATTTACAGGGTATTTTAAGCTTTAAAGGAAGCACTAGGTATAATGAATAAAAATCAATTGGTAAAATAAGTATACTTACACTCATGTTAGAAAGTAACAAATATTCTTAAATATTTACATTTGATGTCTGTGCATTTGCATTTTAAAATTTTGTTTGTGATTATTTTGTTGATTGAATCACCACTTGAAATGAATGCCTTAATTTAATCCTGATCCTAGGAAACAAGTCATTTCATGTTCAAATTAACCCACATTTCACCCATTATATTGATTATGTTAGTTATTAGAGAATTCAATTTTGTGTTATAAAAATAGGTCTATTTAATTATAGCAGTTAATTTAGGTAGTATAAGCATTCTAGATGAAAACCTTTAATTGTTCAGTTTAATGTACGATCATCCGTATTGCTTTTGTGTGCATCAGGCTATGTGATTCCTATTGGATCTTTACAGATATAATCAGATGGTTCCACACATAATCAAGAGAATAACTTCTTAAAGGTATTTAACAATATATTCCTTCCAATTCTATGAGCATTGATCAAAAATCTACTCTAAAGCCAGCATATCATCAAATCCTGTGTCCTTTATATAAGTGATATAAGAATTATAAAATAATCTAAAGAAAAAACATATAAAAAACAATCTGGGTAGGAACATACTTGTCTATCCATCCATCCATCTACATAAACACACACACTTGTTTTTCTCTTCTTCAATCCATTCCCTATATACTAACCAGCTCACAATTTGAATTCCTTACATTATTTCCATATTGAAAATTATGCAATGTTTTATTGCCAGTAAGTTAGTCTATATACAATAGAGTCCATTCAAATTTCAAATCTTAGCTCCAATTGCTCTCAGTTGCAAAACTTTTGTTTATATTAAATTGGTCCTTTTGTTGAATATTAAACACTGTGGTTTTATTTTTCTCTTTACATTGCACACACACATAAAATAATCTTGACTATATACTTAAATACGTGTACTAGACAATAATTTCAGAGAATTTTACTGAGAGGATATCCACTTGAACCCAAATAGTTATGAAGGAATTCATGAGCATTTCAGACAGCAGTTAGAATAGTAGGGATGAATAGAAAAATATTAGTAATTGATGTATTGCAAACCAAAAGTCCTATGCTTTAGATGTTCAACAAATAGAATGTTATTTTTTGCCTACTTAAATTATTGAGTGTGTTCCTGATTGGCAGGAGACTTTTCTTCCCTGTGGTAATGTAAAAATTCTTTCCATCCTGTGCTACTGAGCCTATAAGTCTTGAGTCCTCTGCATCCAAATGTAAAAGGAATTAAAAAAAAGGATGGAGGAAGGCACATCTACTTCTACAAAAACACAGAACACAACAACAGGAGCAACACAGCAGCAAAAAATAAGCCCAGGAATGACAGAGACACATGATACTTCAACTCACATTGCAATATTCAAAAAACTAAGATCATGTCATCCAGTCCCATCATTTCATGGCAAATAGATGGGGAAAAAATGGGAACAGTGACAGACTTTATTTTACTGGGCTCCAAAATCACTGTGGATGGCGACTGCAGCCATGAAATAAAAAGACACTTGCTCCTTGGAGGGAGGGGTGAAACAAACAAACAAACAAACAAAAAAAAACTATGAAAAACCTAGACAGTGTATTGAAAAGTAGAGACATTACTTTGCCAATAAAGGACCAAATAGTCAAAGCTATGGTTTTTCCAGTAATCAAGTACTGATGTGAGAGTTGTAACATAAAGAAGTTTGAATGCTGAAGAATTGATTCTTTTGAATTATGGTGCTGGAGAAGACTCTTGAGAGTCCCTTGGTTGAAAGGAGTTCAAACTAGTCAATCCTAAATGAAATCAACCCTTAATAGTCATTGGGGGAACTGACGCTGAAGCTCCAATAATTTGACCACCGGATATGAAGAGCCGACTCATTGAAAAAAACCCTGATGCTGGGAAAGATTGAAGGCAGGAGGAGAAATGGATGA
This sequence comes from Cervus elaphus, assembly GCF_910594005.1. Classification (NCBI taxonomy): domain Eukaryota; kingdom Metazoa; phylum Chordata; class Mammalia; order Artiodactyla; family Cervidae; genus Cervus; species Cervus elaphus. The sequence continues at coordinate 17,552,940 of NC_057833.1, read as the reverse complement.
CAGAGGACGAGATCGTTGGATGGCGTCACTGGCTCAATGGACGTGAGTTTGAGCTGACTCCAGAAGGTAATGAAGGACAGGGAGGCCTGGCATACTGCAGTCCATGGGGTCACGAAGAATTGGACACAATTTAACGACCAAACAACACCACATTCCACTGACGAGAAATAATCTTGTAGCCGCCCCAAAATGCAAGAATGCTAGGAAATATAGTCTCTAAATTGACAGCTACTTCACAGAAATTATTCTATTCCATGAAAAGGATCTCATGGATTCTTGGTAAGTAGGTGTATCACTCCTTGATGTCATCAACTTGATGTCAACTTGTGGATATCACAGTTTAAATATTTGGATATTGCCCTTTTTTTTGCATTCTGCTTTTTTAATGGTTAGTTTTTAAGTTCAGCATTCTTTGTGTCATTATTTTGGAGGTAGGAAGTACAAAGATAAAGAAATGCTATTGTTTTGTTACATATTAACCATGGTATCTGACTATAAAAAAATATTGAAATAGTATCTACCTTAACACCTGTCTGCTTTTGTTACTTTTTAGACCATTAAAACTCCTTAGTTCTATCCAAAATATTTTCTCCTAGTTGCCTGCTTCCCAGGTGGCTCAGGAAAGAACCCACCTGCCAATGCAGTAGACATAAGACACCTGGATTTGATCCTTGCATTGGGAAAATCCCCTGGAGGAGGACATGGCTACCCACTCCAGTCTTCTTGTCTAGAGAATCCCGTGGACAGAGGAACCTGGCAGGCTACAGTCCATAGGATCACAAAGAGTCAGACACAACTGAAGTGCTTGGGCACAGCACACACGTAAACACCGCCCGCCCCCCCACCCCACACACATATATATTCATATATATATATATATATAACAGGTAGGATTTATCTCCTTTTCAACTTGCTCCTTTTCTCCCCAAATTCACAATTATGATTGTGGTGTTGTTGTTTAGTCACTAAGTCTTTTTCAACTCTTTTGCTATCTCATGGACGGCAGCACACCAGGCTTCTCTGTCCTTCGCTATCTCTTGGAGTTTGCTTAAAACCTGTTCATTGAGTTGGTGATGCTATCCAACCATCTCATCCTCTTATGATTGGAGTGTGACCTATATTTCATCTTGATCTGTCTTCAAAAAAAAAGGATAAACTCTTTCTTTCTCCAGTAACAAAAGTTATCATGGTTGTTTCAGTGCTCTGACTATATGAGGGGTCTATTCTTCTTGTGTGGTTACTAATTTAAGCAAGGTAAACATTGTGGAATATTGGCTGTGTGCTGTGTAGGCCAGAGGGAAACTGACCATTTAGACTACAGCCATGTTCTAACACCTCCTAAGTATCTACAACTTCTTTATTCTGGTAAAAACAAATAACAGCCTCCAACTAATAAAAATAATTGGGGGAAAAAAAGAAATATTCCAATTAACCAATGGACAAGGACTTATCACTGCTCTTCTCACAAGAGCCCTCCATGACTGTTTCTGGGTCCAAAGAACAACTGTCTCCCCTTCACTTTGGGGGGGTTAGTTTTGTGGCAAAGTTCTATTATTCCTTGCAGTTTTCCTCATCTTACCCACACTTTTGAGTATTGTGCCTTTATTAAAGACTCCTAGATTAAAAAAAAATAATAATAACAGAAAGTCAAAATTATATACATTTTCAGAGTTTACAAAGTAGTTTACATGTATCACATCATGTGTCATGCAAAGTATTGTAAATTCAGAAAAATGGAGCAAATACTGCACATTTTCAAACTATGAATTATATATATAACTTGCACAAAACAACAAAATAAAAACAATCCATGGGTGACATTTTGTCTCATGGTGAAAACCCATTTGATATTGTATGAAGCTTTCATGATGGGGGGAGAAACTGGGAAGGTAAAATCATGGCCATCATGATCATAGCTCAGAGCTAATGAGAGGAAATTTCTGTAAGTTCATTGGATGTACCTCATTTCTACCAGAATCTAATCTAGCTCTGCAATCAAGTGCCAGGCACTGCCCTCATTCATAATACTTGCATCCTAGTTGAGTCTGGCTTTTCTCCTTAAATGGAAGTTTACATCTTTGATTATTTTAAATATTTTATTATAATACTTCTGATGTTTCTAATCATATTCCTGATTTCATTTTAATTAAGTTTCAGGACAGGTCTGGTAGATCTGGTCGATATATATAAGGGTTCAAAACTGAACTCTAACTGCTGCTAGTATTCTCAACCTAGGACTCTTCATTATGAATTTTTCTGTTGGCTAAATGCACACTTGCTAATGAAATATGTGTATTTGTGGGCATATTTAAGTTCCTGTTTCTACTATTTAACTGGAATGTGTTTATACATATCTTGTATGAAGATATTATTTTTAAAATTGCCACATATTTTATAACTCCCCTACCACATCTGTACCACTTTGTACACTCATTATGCATTTGTTTTATTCTATTTTGCATAATTGTGAGTTTGCATATGCATTTCCCCTGCTAGATCTTGAATTCTAGGAAATGTGTTAATCTGAAAATTCCACTGGGCTTATATACTGCCATTGACATAAAATGCTTAATAGGTATATTGAAAAAAGGTTATCATAAAAGTTGATCTACCTATTCTTGCTTTTTATGTTGTTTGTATAAGGACGATCAAATAACTATGTCAACCTACATTTATTGATTGAATGATGAAGGGTTTTTGTTTTTTTTGTGTGTGTGTGGTTGTTAAAAACAATTTAAATTTTGTGACAAGCACAGAAGGAAAAACAAGAGTTATCTCTGGCAAAATAGTTTCCCAAAGAGATTTATAGATTCTTAATAAGAATTATTTTACATGTTGCAGGATAATTTCATTTCTGTGGTATTTTTCTTATAGAAAGAGCTGTGCAACTTTTTAATTTCCCTTGGCCTTTGATTCTAAAAATACTAGTATTTCAGGTATCCTGTCATGCTAGCACATACTAATCGAGTTAATAAATTAAGCAGAGACATGTTTATCAATTATTCTTCTAGAACTAATTTGATTCTCTTTAATGTTTTACAATATGAAATTTGAGCAGAAAATATTTTGGTGAAAAATTAATGTTCCTTTTTTTCCTGGGTTAGAGACTCCTCACTCATTCAGAATTTTAAATGAAAATTGCAAATATTTATAGAAATCAACCATTTGTCGGACACGACTGAGCGACTGAACTGAACTGAACTGAAGAAAAAATAATCTTCCAAAGTAAATCATAGCTTATATCTATTCATTGGGGATATCCAAGGATGTAGATTTGAGAGAGGGTGTTAAAGCCTTTCTTAAACAAACCTTCACAATATAGTAAATTAATTTCTGGAATCTCTGCAAAAATTTGAATTAATTACCACTGGGATACACATTAGTGAATTAGTGTGAACTGCCATTCTGCTTTGTATTTTAAATGACTTTCAAGCACAGAATGTATCTTTTATCAGGTTACATACAAATAAATCTATGTATTTTTCGAGAGGAATCTGAAAATAATTTCACATGCGAGTCTGTTAAAGCTTTCTTCTATTACAAAGCATATTCACATTTGTTTCAATCTAGAATAAACATAAGTTACATTAATAAGGGGAAAGTTTGTATAAAATGTATCTATGTTAATATTAATATATTGACACTACATTATTTCCATCCCAATTTTTTTATACATAATGATTAAGAATGTTGGAATACTTACAGAAAAACTTTAGAGACAGAATTAGAATACTGGAAAATGGGACACCTTTCTACATGTGTGACTTGCCAACATAAGAGAGATTTTCTAGTAATACCTAAACAGAGGACTGCAATTGTTACTCATTTTTAGGTTTAGATAAAACAGGCACTATTACATAGCATAGACCTGTATTTTGAAGACTCTTTGAATACATTTGTCAGTCATCTTCTCTCCCTGTATTACTTCAGATTGCAAATCTGATTATAGTTTGCCACACACATTTTAAATTTGTCATGTTTTTATGAATTTTGATTTGCATGGTGGGTATCATCAGATAAGAGAAAACATTTAAAAAGCATAGTAAATCAAATCATATACTCAAAAAACAAGTAAAAAAATCATGAAAAACCCTTTTAGACTTAAAATTCATATTCAAAGTAAACATAAAATTGGATGATATATTTCAAAATATAAGGTTAAAAGCTGGAGAAGGAAGCTATGGAAAAATAAGTCAGAGAGTAAATGTAGGGTGACTGACATCTAATTGTGGGTATCCAAGAAAAATATTTTAGACAGATTCCTAACAAAATAGTAAATGTTTGAAGAACACATAGAGGAAAACTACTGTGGGTATAGTAAAGGAAAAAAAAAAATCCAGCACATTTCAAGAGTGGATAGAAGATCCAAATTTTCAAAAACAATTCTCTAAAGCCTAATATAAAAATGCCACACATGTCTAGAAACATAATGGTGAATTTTCCTAATACTAAGAAGAAAGAGATGACCCTAGAATTCTTCAAGAGAAGAAATAAACATCATCTACAAAACCAGGCTAACTGACATCTTTTAAAATATTGTCTATATACCCAAGCATAATGAAAAATAAAGAACAGAAAGACTGTATCCAAGTAATGGTTTAATTATCAAGTAAAAGTTATTTGGTAGTGGTAGAAAGTAAACTGACTAAACTGCACATGAAGTCAGAGCCCTCTGTGGGATGGGTGTTGAGAGGCAGGTCATATTCCGAGGAAACTGAACCATCCTAGGCATAAAGAATACAAAAACAAAAGTAAAAGTCAGTCAAATGTGAGGTTGAACTTTCATATCAGTAATTATGACTTGAAATCCTATTTTAATGATAGATATGAGGACTGGAAGGGATTTTTTGGTGAACTCAATCATCCAAAAAATGTTGATAATTTTTAAGCAAATTAATTCAGAAATAGAGGTGATAGAAAACATTTGCAGTTGCTGAGATAAACAGAATAAGAAATAATTAGAAAAGTTATTAAAGTGCTTACCTCTAAAAAATACAGAGTAAAGAATGGGAAAAAGGGAGGTCTCTTATTTTCCTTCATATTCTTGTAAACTGTGATTTTTTTTATACCATGTACACACATGGCTTTTATAATTTATTTATTCAGAGATATCTAACACTCACTATTTGCAAAATAGCAATATGCATATAGGATATAATAGTAAAACTAAATTAGGCAATATTCTTGTGCATTCATGTTTGTGTGTGCTTAAAATATGTTAAGATATGTGCATAAAATAAAAAAACCTCAGAATATTCTGACTTCAAAATTAGTGTTTATTCCGTTAAATAAAACAAACAGTGGCCTCAAAGCATCAGAGCCTCTTGCCTTGCACAATTCCACTAGTCTTCACTGATATTATATGCTATGTGTGTAGGGGCCATTTGAGCATAGGACACAAACTCACGCAAGGAAGGAAAGATGTAAAAAGCATCAAGAACAGCAAACTTATATTTAAAGTTGGCTAATGTCGTTCTTCTTTCTTTAGAGCCTGAAATATTTCTGATCAGGGCTATAAGAGGGAAGGAGGGTGGGATGAATTGGGAAAGTAGCATTGATATATATTACCATGTGTAAAATAGTTAGCTGGTGGGAAGCTGCTTCATTGGAGGGGTGGGAGGCAATATGTGCTCTGCTCAGGGGCTCAGTCCTGTTTGACTCTTTGTGACCCCATGGACTGTAGCCCACCAGGCTTCTCTGTCCATGGGATTCTCCAGGCAAGAATACTGGAGTGGGTTGCCATGCCCTCCTCCAGGGGATCTTCCCAACCCAGGGATCGAACCCAGGTCTCCCGCATTGCAGGCAGATTCCTTACCATCTGAGCCACCAGGGAAGCCCATTAATTACACATAATTGATTCACATTGTTGCACAGTAGGAATTAATACAACATTGTAAAACAATTATATTCTAAAAAAAGAATCTGTCTGCACACCTATATGCTGTTGGCGTGTGCCTGGGAAGATACATATTCATCCTTTTTTCAGGTAGGCACTTCTCAGGTAAGAATGCTCTTAACCAAAAGAAATGAAATTATATAGAGTAATATTCCTCACTTTATCAAGAGAATAGAGTGAGATAAATTATTCCAGGTTCTGCAGAAAATGTTTCAGTTAGCTTTTTGCTCCACTGAAAGTAGAATTGAACCTTTCTATATTTAACAATAATATTTTATTTATTTGGTAGCATCAAGATCTAAAAATCATGCCTGCTATGCTGCATCTCTGTCACAAGTGAAACAGAATCTGGGGGAGGTAACTTTCTCTGAGATATACAGGTGTGCCACAAATCTTAATGTGGTAAGTGGGGTAAATTTAAGTGGCTGCATAGCATTTTCAGTTGCTATAAAAGTAAAGATCAGCACATTTTCTTAGAGTTTGAGTAACTAGCAGGGTGATGAAAATTGTGTCATTATACACAGGAGCTCCCATCACATTGAGTTTTCTAAATAGTGAAAGATAAAGACTGACAGTTAGGTTTCTTTAAAATCAGGCCTGAAAACAACCTTTGAAATTCATTTTAAATCTTAATCCTGTATATAAAAAAGTTTAAAATATTATTTTTAATAGGAAATGCATATCTTCATTTTAAACGAACATGAGATAAGCTTTGGGTATGCTTAATATCCGGCTGATTTTCCAATGTATTCTCTAGTCAACTGGAAACTCAAGTCTTCTGAATCACACTGAGTTAATGCAGACATTATTTCCTGAAATACCACAGCTAATATGAGTCCAAATTTAATATAGTCCTCCAGCAAAAAGTAAAAAAGTCCATAAACAATGCTGAAACAGAAAGAGCTGTCTTTCATTTCTCTTAAACTTCAAGTGTTCTGAAAAAAAAAGTAGAGAATGAAGCAAACATGGACATTCCCTTCATGATGTATTTATTTTATCAGCATGTGACTAACATGGAGATAGCTATAACTTCATTTATTTACAAAACTATAAAGTTTCATTTCTGTTCACTTCATTTGCAGAAAAGAATACAACCTGGAGCGTAGTTCTCTTTTTTATGTTTGCCCCATTCCCTGAACACCTGTAGCTTTTCTTTCTGGAGTGATCAGAAAAAGAAGTAATGATGATTAACATGGCGCAGGCAAAGAGAATGTGCTCCCGTTATGACTGTTTTATGCAGTTCCTGTAGACTGGAGTAACAAATGACATCCTGCTTTAGCACAATCTGAGATAATCAGACAGCATCTGCCTTCTGGTCTCTAACTCCATTTGTAGAAAAGAAATGCTAATTTTAAAATTATTCATTTTTTGAAGTGCTAACTCCTATTCCCTTCAAATCTTCCCTGTTTGTTTCAGTGTTGGTTTTCTTTCTTTCTTTTTTTTTTTTGAGGTATCTTGACCAATTGATACTATCACATTTAACACCGTTCTTTGACATTTCTGAATGAAAATGCTTTTTAATATTTTTATCCTTTAAAAGTCTAAGCCAACATTTTTTACTTGGGGGAAAAAAAAAAAGTTTTCAACTGAGAAACTGACCAAAAAACAAGCAGTACTAACTGATCTTTTCATCCATCTGTAAATTAATTAATTTGTTTCAATCCAGACAACTCTTTGCTGCTCTGAAAGCATAGTTACTGTAATTTGTTGTAGACTATTTTCATCATCTGCTGTAATGAACCCATCCAGAAATCTGTGGTTCTCCTTATGCCTCTTTAAGCCAATTGTCCTCATCAGGTGTAAAGGAGGTAGCAGAGATTGTTCTGTGTGGTAACTCATAAGTCTTGAATCTTTATCTATACTCTATAACTTACTTATTATCATAAGAGTATGGTTTTGATCACTTAGGAGGTATTATTGTTTTTCATTTACAAAGCTAATGAGTTGGATGAGGTGCTATTTGAAGTTTCATAAGGTTCTAACAATCTCTAAAGTCATTTTTAGAAGTTATAATCTGACCTATTCTAAGATCTCTAATATTTACTGATTGACAAGTCAAGCCCTTAATTTGAATCTCTTCCTCAAGAAAGCCTCCCATATCTTTCAAGGGCTCACCTTATTAGGTCAAGTCCATCTGGAAGAATCTTTAGACTAACTCAGAGTCAACTGATTATATCTGGAAAATCCCTTTGCCATATAAAGGAGTGTAATCAGAGAAGTGATACCCATCATATTCAGTGGTCTAGTTTACAGACAAAAGAAAGCGGATTATACAGAACATGTACATTGTCAGGGGAGGGAGGGAGGTCTTGAGGTCATCTAATTCTGCCTAAGTGCAAGTTGGAATAAAATAAGTGTCTAAATAAGATAGATATTAGATTGATGGAAACTGAATTATGCATACTATGTATATATAATATATATATACACACACACGTTGAGGAAGAAATGTGAAAGAGAAATGGTGAGGCAAGTCTCAAATCATACATTTTCTTTCCAGGTGGTAGATAATGCCCCAGAAATTAAAAAAAAAAAAAAAAAAAATATATATATATATATATATATATATATATATATATATATATATATATTTCAGTAGATAGTAAGGTATATACTGTAGTGAAATATGAAAATACAGGGACTATTCTTATAAGCTCAATTTTAACCAATAAAGCTAATGGGCAAGATTTAGACCATTCAAGAAAGTCTATAAATGGTGCTTGTGTCAGTAGATAGTGAGAAGCTACAGATGTTTAAGAGGGTTGAAAGTGAAGTTGAAAGTGAAGTCACTCAGTCGTGTCTGACTCTTTACGATCCCATGGACTGTAGCTTACCAGGCTCTTCCGTCCATGGGATTTTCCAAGCAAGAATACTGGAGTGGATTGCCATTTCCTTCTCCAGATCTTCCTGACCCAGGGATTGAACCTGGGTCTCCCACATTGTAGGCAGATGCTTTACTGTCTGAGACACCAGGGAACTCCATAAGAGGGTTGAACTATCATCAATTTGACTTTCAGATAAACTTTTTGTTCTTCACCTTGGAAGGCCCACCCATGTGAATCACATTCTTGAGATTCCTTGCTTTGGGTTTCCAGTTGGAATTGCCCAACCAAAAGCAGGGGCTTGTCTCCTGGCTCAGACTAAAGAATCTGCTTACAATGCAGGAGATCCAGGTTCACTCCCTGAGTTAGGAAGATCCTTTGGATGAAGACATGGCAACCCACTCCAGTATTCTTGCTTGGAGAATTCCTCCTGGACAGAGGAGCCTGGTGGGCTACAGTCCAAGGGGTTGCCAAGAGTCAGTCACAACTGAGAGACTGACATGAACATGAATATGAATGAGAGTGGTGGCAGGACATCTGTGGGATGAAATAACCACTTCCTTCTCTCTCCCGTTCAAGGACAGTAATGGGGAAAACATTGTTATATAAATCCCTGGGTATGGTATTATCCCTTGTGTTCTTTCTTCACTCATCTAACACCTTTTAAAATCTCTTTATTAAACTCTTCAAATTACCAAATCTGAATGAGTCATCTGTTTACTGCTGTGACTTGACTGAAACTGGAACTGATAAAACAAAATTTTTTTGTGAGAATATTAATATGACAATGATGAATAGATCATGTAGAGAGGAAAGAGACTGATTATGTTAACACACGTAAGGATAGTAATGAAGGCACAAGTCAGATGGTAAGTGAGAAAATACAGATATACAAGAAATAATGTAGAGGTAAAATATAGAGTTTAATACTTAGCACTTGACTAAATGTAGGGGATGAAGAGAAAAGATATTAAAGATAGTTCAAGGATAAAACTTGGTAACTAAGTAAATTGTTATTCCAATTATGGAAATATCAATGTCAGAAGGAGAAATTAACCTTGTGGTTGTTAAGAATACTGTTCATTTCTGAAACGGTAAATAAACATGGTGGATATTCCAGGAGAGAAAACAAGTAAGTGGCTGGAAAGATGGACTTGGCATCTTAGAGGGCAATTGAAGTTATAATAATGGACTCAAGAACTATATAAAATATATTACAATTGAATTCATAAGAATTATTATGCCTTGAGAAAAATCAAAGGACAAAGAATATATGTATGTATGTATATATATATATATGTATATGTATATATATGGACAAATACTTAAGGCACTTATTCATGGAAAATAAAGAGGACAATTTTCAGAGAAGTATCTCTTCTCTTTCTCTTCAGAGACAGATAAAAATGTATCATAGATTAAAAATAAAATATGTTGCATATGAGGAAAAATAGAGAAGAGCTTTTTAAGAAGCAGAAGTAGTTAGATCAGTGCCAATCTCAGTACCTACCTGGGCAAAAGCCCAAAATAATCAACATAGTCTCACCCATGACCATCAGTTCGTAGATATTTATCTGTCTTAACAAATGTCGTATCATCGACCTGATTCAAGCTGTTTTGACCAGGGATAGACATCTAATCCAAAGGTAAGAAGCTGAGAGTCTAGTTGACGGTCCATGCACATACTTGTGTGATACATTTGGCCAAAGAAAGTCTTGTTTCCAATAATTCATATTGGAAAAAGCAGGAAGACTGAGTTAGTAAGTAGAACTTGCAGCTAACAATGTCTGAGGTATAGTAATATTCCAATGACTATAATGGATCATGTGCAGGACAAAATGAAGAGTCAGCAGTAGCAAATAATAAAAGCAATAAAAGTCAGTCAACTGGCAGAGGAACAGACATAGGCAAAAATAGGAATCACATCAGCACTGTTGGTTATAGATCAATGATTCACTGTTGAGGCCAAGAGAACTACACTGACACAAGAATCACCTTTTACCACACCTCTTTGAGGACTGACCTTATTAAAGTTTCTATTCTAAATTTCATTTTCTTCTCTAGAGATACCCAATAAAAAACTTTATTTGTGCTAGCCTGAGAGTCTAAATGTGTCTGTCTCTAGCAACTAAATAGGCCTGAAAAAAAGAATGCTTAAACTCTTTCTCTGATATAGACAGATGATAGACAGTTATAGCAACATAATTATATATGACAAATATATATATATATGCATGTGTGTGTGTATATATACACACATATACACACACATATATATATGAAACCACTAGGAGTGGAAATCAGGAAACCAATTATCAGAAGAACACAGATGATGACAAGACTTGCGGGCATGTTGCTTAGGTGAACTAGGTTTTTGCCTACTCTAGGACAGCAACTAGCAGTTCATCACTGGCAAATTGTTAATAAAGCTCTTCCATGCAAAACAATAATATTGACACATAAGGAATGGACTATACCAAAAAACAAAAACTACTGTAAACATCTAGTGGCTCTTGAAAATAAAATTAAACTATCTTCAACCCCTGCTTCCCGAATGCCACGCTTCATGCCATCTGACTGGTACCTTCCCCTTTAACTAGTAAGGTTTATATAACTGACCCAAGAACTCATCTATTGATTAGCAACCTATAAGTACCTTCTGGGAAGAAGACTAACTGGCCAATCAGATGATCATACCAGGAATTAAAATTAGGAATCAGAGAATCTGATTCAATCAGTGAGTAGAAGTTGAGTTTAAAAGACATGAAGCATAATTGGAACCAGAAAGGTCATGACAGGTCTTGTTCACTATAAATTATATAATGAAGCTTGTCAGTGGCAAAAAGTATAACAGCATAACAAAACAGAAATAGACTACAGTTGTCATATTAGCAATGTAATGTTAAAGAAATACAAATTCCATCCTCTTGTTGAGGTCTTTAAGAATATTTTGAAAATAGTATAATTTTTAAGCTCTAGGTTCAATGATCTTTATCATCATTATAAGGTCTCTTTGGGGTTTGCTGGCAAAATATCAGACATCTAACCATATTTGTTCCTTATAACTAAATGAGACCAAAAAAGAAAAAAAAGAAAGAGAGAAAGAAAGAAAGAAAAAAATTTCAGTGCAAAACAATGAAAGAGTTTGAGGAAGATAAGGTGATGGAAGTATGTTGTACTTGGGACAAAGGAACTCATTAATGACCTTTGAAAGAGCAATTTCAGTAGAGAGGTAGAGAAAAAGAAGCAATTGTAAGAGATGAAGGCTGAAGGCATAAATGGATAATAAGAGATGAAAGGAAATGGCTTTAGAGCAATATAAATGAAGATAGCTTTTGAAGAGAAGGTAAGAGGTTAGGTCAAAGAACAGCAGGGCACAGCTGGATCAAGAAAAATGTCCTTTTGCTGTATTGCTTTGCCTTCAAGTATCGCAGAAGCAGCCGAATAAGGTCTGTAGAGGAGATTACTAAACTGTAAACTCTGGATAAGTGATATCTTTTATTGTTCAAATATTTTCTAACAGTTATAAAATTAAATGATATATTTGCACTATCTGCCCAACTCTTTAAAAATTCTATTAAAAGTCTCCAAAAAGGATAAATATTGAATGATCACCTGGATCAATTTCTCTTTTGGATTAAAAAAATCATGCAGTGACCCATATCCTAAATCAAATGACTGAATGATATAGGGTTTGGAGTCCTAATGATTCAACTAATATTTTGGCTTTTTTGCTTTCCCATTAATTCTGTCTCCAAAATTAATAAGAAATATTTTTATAATTTCTTACTTTACCTCAAACATAAATGTGAGGATATATAGCAATATAAATGCGTCAAAGATAGTTTCTGAGAGCATTGTATGTGTTTTGTCTAGATAGTACTATAGATCTGACCATATATTCTAAAGAAATTATAATCTATATTTGATATGTAGTAATTAATTTTAATATAAGTATCTATTGGGAAGATTGATATAAATTTGAGTGAAGTAATTTTTCTGTTTGATTTTACTTTTTCTTTTTTAAGCTGAAAAAATACATTAGAATGGGTCCAATGACTGTGAAGCATGTGCCCTGCCTAAAGGTGGGAAAGACTAAGAAAGGGTAGACAGAGTTCACAGTAACAGGAGTTACAGATTTTACAACTTTTTACAGATTTGAGGTTACTTGTTCAACTACATTCAGACCTGGAAATGATCATCATCAGTGGTGATAGTCTTAAAAAAGACATGAAAATGTCTATAATACAAATAGAGTGATAAAAATGTGAATCAGGGAAATATTAGGCTCAGTATATAACATAATCAAGCTTATATTAACTGCTAATAGTCAAGTCTGATATTAAAATGTACTGCTCAGTCTATCACAAAGGCATTGAATGCCATATACATGGAACATGTTGAATGTGGTAGCAAGAAATGAAATTTTCAAATGAGAGTCTTAGGAATTCCCTCCATGTCCAGCGGTTAGGACTCTCCACTCTCACTGCTGAGGGTCTGGGTTCAATCTCTGTTCAGAGAACTAAAAGCCCACAAACAGTGCAGCCAAAAATAAATAAATAAATAAATAAGTGAGTGTTTAGATGCAACTGAAATATGAATATATATTTGGTCAAAAATAATTTTTGAAACAAGCATATTGATATATATTTAACTATCTTCCCAATAGATTTTGTAAGTTAGATATTTTGCAAAGCACTGAAAATTTAAAAATGAACATTTATCCTTATTTGCAAAATATTCCTACATAACTGAAATTATAAAAATCATATCCCACTACATTATCAAAAAATAACTGGAAATTTAAATTTTAAAGTTCTTCAAAGCATCTTGTAAGTACTAAATACATAGTTAATACATAGAAATAATGTGAAATAATTCATTTCTAAAATTGTTTAGTCTACCATTTAATCTATCAATAAAACATGCCTGATTTTTCACATTAAATTATAATTTTTATTTTGTTCAGCTTTACTGAGATACAGTCAGCATATAACTTTGTGTAACTCTAAGGTGTACAAAGCATTGATTTGGTACACTTGTATCTTGCCATATGATTACCTCTCCATGGGGTCACAATGAGTTGGACATGGCTTCATCACTAACCAACAGCAATAACAGTAGCCTTAGGTTAGCTCACACCTCCATGACATCTCATTTTATACTTTAAATGGCTTTAACCTTATGCTCTTATTTTTCATTGCTATTTGCATAAAAATAACCTTGAATAATTTTCCAAATTACATTTTTAAAGAATTTAAGTGCACATGTAATCCTTGCTATCTTCTGAAGTGCAGAAGGCTTCCAAGTTGCATATAGATTGATAGATGGATGAAATATAATAGGTTTATTATCTTAACATTTTACATGAAATTTCTTATGAGATATTAATGATAATCTGGATGAAAAAAGTGACCAGTCCATCAAAAACTTGATTTTTTAACTGAATGCCATTCAGATTATAGGAAAGAAAAGATTGAAAACAATCTATAATACTTTAATTCATCCTTGTTGAGTTTGCACATCAACTTGAAACATTTATGTATCTGTGTGTTTGTGTGATGAATATTAAACAATAAAACTGCAAAAGTGCTAATATTTTTAAAACACTCATGTTCAAACTGATTGAATCTGAATATCTTAGAGCAAAACAGAATAATAAAGGAGGTTGTACTGGCTGATTTTAGCTTAGTTCTTCCCCTTTTACTCTTGTTCTACCATTTAAATACTTCCTTCACCTGCATACAATGAGTTCCTAGTATATAATTTGTTACATCACGGAAGAAAATCATCTGAAGAACACTTTCATAATAAGATAATAGAAGTTATTATATTACTCATTATAGGAATATATGCATTGTAACGAGCAGATAGTATTATCATCCTTGTTAAACATTTACTTCTGTATTCAGAAAGATATAGATTCAAATCCTGGCTCCATTATACACTATGAGCAATTCAGGTAAGTCTATAAGACTGTTTCCAGTTAAATGGAAATAATAATATTCACTATATATAACTGATATAATAAGCTACATAGAATAAAGGCAGGTATTTCTGCAGCTTAATCAACACTCGATACATTCTAGGCATTGTGCTCATGTGTAGAAATAAAGTATTAAATGGGTTCATTTTATCTATAAATGTACATATCTACGCGTGGGTGACAGTCCCTCTCTGAAAGATAAGGCCAACAATGTCCCCTTCGGTCAGCACAGCCACCAGATTTGCAGTCACTTGAGTGGTCCTTCTTGGTTGAATTAGTTTGTAATGGAAATCTGAGGTAATGGAAAGAAAAGGAGGGGGAAAGGCTCCAATTAGATTTACCTTGGAAGGCAGGAAGACTGAATGTTTTGATCTCTTGCCTTCTTAAAAATCCTACCATTTGTACGGCAATAGGGGTGGTTCTGCCCTAGTAGAAGCATGCATTTTCTCTGTTTAAGGGCCAGGGAAAGTGTGGGCAGGACTCACACTGGCGCTGTGCAAGGTAACCCAGAGGCTGTGCAAGGATGCCAGAGGGACAGCTATCTCCTCAGCAAGAGGAAAGCCGCCGTGTGACTCAGGATGGAGCTGTGATCGCTGACACCAAGTGGCGGCGGCCAAGGTTTAATCCTGTGGGTGAATAGCACTTTGCATCTCTCTCTGCATGTCTCATATTTGGAAGCAGATCTGACACTTTTTGCACTGTAAATCCCCAAATATTCTTGGTCAAATGCGAAAAAGGAAAGACTTGAAAGAAAGGAGCCAGATTTGATGCTAATACAGACGATAATTACAGAGACTGTAACAGTTAAAGATGTATCATTGTAGTTAAATTGTAAGCTCCTGAAGTGGATCAATAGAAGAATACATACAAATGAATATACATATGTAATTTAAAGAGGGATAAGGTGGATATATAGTAATTTTACAGAATGCCTCAAACACACAATAATTAAATGGTCAAACAGTGGTTCTACGGTTCATTTATTCTTTCCAAGTTTATCAGCGTGCTAATGCTAGACCTTCTGCTTAGCAAACTAAATGATCCTTATGTAAGAAATGCCTTGAGCAGGGAATATATAAGAAATATCATATAAGGGATGTATCTATTGAATTATAATGTTGAGGTGTTTCTTGACTTAACTGGCTATTCCTATGTAATTGAGGTGACTACACACCTCACTTAGAAGCCTCAGATGTTACCTGAGCTTAAGCATGTTCAGTATAGGAAGAAAGAATCTGGGATGTGGGGTTGGAGCTCTCAAACTTTCTTTTTGCCTTGAAATTATTTGGATCTTTGAAATTAGTAATAAATTAAATTTCAGGTACTATTATATATAAAAGCTGGCTTAAAACTCAACAATCCAACATTCAAAAAACAGATCATGTAATCCGGCCCCATCACTTCATGGCATATAGATGGGGAAACAATGGAAACAGTGACAAACTATTTTGGGGGGCTCCAAAATAACTGCAGATGGTGACTGCAGCCATGAAATTAAAAGATGCTTGCTCCTTGGAAGAAAAGCTATGACAAACATAAACAGTGTATTAAAAAGCAGAGACATCACTTTGCCAACAAAGATCTGTGTAGTCAAAGCTATGGTTTTTCCAGTAGTCATATATGAATGTGAGAATTGGACCATAATGAAGACCGAGTGCTGAAGAATTTATGCTTTTGAACTGGGGTGCTGGAAGGTTCTTGAGAGTCCCTTGTACTGCAAAGAGATCGAACCAGTCAATCCTAAAGGAGATCAGTCCTGAATATTCACTGGAAGGACAGAAGCTGAAGCTCCAGTACTTTGGTCACCTGATGTGAAGAGCCAACTCATTAGAAAAGACCCCAATGCTGGGAAAGATTGAAGGCAAGAGGAGAAGGGGATGACAGAAAACAAGATGGTTGGATGGCATCATGCAAATGAGTTTGGGCAAGCTCTGCAGGGAAACCTGGTATGCTGCAGTCCATGGGATTGCAAAGAGTCTGACATGACTATGTGACTGAACAACAACAACAAATATATATAACCTCTAGTACATATAAAAAGTAAGTTATATACAGTAATTATATAGTTCTTAGAATCAAAAGTGACCCTTTTTCTTGAGTAACTCAAAGTTCGAAAAAATAACATTAATCACCACCAGTTATGGAGTCTCAAATATGTGCTGGATATTTTCCATATGTTCTTTAATCTTCAGAAAAAATACAAGGGACACTATTCTCATTTTAATTAAGAAAACAGACCATTACAACTTGAAAACAAAAGATAACATTTTAAACAAATTAGAAAAAAAAGTCACCCCCAAAGTTCCAATACTAATTAAAAACTCAAGCTGGTATCTGAACTTCTCAGCAGCTGATTCAAAATACTCTCTAAATTACGGTGGGGAGGCTATCAAAGACAACTATAGACGGAAACAATAATGGTGTTTATCCTACAATGGTGGGATGTGGGAGCACAAGAAAGGAAGTTTAAGCCTAGGAATGGTCACAAGGTGATCTGGAAGGGCTTTTAAGAGCAATGGGCTTCCCTTGTAAGGCTCATGTGGTGAAGAAACTGACTGCAATGCAGGAGACACAGAAGATGCCAGTTTGATCCTTGGGTCAGGAAGATCCCCTGCAGGAGGGCATGGCAACCCATTCCAGTGTTCTTGCCTGGAGAATTCCATGGACAGAGGAGTCTGGTGGGCTACAGTCCATGGGGTAGCAAAGAGTTGGGCATGACCGAGCAATTAACACTACTATTACTTAAAAGAATTAGAAGTTTACTAGGGTAGAAATAGTAGTTTATAAGGGTAGAAAACAGAGAATGGCCTACCAGATTGAAAGAATTTGCAAAAATCTATATTGACGTATATATCAACGAGAAATGATCAATAATTAGCATGCGGAAGGTGCTTTTCTCAAATATCCTTTAAATTATACTGTGAGCTTCTGCCTGTAAACAAGATTAGAGCTGAGCCTCAGTCTGTTTGAGACATTGAGATGGTTCTGTGAGTATGCTTGTGGCCCAGTCTATTATTTTAGATCTAGGAGAGGAAAGAGTGCTGGAATAAATAATATTGCAATGAAAAAGGTTTTTGTGAACTTTGTTGGAATTTTAACTTTGGAAGGTATTTAATCTTTTTGAAGTTCTTATGTTGTGAAATATCTTCTCTTGACATTTAATGTCTGTTTTCTTTTTTCAGTCTCCTATTTTCCTCGTGATGTACTTTGTCTTTTTTATTTATTTTTTTTAATGTGTGATGTACTTTGAATTCTGTCCAGGGAACTATCTGTGTGTGTGTCTATCTGTGTGTGTGTGTATATATATATACAAGAATACCTGAGACTTTTACAGAAAAAATAGAAATCTTAACTGGAGCAATCATGATTGCCTTCAGGAAACTAGATTCATTAAAGGACTCATTTAAAGAAAATAAGTGAGAAATACATAATTGAGGACCAATTTTATTTTCAAAACTTGAATATTTAAAATACCTCTTCTGCTCTTCAGGTTTGCTGAATTTCTGGACAATATTGAAGTTTTCATTGACCTGTTAGTCTGATGAAACCTATCAATTTTTTTCAGGACTGTCAAAGCTAAATATATTTGTTTATCATACTTAAAACCTAACTAGATAAGAATACAACTGATAATTTTCCTTAATTAGGAGATATGTCAAAGGATGTTGATATTTTTCACTAAGTTCTCTATATTTAGATGAGTAATACCTTGTAAGGCCTACTTGGTGGTTCAGATGGTCCAGAATCTGCCTGCAATGCAGGAGATAAGGGTTTTATCCCTGGATTGGGAAGACCTCTGGAAAAGGAAATGGCAAGCCACTCCAGTGTTCTTGCCTGGAGAATCTCACGGATAGAGGAACCTGCTGGGCTACAGTCCATGGGGTCACAAAGAGCTGGACACGGTTAAGTGACTAAAACTTTCACTTTCAAACTTGGGTACAGTGATACTAAAGATGCAGCAGAGATGCAGGTAGCTATGAAATCTGTATTCTAGAATTAAGAAAGTTTTCCCTAGGGTGCGTGCTCAGTCCCTTTAGTCCTATTTGACTCTTTGCAACAATATGGACTGTAGTCTGCTAGACTCCTCTGTCCATGGGATTCTCCAGTTGAGAACACTGGAGTGGGTTGCCAGGCCCTCCTCCAGGAGATCTTCCCAACAGAGGGATCAAACCTGCATCTCCTGGGTCTCCTGCACTGACAGGCTGATTCTTTACCCACTGAACCATCTGGATAGCATTTCCAAATATGTGGGACAGTTGCTGCTATTGACAAGGAGATGATTTTAGGTGTGAAGATATAGCTTTAAATTACAGTGGCTTGCATGGGGGAGAAAATGATTCCCTTTTCAATTTGGTTTCAATCCTTCTGATTATGTCATGAGGGATGTCTCATTTTGGCATGAAGATATACTTAACAATCCCTGACTTTTGCTAATCCCTTTTTATAAAAGAGAAGGTCTTAGTCTCAGAGCCTTGGCCAAATGTTAGACTTGGCTGGAAATTAGCAATATTATGGCAGTTTCATTGTATTTATTTTAAACCATTTCTTAATGTCAAAAGGTTCTTTTCCATTTACCATAGTGATAAAAAGTTTAACTCCATTTGATACATTTTGAGTAAATTTACTTGCTAAAAATGTAAATAAAAAATTACAACTATTCTTTTATGATATCAAAATCTTTCTTTCAGGCTGGGTTTCTCAAAAAAAAAAAAAAAGTTTTCAAAATTAAAATGCATCAGGAGACTCTAGACTAGAACTACTTCTGACTAATATAGAATAAACATGCCTCATGCAGGATAATCAACAATGGTGAATATAAAAGGTCAAAAACTCCTACATTTCTTATGAGCTAGTCCAACAGTAAACATTGATGGTGTGCCCAAGAGGCCAAAATATTGGCAACAAAGTCATGTTTTTCTTGTAAAAAAAAAAAAAAAATTATTTCTTTCTTCCTGGGTTTTTCATTGAACTGGCAAAAATTCTCCCTGAAAGGTTATGGAATTGTTCCCAGTGATAAGGTGCTACAGGTTCTTCTTAAAGCAATGCATAAAAAAAAAAAAAAAAAAAGCAATGCATAGCTCTGTGTCCCTCTGACAACTAAACTGCCAGTCACAAATGCAGCATTATTATTTGTAATATACACTTTAGTGAAATACAAGATAAGCAAACCCTTGCTTACCTCACTCATCAGTTTCCTCTTTGTAAATAAGAGTGAGCAAATGTCCAAAGTCACTCCAGAGGACACTAAAGGTCTCTAGAGATAATATGCTTATGGGATTATCAAACGAAAAGAGGAGTAAAAGGATTTGTTTGAAAGGATTACAGGGAAGGAGAATAAAGGAAAGGAAGGCAGCAAAAACAAAGATATGTAAGCTTCAAAGTTTTGAAAAAGCATATGAATATAGATTATGCTTTTACCATATTAAAATTACTCTAAGGAATTATACACAATTTCTGAGTGTTTGGTTGAGAAAGCAATCTGCAGAGGGGCATTAATACTGAGTAGAACAAGCTGGACTTTGAATGGATGTGAAACCAAAGGAAAATGTAGCAGGAAGAATGACTTGCTTTTAAAAGACTAATGAATACAAAACACTGAATTAGAGGTTAATTAAAAGATGAAAAATGGGATAATATAGCTTTATATATGATGCTGTTCTGAAAACAATCTCAGAGGCATATGCTCATGGTTATGGGAAAACACTCAGCACATTTAACTTATGGTAATAATTATTTGAGATGAAATTAAAGGAAAATAATAAACCTGAGGGAAAATAGAACCAATTGGGTAATATATTTTCAATATTTATAAAAATGTATATATTTTTTTATTAGAGGGGAAATACTAAAATCTGTGTACTTTCAATGTGACAGACACCTTACATATATTCGTGCTCATGCTTACTAGTGTCTGACTCTTTGCCACCTCATGAACTGTACGCTACCAGGCTCCTCTGTATATGGGATTTTCTAGGCTAGAACACTGGGGTGAGTTGTCATTCCCTCCTCCAGGGGATCTTCCCAACCCAGAGATTGAACTCCTGTTTCCTGTATTGGCAGGCTTTACCACCAGCACCATCATCTGCCTGCAATACTTACATATAATATTTTATATGTAAATCTGGTAGCAACTCTGAAACATTGGCATTTTGATCTCTATAGATGAGGGGAATAGCATCCATTCAGTTCAGGACAGTCACTCAGTCATGTCTGACTCTGCGATCCCATGAACTGCAGCACGCTAGACCTCCCTGCCCATTACCAACTCCCAGAGTCCACCCAAACCCATGTCCATTGAGTTGGTGATGCCATCCAACCATCTCATCCTCTGTTGTCCCCTTTTCCTCCTGCCCTCAATCTTTCCCAGAATCAGGGTCTTTTCCAATGAGTCAGCTCTTTGCATCAGGTGGCCAAAGTATTGGAGTTTCAGCTTCAACATCAGTCCTTCCAATGAATACCCAGGACTGATCTCCTCTAGGATGGACTGGTTGGATCTCCTTGCAGTCCAAGGGACTCTCAAGAGTCTTCTCCAACACCACAGTTCAAATGCAACTCTTCGGCACTCAGCTTTCTTTATAGTCCAGCTCTCACATCCATACATGATCACTGGCAAAACCATAGCCTTGACTAGACAGACCTTGGTTGATAAAGTAATGTCTCTGCTTTTTAATATGCTATCTAGGTTGGTCATAACTTTCCTTCTAAGGAGTAAGCGTCTTTAAACTTCATGGCTGCAATCACCATCTGCAGTGATTTTGGAGCCCCCCAAAAATAAAGTCTGACACTGCTTCCACTGTCTCCCCATCTATTTCCCACGAAGTGATGGGACCAGATGCCATGATTTTATTTTTCTGAATGTTGAGCTTTAAGCCAGCTTTTTCACTCTCCTCTTTAACTTTCATCAAGAGGCTCTTTAGTTCCTCTTCACTTTCTGCCATAAGGCTGGTGTCATCTGCATATCTGAGGTTATTGATATTTCTCCCGGCAATCTTGATTCCAGCTTGTGCTTCCTCCAGCCCAGTGTTTCTCATGATGTACTCTTCATATAAGTTAAATAAGCAGGGTGACAATATACAGCCTTGACGTACTCCTTTTCCTATTTGGAACCAGTCTGTTGTTCCATGTCCAGTTCTAACTGTTGCTTCCTGACCTGCATACAGGTCAGGTCATCTGGTATTCCCATTTCTTTCAGAATTTTCCACAGGTTATTGTGATCCACACAGTCAAAGGTTTTGGCATAGTCAATAAAGCAGAAATAGATGTTTTTCTGGAACTCTCTTCCTTTTTTGATGATTCAGCGGATGTTGGCAATTTGATCTGTTTCCTCTGCCTGTTCTAAAATTAGCTTGAACATCTGGAAGTTCATGGTTCACGTATTGCTGAAGCCTGACTTGCAGAATTTTAAACATCACTTTACTAGTGTGTGAGATGAGTGCAATTGTACGGTAGTTTGAGCATTCTTTGGGATTACCTTTCTTTGGGACTGGAATGAAAATTGACCTTTTCCAGTCCTGTGGCCACTGCTGAGCTTTCCAAATTTTCTGGCATATTGAGTGTAGCACTTTTACAGCATCATATTCAGGATTTGAAATAGCTCAACTGGAATTCCATCACCTCCACTAGCTTTGTTCGTAGTGATGCCTCCTAAGGCCCGCTTGACTTCCCATTCCTAGCATCCATTAGGATTACATAACTGTCCATCACTATATGTAGTTTCATTCCTGCTAAAGGGTCACAAATAGTTTTCAAGCCCAGATAAGAGATAGAAAACACTCACGCGGTGGTTTTCTCAATAGAGTATTCTTAATTAGACTCCGAAAGTGTGATTGGATTTTTACTTCCATCTATAAACTGTAACTGGTAACCATCTTACTCTTCTATTTAAAATAATTATAAAACTGGACACACAATATTAGGCAACAGTTTTTAGGCAATGACCTATAGGCAGCTCATGACTTTGATCTTTGAAAGAAGGTAAACTCCTGAGAAAGTTATCATGATCCCCTTAGTTTTTTGCCCTGGGACATTTTGCTGAATGAGGATGAAATCCAAGTGGGGTTTTCGTGTCACTGAACAGAGAAAACAAATATTGAAGCTGCAAGTTGCTAATATAGAAGACATTTTCAAGAAGGGGATTTAAAAAGAAACAATCATATATGAGAAAGGAGTCTGTGTCAGGATTCATCATAAATGCTTCATCAAGGTCTGGCTACTCATGTTAAAGTTCAACTCTAAGAGGTATTACAAAGATTACCTGCTAGAGGGCTAAAAGATGAATGGGGATAGGAAAGGTCATGAAGTGTGGTGGACATTAGATTTATGACCCAGCAAGAATAGAGAAATCTCAGTGAGTCCCTTGGTGAGATTCAAGAAAGGGCAAGTTTTGTCATAAATACCTTGCCATACACTTACTGCCACAAGCTCACAGTAATAGGTAAACCTGTCCTAAGAAAGAACAAAAAGGAGTTCTGGCAGAATCAGAAAGATACAATGCTATTTTTTTTCAGTATACATAAAATGTTCACCAAGTTATGCTCTATGCTGGATGATGGTCTATAAGTCTCAATAACTATGAAGTTATTGATATCTTACAGAGTATATTCTTTGGCTAAAACAGAAATGAATTTGGAAATCAATGAGGAAAGACATCGAAATTCTTCCAAGTATTTGAAAATTAGACGACATACCAATTTACTCATCCTTTGAGTAAAAAGTTATGAGGAAAACTAGAAAACATTTCAAACCAAACAAGATTGAAAGTGCAAGTGCAAATCTGTGAATTCCAAATAAAACATTCATGTGAGAGAAGTTTACAACTTTTAGTGCTTTTATTAGAAAAGTACAACAGTTTAACATAAGTGATTTGTTTCTAACATAATAAGAGAAAAAAAAGGGAAAATTAAAACAAAATACAAAAATAAAGAGTTGAACTCAGTGAAATAGAAAACCATTAACAGAAAAAATTAATGTAACCTAGGCCAGTTCTGTGAAAAGATCAATAAATTTCACTGAAAAGTTAGCAATTTAGCATAAGTTAAGTAAAAATTGCCAAAAAAGACTGATCAAGCATGAGAGAAAATGTTTCAGATTTCAGAAACTAATGAAAGTGCATTGCTACAAACTTTAGATATATTAAAAGACATAGAAACATTAACAGATATTAAGCAACTTTAATGCCAATAGATTCAACTCAAATGACACAAGAAGTATTAAAAAAAACTTAGTTATTTCATATCTATATTTTACTTAGCAATTTCACAAAAGAATGTTAATGACCAAAAGCACATGAAAAAAGACTCAATATTGGGGAAATTAAAACTATGAGATACCCTTCCATATATGATTAAGAAGATAATCAACATGGAAAGTGGGAGAATAAGTGAAACAACAAATTCTACATACATTTTCAGTGGTTGTGTAATATGGCAAATCCACGTTGGGGGATATTATAAGAGTTTTTTTTTTTTTTTTTTTTTTTAAGAGTTTCTTAATAAGTTAAATAACTACCAATGGCCCAACAATTCCATCCTAGTTATTCACCAAAGGGGATTAGAATATAGGGCTGCAAAATATTTGTGCAAGACTATTTGTAACAATTCTGTTCTTAATAGCTCAAAATGAGACACAATGAAATATCTATTAATAGGTTAAAAAAAATTGGGTTATAATTTTAGAATGATACACCCCTCAGCTATAATCAAGAGAAGACTACTGACTTAACAGACATGTGTCTCCAAAACATTATGTTGAGTAAAAGAAAGCAGGCCTCCCAAATTTCACTCATAAGAAATTTAAGAAATGACAAAACTGAAAGTTATCCGAACTTGTTCCTATAAAATGTAGCAAATTGGCATTGACCAGAAATAGTAAAGGGGATTTTCAGTGAAGGTGGAAATGATCTTTGTCTTGATTACGTTTAAACATGGACAATTTTATCAAAACTTCTGAAATTATATGCTTAATATCTCTATGTAGATATTCATGCCATTTAAATTCACATCATTTAAAAATGCAAATAAAAGGCAAGGATTATAGTTACAGAGACAACTGTAATTAAAAAAAAAAAAAGTTACAGGGACAATTCTTTGGCAGTTTTCAGTTCTTCAGATCTTAAATGATCAAAGTGACCACCTACATAGATAGAATTTCTAGCCCATTTTCTTTATTTTTTCTATATTTTCTATTTTTCTATTTTTTCTATATTAATTTTTCTTTATTAGGAAATAATGTTTATACATGTACTGCTTTACAAAAACACACTGCACACATAAAAGGATCACTCACAAAAAGTTAGCTTGTTAATGTCCACATTACTTATCCTTTAAGATTCTTTTGTGTTTAGTTCAATTGCTCAGTCGTGTTCGACTCTTTGCAACCCCGTGAACCACAGCATGCCAGGCCTCCCTGTCCATCACCAACTCCCAGAGTCCATCCAAACCCATGTCCATTGAGTCGGTGATGCCATCCAACCAACTCATCCTCTGTTGTCCCCTTCTCCTGCCCCCAATCCCTCCCAGCATCAGGGTCTTTTCCAACGAGTCAACTCTTTGCATGAGGTGGCCAAAGTATTGGAGTTTCAGCTTCAGCATCAGTCCTTCCAATGAACACCCAGGACTGATCTCCTTGCAGTCCAAGGGCCTCTCAAGAGTCTTCTCCAACACCACAGTTCAAAAGCATCAATTTTTTGGCACTCAGCTTTCTTCACAGTCCAACTCTCACATTCAAACATGACTACGATAGCCTTGCCTATTTGTGTAAGTAAATATCAACCTTAAATTTACAAAAATTTAAATTGATAAAAATATTAAAAAATAAATATTTTAAGTATTTTTTATTTTTCTTTTAGTTTAGCCTTCCTAAAAAATTTAAACAACTTATTTTTGAGATATGCATGCAGCAAATGAATTAGATTATGTTTCCAAAACCCCTGAAAAACAAGAAAAAAAATTTTTCTTGTTGCTATTTATATAGTAAATATACTGCCCAGTATTAAGTATTTAAGTTTCATAAATACATTCTGAAAATGCTATGTAAAATCAAATATATATTCACAAATATATGCATATATGATATATGCTATATCATATATGCATATATATTTTGATGTCTTTACTGTAGCTGAAAAAAATTACTAAAATTTACCACTATGAATAATAGTATTTAAGAATAAAAGATTCCTTAAAAAACTAAAAATAGAACTACCATATAACCCAGAAAGCCCACTCCTGGCATATACCCAGAAAAAAAGATAATTCTAACAGGTACATGCACCCCAATACTCATTGCAACACTATTTACAATAGCCAGGACATGGAGTCAGCCTAAATGTCCATCAGCAGAGGGATGGATAAAGAAGATGTGGTACATATACACAATAGAATATTACTCAGAAATAAAAAAGTACAAAAATAATGCCATTCACAGCAACATGAAAAGACCTGAAACTGTCATATTGAGTATAGTAAGTCAGAAAGAGAAAGAGAAATATCATATGATATCACTTATATGTGGAATCTAAAAAAGGGTACAAATGAACTTATTTACAAAACAGAAATTGATTCCCAGATGTAGAAAACAAGCTTATGATTACCAGACGGTAAGAGGCAAAGGATAAATTGGAAGACTGGGGTTGACATACACACACTGCTATACGTAAAACAGATAACTAATAAGTACCTACTGCATTTACACAGAGACCACCACTCAATTCTCTGTAATGGACTATATGGGAAAAGGATTGAAAAAATAAAAGTGGTATATGTATGTGTGTAACTGATTCACTTTGCTGTAGACCTGAAACTAACACAATATTGTAAATCAGCTATATGTAATAATTTTTTAATTAGTAACATTTGAATAACCTACTCTATATGTGACCTTTTCCTTACATGTTAGGATATTTTGAGAAAAAAATAAATGCTTTAATAAACTCTGAAATCAACTTAAAATTAATAAAGTATAGGATTGGCAAAATTAATGAAGTTTCAGCCAAACATTATGAAATGTAATTAGGTACTATAAAATGATGGCACAATTAAAATAATTCTTGAGATATAAAAAGTGTAAGAACAGGATTGATGACAAAGTTACAGGAAAAAATTAAATAATTTACATACAATACATATAAGTAAAGTTCATATGTAGTTTCATATGAAGTTACAATATACACATAAACTATATATTATAAAATACATACATATGTATAGAAATAATCCATTAATGTAAAAATTAAATATATAACCAAATGTTAGTACTAGTTAAATCTGAGTTATGGGTTTTACAGTTTTGTTTTGCTTTCTTTTTTACAGTTATTATATTTTTTGTTTTGTTTCATTTTGTTTTTAACAGTCAATTCATCTTGAGAGTGTTGGTGAACTACTATAAAGAATAAAATCTTAGGACCCTAATCTCATTGTGAGGACCAAGGAAGGTTCTGTGTGTCCCCACCCCAAAATCTCTCAACCCAAAAAAGCTCTTCCCAAAGGTTGTAGAGAGAAAAAGCATTACTGAGTAAGCATGAAACCAGAATACGATGGCTATCCTGGTAATACACTAAGAAACTGCCAAAACAGAAGTAATTCTATTCTTCTCAGTCAAGCAAACACAAGCCATTACATACATGCTCTCAAGATAACAACAACTAGTCTTTGAGTAACAGAACTTGGTGGTACTGTTTGTCACATGAAGTTCACATTAGATTTGCAGGGTAATTTGAGTGATCATCTGTGTCAGCTCATTGGCTTTAATCAGAGGAAAACACACTTCTATCTTTAGAACCAAAGCTAGTGTAGTAACGTGGAGAAAGGTGCTCCCTAAAGGTGGTTTCCCATCCTTACACAGGAACTGGGAGAAACAGACGTTACCTTCCTTGGATGTTAACCTTTCCTGATATTTACATATTAAAGAGAGAGCTTCTGTGACTTCCAGAAAGTCAATCCTGGGTCATCTAAAGGATGAAAAAAAAAAAAACTTCTACGTATTTCAAAGAGAAAAGTACTTGGAAGTTTTCTGCAGTAAACACTCTAAGAAAAAGGGAAGAGAACAAGTCTTTCCTCTTATTTTCAATAAGGAGAATTAAACTTCTTGTTTTAAAATTTTTATTTGTCCTTCCAAAAGGCAAAATGGAACCCCTTTTAAGTTTTAACAAAATGTCACTTGTTAAATACCGACTATATGCAAATAAAATAACAAAGACGATAGGCCCCAAAGGGCACTGCTTATGCTAAGCAAAAGTGTATGCTTTGCTCACATCACCAAAGACTTAATATACTTCTGGTTCTCCTAGAAATGGAATCTTAAACCAATCAGGAATTGCCTGATCATCAGGCAAGTAGGTAATCTACCATCCCCTGCCATCCCCTAAAGGAAAGCAACCTTGCAGTAACGACCCACTTTTTGGCGTAGTTTAACATTCCTTTTCATGCTCCTTTTTGCCTATAAAATTCCTTTACTTTGTATAGCTCTTCAGAGCTCCTTTCTATCTGCTACATTAAGTGCTGTCCAATTCTAATCAATTTCTGTTCAAATAAACTAAAAATTTTAATATGCCTCAGTTTGTTTTAACATTGTTTAAAAAAGAGCTTACAGTCTCATAGTGGTGAACAGTATGTAAAAAAAACAATGCATCCCCAAATGCACTACCTCTATGAATGTGATGCCCTCAGCCTGTCAATGATGGATTATCTCTACTTGATGAGATTTGGGGAGGGGTAAAGTCAAGGAGGGGTAATTAAGTCTTTTTAGGGGAGCTATTTAAATTGAGCCTTAAAATATCCAGGAATTTATTATTTGGACTTGGAAGAAAATAATTTTTTTCAGGTAAATGAAAGACCAAGCGTAAAGTCACAAAAGCATTATGTGGCTTGATAAGCTACGGCTTTAGCAAAGACAACCTGTGAGCAATAGAACGGGAATTAGGTTGGTAAAAGCCAAGTCAGGAAGTACTTCACAAAACATGCTAAGGTTTGGGGACAATTTTTTAGAAAAATGGCAATCTACTGACTCTATTAAAGCAGGATAGTAACATGATTCGATTTGGGTTTCTGGATAACTAGTGACTGTGAGGGATCTCCGGTCAGAAGTGGCTCCCAGAGTCTGCATTTTGTCTTAAATCCTCAGGCAAACAAGAGTGTGCAGTACTTACAGGCTCTCCACTTGCTTTTAAAAAGCATAAATTCATACATTTAAATAAGCTGACTGGCAGTACCAACATTTATGTTTTGAATCATTGTATAGAAGGCATACACTTTGCACTATAATTTGACAATGAAATATTTAATCAGAAGTTTTTTGAGGAGGAAATTAGTAAAACAAAGCATTACATTCTGACTATAATTTTGTGCATGTCTAGCTTCCTTAGTCTTTCCCAATATACTCTTTGACTTTCTCAAGGGCTTCTTATGTGATTCCTTTCCTTTTTTTTTTTTTTTTTTTTAACCCCTTAATACCTTTTTATCTCAACTACTTTTCTAATTTAGATGAAGTTACAAGGTCCATTTTGTTCACCACTATCAAGTCAGAAGCTTCTTTTTTGTTTCCTTTCCTTCCCATCTGAACTTTGTGGCAAACCTCAGTTCTGTATTAAGCTAAGTGTACATTGGTCTGGCTATAAATTAATGGGACTTCCCTGCTGGCTTAGATGGTAAAGCACCTGTCTGGAATGTAGGGAGACCCAGGTTGAATCCCTGGGTTGGGAAGACCCCCTGGAGAACCTGGAACATTGATGTTGAGTAGCAATATTTTTATAACTAGAAATTTATCACATTTCCACAGGGACCATTTTAAAAATACAATCCT
Source organism: Cervus elaphus (assembly GCF_910594005.1). NCBI lineage: Eukaryota > Metazoa > Chordata > Mammalia > Artiodactyla > Cervidae > Cervus > Cervus elaphus. Next base: position 17,523,440 of record NC_057833.1, on the reverse strand, counting down.
TTTCTGAAACCTTGAATTTTGTAACTACTGTCTTCCTTTGCAATAGAGGAAATCTCCTAATTCACAAAGACAAGGCCAGCTATAAATTCTGAACTAACTTCTCTCGATTAAACTTGTTTAGCAATTGGCTTTCCTTCTTCACCTTTTGACACAATAAAAAGGAGTCACCTTTTGCAAAAGCCCGTCCCTCTCTTGAACGCTGGATCCCGAATCCTACCTTTCCTAGGCACCAGTGATTATCCTCTTCTTTATCTTCAATACTCTGTCTTCTCTGCTTGTTCCTGCTCTCCAGGATTTCAACTTGCCTACTTCTTTCTCATCTTTAGAAACCAGAAAGTAAATTATGGCATAAAAAGGAAATACTCCATTTCAACCCCTGATCTACCCCAGTTCGTCCTGCGTTTTCTCCTCTTCAGCACTCACTCCGACCAAACTCACCTGCCTTTACAGCTTTCTTGATTGCTGATAGAATTCACCTGAGTTCCTTACTCTGTAGCCGGGCTGCTTTTCTACTGCTATTCTCCCACCCACCGAAACTCATCCCAATAAGGCCAAATCCCCAAACATTTTTTATCCTTCACTGTTCTCAATGTCTCAACATTAATGAGCCCCTTGACTTCACACATCTCTTTGGGACACGTTTTACCGTTGATATTTATAACAACACTATGTTCCAACATTTTTAGTCTCTAGTTTTCATTCTTAATAGTGGACTTTTGTCCTTGCCTTTTCATAAAATACAGTATTACTCAGTGTTGCTTCTGTTTTGTTTTTTGCTTTTCCTTTTCATCTTATATCTTCTGTCTTGATAAGATCCTGTATTTCAGTGGTCAAAAATACCATCTATATACTGTGGCTTCTCAAACTGCTATCCTGAGATTCTTTTCTTAATGGGTTTTCTTTAAGCATCCAAAGCTGCACTCACCAGCACCTCTCTCAAATAATCCTTTACTCCTGTATTTCTTATCTCAGTGAACTGTACACTGTTTAGCCTGGAGATCAAGCTAGAAACCTGAAAATGTTTCTCTGTTTTCGGCCTTTCCCTTCACAGTTGATTCCTATATAATTTAACTCTGTGAGGGCTTATACAGCTGTTTCCTCTCTTCCTCTTCTTTATCCCTTCTGCCACAACCTAAGTTCAATAGGTCATCATCTTTGCTTTTTAAGAGAGTCTCAACAATTATCTTCCTACCCACTAGGCCTCTTGTACATATACTCATTTTCTAAACAAACCAAAATTATCCTTCCAAATAAAAATTAATGGTTCTTAAGTCTCTACTTCTTGGTGTGATTTTAAGACATTCTAAATGTTTCTTCTGTTTTTCTATAATTTCCTCTGCATACTTTTTCTCCTCTCTTTCCACCAACTTTTCTATTACTTTTATTGGGTAATTCTGTGTAGTCTTTTACTGTAAGAATAGACAGGGCTTCCAAGCCAAGTGCCTCTCTAGTCTGTCAGGACTTTCCATGAGCCTGTAACACCCTGCCTTCACCATCATTACACTTGCACTGCCTTGTAACTAACTGAACTTTGTGTTATTCACTAAAAGCCCAATGAATGCAGGAAATCCATTTATATTTCATATTCTCAGCCACGTATTCTATCTCTAGTTGATGATGAGTGTCTGCTTGGAAGAACATAATAAATATTTGTTAATTTATATTAAATATTTAAGATACTAAATGCTTAAAATAAGGTAATTAGGTTTTGATTCTTCAGCTATTAATATGTTTCTGTGAAGAAAAAAAAAAAAAGAACCCTGGTACATGATAGTTCACTAGCCCATCAGTGGGAGGTTAACAAGGGAAAAACTGGCTTTGAAGCATGACCTCAGAAGAACAGTCTTTGATGGACAGAAGAGAAGTGGCCAAAGGAAAAATAAAATCATTTAAAGAGAAGTGAGTCAGTCATATGTTAAAGATCACAACATTAAATGAATACTTAACATTAAATGAATGCTTTCTAGGGGCCCATTTTTAACCTCCACATGTCGCATACTGTTTATCTTGAACTCTCTCAGGTTAATGTAACATCTTCAAAAATAAAGCATGATGAGCAAAACTGGTTAAAATATTTGGATACTAAATAGTGACCTTTTGAAATAGAGTGATTTTTTTTTTTTTTAATCTCTATTTTGTGGATGAGCAGAGTAAGCTTCAAACAGGGTGAAACACAGGCCCAAGATCACATATTTAGTAGCAACAAAACTTCCCATTCAAATCCAAGTGTTCATTTTATTGTCAGCATCCTTGAATCTCTACTGAAAAGTAAGCATTATAATACTCCCTTTTATACTCTACAGGCTTTCTGGGTAGCTCAACTGGTGGGAAAGAATCTGCCTCCAATGCAGAAGGCCTGGGTTCGATCCCTGTGTTGGAAGGACTCTCTGGAAAAGGGCATGGCAACCCACTCCAGTATTATTGCCTGGAGAATTCCATGGGCAGGCTACAGTCCATGGAGTCACAAAGAGTTGGACATGACTGAGCAACTAACACTATATACTCTACAATTAAAGTTTCTTGAAGCAGAGACTTTTAAACAAGAAGGACCTACTGTATAGACTGTGCTGAACTATATTCAATATTTTATAATAATCTATAATGGAAAAGAGTCTGAAAAAGCCTACATACATATAAATATACATATATATACACACACATATATGAGTGTGTGTGTATAACTGAATCACTTTGCTATACAACTGAAACATTGTAAATCAATTGTACTTCAATAAAAATAATAAAATAATAACAAAGACATTTATGTTAAACCTAGAACATGATCAAATAAGCAAAACTCAAAATGTGTAAATGCAATGTAATTTTTTGGCCCTTTTTCATTTATGTTTTTTCAAGGTTTTTTTTGCCAAATGATGTGACTGCTCCATGTAATTCTCAACAGCTTAGCTATAACGATTTCAATGTTATGTTAAGTCGCTTCAGTTTTGTCCTACTCTTTGTGGCCCTATGGACTATAGCTTGCCAGGGTCCTCTGTCCATGGGATTCTCCAGGCAAGTATATTGGAGTGGGTTGCCATTTCCTCCTCCAGGGGATCTTCTTAACCCAGGGGTCAAACTCACGTCTCTAGTCTCTTATGTCTCCTGCATTGGCAAGCAGGCTCTTTACCACTAGTGCCATCTGGGTACTTAGTCATTGATGAGAGTATTATTTCTAAACCATTTTAATTTCTTATTTTGTAAGACTTCTAAACAAAGGAACAGTCAATTGTTTTTTCCTTATATCTCTAATATTTTCACAGCAAATTATCATCTGAAAAAAAAATCCTTTCTCTGTTTCTTCTTTAGTACATCTTTTTCTAATTTTTAATTTTCTCTTTACCTTTAAGTATGCATGAATGCTTAGTTGCTCAGTCGCATCCGACTCTTTGAGACCCCATGGACTCTAGCCTGCCAGGATCCTCTATCCACGGGTCTTCCCAGGCAAGAAAACTGGAGTGGGTTGCTATTTCCTCCTCTAGGAGATCTTCCCCACCCAGGGATTGAACCTGTGTCTCCTTCATTGGCAGATGGATTCTTTACCACTGAGCCACCAGGAAGTCACATTTAGGTGTATTTCCTAACAATTCTTAATTGAGCAACTAATTTTGCCCCCTTGTAGTTAATTTGGCAGTGACTTGGCAAAGTAATTGTGTTGTCTTTTTAAGAAGCAAAATATATTGGATTTATTTTAAATAATGCTGTCTCATCATATGTTATAAGCAGAACAGCAGGTAGATTTATTCACAAGAGTAAAATCTACATTTCAAGTAATTTTTTTCAACCTGACAAAGAAGAGTATAGTAACCAAAGCTATTTCTACTATGATAGAATTTATTAGTAAAAGGAACCATAAAGATCAGTTAAGTAAATATAAAATTTTCAAATAATATTTTTCAGTTTAAAAATAGATCACAATTAGTATTAAATTATCCTTAGTGTTTTTCATTAATTTCCAGGATTTCATAATTTTTTTTTTTAAGAAAGGAATGATTTTTAATTTTGGAGAGATGATTCATTATATAAATTTTTCAGTAATCACAGAGAGGTCAATATGGCAGCTAGTTAACTGTACAAAAGGACTCCTTGGTGTAAATTTCTTTTTGTCCCAAGTAGGGAGCAGTTACACTGTATTTTTGAGTATTGATATTTTTATTGGTGCTATAATTCACCGATATTTTAATCATCTTTGATGGGGTCTAGGGAAGGTAAAGCCTGCAGTCTTATTAATTGAGATCAATGTTCTGGAAAAAGTGAGGACTAATAGTTACATTCAGTATTGCTTTCCTCACATCAAGAATAAAAATCATGTCAAAGTACACCATCAAGCAATTAAATCATAGAGGAAATCACGTTAAAAAGCAAATTCAATTTCTGAAAAAATATAAAAACTAGGATTTATAGAAACTATCCATAGATATTTGTTTGAAATACAATAAGCATAATTCTTAAAACATTTACTGGCTCAAATGTAATAATAGTCAAATGTGTTTTTACCATCTATAATGGTGGAGGAAAAGCACTGGTGAAGATTAAAATGTCTATTATTATGTAGTCTGAGCCTTTGCAATGCTGAGAACATGCTCAGCAATTCCCTCACTCTAAATTTCGGACTTTTCAGATAGCAGATCCATTACAATGGATGGCAGCTATCTAATAAAATTTATATGCTTTCAGTAACTTGAAAATTACCTTGCTCACTAGCCCTACTGAAATCCAGTTATTACTTCTGCCCACACTCACTCCCTACTCCCACACTCTCAATCCCCTTCCTATCCTGAAATAGGCACCAAACTGCTTCTCTCCGATCCTTTCACTTTTTCCTTTCTTCATACCTAAAATTCAGAGTCAGGCCACTATAACCTGTCAGACTTTAAAGTGAATTTCTGTACTAAGTGCTTAATCCAAGTCCTGTAGTCCAATTCAGTTCAATAACAGCCAATTCATTCTCCACACTAAAGTTAGGATGCGCTTCCTAAATGCCATGGCTGCTTAAAACACTTCAGTATTTGGGTTAAGTTTTAAAGCATCTTAAAATGGCCCCCAAATTTTCTAACAATCCAGTCCCAATGGTTGCATATAGATCTGCTTCCCCTCCCACATACACCTTTACGCTCCAGTTATACCAAAATTCTCCTAATTTTTTCAAATAAACAGAGTTCGGGGACCATACTCTTTCTGTCTCAAAGTAATTACACTTCTTCCTCTGACAGCTCATATTCTCCTCTTCCTCACTCTTTATTAAGCAAGTCATGACTCACTCAGGTCTCACTTTTGCTAACCAGCCTGTTCTGACCCCGTGAGAACTTTAGAGCTCTTCTCTTTAATGCCCCTGTCTGATCTCAGTTTTACTCTGTTCCCAGCACCTATTCCAAAGAATTATATGCCAAGATTTGATTAAAGACCCTGATTGTTTTCTTGATTGTTTGTTTTTATTTGCTTCATACTATTTGTTTTTGATGTATTCACTGGACCAAACTTAGAGCATTGAATTTAGTTAGAACTCAATAAATATTTATTGAGATAACACTGAACAACCTTAACCATAAACACATACAATGAAGGAGGGTGACAAAAACTGTTACTTTACCCTGCATTGTTGTCTGAGTGAATCCATACATTTTTCTCCTCTAAAACCTCTTTTTTTAAAAAAATTATTTCAGTTGGAGGCTAATTACTTTACAATATTGTAGTGATTTCTGCCATACATTGATATGAGTCAGCCATGAGTTACATGTGTTCCCCATCCTGAAACCCCCTCCCACTTCCCTCCCCATCCCATCCCTCAGGGTCATCCCAGTGCATCAGCCCTCAGCACCCTGTCTCATGCATTGAACCTGACTGGCAATCTGTTTCATATACGATAATATATATGTTTCAATGCCATTCATTCAGATCATCCCACCCTCGCCTTCTCCCACAGAGTCCAAAAGACTGTTCTATATATCTGTGTCTCTTTTGCTGTCTTGCATATAGGGTTATCGTTACCATATTTCTAAATTCCTCATATATGTGTTAGTACACTGTATTGGTGTTTTTCTTTCTGGCTTACTTCACTCTGTGTAATAAGCTCCAGTTTCATCCACCTCATTAGAACTGATTCAAATGTATTCTTTTTAATGGCTGAGTAATATTCCATTGTGTATATGTACCACAGCTTTCTTATCCATTCATCTCCCAATGGACATCTAGGTTGCATCCATGTCCTGGCTATTATAAACAGTGCTGCGATGAATATTGGGGTACACGTGTCTCTTTCAGATCTGGTTTCCTCGGTGTGTATGCCCAGCAGTGGGATTGCTGGGTCATATGGCAGTTCTATTTCCAGTTTTTTAAGGAATCTCCACACTGTTCTCCATAGTGGCTGTACTAGTTTGCATTCCCACCAACAGTGTAAGAGGGTTCCCTTTTCTACACACCCTCTTTAGAGTCTTTAGGGTTTTCTATGTAGAGGATCATGTCATCTGCAAACAGTGAGAATTTTACTTCTTCTTTTCCAATCTGGATTCCTTTTATTTCTTTTTCTGCTCTGATTGCCATGGCCAGAACTTCCAAAACTATGTTGAATGGTAGTGGTGAGAGTAGGCACCCTTGTCTTGTTCCTGACTTTAGGGGAAATGCTTTTATTTTCTCACCATGGAGGATAATGTTTGCTGTGGGTTTGTCATACCATTATCATTTTATTATGTTGAGGTATGTTCCTTCTATTCCTGCTTTCTGGAGGGTTTTAATCATAAATGGATGTTGAATTTTGTCAAAGGTTTCTCTGCATCTATTGAGATAATCATATGGTTTTTATCTTCAATTTGTTAGTGTGGTGTATTATGTTGATTGATTTGTGGATATTGATGAATCCTTGCATCCCTGGAATAAAACTCACTTGGTCATGATGTATGATCTTTTTAATATGTTGTTGGATTCTGTTTGCTAGAACTTTGTTAAGGATTTTTGCATCTATGTTCATCTGTGATATTGACCTGTAGTTTTCTTTTTTTGTGGCATATTTGTCTGGTTTTGGAGTTAGGGTGATGGTAGCCTCATAAAATGAGTTTGGAAGTTTACCTTCCTCTGCAATTTTCTGGAAGGGTTTGAGTAGGATAGGTGTTAGCTCTTCTCTAAATTTTTGTTAGAATTCAGCTGTGAAGCTGTCTGGTCCTGGGCTTTTCTTTGCTGGCTGGAAGATTTCTGATTACAGTTTCAATTTCCATGCTTGTGATGGGTCTTTTAAGATTTTCTATTTCTTCCTGGTACAATTTTGGAAAGTTGTACTTTTCCAAGAATTTGTTCATTTCTTCCAAGTTGTCCATTTTATTGGCATATAGTTGCTGATAGTAGTCTCTTATGATTCTTTGTATTTCTGTGTTATCTGTTGTGATTTTTCCATTTTCATTTCTAATTTTGTTGCTTTGATTCTTCTTTGTTTCTTGATGAGTCTGGATAATGGTTTGTCAATTTTATTTATCTTCTCAAAGAACCAGCTTTTGGCTTTGTTGATTTTTGCTATGGTCTCTTTTATTTCTTTTGCATTTATTTCTGCCCTAATTTTTAAGATTTCTTTCCTTCTACTAACCCTGGGGTTCTTTATTTCTTCCTTTTCTAGTTGCTTTAGGTGTAGAGTTAGGTTACTTATTTTACTTTTTTCTTGTTTCTTGAGGTAAGCCTGTATTGCTATGAACCTTCCCCTTAGCACTGCTTTCATAGTGTCCCATAGGTTTGGGGTGTTGTGTTTTAATTTTCATTCATTTCTACACATATTTTGAATTATTTTATTTCTTCTGTGATTTGTTGGTTATTCAGAAGCATGTTGTTTAGCATCCATATGTTGGAATTAATTTTTTTTTCCTGTAATTGAGATATAATCTTACTGCATTGTGGTCAGAAAAGATGATTGGAATAATTTCAACTTTTTTGAATTTACCAAGGCTAGATTTATGGCCCAGGATGTGATCTATCCTGGAGAAGGTTCCATGTGCACTTGAGAAAAAGGTGAAATTCACTGTTTTGGGGTGAAATGTCCTATAGATATCAGTTAGGTCTAACTGCCCCATTGTATCATTTAAAGTTTGTGTTTCCTTGTTAATTTTCTGTTTAGTGGATCTATCCATAGGTGTGAGTGGGGTATTAAAGTCTCCCACTATTATTGTGTTATTGTAATTTCCCCTTTCATACTTGTTAGCATTTGCCTTACATATTGTGGTGCTCCTATGTTGGGTGCATATATATTTATGATTGCTATATCTTTTTCTTGGATTGATCCTTTGATCATTTTATAGTGTCCTTCTTTGTCTCTTGTCACAGCCTTTAAAGTCTATTTTATCTGATATGAATATTGCTACTCCTGCTTTCTTTTGATCTCAATCTGCATGAAATATCTTTTTCCAGCCCTTCACTTTCAGTCTGTATGTGTCCCTTGTTTTAATGTGGGTCTCTTGTAGACAGCATATATAGGGGACTTGTTTTTGTATCCATTCAGCCAGTCTTTGTCTTTTGGTTGGGGCATTCAATCCATTTATATTTAAGTAATTACTTATTTATATTTAAGTAATTACTGATAAGTATGGTCCCATTGCCATTTACTTTGTTGTTTTGGGTTTGAGTTTATACACCCTTTCTGTTTCCTGTCTAGAGAAGATCCTTTAGCATTTGTTGAAGAGCTGGTTTGGCAGTGCTGAATTCTCTCAGCTTTTGCTTGTCTATAAAGCTTTTGAATTCTACTTCATATCTGAATGAGATCCTTGCTGGGTACAGTAATCTGGGTTGTAGGTTTTTCCCTTTCATCACTTTAAGTATGTCCTGCCATTCCCTTCTGGCCTGAAAAGTTTGTATTGAAAGATTAGCTGTTATCTGTATGGGAATCCCCTTGTGTGTTATTTGTCGTTTTTCCCTTGCTGCTTTTGATATTTGTTCTTTGTGTTTGATCTTTGTTAATTTGATTAATATGTGTCTTGGGTGTTTTGCCTTGGGTTTACCCTGTTTGGGACTCTCTGGGTTTCTTGGACTTGGGTGGCTATTTCCTTCCCCATTTTAGGGAAGTTTTCAACTATTATCTCCTCGAGTATTTTCTCATGGCCTTTCTTTTTGTCTTCTTCTTCTGTGACTCCTATGATTCAAATGTTGGGGCGTTTCACATTGTCCCAGAGGTCCCTGAGGTTGTCCTCATTTCTTTCAATTCTTTTTTTCTTTTTTCCTCTCTGCTTCATTTATTTCTTCCATTCTATCTTCTACCTCACTTAACCTATCTTCTGCCTCTGTTATTCTACTGTTGTTTCCCTTCAGAGTGTTTTTGATCTCATTTATTGCATTATTCATTATTAATTGACTCTTTTTTTTGTTTCATCTAGGTCCTTGTTAAACATTTCTTGCATCTTCTCAATCCTTGTCTCCAGGCTATTTATCTGTAACTCCATTTTGTTTTCAAGATTTTGGATCATTTTTATTATCATTATTCTAAATTCTTTTCCAGGTAGACTCCCTATCTCCTCTTCTTTTGTTTGATTTGGTGAGCATTTATCATGTTCCTTTACCTGCTGAGTATTTCTCTGCCTTTTCATCTTGTTTAGATTGCTGTGTTTGGGGTGGCCTTTCTGTATTCTGGCAGTTTGTGGTTCCTTTTTATTGTGGAGGTTCCTCCCTGTGGGTGGGTTTGGTCGAGTGGCTTGTCAAGGTTACCTGGTTTGGGAAACTTGCGTCGGTGTTCTGGTGGGTGGAGCTGGATTTCTTCTCTCCAGAGTGCAATGAAGTGTACAGTAGTGAGTTTTGAGATGTCTGTGGGTTTTATGTGACTGGGTCACCTGTACATTGAAGCTCAGGGCTATGTTACTGCATTGCTGGAGAATTTGCATGGCATGTCTTGCTCTGGAACTTGTTGGCTCTTGGATGGTGCTTGGTTCAGTGTAGGTATGGAGACTTTTGGATGAGCTCTTATCAATTAATGTTTCCTGGAGTCAGGAGTTCTCTGGTGTCCTCAGGTTTGGGGCTTAAGCCTCCTGTCTGTGGTTCTCAGTCTTATTCTTACAGTAGCCTCAAGACTTCTCCATCCATACAGCACTGATAATAAAACTTCTAGGTTAATGGTGAAATGATTCTCCACAGTGAGGGACACCCAGAGAGGTTCACAGAGCTACATAGAGAAGAGGGAGGAGGGAGATAGAGGTGACCAGGAAGAGAAGAGGGGGAATCAAAAGGGGAGAGAGCAATCTAGCCAGTAAACAATTCCCTATGTACTCTCCACAGTCTGGGACCCTCAGAGGGGTTCACGGAGTTACATAGAGAAGAGAAGAGGGAGGAAGGAGATAGAAGTGAGCAGGAGGAGAAAAGAGGGAATCAAAAGGAGAGAGATAGATCTAGGCAGTGCTCTGTTCCCTAAGTATTCTCTGCGGCCTGGAACACTCACAGAGATTCACAGAGTTGTGGTGAGAAGAGAAGGGGGAGGGAGGAGATAGAGGTGACCTGGGGGAGAAAAAGGACAGTTAAAAGAGGGCGGGGGGGGGAGTAATCAAGTCAGTAATCACACTCCTAAGTAAAAATGGGTACTGACAATTGGATTCTTAAATGTACAAAATTGATAACAAATACTATAAAGCAAAGATTAAAATCTAGGGTAGATGTTAGACTCTCAAAAATACAATATTAAAAAAAAAATCACAAAAATATAAGAAACATATATGAAGTTAGCTTCAAAAATAGGGTCTTTTTTTAAAATTTTATTTGCAAGGTAATAGTAGGTTGTAAAAATGAAAACTAAAGGAGTAATAGAGGACTTAAATTTTTTTTTTTTAATTAAAAAATGACAATAGTAAAAATAAATCTAGGGATTTCTCTGGTGCTGTTGCGGGCAGTGTGGGGTCAGTTCAGTTTCAGATAGTTCCTTGTTCCAACTTATACTTCTCAAGATCTGTAGGCCCCTTCCTATGTAGTCAGTGTTAACTACAGGGATTTTAATCTGTTGCACCTGTCAATTCCAAAGTGGTTCCCTCTGTTTATTTGGCTTCTTCTGTTTGCAGGTGTCTTCAGAGTCTAATTTCTGACAAGTGGGCCAAGGTGGTCTCTTGTTTAGGCCCACTTGTTCAGTCGGGCTGTGTGGAGGGAGGCGCACTGCAGACAAACATCACTGGCGTGTGTGGGGAGCACTCGCAGTGTCTCGGCCACACTGGGTTTGCCCCCGCTCACAGCATGTCTGCTTTTCCGTCTACACCGCTCAGGCTTCAGGTTGCTCTGCAGGGAGCGGGCCTGGGTTGTGTGCACTTACCAGGTCTAAGCCGCTCAGGTTCAGGTTCTCGGGTACTCCACAAAGGTGTAGACTCGGTTGGGCCTGCATTTTGTGCCTTCCCCATCTGAGCAGCTCAGGCAACCAGGTGCGTGGTGAGCGCGCTCTCCTCAGGTGCGGTGCATATTATCACCTCCCCGCTCCCAGCCGCTCGGGTTTCAGGGCGCGCACGCCTCTGGTGTGCCGTGTGTCTCTTCTGGGGAGCTGATCTCCAGCTGATCTCCCTGCGGGTGTCAACCGTCCAGAATCTCAGGAAGTCTTTGGTTAGAAACTGGAAGCCTGTTTGCCGTTTGGTAGGGGATGCCCTATCTGGGGCCGAGCTTGCCCATTTCTGGCTCGGGCTAGCACCCGCCTTCCCCCTGCCTCCTGCTGGGGATGGGCCTGTCCACAGCTGGCTAGCTCTTCTCTGGTATTAGCTCAGTCCTTTGTTCTGAGAGTGGCCCAGCAGTGCCTTAGGTTAGGACTTTTTACAGGATAGTTCTCTCTCTCTCTTTTTTTTCTCTCTCTCTGGCTATCCCACAGTTTAAGTTGCTATCTCACGTTAGCTCCCTCTGATTGCCCTCAGGGCATTCAGGCCCGGTCCTTACCCTAAGCAATGCCGCCCGCTCCTCTCCGTTCAGCCCCCGCTTGCTGGTGGCAGATGCGAGCGTCTGGGGTACTATTCTGCTGGGAGTTGCCTTTAGGCACGTAATCTGTGGGGTTTATTTATTTATTTTTCCTCCTGGTTATGTTGCCCTCTGAGATTCGAAAACTTCCCCCAGACCCACCGGTGAGAGGGTTTCCTGGTGTTTGGACACTTCTCCTCTATTAAGACTCCCTTCTCAGGATGAATCTCCATCCCTATCTCTTTTGTCTCTCTTTTTGCCTTTTATATTTTGTCCTACCTCCTTTTGAAGACAATGGACAGCTTTTCTGGGTGCCTGATGTCCTCTGCCAGCATTCAGAAGTTGTTTTGTGGAGTTTGCTCAGCGTTCAAATGTTCTTTTGATGAATTTGTGGGGGAGAAAGTGGTCTCCCCGTCTTATTCCTCTGCCATCTTAGGATGCCCCCTGCCCCGTAAAAACTCTTAAAAGACATATTTCTCCAACGGGCATAGAAGGACATATTAAACAGTTCTGCCCCTCAGTGATTTTTTTCCAGGAGAGGCTAGAGTCAGCAGAGGATTAACTGACCCCATTTCTATTTTGTCTAGTTCACATAATACTGATGGTATTTAGGAAGGAATTAGTTTCTACCTTTGAGATTGCTCTAATTTTTGTAACACTTTTCAAAGAAAAGGTGATTTCAAAAGGCAATTTCAATAAACATTCTTTCCTCAAATCTGCTTTTTAGGGAAAATATTTTAAATTTTATTTTGCTTTATTTTAAGTAGCTCTTTGTGGCTAAATGTGTTGACACTCAATACATACATAATGAGATTTTAACTTTCTTCAAAGTAAAAAATATTTATTAAATTTCTGGTCTACAATCTTAGTTTTATTTTTGAAACTACCTGACAGCTTATTTATTATTGTTGATAAATTATTCAGTCATATTTCCAAAAATTAATCACTCTAGTTAACGTTCTGTCCATTCTTATAGCCCTCATTCTCAATGCAAAGAGAAAAAAAAAAATGCCTTCTATTTTAAATAATAACAAAGCCTATCAAGTGTGAATGATTCAGAATTCTAATTACCTCTTAAACACAACTTTATATAAATCCATCTTTGTCTTAATCCTTTGGTCCCAAGGAGGGAGAGGTTACTTGTTCTAATCAAATGCAATCCGTCTACATAGACCTCAATTCCTTCTTCACTGCATTTCCTCCAGGACCTCACCCTGTCTGTCATCATGTATTTGGTCTATGCTATCACCATCTCTTCCCTAGTGGTATTCCCTCCATTTACCAGAAACCTTGGTGGCCAATGGTAGAGAATCCTACTGTCAATACAAGAGATGCAGGAGACGTGGGTTCCATCCCTGAGTTGGGAAGATCCCCTGGAGGAGGAAATGGCAACCCACTCCAGTATTCTTGCCTGGAGAATCCCATGGACAGAGGAAACTGGTAGGCTGCAGTCCATGGGGTCACAGAGTCAGACATGCTTAGCAACTGAACAACAAGACTTTATCTGGATCTTTATTCTTATCTGGAGATTGGGTTCCTCTTCCAAGCTCATTCAGGCTGTTAATAAAATTCACTTCCTATTTCCTGTTGATCAGGCCACTCTCAGCAAGCAGAGGCTGCCTGCACTTCTTGTCATTAAGTCCCGCTACCTTCAAGGCCACAAATAAAGAATTTATTTTATGTGGAGATAACTTATTGTAACTTTTATTGCCTCTTTAGAAAGAGCCCAGCTTCTTTAGGGCCTCAGCTAATTAGGTTAGTTCCACTGAGGATACTCTCCCTATCTTAAAATTAACTGAGTTGGGACTTTAATTCCTTAATTACATCTTCAAACTCTCTTCACAGAAGCACATTAGTGTTGGATTAACTGGGAGAAGGTGTGTATATACTGGGCATGGGAAATCTAGGGGATATTTTAGGATTCAGCCTACCATATACATTTTGATATTCATGCTTCCTCCATTTTGTTCTTAACCTATTTGTTTACATGCTTTGTTATACAGTCCATGGATTATTGCTTGCTCTTCTTGAGTTTGTCTTTTTTCCTTCTTTCAGCAGTAGGAATATTATATTTGCTTCTTAACAAAAATGAGGGAAAGCTGCAAAGTGTTTACCTAGATCTATATCCACTGGGGCTTATTCTTTGTCTACATTTTGTCAGGTTTGTGTACATAGGCTGATTAAAAAATGTTTACATTTTTAGTTTTTATTATGTCTCTAAAAGAATTTTATAATAAAATGTAATTTATTGTTCTTTTAAAATTTAAAACAGTTAATTTTAAACAGTTGTTCAGATTTAAAATATCATTTTGTCATTTAACCATTTCGTGAAATAGTATGGTTATATTGGTAACTGAACACTCTAAAAAAGGTATAAATTAATTACAATTGTAGGAATTGGATTTATCATACTTAATGTGAAATTCGCTCAGTCCTATCCAACTGTTTCCGACCCCATGGACTAGACAGTCCAGAATACTGGAGTTGCTAGCTGTTCCCTTTTCCAGGGATCTTCCCAATCCAGGGATTGAACCCAGGTCTCCCACATTGCAGGTGGATTCTTTACCTGCTGAGCCACAAGAGAAGCCCAAGAATACTGAAGCGGGTAGCCTACCTCTTCTCTAGCAGATCTTCCAGATCCAGGTATTGAACCAGGGTCTCCTGTATTGCAGGCAAATTCTTTACCAACTTGCTTCCCTTAACTTAAGCTGCTATAAATATTAACTAAGAACATTTTGAACTATGGATAAATAAGTATTTTTGCTAAAGAATTAATATTTGCATACCACTGTAGAGATTTCATTTCTGAATTTCTAGGGCTACAACCAACTATTCTCAAAGTTACTATAATATTCAAGGAACATCACAAACCAAGTAAATGGAAATGCATTTTTTTAATGGTTCCTGTCTCTAGTTAGACCCGTCATCTTGATGTAAGACTGGCCTTAACCTGCTGTGAGAGACACAGAAGATCTTTCTGCAGGTTCGGTGGTGGTTCAGCGCCCTGCTGTGATTTCCCCCAAGTCAATAGTTGTCAGCCAGTCTGTTGACTATCATTTGAGATAATAAATCTTGATCTTCACCATAGTAAAAGTCAATATCCACTTAAGTTAAGAAAATCACAGTGTTTTCTTTTATTGTAAAACAGGGATTGCCTAGACCTGGCTTGACCTAATCAACTAATCTATTTCCTGTGGTGAAACCCATTCTGACAGGTCTTGATTAGGTGAAAAGAATACTGTGGACAGTCACTAAAATGTCAAGATGCTGCAATTCACCTCTCAAAAAACTGTTTCCAATTTGGATGTGGACATCTTTACAATGAAAGTAACTCAGATTTACTGACTTTACTATTATCTATCACTTGTGTGAAGTATTCATTTGCTAGTATTTTATCTTAAAATATAATTGTACTTAGACATAACTTTGAATAATTGCTTTACCATTTATTAGCTATTTGCCATGAGCATGATACTTAAAATCTAACCTTTCTGAGGAACAATTTCATCATTTGCAAATTAGAAGTAATAATCATAATGCTACTGTGAAAATTAAACATTTTGGAATGGTGAAATAATTTTTGGCATAGAATTCTATAGGAGGCATATCAGAAAAATAGTATTTGTGTGTTTGCTTTTTTCAGAAGCTACCTATGGGTGGTTGGAGGACTACAAAAGGGAAGGATATCTTAGAAGCTCAGAAAGTTGTCTATTTATTTATTTATTTTTTGGCTGGATTCTGTGATG
The DNA here is from genome assembly GCF_910594005.1 of Cervus elaphus. NCBI lineage: Eukaryota > Metazoa > Chordata > Mammalia > Artiodactyla > Cervidae > Cervus > Cervus elaphus. Next base: position 17,507,826 of record NC_057833.1, on the reverse strand, counting down.
TGTAAGATCTTAGTTCTCCAACTAGGAATTGAACCCATGCCCCCTGAAGTGGCAGCATAGATTCTTAACCACTGTACCAACAGGGAAGTCCCCTTATTTATTTATTTTTTAAATGTAGCTTAAATTCCTCATTCACTTATAGTTAAACAGGTAGAGTTGTGACATGTGATATCCTTTACCTTCCAGGTAGACTTGTAACATTCCAGGTAGACTTATAACAAGGCTCTCATATCTTCCCTGGTACTGCGTATCTTCCCTGGTAGCTCAGCTGGTAAGAAATTCGCCTACAATGCAAGCGATCCCGGTTTGAACCCTGGGTTGGGAAGATTTCCTGGAGAAGGGAACAGCTATGCACACCAGTATTCTTGCCTGGAGAATTCCATGGACAGAGGAGATTGGTGGGCTACAGTCCATGGGGTAGAACAGAGTTGAACACAAATGAGCAACTTTCACTCACTTATATAAAAATATTTTATGGTACTCTATCATCTTATTAATCCCTAATTCCAAACCAGGCTATTAGTGGATGATCATTTTTTTCTTTTACTTAAATTATCTCCTTTATGCATCTTCATATATTCTGGGCACAATTATTTTGCTTCTTGAATTCTTGCAATATATTCAGAAGCTTACTCTGCTCTAAGGATTCTCTCTCTCCCCATCTTCCATTTCATATGTTAAGGTTCCGCCAGAGCAATAATATAAAAACAAAAATCTAGGTTGTCATAGAATAATTTTGACAGCTGATAGCCATATCTCTGCACTATAAAAAGATATACATATCAAGCAAAGATGGTAAATTAAACTACTCATAGCTTACACCTATTGATAGTAGGAAAATATCTTAAAATAGAAAAGCATACTCCAGAGACCATTCTAGAGATTGGATAGGTGGAAATTACATAGAAAATAGGATTGACTGAGCATCATATTATGAATGTTTGGCTTCATATTAAACCATCTACAGAAAAAGAGGCTCACATAGTTATAGAAAAATGTTTGGAACAGGGATAATATTTACAGGTTCAGATATTGGTAACTGTGGAATCAAAAGAAAGGGACTGAGTGTGAAGTGGAGGAAAGGCACTGATTCCAACAAATTGGGTTTACCTGAATAGAAAAGGAGTTTCTTGAAGGTTTGATGTAAAGGAAAAGAAGGAAGCAAAATGCAAAAATAAATCAGGCAGAGAAAAAATAGGATTACAGAAATCAGAAGACAGGCAAATTCAACTCTTTATAATGGCATAATTGACTAAAGAAACTGAACTACACTTTGTCAACATGAGAAAATACTCAGAACTCAGACTAAGAAATAATGTTAGTAATCTTACTAACAATCCTATACATGTTAGTACAGAAAATACTGCAAGTCTCCAGCATTTTTTAATTCTTCTTTACTTTTTACTGGAAAAAGATGTTTCAAGCTAATATTGCATTTTTTTCTGCCCAAATCTAGGAGTTAACCATTTCTCCCAAGATGAAAATCATCTCTAAAGAGCAAAAAAAGTATGGAAAAACTGAAACAGCATACTGCAACCTAAACTATACCCATTGCGTCTTTAAACAACTACTTATAGACATGCAAAATATCTCAAATTGGAGATATTTATTTATATATAACATATATTTATATACGAAAAATGCTTTTTAAAATTCTCCTTGATGAGGGAAACAGTACCAACAATTTGCAGTATTTCCATAAATAAAGATTATTGAAGTGTTATGTAGCAGTATCTTGTGACATAATTAAGGCAGACAGAAATACATAACCATCTTTTAGACTTAATTATTGGTAACAGCTATTCACACATCCTACCAGACCACCTGACCTGCCTCTTGAGAAACCTGTATGCAGGTTAGGAAGCAACAGTTAGAACAGGACATGGAACAACAGATTGGTTCCAGATAGGAAAAGGAGTACGCCAAGGCTGTATATTGCCACCCTGCTTATTTAACTTATATGCAGAGTACATCATGAGAAACGCTGGGTTGGAGGAAGCACAAGCTGGAATCAAGATTGCCAGGAGAAATATCAATAACCTCAGATATGCAGATGACACCACCCTTATGGCAGAAAGTGAAGAGGAACTGAAAAGCCTCTTGATGAAAGTAAAAGAGGAGAGTGAAAAAGCTGGCTTAAAGCTTAACATTCAGAAAACTAAGATCATGGCATCTGGTCCCGTCACCTCATGGGAAATAGATGGGGAGACAGTGGAAACAGTGTCAGACTTTATTTTTTTGGGCTCCAAAATCATTGCAGATGGTGACTGCAGCCATGAAATTCAAAGACGCTTACTCCTTGGACGGAAAGTGATGACCAACCTAGATAGCATATTAAAAAGCTTTGCCAACATTACTTTGCCAACAAAGGTCCGTCTAGTCAAGGCTATGGTTTTTCCAGTGGTCATGTATGGATGTGAGAGTTGGACTGTGAAGAAAGCTGAGCACCGAAAAATTGATGCTTTTGAACTGTGGTGTTGGAGGAGACTCTTGAGAGTCCCTTGGACTGCAATGAGATCCAACCAGTTCATCCTAAAGGAGATCAGTCCTGCATGTTCATTGGAAGGACTGATGCTGAAGCTAAAACTCCAGTACTTTGGCCACCTGATGCGAACAGCTGACTCACTTGAAAAGACCCTGATGCTGGGAAAGACTGAAGGCAGGAGGAGAAGGGGACAACAGAGGATGAGATGGTTGGATGGCATCACCGACTCAATGGACATGGGTTTGAGTAAACTCTGGGAGTTGGTGATGGACAGGGAGGCCTGGTGTGCTGAGGTTCATGGGGTCGCAGGGAGTCGGACACAACTGAGTGACTAAACTGAACTGAACTGTATCCACACCCTTTGCCGTGTAACTTTATATGGCAAGTCTTCCCACTTTGCAGAAACAATCTACTCTGTCCTTTTTTTTTTCCCATTTATTTTTATTAATTGGAGGCTAATTACTTTACAATATTGTAGTGGTTTTTGTCATACATTGACATGAATCAGCCATGGATTTACATGTATTCCCCATCCCAATCCCCCCTCCCACCTCCCTCTCCACCTGATCCCTCTGGGTTTTCCCAGTGCACCAGGCCCGAGCACTTGTCTCATGCATCCAACCTGGGCTGGTGATCTGTTTCACCATAGATAATATACATGTTTCGATGCTGTTCTCTCAAAACATCCCACCCTCGCCTTCTCCCACAGAGTCCAAAATTCTGTTCTGTACATCTGTGTCTCTTTTTCTGTTTTGCATATAGGGTTATCCTTACCATCTTTCTAAATTCCATATATATGCGTTAGTATACTGTATTGGTCTTTACTCTATCCTTTAATTCTGGGTTTGATCTCACCACTTGTTTTAGATACTGAGATCACAGTCGACACAATGTAAAAAGCAGCTTGCTGCTGCTGCTGCTAAGTCGCCTCAGTCGTGTCCGACTCTGTGCGACTCCATAGATGGCAGCCCACCAGGCTCCCCCGTCCCAGGGATTCTCCAGGCAAGAACACTGGAGTGGGTTGCCATTTCCTTCTCCAGTGCATGAAAGGAAAAGTGAAAGTGAAGCCGCTCAGTCGTGTCTGATCCTTAGCGACCCCATCTACTGCAGCTCACCTGGCTCCCCCGTCCATGGGATTTTCCAGGCAAGAGTACTGGAGTGGGGTGCCATTGCCTTTTCCGGAAAGCAGCTTGAGAAGCACTTTAATTGTGAGCTTGCTCTCCTTCTTGCCCTTTGCCATCGTCATATATCACATTTATGCTAGGCTGGGTTAGGATGAGGAACATGTGCCAAAGAGTCAGTCAAGTTGGACCAGTTACCCCAAGCCTCCTGCAAAAAATGAGTGACCCCTGAGCTTGGATAGGGAAAACACAAGATAAATCTGGAATATCTTATTTCATCAGAAATTAAAGAACTTATCAAAACATGATGAAGACATGCAGCATTCTAGACTTGGCTTTTACTAACTTGAGATTAATTAGGGAAGGAATTTTCTGGAAAAGGTAGGAAGAAATGGGACAGACCTTATATCCAAGTTTAAATGATAATAAAACACTTTATAGCAAGTGACTGAAAGTATCTTAGAGTTTGAGTTAAAAAGGAGCATTAGAACAAATCACAGGAAAGAAAGTGTGGGGAAGGTGCACTGTATGTGAGTAAAATGGGTGTGAATGTGAGCGAGCAGAGATAAGCATTTTTTGCTTCTGAATACTCAGTCTGAAAGCATAAATGATGAGCTGTTGGTTCCAAAGGTCAGGGAACTGATTAAAAAAACAGTCCAATAAACATAAAAGAGTTTGTATCTGACAGTGGATAACTACAGATATCAGTTCCACAGAACTATATTCTGACTCAGGAGAGCTCATCAACAGCAGGTTTTTTGTCTTTTCTAAATATTTGTGTATTTTATACTTTAAGTTGCATTTATATATGTTATCTTATATCAAAACCAGCAATGCAAGGTAGATGAGCCAGATAAAGATATCATTCATATTTTTCACAGAAGAAGAAATGTGATATATACATGTATCTCATTGAAAAAATACACACACACACACACACACATATATGTATATCACATTTGAAAAGAGTTCTTAGTAGAGAAACAATAAAACAAACATATCAAACATTGGCCAGAAAGCCAAGGAGAGGTCAAGTCAAGGCCAAGATCACTGTCTAAACATTTAAAACATCAGGGCAAGAGTAGAACTTCACTCAGTGCTATGGACTCTCACATTTTTGTAAGAAAAGTCATAAAGGACTTATGTAGTATAAGATTTCAGATAGAACAGATTGGAAAACTGAGTCTGGAGACAGAAATCCAGATAAGAATAAATGAAGACCTGAAGTTGAAATAAAGAGATATGTCAGAGTAGCTATAGGAATAGCTTTTTTGGATTTTCCTGAGTGAATGAACATACACAGACAAAAGAGACACTATGAGGACCTGATCACACAGGAGAGAAAGTTTATTATTATTCTGCATTTGATATGCTGAACTTGAGTTTCTTCTGCACTAGATATTAATGATTTTGAAGAAAGGAAGAAAGAGTCTTAGAAGAGTCTTCAATGTTTACACATACTTTTGAGGTTAAGAGTACAGTTTAAGAGTGGAATTCCAGAGCCAAACTGCCTGGCTCAAATACTAGCACTGTGACTTCCATGTTTTGGGTAAATCTCAATTTTTTGTGTGCATGTTTCCCTGCATGTATAATGGGAAAATGAAAGTATTTTTGTTGAATAGTATCTGATACTCAGTAAGTGCTAAATAGTGACAGATATTATTTTCTGTTTGATTTTTTTTGTTTGCTCATATATGTACTTAAGCAAATGAAAAGTAAGACTTTGAAAAATAAGGATTAATAAGCAAAGAATGTGGAACAAATGTGTAATGATAGGAAAGAAACATTAAATTCAGGCCATTCTTTATAGTCTTGTAAAAAAAGAAAATGAATAATGATTCAGCTTTAAAACTATTAGACATAATTCTGTTAGGAATAACTATAGTTTCAAGCTTGATGGAAAGGAAAGAATGTTGGCATAAAAATGAACCACATCTGTTGAGCTGCCTACTAACAGAGAGGGTTGCATAGAATAAAAGCAAAAAATATGTCTATGGATAAAGAAATGTGAGAAAAGAAAGGAGCAAGTTATGTAATCATTGATGTAGTGTAAATTACAAGAGAAAGTACAATGCTACCAGCAATCATTACTTGAAGGAGCCTAACCCTCTGAACATTCCTTTGACTCTTGGAGATAGAGGCAGACAGTAAGGTCCTATGGAGGGAGGCCGAATCAAGTGCTTCCTGAAAGGCACACTAATAAACCAAAAAGAAGAGAGACATGGGCTCTATAATAAGCAGTCATTGGTTTTTCTTTCAATTAAATATAGTCAGTATATTTGAAAATAATGCCTGAATTAGTCAAAAAATGAATTTTCCCAGGCTGGTAAATTTCAATATAGTATAACATAACTCTGTTTAGTCTTGCTAGAATACCTTCATTAAACGGAAGAAACAACAATGGCAAAGTGAAAAGGAAAACTCCAATTTATGTCTGATATTTGAACCATGAACTTTTTAAGTTTTTACAGCATCAGTAGTAATTGTTAAAGCATTTTGAAAATTGTATGGCCGTTAGATTACATTTGTTAAGAGCTCTATTTCTTTCAGGTAACCATGTGTGCAATGGGGTTCATATTTGGACAATACATACTGTTATTATCTGTATAACTGCTAAATAAAAATTTATGATCAAAACAATATTAAAAACTCCAAGACAGCTTGACTATTCATAGGATACAGATAGTAGAAACAGTTCTGGGAAATATGATATACAGTTCTGTAACAAGGTATAAAACATCAAAATAAACTTATAAAAATTGAGAGCTTGTTTGGAGGTGTTATAAAATGGACATTTCTACTCTTACTTTCTGACTGAATAAGAGCATTTCACTGCCATATTACCTCCAGGATGAGAATATCCATCTAGCCAGACAAAACAATCCTAGAAATCAATGAGATAACAAATTGTAACCAAAACACCCACAGATCACAAGGTAAAAGTATAAAGGGTTTCAGGGATTTGCAACTTGATGTGACTACACAGATAAGGATTTAACTGAAGTTATACAATAGTTGGAAGGATTATTATGTTGTCCTATAAAATATTTGTTACAATATTTAGTGAGATTACACAGTGGCAGGTATAAATGAAAACTGGCCTGATGTTGGCCACACTAAAGCTTGCAATCAAGTTGAAAATTTACTATGGGAGAAGAAGACCAAAGACTATTTATATACAATGATAATGGGCTTTTTAACTAGCATAAAATACAAATAAGATAGATAATAAATATTGAATACTATTATTAGGAAAGTGTTTTTAATAAATTGAAAGAATGGACATAAGGGAAAGAAAAAAGTACTGCAAGAGGAAAAATTACTTAAGCCAAAGCTTGGAGACAATAAACACATTGAATTAAAAAGAAAATGGGAAATGTGGAACCCACATAGTAGAGAAATGACAAAAATAAGTCATTGAAAATGGTGAGAATAAAAGTTGTTTTAGAGAAATCAGCATCAGTCTGTGAAGTTTAAAATGAATATACTGGACCTGTGGGAGTTTTTTAATAAAATCAAACAGGAAAAGGTCAATAATGTTTGCTCAATTTATTGCAATATATTTTAGGAGTGGTTCACAAATTTGGTTAGGTTGGTGAATAAAAGTCCAAATAAGAGTATTGGTTAGAATTACAAAGCTTTAAGAAATCAGCTTCATAGTGGCTATAATTGGAGCATTTTACAGTTGTCTAAAATTTTAGAGCATTGTTTTAATTTTTTAAAATTAATTAATTAATTAGCCACACCATGAGGCGAGCAGGATCTTAGATCTCCATCCAGTGATCAAATCCATGTCCCCTGTGGAACATGTAGCATTAACCACTGGACCACCAGGAAGTCCTTCAGATTATGTTATTTAATTATATAAACTGAATTTCAAAAACTATAATAATTTTGTATATAAATTATTATTTACATGCATTATTAATTTATGTAAATTATTTTATAATAATTTTCAAAATGTAAATGCTATTTAAATACCACTTATTCATATGCCTATTTTATTTTTTCTTATTGTTCTGTTGCTAAGACATATCCATCTTTTAAATAGGACTAATCATAGACTAGATCTTTCCCTTTGTAATCTTTCATGTGTGTATGCATGTAAGTATATCAATATTAAAGTCCATGGTGTTAAAAGGTATTCAAGATTAGTGGTTATGCATATTTAATAGCCTTAAATATATCTTGTCATTTATGTGATAAATTATTCTTATTATTATCCACATAATAAACTTTATAAGTTTTCAGTGTCTGTCTTTTAAAATACTTTCAGTTATTTTATTTTGTTAAGTTCCTATAAGTGAGTTCAACAGGGCCAAGAGTAGGGATGTCTCAAAATATCCCAATATACTTTCATACAGTTTCCTAAAGAATTTCTATCAATTTAAACAATCTCTAGCCATTTTTATTCTTCTGAGCTGCCATTTTAATAAAGAAAAGAAAGGTGGAATTTGAGAATTTAAACAAGACATTTCTATAAGTCTTATTCTTTAACATGAGAATTATAAGAAGGAAACATTGAGCATAGTCCCAAATTTTAAACCTTTTATATTGTTACACAGTTTTAAAGTTATTCTCACACTTGTTAAAAAAAAATAGGAGTACTTTTTAAGATAGAGGTCAAAAACACTATCACAAGAAAATCAGATTTAGAGATACACTCATTACTTGTGAAAGGAGTGATTTTGTTTTTTTAATGGGTATAGATATGTGTCAGGCTTTTATAATTTGCTTGTTTTATCTCAACAACCATCCTTTGAGTTAGAAGCCATCAATCTCTCTTTTTTTAATATGTGAAGAAGCTAAAGCTTAGAGAGTTTAAATAATTTTTGCTAAGGTCATAGAGTTAATACATAGCAGAGCTAATATTCAATAAATTTTTAAATTTATTTGCTTCAGTCTCACAATATAATAAGCATATTGCTTGGTTTTTAACTTTCTTATTGTTTTATTATGAGAATATTTTCATTATATCTCCTAATGTGTTTTTGTTTTTGTAGAGAAAACCATTAGTTTGTATTATTTTACCTGCCTTATTTACTGGCTCTTATTACTTACACAGTATTTACAATTGCTTCTGTTGAATATCCTAGCTTTTTTTCAAGAACATTTGGTCTTTTACAAAGATATAATTTAGTAAAAGTATTTGTATTAGAATTCATACTGTTTGGAAAGAGAAAGAGGTGTGCATGAGAGAGAGAGTGAGAAACTGAAACAAAAAGTTAAGAGCTGGATTCTATACCCAGACCTTCTCTATTACAATATGGTGATCCAACACCATGTGGCCCTACTGTTGAGATAGAAAAGATGGAAAAGTGGGTACTGATGGATAAAAATAGTGAGTGTTATCACAATTTTTAAAAAATAAGAAGGAAAAAAATTAGAGAACTAGAAATGATTCATAGTTATAAAGGAACAAAAAGAATGGTTACTTTTAAAACAGGGGCTTATCATTATTCCAGTGCTATATATTCACCATGTGTTACAAATTACCCTTAATATGCTACATTCTTACTATTTACCATTTTATGTGTCACATTACTATGCAAATGAGGAATACAATAGCATTTAATATTTGGGTCTACATCAGAAAAGCAATGTTATTGAAGAATCTTTAATTCTCAATAGATGCTGGTGGTGGTCATAACAAAATATTACCCATGCTTCTATCTTTGAATATAAAATTTAAAATTGTACCAAGAATATTAACATAAGACACACCTCTCATCAGAGTAAGAAGTACAAGTTCTTTCATAAACCAAAGTGTTTATCCTCATATTATTTACATTATGAGTAGAATAGAATGGGAACATTAATTCTGGGGATGTTTAACCATGAATTAAAATTTGCCACTTACAACAGAAGGTATGGATCTCAAATCTGAACATTTGATTTATCTCTAAGTAACTTGGAAAAATTTTTATTATTCATCCTAGAGAGAGAAATAGATTGTTTATTATAATGATCTCTCCTACATTGTAACATTAGAAGTCTTTGTCTTTTGTTCTTTTCTGAAGTCCTTTGTTGTGAGATTTCAATGAAACTTCAAACTGTTTCAATTCATATTTATCTTTGAAAAGGATACTTTTAAAATCTGAATTACACTTTTAAATTGTGTAATTCAATGATATTATCAGGAATTATTTTCCTATTTTGTAAAAGAGTCACACTCAGAATAGCAACACACTTTTATAAAATATTATAGATGTTTATAATTTTCCTGGTTTTAAAAGCAAAGTAAAATATTTAAAAATAAATATAAGAAAAACGTTTCCCTAATTGTCCTGTGTTTTAATTGTGTTTCTTTAAGCTGCTTGTTTTTTGCTCAATAGCAATTAAAAATTATCAAACAGGCAATACAAGGTGAACATATTCTGTTCAAATGCAGTTTAAGTGCGCTCAGATTCTAGAAAATAACTTCCTTACATAGATAATGAAATAGGGATTTTGCTTCTTAGGTATCACCTAAACTGGGTGCCACTTAAAATCAGTTGGTTGGCTAATGATAACCAGGATTAAATTATACATACAATTGCCAAATGTAAAATATAAACACTTCAAAGTTGTACTATTTTTTTAATGAATGTATAAACATATCAGGCCACAATATTGTTTCATAATAAAAATTTACAAGACATTAACTGAGTTTAAAGCTTTGTTTAAACAGAGGGGAAGTTCAAGGCATTTTTAAATTGCTCATTAAAGTACTTTTCCCCTTAAGCCAGAGGCTTGATGATTCATTTATTACTCCAGCCTTCCATTTTCAAAGCTCCTAAAGGAGAAGAATTTCTTTTCACATAAACGTGGGGCTACTTTTGTGTGGGAAGGGACCATTAAGTAGAAGATTTCAAACTAAATTAAAAAATGACAACTGCCATTATAAAAACATTTAAGCAAAATAATTTATATGTTATTATTTTAAATGTATTAGTTTCTGATTTAAAGTTGAAGATGAGATCATCTTTATAATAAAATGTCCAATATAATCAATAAAATGCTTTAAGATCCAAGTCTCCAACTTGTTTAGGTTTTTGTGAATCATGACTCCAACAAGACTATATTGAAGATGATTTAATTATGTTTACATTTTTCAGGACTATCAGCATTAAAAAGTGTTATTTTACCAGAGTAATTATTTTTATTTCCACTAATGAGTACAATGATGCGCTTCTATATTAAATGACCCAAGAAAATTTGCTACCATCTTTTTGATATTGTTTAAAGTTCAAAAAAAAATTTCACATAAGATAAAATTGAATTGTGTGTCTGTTTGCATGTGTATAGTTTTACAAATTTTAACACGACTATAATCAATAGAAAAAGGTCTTCAAAACAATTCCCTTTGCTATGTCTTTTCAGTCCCATTCCCCCTTTAACCCAGCATCTGGCAAAGAGTAATCTATTCTCTGTCACTACAGTTTTGTCTTTTCGAAAATGCTAAACAATTTATAAATATGTGCCTTTTCAGACAAGCTTGTTTCACTCAGCAAAACACCCTTAAGATTCATTCCAATTTTTCTGTGTGTACCAATAGTTTAAGTCATTTTTTGGCAGAGTAGAATTTTATTATATGGTGGTTTCACCATTTGGTTTTCAATAGAAGCGTTTGCTTTGATTCCTGTCCTGTGTGATCATGATAGAGTTATTATATAAATGTGTATATGAGTTTTCTGAGAACTTAAGTTTTAATTATTCTATGGTAAATATCAAAATATGAAATTCCTGGGGCTTATGATAACTGTCAAAACTCAATTCACTATACTTGTGAGACTCTCCTATTTGACCAATCTTTGTGTCTATCCCTTCTCTAACAGGTAACTTGATATCAAAACTTTCTTTTTCTTTTCTCAAAATTGTTTTGGCTATTCTAATTCCTTTACTTTTTTATGTAACTTATAATCACCTTGCCTTGTCTATGAAAGTCTCTACTGGAATTATGACTGAGACAGAACTAAATTTGTAGGTCAATTTAGCCAGAATTGTGACCTTTATCATTTGAGACTTACAATTTAAGAACTCGATAATTTGATAGTATTTAAACGAATTCTTATTTTACTAAACATGCACACATATAACAAATCTATAGAACATGTAAATAATATTATGTTGTGTACACATAATAACAATTTGATAGCAAATCTTATAGTGGCTTAAAAACACACATGTTTGTAAAATATCAGTGTAATCTACATTCTGTAAATAATTGGAATTACTAAATAGTTGCTCAGTTTGTATTAAAAAAATAAAAATACTGACCAAAGCACTTAAAATTAAAAATTAGTTTTTATAAAATAAAAATAAAGAGAAAATTAAAAAAAAATAGTAACTGGATCAGTCTGAGCACATGTAATCATGGCTCCCTGTGTGTGTGTATGTGTATGTGTGTTAGAAAACTTTAAGGTAGTAAGATTCAGAGGAATCTTAATGCAAATTTCTTCCTTTTAAAGATAACCTAAAAACCAGATAAGTTAAATTGTTTAACAAAGATCAATAACAATGCATTGTAAGAGCTAGAACAAACTCACTATTCTCTTATTCTATTTAACTTTATACACACTTCTTTGTATGGAATGAAAAACTATACATCTAAAAAATATTCTAAATATTCTAAACAAGGTGGATATTATGAAAGTTCATCAAAAAGAGAACAAGTTCCTTTTAAAGTGACTTTAAAGATGTTTGGTGACAACTTGAGAATAGTAGAATAGTTCTAAAATAATTTGTTGTACAACAAATTGCTGCTCTTTTAAAGTGTTTGGTCTTTATGAAGATAAATGAGGCATATTTCTTTAGATTGCCATGGGCAAGGCAAATTTACATTTACTTTATAAGAACCAACAGAACTTTTCTATTGTAGCAAAAGTTACTCTGTTTTCATTAGAGTAGTTTTAATCTGTAGTTTGTTCATTTTTATAGATTTTCTTGCTTAAAGCCATGTCTTAATTTTAAGAAAGACATAGAAACCTGAAAGAAAAAAATTAAAGAGCTAGAAAGCAGTACAGAGAAGGCAATGGCAACCCACTCCAGTACTGTCACCTGGAAAATCCCATGGATGGAGGCGCCTGGTAGGCTGCAGTCCATGGGGTCGCTAAGAGTTGGACACTACTGAGTGACTTCTCTTTCACTTTCCCTTTCATGCATTGCAGAAGGAAATGACAACCCACTCCAATGTTCTTGCCTGGAGAATCCCTGGGACGGGGGAGCCTGGTGGGCTGCAGTCTATGGGGTCGCACAGAGTCGGACACGACTGAGGCGACTTAGCAGCAGCAGAAAGCAATAACTATTCCAAGCCTTGGTTTATATTCCTAAACACTTTCCATATTTTGTGGAAGGTTGGCCAAAATCCATATGCTGTTGAATTAAGGCAAATTTGCAATGCAAATTACATTCCAAAGAGGCAAGATTGGTTTTGAAGAGGAAGTTCTGCAGTAACCTTTGGCTATATCATATTGCCACATACCATGTTGGAAACCTTCCACTTGCTCACCCTCTCCAGATTTAGGCTCTATTTCTCCCCACCTTGGTCTGTTTTCTAAGAAGCTGTGTATCCTGTATGAGAAGAATCCTTTGTCCCTGTCTTTTCCTATGATCCAGGCAACATGAAGTACTAGAAGACAGAACTGCAGGAGTAAGGTCAGGAATTTAGTCCTCTGGCTTACTTTTGAGAAATTATTGAAGGCTGGCTATGCCTTCCCACCTCCTTTAAGGTAATACTCTCCATACAGACCTCTCTGTCTCTTGGATGTGGTAACCACTCCTCCTCATGACACCTTCCTGTCTGGAAATGGTACCATGATATTACTAATTTTGGAATTGCATTAAAACATGGTTTTCTTATAGCCCAAACCTTGTAGATATTGCCTTTATTGAACTGTCTCCAAATTATACTAATTTAAATGTGTGATCTCTTTCTGTTGTGACCTTGACTAAAAAATATAATTTTCAAATATCATGCAAAATTGGATAAGAACAAAAATGCAATGCATGTAAAAATTATGAAACATGATAATAAAATGACATTGATAAGGTGAACTCAATAATCAGCAAAACACTAGAAAATTGTCACTATCACCACACTAATATATTTATGCCTGTACCTTCTTTCCTGTCTCCACTCAGGGAACAGTTTTATCTCAGCATACATGCTATGTATTTATAAAGGATGACTTGTCTTCCTTTGCTTGATTATGAGGTTCCTAAAATCAGTCATCCATTTGTCATAGAACATAGCTAGTGGAGGAGATGCAAATCCAGCTAAGCTATTTTAAGTTATAAAAGATGATGCTGCTTAAAGTGAAGAATCCAATGTGCCAGCATTTAGAAAACTCAGTAGTAGCCACAGGACAGGAAAATGTATTTTCATTCCAATTCCAAAGAAAGGCAATGCCAAAGAATGTTCAAACTGTGGCACAATTGTGCTCATATCACATGCTAGCAAAGTAATGCTCAAAATTCTCCAAGCTAGGCTTCAACAGTACATGAACTGAGAATTTCCAGATGTTCAAGCTGGATTTAGAAAAGGCAGGGGAACCAGAGATCAAATTGCCAACATCTGTTGGATCACAGAAAAGCAAGAGAATTCCAGAAAAACATCTACTTCTGCTTTATTGACTACACTAAAGCCTCTGACTTTTTGGATACCACAAACTGGAAAATTCATAGAGATGGGAATACCAGACACCTGACCTGCCTCCTGAGAAACATGTATGCAGGTCAAGAAGCAATGGTTAGAACTGGACATGAAACAAGAGACTGGTTCCAAATCAGGAAAAGGAGTATGTTAAAGCTGTAAATTGTCACCCTGCTTATTTAACTCATATGCAGAGTGATACTGAAAGAGAAATTCCCCAGGTCGGTAGGTGCCCAGTATGCTACTGGAGATCAGTGAAGAAATAACTCCAGAAAGAATGAAGGAATGGAGTCAAAGCAAAAACAATACCCAGTTGTGGATGGGACTAGTGATAGAAGCAAGGACTGATGCTGTAAAGAGCAATATTACATAGGAACCTGGGATGTTAGGTCCATGAATCTAGGCAAATTGAAAGTGGCCAAACAGGAGATGATAAGAGTGAATGTAGACATTCTAGGAATCAGCGAACTAAAATGGACTGGAATGGGTGAATTTAACTCAGATGACCATTATATCTAGTACTGTGGGCAGGAATCCCTTAGAAGAAATGGCGTAGTCATCATAGTCAACAAAAGAGTCTGAAATGCAGTACTTGGATGCAATCTCAAAAACAACAGAATGATCTCTGTTCGTTTCCGAGGCAAACCATTCAATATCACGGTAATCCAAGCCTATGCCCCAACCAGTAATGCTGAAGAAGCTGAAGTTGAACGGTTCTATGAAGACCTACAAGACCTTTTAGAAGTAACACCCAAAAATGATGTCCTTTTCATTATAGGGGACTGGAATGCAAAAGTAGGAAGTCAAAAAACACCTGGAGTAGCAGGCAAATTTGGCCTTGGAGTATGGAATGAAGCAGGGCAAATGCTAATAGACTTTTGCCAAGAGAACGCACTGGTCATAGCAAACACCCTCTTCCAACAACACAAGAGAAGACTCTACACGTGGACATCACGAAATGGTCAACATTGAAATCAGATTGATTATATTCATTGCAGCCAAGGATGGAGAAGCTTTATACAGTCAGCAAAAACAAGACCAGGAGCTGACTGTGGCTCAGATCATGAACTCCTTATTGCCAAATTCAAACTTAAACTGAAAAGTAGGGTTGACCACTAGACCATTCAGGTATGACCTAAATTAAATCCCTTATGACTATACAGTGGAAGTGAGAAATAGATTTAAGGGACTAGATCTGATAGACAGAGAGCCTGATGAACAATGGACAAAGGTTTGTCACATTGTACAGGAGACAGGAATCAAGACCATCCCCATGGAAAAGAAATGCAAAAAGGCAAAATGGTTGTCTGCGGAGGCCTTACAAATAGCTGTGAAATGAAGAGAAGCAAAAAGCAAAGGAGAAAAGGAAAGCTATTCCCATTTGAATGCAGAGTTCAAAAGAATAGCCAGGAGAGATAAGAAAGCCTTCCTCAGCGATCAGTGCAAAGAAATAGAGGAAAACAACAGAATGGGAAAGACTAGAGATCTCTTCAAGAAAATTAGAGATACCAAGGGAACACTTCATGCAAAAATGGACTCAATAAAGAACAGAAATGGTATGGACCTAACAGAAGCAGAAGATATTAAGAAGAGGTGGCAAGAATACACAGAAGAACTGTACAAAAAAGATCTTCATGACCCAGATAATCACAATGGTGTGATCACTCACCTAGAGCCAGACATCCTGGAATGTGAAGTCAAGTGGGCCTTAGAAAGCATCACCACGAACAAAGCTAGTGGAGGTGATGGAATTCCAGTTGAGCTATTTCAAATCCTGAAAGATGATTCTGTGAAAGTGCTACATTCAATATGCCAGCAAATTTGGAAAACTCATCAGTGGCCACAGGACTGGAAAAGGTCAGTTTTCATTCCAATCCCTAAGAAAGGCAATCCCAAAGAGTGCTCAAACTACCGCACAATTGCACTCATCTCACAAGCTAGTAAAGTAATGCTCAAAACTCTCCAAGCCAGGCTTCAGCAATAAGTGAACCGTGAACTTCCAGATGTTCAAGCTGGTTTTAGAAAGGCAGAGGAAGCAAAGATCAAATTGCCAATATCCGATGAATCATCGGAAAAGCAAGAGAGTTCCAGAAAAACATCTATTTCTGCTTTATTGATTATGCCAAAACCTTTGACTGTGTGGATCACAATAAACTGTGGAAAATTCTGAAAGAGATGGGAATACCAGACCACCTGACCTGCCTCTTGAGAAACCTGTATGTAGGTCAGGAAGCAACAGTTAGAACTGGACATGGAACAACAGACTGGTTCCAAATAGGAAAAGGAGTACGTCAAGGCTATATATTGTCACCCTGCTTATTTAACTTATATGCAGAGTACATCATGAGAAACGCTGGGCTGGAAGAAGCACAAGCTGGAATCAAGATTGCTGGGAGAAATATCAATAACCTCAGATATGCAGATGACACCACCCTTATGGAAGAAAGTGAAAAGGAACTAAAAAGCCTCTTGATGAAAGTGAAAGAGGAGAGTGAAAATGTTGGCTTAAAGCTTAACATTCAGAAAAATAAGATCATGGCATCTGGTCCCGTCACCTCATGGGAAATAGATGGGAAGACAGTGGAAACAGTGTCAGACTTTATTTTGGGGGGCTCCAAAATCATTGCAGATGGTGACTGCAGCCATGAAATTAATAGACGCTTACTCCTTGGAAGGAAAATGATGAGCAACCTAGATAGCATATTAAAAAGCAGAGACATTACTTTGCCAACAAAGGTCCGTCTAGTCAAGGCTATGGTTTTTCCAGTGTCGTGCATGGATGTGAGAGTTGGACTGTGAAGAAATCTGAGCACTGAAAAATTGATGCTTCTGAACTGTAGTGTTGAGAAGACTCTTGAGAGTCCCTTGGACTGCAAGGAGTTCCAACCAGTCCATCCTAATGGAGATCAGTCCTGGGTGTTCATTGGAAGGACTGATGCTGAAGCTGAAACTCCAATACTTTGGCCACCTCATGTGAAGAGTTGACTTTTGGAAAAGACCCTGATGCCGGGAGTGGTTGAGGGCAGGAGGAGAAGAGGATGACAGAGGATTAGATGGCTGGATGGCATCACCGACTCAATAGGCATATGTTTGAGTAAACTCCGGGAGTTGGTGATGGACATGGAGGCCTGGCGTGCTGCGATTCATGGGGTTGCAAATAGCTGGACTTGACTGAGCGATTGAACTAACTGAACTAATGCAGAGTATATCATGTGAAATGCTGGGCTGGATGAAACACAAGCTGGAATCAAGATTGCTGGGAGAAATTTCAATAACTACAGATATGCAGATGACACCACCCTTATGGCAGAAAGTGAAGAGGAACTAAAAAGCCTCTTGATGAAAGTGAAAGAGGAGAGTGGAAAAGTTGGCTTAAAGCTCAACATTCAGAAAACTAAGATCATGGCATCTGGTTCCAAACTTCATGGGAAATAGATGGTGATACAGTGGAAACAGTGTCAGACTTTATTTTTCTGGGCTCCAAAATCACTGCAGATGGTGAATGGAGCCCTGAAATTAAAAGATACTTGCTCCTTGGAAGAAAAACTATGACAAACCTAGACAGCATATTAAAGTGCAGAGACATTGCTTTGAGATTGAGGGCAGAAGAAGAGGGTGTCAGAGGATGAGAATGCTGGATGGCCTCACCTAAGCAATGGACAATATCTTGGGCAAATTTCGGGAGAAGACAAGGGACAGGCAGGCCAAGGGTGCTACAGTCTATGTGGTCACAAAGAGTTGGACACGACTGGGTTACTGAACATCAACAACATTGATTAAACATATGTGTATATACACACATATAATTAGTAACTATATAACATAGAGCATATAATTGTTTCACTGATATTGTACATGACAGTGAGGTTAGTTCTATCTGTCACATGTTGAATTATTCTAATTACATTTACTATGATTACTGATGTATTTGAATTTTCTCAATTGCTCACTTTTTCTTGGGTATTTTCCTATTTTTCTGTGGTATTTTTTCTCTCATTTTTACCCTTTAAAATAATTCAGTGGGGGACCTAATTAAATGGGACCTAATAGACCTAAACATTTTTGAATAGCAAAAAAAAAAAAAAAAGAAAGAAAAGAAAAGAAAAAAAAAACTTCATAAAACAAAACAAAAAGACAGCCTATGAGATGGGAGAAAATAGTTGCAAATGATAGATAAGGGGGTGCATGCTAAGTCACTTCAGTCGTGTCCAACTCTTTGAGACCCCATGGTCTGTAGCCCTCCAGGGTCCTCTGTCCATGGGATTTTCCAGGCAAGAATACTGGAATGGGTAGTCATTCCCTTCTCTAGGGGATCTTCCAAACCCAAGGGTTGAACCCATGTCTCCTACATTACAGGTGAATTCTTTACTGTTCATCCACTGGGAAGCCCCAATAGATATGGTGCCAGTATCCAAAATATATAAATATTTTTAACACCAAAGAAATTTAGAATGAGAAGAACTCAATAGACATTTTTTCAAAGAGGATGTGAAGATGCCTACCAGGAACATATAAAGATGCTCAACATCACTGGTCATCAGGGAAATGCAAATCTAAAACCAAACTAAGTTATTGTGTCATATTTGTCATAATGGCTATCACTAAAAATAGCACAAATAACAAATATTGGGGAGGATGTGAATAAAAGGGAACCCTTGTACCCTGTTTGTGGTAATGTAAACTAGTGCAACCATTATGGAAAACAGTATGGAGTTTTCTCAAAAAAAAAATATATATATATATATATGTATATATATAACTACCATATGACCTAGCAATTCTACTCCTGGGTATATATCTGAAAAAAGAAAAAAAAAAAACTAACTTGATAAGATATGTGCTCCTCAATGTTCATGTTATTTACAATAGGTGAGATATGAAAGCAACCTGTGTCTCTATCAACAGATGAATGGATAAAGTAGGTGTGATATATGTGTGCGTGTATGTGTGTGTACAGGCTTCCTGATGGCACTAGTGGTAAAGAACCCACCTGCCAATTCAGGAGATGTAAGAGAAACAGGTTTAATTCCTGGGTAAGGAAAATCCCCTGGAGGAGGGCAGGGCAACCCACTCCAGTGTTCTTGCCTGGAGAATCCCATGGACAGAGGAGCCTGGAGGGCTCTAGCCCATAGGCTTGCAAATAGACATGACTAAAGTGACTAAGCTTGCATACATACATGTGTGTATATATATACATACACACATATATACACACACATACATATATATGTGTATGTGTGTGTGTATAACATGATATTACTAAGCCATAAAAAAGAATGTCATTTACAACAACATGGATGGACTTGGTATAATATCACTTGTATGTAGAATCTAACCAATGCAACAACCTAGTGAATGTTACAAAAAAGAAGAAAACTCACAGAAATAGAGAAAAAATCCAGTGGTTACTGGTGGTGAAAGGGAAAGAGGGAGGGGCATTATAAGGGTAGAGATTGAGAGGTACGGACTATTATATATAAAACAAGCTACAAGGATATATTGTTACAACACAGAGAACATAGGCACTATTTTATAATGACTTTAAATGAAGTATAACTTTTAATAACTGTGAGTCACTATACTGTACACCTGCAACTTCAATAAAACATTCTAATAAATTAAAAAATAAAATAATTAAAATAATTCAGTGATATTTGTTCATTTGTTTGTTTTTATTCTATCTTTATTTCTCTACTTCTTTTGTCATTATACAAACTTGTATTGACAATTATTTTTAAATTTATAATAAATAGCTAGTAAAATCTGTAGTTAACATTTTCATCCTCCCCAAAGTAAAATGGCCTTAAAACATTTTATTTAAAATCCTTCTGTCCCATTTTATACGTGATTCTTGTCTAATGTTTAAACTCTTTTAAAAACATTACACATAATATTATACTTTCCATAAAGTAGTAGTTACAGTAATATCAATATCTAACACATATTGAGTTTTCAATGCATCAATCACATGCTGTAGTCCAGTCACTGATTTAATCTTCACAAAACTCTAGATTAAGCTATTATTAACCTTCATTATACTAGTGAATAAGCTGAGACACAGAGTAGGTAAATAACTTTACTCATATTAATCATCTAATGAGTACCAGAGGTGACTTGAAAATCATACTGTTTAGGCATATAACATGCTTTTACCTGTAACACTGCACAGTAGAAAACAGTGTTTAGATTTATCTCAGTATTTATTATTTATTTACATTTATTATTGCAACTTGCAACTTGCTTCTAGAATCATTTGTGTCTCTCCAAAGACATTTTTTAGAATTTATCCTCGCTTAGGGCTGTTGCTGTTAAAATTGCTCAGGTTTTGTTTACCAGTATGTAGTGTTGTTTTCCTCCATTTTTTTTTTTTTTATAGATAGTTTTGCAGTTTATCTCAGTGCTTTGAAGATATTACTCTTCCTTTTTTCTGACTTCATATTTGCCACTGAAAATAATGTCAGCTTAATTGCTGTTCTTTTTTCCCTGTTGAGGTGTAAGATCTTTTCTTTGTTTTTGATACTATTGAGGACATTGATGTTTCAATACAATATACCTGAAGGTAGATATCTTATTTATATTCTTGGGAATTTACTGGTCTTAAGTGTATTTGAAGTTTTTATTTTTCAAATATTTTGTAAAATTCCAGTTTACTATTGCCTCAAATGATAGCTTTCTTTATCTGTTCTTTCCTGAAAATCTATTGTGATCTATGTTACACTAGCTTAGTCTGCCCCTTTTAATTGTTAATCTCTCTTTTATCCTTTTCCATATTCTTTTACCTTTGAGCTGCATCATCAGCAATTTTTTTTCAGCATATCTTGCAATTTACTATTTCTATTTCAGCTGGCTTGAAATTGCTTTTTAAATAATCTGTTAGTTTTTAATTTAAATCATTACTTGTAAAATATTCCATTTAATTATTTTACAAGTCTGGCTTCCCTGGTGGCTCGGTCGGTAAGGAGTCTGCCTGCAATGCAGGAGACCTGAGTTCCATTCTTGGGTCAGAAAGATCCTCTGGAGAGGGAAATGGCAACCCACTTCAGCATTCTTGCCTGGGAAATTCCTTAGAAGAGAAGCCTGGTGGCCTACAGTTCAAAAGGGTCTCAAGAGTCGGACACGACTGAGCAACTAAACCTACCTACGTATGGTTATAGTTTAGTCTTTGCTCCTTGCTCATTTTTGTATGTCTAGTTTGGATTTCTTTAACGATTTCACATTTGCTGATCTTATATATTGTATTTGATAGTGTATTGATTTTAATTTATGAAACCTTTGGGAATAATCTTTGCTATTTATTTATAATTATTTGTAGTTTTTGTCATTCTAAGCTTAGTTATTCTGGATTTTGACTACTGAAAATCTAAATTGAGTACCTACATTGAGCATGCCTCACTAGAAGTTTTCCTCTTAATTTTGCTTTTATGAGCACCTGTTATTATGAAGATTTTGGTGTAGTCCAGGTGTTCCAGGGTCAGTTCCAAAACACTGCAGGGTGCCCAAGTTTACTCTTTCAGTTGCAAAGCTGTAAATATTTGCACTCAAGGCAATCCACTATATTTTTAGTTCCATATATTTACTGAGAGATCTACTTCCCTCTGAATCAAGCTACACAAATATTAGAATGTTATACAAGTGTGGTTGTATTTTAGCATGCAATTTCTTTAGAGTATTTAGTTTGCATGCCACCCAACATATACCATTTTGAAGGTATTTAATTTTTTAATACAAATAAATAATCATATCACTTAAAATCCTTCTCTAACATTTTTATGATCATTTGTTTATCTAACATCAGATAGACATTAGGATGTGGAGCAAATTATAAAAATGTAAAGAAAACAATATCCCATGGTAATAAGGAGTTCTTCCTTTATGCTAAGTTTCACCTATTATTTCAGGGAAGATTGCAATTTTATGAAATATAGGTAAGTAGAAACACAACAGAAGATATTACCAGCCAATAGGTAGAGTTGGAGGGTCTAAGTAATTTTAGATAATCTAGTGGATATAAATTAGTAGCAATTTTGAGGAAATGGTATTTTTCAAGTTCCCTAGCAAGTAGTGACAGGTTAGGATTAAAAGATAGAATGCAGGACTCCCAGTAAACAACAAATAATTTTCTTCCTAATAAATATGTCCTAGATTCTAAAGCAAGCATTTTTTTTGCTCTTGTGAAATTCCCTTTTAGTTGCTGTTCATGTATTTTTATCTTCTTCATATGACAACATTATTTCTGGAGTATATCACTTTATCCTTATCAGTGTTGAAATACCTAGTACATATCAAACACCTTATCAATGTTTGTAAAACACATGCTGTATAGGAAGGAACTATGTATAATCCATTCAAGTAGCTGCTCAGGGGCTTAGTGGGTACTAGAAAGGTAACAGGAGGTCAGGGAGGTTGGAAAATGAAAAGAGGGCCCAGAGGTATGGATGACATAAAATTCATATCTGCCTAAACTCAATGCTGTAGAATACTGATCCTGAGAATCAATAAATTCAGAAAACATTACATCTTAATATCTTTGTTATATTTATGGATCATCTCAATATTTTTAAAAATATGATTTACATTGAAGAGAAGACCGAGTTGCTTCAGATCTTTATTCTTGAATATATTTTCCATATACCATAGAAATTTCTATATCTAAGTCACAACATAGGTCTGTACAATATGCTGGCTCAAAGTAATTTATGTCTGGATGAGACATAAAAAAAAATAATAAATTAAGAATCCATCTATTTTTATGCCTTTTTGGCCAAGTTATACATACTTAAATGACCATCTTTCTAGTAAATTATTTTCAGCATGTAGAAAAGCTCATGTGTGAGAAGAGAACCAGAGAAATGTGTATGACAATTCACTTAATATATCACAAAACAAAACAGATGTCTTCAGTGTGCACTGTTGCACTTGATAAAATGAAAATTGGAGATTGTCACTATTGATTGATGGTACTGCTATCAAGCCTCTGGCAGGCTACATCAATGTTAAATATTTTGAACTTTTCATAGAGTTCTGTAGATGAACAGCCAACTGTGTTGCTTTAACCAAGTGCCTTAGGACAGAGAAAGTAAAAGTGAAAGCAGCTCAGTCCTGTCCCACTATTTGTGACCCCATGGACTGTACATTCCACGCAATTCTCCAGGCCAGAATACTGGAGTGGGTAGCCTTTACCTTCTCCAGGGATCTTCCCAACCCAGGGATTGAACCCAGGTCTCCTGCACTGCAGGTGAATTCTTTACCAGCTGAGGCACTAGGGAAGCCCAAGAATTCTGGAGTGGGTAGTCTAACACGTGCCAGCGGATCTTCCCTACCCAGGAATCGAACCGGGGTCTCCTACATTGCAGGTGGATTCTTTACCAATTTAGCTACTAAGGAAGCCCCTAGGACAGGTAAACCTCCTACAAATTTTAAACCTGATGCCTATGGTCATGATAAGAGCTGCAAGAAAATATAAGCCCTTTTATATTTCTTTAGAACAATGCTTCTCACACTGTATACAAGAGATCCTTTTATTTTAACTGGGCTTTACAGAAGTGTGAGCCTAGTATTTGCTGGAAGGTAACTCTCAATCCCATCACCTTCCCAAAAGCATATTAGTATTTAGTAGAATTCTAGTCTGATAATAATGACTTTAATGATTACTGATTAAGTTTGCAGTTTTTAAGCTACAGAGTTTCATGGCTGATTTGTATGCTCAGATATATTTTCATGTGAAAGACATCATATCATTTTTCTTAAAATCATGGCACTCACAGTTTAGACTGGGAAGTGCAAAACTGCTCTCCAGAGTGGCAAGGGAACCATAGGAAGGGTATCATGTCCTCAAAACATGTTTTCAACTTTTTTCTAGTGCAAAGGATTCAGCACACATATTTTTATGATGTTGAATAAAAACTTAAAAAGCTGTGATGGCCTTGATATGTGAAGATAGTAGTGAAATTGATAAGCTTTATTAGTGAATCATAATTACTTGGGAACTACTTTCTCACATTATTTCTTGAGAACAGTTTTTAAGTTGAAATGGAAATCAGAACCACTGCAACAAAAAGGTAATTGTGGGGGACAGAGGATTAGTAAAAGGTAAGAGACTTCAAACACAAAAAGGAGTTTGGCCAAATTAACAATTCTTACATAAAATGGCATATCATGTTTTACTTCTTTCCTCATCTCTGCATCAATCCTTCTATAATTGAACAACAAAATTGTTTGTGCACCCAAATAAAGGGTGACAGAATTCACCCCCTACAGTTCTCATTTAATTTATAAGGCCAATAACCCCAAAACACACCTCAGCTCCAATACAAACTTTCCAGGAAAAGATGACCAATCTTGATTAAATGCCCACATTGAGATAATGCTGAAGAACACACTGCTGTCACTAAGTTGAAGGTGTTGGGACGGTTTGCAGTGAACGAAGAGCCTAGACAAACTTCTGATTTTCTCAACCTCATT
Organism: Cervus elaphus; assembly: GCF_910594005.1. NCBI lineage: Eukaryota > Metazoa > Chordata > Mammalia > Artiodactyla > Cervidae > Cervus > Cervus elaphus. The sequence goes on along the minus strand of NC_057833.1, from coordinate 17,483,126 downwards.
TGGCTTCTTACCTATGCAAATGCACACCTGTGCACACAGACACACACACACAAACACACGCACACAAACATACCCATACTATTCTTCCCTTACATTCAATTCTTAAAAAGTCCAATTATTCATCTAAAAGCCAGAAAGACACCCATCTCTTTTCCAAAGGGAAATATCCTACAGTGATATCCTAAAGTGTTGTCTGCATTAGGATGTCCGGGGCAGTTTTCTGAGTCCTCTAACAGTGTGAATTTTTACACTTACTGTAGAGAACTGTTTGACAGGATTTACTAAAGCTGGTGGCTCAGTGCTTAAGAATCCACCCGCAATGCAGGAGACACAGGTTCGATCCCTGATCCCCCAGAGAAGGAAATGGCAACCCACTCCAATATTCTTGCCTGGGAAATCCCATGGACAGAGGAGCTTGGCGGGCTACAATCCATGGGGTCACAAAAGAGTTGGACACGACTTAGCAAGTAAATAATAAAAACAAAACAAAACAAACTAAAGCTGAACATATGTACATCCAAATATAAGCAATTATACTTCTAGATATATGTACAACATAAATTAAAACCAAAATACATGTTCGAGATGTTTAGAGCAGTATTCATAAATACTCTAATATTGGAAATCATCAATTATTCACCAAAAATAGAATGAATAAATATACTGGGCTATATAAATATAATGAAATACTATTTCAAAATGTAAATTGACAAACTTCTGCTACACACAACAGCAATTATAAATTTCATAAACATAATATAGGTAAAGCAAATGAGACATGAGGGTCAATATGGTTTTTTCAAATTTGTGCATAGTTCAAAAGAGGAAAAAGTAATGTAAAATAATAGAAATAGGGTATTAGTTTCAATATGGAGAAGGGGAAAGAACCATAGTCCCAAGAAGTGCTCTGCACTTAATTTTGGTCAATGACATGTAAGAAAGGGAAAAGCAGCCTTTGACTTACAGGCCAGCCTAGATATTATTAACTTTTACTGTTTATGTAAAAAAAAAAAAAAAAGAACAACTTGCTATTTCCTCAGCAAAGTTGCACAGAAATAACCGATTTTGATGGTATATGTGAAATTCAAATAAAAAATAAACCAACTATGTGAATGTAAAGGTAAAATGCATTAGGATATGTCAAGAAACTTGCCAAAATGACAACTTTCTTAATAATTCTTTAATCTATTATTACATTCTATTGTTATCTTCATATTAATGTGAATCTACAGGGAAAATCTTCAGTGAGGTAAGCTTGCCATCATGATAATTATGTTCAAAAAGGAAATAAACATTTAGTAAGTTGTCACCCTGTTTATTTAACTTATATGCAGAGTATATCATGAGAAATGCTGGGCTGGAGGAAGCACAAGCTGGAATCAAGATTGCTGGGAGAAATATCAATAACCTCAGATATGCAGATGACACCGTCCTTATGGCAGAAAGTGAAGAAGAACTAAAGAGACTCTTAATGAAAGTGAAAGAGGAGAGTGAAAAAGTTGGCTTAAAGCTCAACATTCAGAAAACTAAGATCATGGCATCTGGTCCCATCACTTCATGGGAAATAGATGGGGAAACAGTGGAAACTGTCAGACTTTATTTTTTTGGACTCCAAAATCACTGCAGATGGTGACTGCAGCCATGAATTAAAAGGCGCTTACTCCTTGAATGGAAAGTTATGACCAACCTAGATAGCATATTAAAATGCAGAGACATTACTTTGCCAACAAAGGTCCATCTAGTCAAGGCTATGGTTTTTCCAGTGGTCATGTATGGATGTTAGAGTTGAACTGTGAAGAAAGCTGAGTGCCGAAGAATTGATGCTTTTGAATTGTGGTGTTGGAGAAGACTCTTGAGAGTCCCTTGGACTGCAAGGAGATCCAACCAGTCCATCCTAAAGGAGATCAGTCCTGGTGTTCATTGGAAGGACTGATGCTGAAGCTGAAACCCCAATACTTTGGCCACTTCATGCAAAGAGTTGACTCATTGGAAAAGACCCTGATGCTGGGAGTGGTTGGGGGCAGGAGGAGAAGGGGATGACAGAGGATGAGATGGTTGGATGGCATCACCGACTCAATGGAAATGAGTTTGAGTAAACTCTGGGAGTTGGTGATGGACAGGGAGGCCTGGCGTGCTGTGATTCATGGGGCTGCAAAGAGTCAGACACGACTGAGCAACTGAACTTCACTGAACTGAACTGAAGTTGTTTAGAGACCTTGGGCTTCCCTGTTGACTCAGATGACAAAGAATCTGCCTGCCAGTGCCGGAGATGCAGGAAACTTGTGTTCAATCCGTGGGTCAGGAAGATCTTCTGGAGAAGGAAATGGCAGCCTGCTCTGGTAGTCTTGCCTGGAGAATCCCACTGACAGTGGAGCCTGGTGGGCTACAGTCCATAGTATAGGAAAGAGTTGATACAACTGAGCGAGTAACACAAACTGTGATAGCCTTAACTCTCAGTCACCTTTAGCAAAGAATTAGCTTTGCCTTCAACTCCAAATCAAATTCTTTGTCATATAAAGCTCTCTTTTTTGCTTTAAAAATCTCCTGGTTTTACTCCCTAGCAGAGTGCTCTTTGGATTTCTAACTGAATCTATGTGCACCCCGCAACTACGATCTGACCTAAATAAATACTATTTACTTGATTATTGCCTCCTAGGATTTTTTAGGTTGATAGTACATAAAAGCACCACACTTTCATTTTTTCCACAGACACAAAGACTTAGGCCATAACAAGTAAATAAACACATTATTCATTTGCTTGGCAAAACAATATCAGTAATTTTTTAAGGCATTTGAGGTAAGTATAGAAAGTTTTTGGAAAAGACATCAGACAGGAAGGAAATCAAGACGTGAGGGAGTTGCCAGAAGAAGTATTTTCAGCAAAACTAGCAAAAACTCTGCACTCAGAAAGACCATGAGTAGAAATTCTTTAAGCCATTTTCAATGGTGTAGATGAAAGAAAATGAAGTTTATTGAAAACAAACCTAATGGAAAATCTATTGCCTTATCATACCCTTGAAGGAAGTAACTCATACTAGAATATTAGGATATCTTACAGAGGCAAGGCATTTAGTGGAAAGGGCAGAATAAGCCCTAAGAGATAATATAGTATCATATCAAAGACTTACCTGATATCTTTAGCATTCATCCACCAGAAATTATTAAAATAAGCATTAAAGATGCCACAGTCAGAGTCTTTCCCTCTCTCTGTTTAAGTGACCTAGGAGAGAAAGAAAAACAGAAGTAGAGTATTCCAAATTATTCTTGGCCTTTACATATTCTAGGAAGCGACCGAACATATTAGATTAAAATTCATAGAACTCAGCTGATTTACAGTGGGGTTATCTCTTTTTGTTAAGAAAAAATATTAAATATTTAATCTCAACTAAATATCAATCTTAATTACATATGTAAATACTAGAATACACATTTTTATATTCAGTGCAAGCTTAATTCTAATAGCACAACTTGAAACTAACATTAGTGTTTAACAATAAATATTCATTGAAAGATTAATGGTACAGTTTGCTTGTGGAAGGTTAAGTCATTAAGAACCTTTTTGAGAGCTACATTTACAGACTCAAAATATTCATAAGTATTTTAAGTACAGAAATGAGGCTATAGAACAAGGTACATTGTAACTCCAAATATATTAATATATATTCATATACAGTGGGAAATACTTCAAACTATTAAACAAATGTCATATATTATGAAAATAATGTTTTGAAATTTTCTAATTTTCTTTTTTAAAATTTTCATCTTATGTTTTATGCATTTAAAAAAAAATTACATTGAAAGGCAGAGAAACTTTCAGTGACAGTACACCAAAATGTTTAATTGCACCAGCAAGCTTATTGTTTTCAAAATTCAAATAAATTTTCAAAGACCAATTATTATGAGAAAGAACTCCATTTCAACTACTTGTGCTCTTTCTCCCAGTAGCTGCTGGGTAGAAGAAGTTATGTAAAATAGAAATAGATATTTTAATCTAATCACCCTGATCAAGTCCTCAATACCTAAGAATTTCCATGTGTACGTACTCATCCATGCATTATCTTTTAAGTCCCCCAAACTTTCCAGTGAAATAATTATGCATTCCTTCCTCAATTCTCGAGAAATACTTCTTAAGGACCAATAGGTAACCTACTGATCATACCGAAAATGGAAACAACTACAGTTCAGTTCAGTTCAGTCGCTCAGTGGTGTCCGACTCTTTGCGACCCCATGAATCGCACCACGCCAGGCCTCCCTGTCCATCAAAAACTCCCGGAGTTTGCTCAAACTCATGCCCATCGAGTCGGTGATGCCATCCAGCCATCTCATCCTCTGTCGTCCCCTTCTCCTCCTGCCCCCAATCTCTCCCAGCATCAGGGTCTTTTCCAATGAGTCAACTCTTCGCATGAGGTGGCCAAAGTATTGGAGTTTCAGCTTCAGCATCAGTCCTTCCAATGAACACCCAGGACTGATCTCCTTTAGGTTGGACTGGTTGGATAACCTTGCAGTCCAAGGGACTCTCAAGAGTCTTCTCCAACACCACAGTTCAAAAGCATCAATTCTTCGGCGCTCAGCTTTCTTAGCAATCCAACACTCACATCCATACATGACCACTGGAAAAACCATAGCCTTGACTAGATGGACCTTTGTTGGCAAAGTAATGTCTCTGCTTTGTAATATGCTATCTAGGTTGGTCATAACTTTCCTTCCAAGAAGTAAGCGTCTTTTAATTTCATGGCTGCAGTCACCATCTGCAGTGATTTTGGTGTCCATAATAGATGAATGGATAAAGAAGATGTGACATATATATCCATTTGTGTATATATATGTACACACACACACATATTTATATATGCATTATATACATTACAATTCAATATTGCTCTGCCATAAAAAAGAATGAAATCTTGCCATTTCCCAAAACATGGATGTGTCAGGGGAGTGTGTAATTTCCTCGGTTCTGTCTCATCACATCAAACATATGAAGCGATGGATATTAAAGCCCTTGGTGCATCACAACTCTTGGACAGTGTTACAGCTCCATGTTACAGCCCAGTTTTATTTAGAAAATAAAGGAAAATACATTCTTGAGGAGTGAGGGCATGCCATCCCAAAAGACGCAAAGAAGAGAGAGAGAGCGCGCAGGAGAGACCCCCGCCCCTTTGGCTCCTCTTTTTATATGTTTTTTTCCTTTCTTTGGGCCTGCCCTATGTAAACTGGGCTAGCCAGGCGTGCTGTTTGTTCTACCTGAGGTCCTCACTCGGGTCCTCAGACCTTCCTTTGTTCTATTTTCACGGGCTTTTCCCTTGCTTGTCTTTTAGCCACCGCCATTCTGGACTCCTTTTTCCTATTCTAACTGCCTAACAGATGGACCTAGAGTGTCATGTGCTTAGTGAAATATGTCAGAAAAAGAAACATATACTGTATGATTTCACTTACATGTGGAATTTAAAAATCAAAACTTATGAACAAACATAATCACAGAGAAACAAAGTCACAGATACAGAAAACAGGTGAGTGGCAGAGTGGAAGAGGGTAGAGGAGAAGAGAAATAGATCAGGGAAATTAAGAGGTCCTGAATATTCATTAGAGGACTGATGCTGAAGCTGAAACTTGTTGAATCTCCTACAGGCCAAGGGACTCTCAAGAGTCTTCTCCAACACCACAGTTCAAAAATATCAATTCTTTGGCTCTCAGCTTTCTTCACAGTCCAACCCTCACATCCATATATGACCACTGGAAAAACCATAGCCTTGACTAGACAGACCTTTGTTGGGAAAGTAATATCTCTGCTTTTTAATATGCTATCTAGGTTGGTCATCACTTTCCTTCCAAGGAGTAAGCGTCCTTTAACTTCATGGCTGCAATCACCATCTGCAGTGATTTTGGAGCCCAGAAAAATAAAGTCTGACACTGTTTCCACTCTTTTCTCATCTATTTGCCATGAAGTCATGGGACCAGATGCCATGATCTTAGTTTTTTTTCACTCTCCTCTTTCATTTTCATCAAGAGGTTTTTTTTAGTTCTTCTTCGCTTTCTTCCATAAGGACGGTGGCATCTGCATATCTGAGATTATTGATATTTCTCCAGGCAATCTTGATTCCAGCTTCTGCTTCTTCCATCCCAACGTTTCTCAAGATGCACTCTGCATATAAGTTCAAAGAGCAGGGAGACAATATACAGCCTTGACGTATTCCTTTTCCTGTTTGGAACCAGTGTGTTGTTCCATGTCCAGTTCTAACTGTTGCTTCCTGACCTGCATACAGGTTTCTCAAGAGGCAGGTGAGGTGGTCTGGTAGTCCCATCTCTTTCAGAATTTTCCACAGTTTATTGTGATCTACACAGTCAAAGGCTTTGGCATTTTGATCTCTGGTTCCTCTGCCTTTTCTAAAACCAGCTTGAGCATCTGGAAGTTCACAGTTCATGTATTGTTGAAGCCTGGCTTGGAGAATTTTGAGCATTACTTTACTAGCGTGTGAGATGAGTGCAATTGAGCATTCTTTGGCATTGCCTTTCTTTGGAATTGGAATGAAAACTGACCTTTTACAGTCCTGTGGCCACTGCTGAGTTTTCCAAGTTTGCTGGCATATTGAATGTAGCACTTTCACAGCATCTTCTTTCAGGATTTGAAATAGCTCAACTAGAATTCCATCATCTCCACTATCTTTGTTTATAATGATGCTTTCTAAGGCCCACTTGACTTCATATTCCAGGATGTCTGGCTCTAGGTGAGTGATCACACCATTGTGATTATCTGGCTCGTGAAGATCTTTTTTGTACAGCTCTTCTGTGTATTCTTGCCACTTCTTCTTAATATCTTCTGCTTCTGTTAGGTCCATACCATTTCTGTCCTTTATCAAGCCCATCTTTGCATGAAATGTTCCCTTGGTATCTCTAATTTTCTTGAAGAGATCTCTAGTCTTTCCCATTCTGTTTTTTCCCTCTATTTCTTTGCATTGATCGCTGAGGAAGGCTTTCTTATCTCTCCTTGCTATTCTTCGGAACTCTGCATTCAAATGGGGATATCTTTCCTTTTCTCCTTTGTTTTTCACTTCTCTTCTTTTCACAGCTATTTGTAAGCCCTCCTCAGGCAGCCATTTTGCTTTTTTGCACTTTTTTACCATGGGGATGGTCCTGATCCCTGTCTCCTGTACAATGCCACGGACCTCCATCCATAGTTCATCAGGCACTCTGTCTGTCAGATCTAGTCCTTTAAGTCTATTTCTCACTTCCACCATATAATCATAAGGGATTTGATTTACAGAATGTTTATACTAAGCATAGAGTTGAAGTGGCAAAGTTCAAGAAATTTTTACTTTGATGTTTGTCAACTTGGATGATTTTCCCAGAGAATAAGAAATAACTAACATTAGGCTGCTTTTACTGAATTCAGCAGTTCTGGAGACCACTTGAACTGAAAAATTGTAAAAGGTTGAGATTACTAATTCTACCCAGCTCAAATGTTTCATGGATCCTGTAAGTTTAAGTTAGAAGAAAATTAAAATGTAACTGATTTCATATTATTATGTATATTTCAATATCTACTAATAATTTATATGTGATATGTATTGGTGAGGAAATATGTTAATAATTTGCTAAATAAACTTTCATTTGCAAAATAAAAATTAAGGTTAACTTATTGAGTGAATAATCCAATTTTTAAAGCATGAAGTCATCATCAATAATAAAATGAAATAAAATTTTAAAATTAGTAGTAAAACTAAGCAGAAGGTTATATAGTCCACAGTCCACAAGGGAAATAAAGCCAAAAGGTCAATATGATACAGCTGAAGCAGATATAATTTTTAATAAACTCTATAATCTGGAACTCTTAAATAATGCAGAGAAAACATGTTAGAAGAATTTCATATTTCTTTTTACCACATTTTTTTTGGTCAAGCAAATATGAACTCTAGCTAGACACAAGAAAAGAAAAATTAAAAGGAAAGTGAATCAACATTTAAAGAATATTTATACATTATGGGAATAGTTAAATAAAGGACATGCTCTTGGTGAGCATTTTATAAAATGCAATTACAGAGGGTCCACAGGGTTGCAAAGTGTCGGAAATGACAAGCAATTTAGCAAGCAATTACAGAATAAAAGGGAAAATACATTTTTAACTTGATCTGTCTTCTGAATATTGTATATCAATAGATATTACTATACCAGTGGATACATATTTTTGAAATGTAATTGACACACTATTAGTTTTAATATTATATAACTATATATAATCATATAACCATAACAAAACTGTCACATTATAATTCTTTTAATGGTGTGTTTTCTCTTTTTGGTTTCATTATTTTAAACAAGACTAGGATTATTTGGGTATACAGAATTCCTGGCTAGAAAATTCAAGAGAGAGACCTGTGAAAATCCATTCTGGTTCTGATTTTAAGGAGGTCAAATTTTTTTAGCTCTTTGCTTATATATTCAGATCAGAAAATATATATTTGTAGTAGCTTTAGAAAATCATTTCATTATTATTTCTTTATAAGTAAATTGTCATTTTTTTATCTGCTACATTTTTCATAGATAAATATTTAATCATATTCCAGGTTGTAGATTTTCTCTTTCACACTGTGGCTACAGTGTTATAGAATTGTAGTTCCAATGAAAGCAAAAATACTTGCAAAAGATACATAATGTCTAAACTAATTTGCTTCACAATCCTTAATTATTCCCTGTGTGTTTGTGCGTGTTCTCAGTCATATCTGACTCTTTGTGACCCTCTGGACTATAGCCTGCTAGGCCCCTCTGTCCGTGGAATTTTCCAGGCAAGAATACTGGAGTGGGTTGACATTGCCTGCTCCTGAGGATCTTCTCAACAAGGAGATTGAACTTGCATCTCTTGCATCTCCTTCATTGGCAGGCAGATTCTTTACTACAGCTCAACCTTGGAATCCCTCTACATGATACAAATCAATGTAAGTCTCAAGTGTAAGTAATTCTATATTGAGACACAATTTACCATGTGAAAAAAAGAGTTGTTTAAACAGATGATTTATAAAACTAGCAGAAAGAGAGAATAATGAGAAAATCTGTGACAGAAAGGTATACATTAATCTGAAAAAAGTATCTACATGAGAATGTAGTTACAGAATTTCATCCTGCAATTGTAAAATGTGAATTACTTTTTTAATTTAGTTTTCATGAAAATGAAAGTCTTAAATTCATCATAAAATTTTTGTGGTTATATGTATATATATGTGTGTGTGTGTGTGTGTTTGTGTATGCTGTAATATTAATGTAGAAAAAGATGTCAGTTCTAATATCTTTATTTCAGTTCAGTTCAGTCACTCAGCCATGTCTGACTCTTTGCCACCCCATGGACTGCAGCACGCCAAGCTTCCCTGTGCATCACCAACTCCTGGAGCTTGCTCAAACGCATGTCCATTATACAGTGATGCCATCCAACCATCTCATCCTTAGTCATCCCCTTTTCCTTCTGTCTTCAATCCTTCCCAGTATCAGGATCTTTTCTAATGAGTCAATTTTCCACATGAGGTGGCCAAAGTATTGGTTTCAGCTTTAGCATCAGTACTTCCAATGAATATTCAGGACTGATTTCCTTTACGATCAACTGGTTTGATCTCCTTGCAGTCCAAGCGACTCTCAAGAGTCGTCTCCAACACCACAGTTCAAAAGCATCAATTCTTCGGTGCTCAGCTTTCTTTCTTTTTTTTTTTTTTTTTTTCAGCTTTCTTCATGGTCCAACTCTCACATCCATATATGACTACTGGAAAAACCATAGCCTTGACTACATGGACCTTTGTTGATAAAGTAATGTTTCTGCTTTTTAACATGCTGTCTAGGTTGGTCATAGCTTTTCTTCCAAGGAGTCAGCGTCTTAATTTCATGGCTACAATCACCATCTGCAGTGATTTTGGAGCCCAAGAAAATAAAGTCTGCAACTGTTTCCTCTGTTTCTCCATCTATTTCCCATGAAGTGATGGGACCAGATGCCATGATCTCAGTTTTCTGAATGTTGAACTTTAAGCCAACTTTTTCACTTTCCTCTTTCACTTTCATCGAGTCCCTTTAGTTCTTCTTCACTGTCTGTCATAAGAGTAGTGTCATCCCTCTATCTGAGGTTATTGATATTTCTCCCAGAAATCTTGATTCCAGCTTGTGCTTCTTCCAGCCTGGCATGTTGCATGATGTACTCTGCATATAAGTTAAGTAATCAGGGTGACAATATACAGCCTGATGTACTCCTTTCCTGATTTGGAACCAGTGTGTTGTTCCATGTCCAGTTCTAACTGTTGCTTCCTGACCTGCGTACAGATTTCTCAGGAGGCAGGTCTGGTGGTCTGGTATTCCCATCTCTTTAAGTATTTTGCACAGTTTGTTGTGATCCACACAGTTAAAGACTTTGGCATAGTCAATAAAGCAGAAGTAGATGTTTTTTCTGGATCTCTCTGGCTTTTTCAATGATCCAGCAGATGTTGGCAATTTGCTCTCTTGTTCCTCTGCCTTCTCTAAATCCAGCTTGAACAGCTGGAAGTTCACGGTTCATGGACTCTTGAAGCCTGGATTGGAAAATTTTGAGTATTAACTTGCCTGCATGTGATATGAGTGCAATTATAAGGTTGTTTGAACATTTCTTTGGCATTGGAATGAAAACTGACCTTTCCCAGTCCCATGGCCACTGCTGAGTTTTCAAAATTGGCTGGCATATTGAGTGCAGCACTTTCACAGCATTATCTTTTAGGACTTGAAATAGCTCAACTGGAATTCCATCACCTCCACTAGCTTTGTTCATAGTGATGCTTCCTAAGGCCCACTTGACTTCACATTCCTGGATGTCTGGCTCTAGGTGAGTGATCACACCATTGAGGTTATTCTGCCTGGAGAATTCCATGGACTGTATAGTCCATGGGATCCCCAAGTCAGACACAACTGAGCAACTTTCACTTTCACTTTCTAGGTCTCTCATAGCTTTTCTTCCAAGGAACAAGCATCTCTTGATTTCAAGGCTGCGGTCAAAATCTGTAGTGACGTTGGAGCCCAAGAAAATAAAGTCTCTCACTGTTTCTGTTGTTTCCCCATTTATTTCCCATGAAGTCTTGGGACTGGGTGCCATGATTTTAGTTTTTCAAATGTTGTGTTTTAAGCCAGCTTTTACTCTCCTCTTTTACCTTCATCAAGAGGCTTTTTAGTTCCTCTCCACTTTCTGCCATAAGGGTGGTGTTATCTGAGTATCTAAGGTTATTTCTCCAGGCAATCTTGCTTCCAGGTTGTGCTTCATCCAGCTTGGCATTTTACATGATGTACTCTGCATATTAGTTAAATAAGCAGGGTGACAATATATTGTTGATGTACTCCTTTCCCATTTGGTAACCATTCCATTGTTCCACGTCTGGTTCTAACTGTTGCTTCTTGACCTGCATGTGTTTCTCAGAAGGCAGGTATGGTGGTCTGGTATTTGCATCTCTTGAAGAATTTTCCATATTTTGCTATGAGCCACACAGTCCAAGGCTTAGTCAATAGTCCAAGTATGGTCCAAGAATACTTAGTCCAAGTATAGTCAAGAAAGCAGATATTTTTCTGGAATTTTATTGCATTTTATATGATCCAATGGAAGTTGGCAATTTGGTCCCCCTGCCTTTTCTAAATCCAGCTTGAACATCTTGGTTCATGTACTGTCGAAGCTACATTGAAGAATATTCGGCATTACTTTGCTAATCTGTGAGATGAGCGCAATTGTGCAGTAGTTTGAACATTCTTTGGCGTTGCCTTTCTTTGGGATTGGAATGAAAATTAATCTTTTCCAGTCCTGTAGCCACTGCTGAGTTTTCCAAAGTCCCTGGTGTATTGAGGGCAGCACTTTAACAGCAACATGTTTTAGGATTTGAAATAGCTCAATTGGAATTCCATCACCTCAACTAGCTTCATTCATAGTGTTGCTTCCTAAGGCCCACTTGACTTTGCATTCCAGGATGTCTGACTCTAAGTGAGTAATCACACCATCATCGTTTTCTGGGTTTAATGTCTTTTTTGTATTGTTCTTCTGTGTTCTTGCTACTTCTTAGTAGCTTCTGCTTCCATTAGGTTCATACCATTTCTGTCGTTTAATGTGCCCACCTTTGCATGAAATGTTCCCTTGGTATATCAAATTTTCTTGAAGAGATCTGTTGTCTTTCCCATTCTATTGTTTTCCTTTATTTCTTTGCATTGATCACTTAAGGGTTTCTTATCTCTCCTTGCTATACATTGGAAATCTGCATTCAGATGGGTATATCTTTCCTTTAGCCTTTGCCTTTAGCTTCTTTTCTCAGTTATTATTAAGGCCTCCTCAGACAACCATTTTGCCTTTTAGCATTTCTTTATCTTCAGGATGGTTTTGATCACTGCCTCCTGTACAATGTCATGAACGTCTGTCCATAGTTCTTCAGTCACTCTGTCCATCAGATCTAATCCCTTGAATCTATTTGTCACTTCCACTGTATATTCTTAAGGGATTTGATTTAGATCACACCTGAATGGTCTATTGGTATTCCCTATGTTCTTCAATTTAAATCTGAATTGTGCAATAAGGGGTTCATGATCTGAGACACAGTCAGCTCCTGGTCTTGTTTTTGCTGACTGTATAGAACTTCTCCATCTTTGGCTGCAAAGAATATAATCAATTTGATTTCAGTATTGACCATCTGGTGATGTCCAATTGTAGAGTCATCTCTTGTGTTGTTGGAAAAGGTTGTTTGTTATGATCAGTGTGTTCTCTTCCCAAACCATTAGCCTTTGCCCTGCTTCATTTTGTACTCCAAGGCCAAACTTGCCTGTTTTTCCAGGTATCTTTTGACTTCCTATTTTGTATTCTAGTCCCCTACAATGAAAAGGATTTTTTTTTTTTTTTTGGTGCTAGTTCTAGAAGGTCTTGTAGGTCATCTTAGAATCATTCAACTTCAGCTTCTTCGGCATCAATGGTTGGGGCATAGACTTACATTACTGTGGTATTGAACGGTTTGTCTTGGAAATGAACAGAGATCACTGTCGTTTTTGAGATTGCACCGAAGTACTGCGTTTTGGACTTTTCTGTTGACTAGGATGGCTACTCCATTTATTCTAAGGAATTCTTGCCCACAGTAGTAGATACAAGGGTCATGTGAATTAAATTCACCCATTGCTCTCCATTTAAGTTCACTGATTCCTAAAATGTTAATGTTCACTCTTGCCATCTCCTGTTTGATCACTTCCAATTTACCTTGGTGTCATGGACCTAACACTACATGTTCCTCTACAATATTGTTCTTTACAGCCTCAGACTTTACTTACATCATCTGTCACGTCCAAAACTGGATGCTGTTTTTGTCTTGGCTCTGTCTCTTCATTCTTTCTGAAGTTATTTCTCCGCTCTTTTCCAGTAGCATATTGGGCACCTATATCTTTCAGGGTCATATCTTTTTTTCCTTTTCATAGTGTTCATGGTGTTCTCAGGGCAAGAATACTGAAATGGTTTGCCATTCCCTTCTCCAGTGCACCACATTTTTTCAGAACTCTCCACCGTGCCCAGTCCATCTTGGGTAGTCCTACAAGGCATTGCTCATAGTTTCATTGAGTTAGACAAGGCTGTGATCCATGTGATAAATTTGGTTTGTTTTCTGTGATTATAGATTTCATTCTGCCTTCCCTTTGATAGATAATGATAAGAGGCTTGTGGAAGCTTCATGATGGGAGGGACTGGCTTGGGACACTATCACTTTACACTATCACTTATATAAACAATTGAATATAACAAAACAGAAACAGACTTACACATATACAGAACAAACTTGTGGTTACCAATGAGGGAGGGAAGAGGGGAGGGACAATATAGAAGTAGGGGATTAAGAGATGTAAATTACTATGTATAAAATAAATAAACAACAAGAATATATTATACAAAACAGGGATATATAACTATTATTTGATAAGAACTTTAAATGCTACATACTCTAGAAAAAAATACTGAATTACTAAGATGTACTTAAGTACAATCACTAAGTTGCACACCTGAAACTAATATCATAATACTATAAATCAACTATACTTCAATTAAAAAAGAGAGGGAGAGAGAGGGAGAATTTGAGATAATGCTTATAAAGGAACTTGCATAGAGTCTCTTAACTTCATAAATTATGTATATTTGTTATTATTATTTAGGGACAGATTGTTTTCTATTGAAAATGGATATTTAATTTTAAAAGCTGGTTAAAAGGAGGCTTTTTAATGTTATTTATTTATGGATAGAGAACTACTTCATGGTTACTATACTTATCCTCTTTTTTAAAATAAGAAGCTATTTTATATTCTAACCCATTTGTCATGTAAAACCCAGAAGGATAAATTAATAGCACTTGGAATTAATGTGTTTCATTGTTGCTACATCTTACTCTTCCTGACCCAGGGATCAAACACACATCTCCTGTCTCTCCTGAGTCTCCTGACTGCAAGTGGATTGTTTACTGAGGAACCACCAGGAGAGCCCTAAAGCACAATTATAGCTTGCAACAATTAAATGAACATTAACAAAAATATATGCAGGTTAAAAAGAAATATCTGTTAAATAAAATACTAATAAATAATTTACCATCTTAAACTTGGAAATAATCTGGGAAACTAGCAGAAAATACAGTGTATAGGTAGTAATGAGGGATTTGAAAGCCACCTAGTAACAAATCAGCAGTAACTGTTTTCTTTACTGTTACTACTGATTTGATTAAAAATGTTTCTCTTCTTTTCTAAATTGACCCCTTTCCTTGTTGAACCAAACTTTAAATATAAATATCTTTGAATTGTGAAGTGAAATGACAAACTCTATGTTTCTTTACTCTTTGCACCTGAACGTTCCATGGTTTTTTCTCCAAATAACTTTCTCTAGAGAGATTTTTATTTGTTTGTTTGTTTTGTCATTCTTCAATTTGACTATGTTGGAACCTCTCCTTGCCCTGGAAACTAGTATAGTTTTAAAAGTTCAAAACCTAGCTATCTAAGAACTAAAACTAAATTTTGCATATTGTTCAAAGTCACAGAAAGGAAAATGAAGGAAATGGGCCATACAGGTCAAGGTTTAAAGGAAACAGTATATCTCAATTTGCCAGTGGGAAAAAAGTGCCATAATTGATATAACATTTATTTTAACAAATGAGCATTTCAGAATTAATATGATGCAATGCAGAGTATAGATGATTATACTTCTGGATTTATACCGTGGTACAGAATCTCTTTACCCAAAGCAGATGATGTATGAATAATCAAAAATGAAGGCAGAGAAATAGCTACAAATTTTTAGCAGAAATATGGTCTCTAATGTTGGCAACAAAGAATTCAGTTGAGGTCTGGATTAATTTATTAATTAAGTGCTTGAGGCTCTGTTAAGTGATTGACAATTTGGATAGTCATGCCACTGATAAGTCCACCAGCACACAGGAAATTATTTCACAAGATGATTTACAATGATCACAGAATTCTAGTTCATACGGAAATCAGATTTTTTAACTTCATGAAATAGACTCAACATTTTTTTTACATAAAGAAATTTATACAGTAGTGATGCATCCAAATATCAACATTTAACCCACAAAGACTAAATAGTCCACAGTGACTACAAATGTTTGAATATAAGTCAATGAGATGAGCACAGTTAAATTATGAACATTTAGTGAGATGTGACTAAAAACATAGGAGTGATTCTTATTAAACATACCCAAACTTATAGATCCAAAAGGATGCTTTTTCTTGCTTGCAAACACTTATATTAGGGGAAATATAAATTTAGGAGATGCAGATTCTATCCCTCAGTCAGGAAGATACCTTGGAGAAGGTAATGGCAACCCACCCTGGTATTCTTGCCTGGGAAATCCCATGGACAGACGAACCTGGTGGGCAATAGACCATGGGGTTGCAAAAGAGTCAGACAACTTAACAACTAAACAACAGCAAATGATGGGAGACAGTTGCAACTTTCCCCAAATACATAAACCCAGGTTTGTTTTCGTAACATATTTAAATTCTGTTGAGGTATAGATGCAAAACAATTAAGTGGAGTTTACCCTGGACCTATGAGAATATCAAATCTACAGGGAATAGGGCTATGAATGGTTTATTAGTTTTAAGGATAGTGCTAATACATAGGACTAAGTGATTTTTGACAAACCTTGCAAACTAAGTCTTAGCTTCCCATCTCTAATATGGAAATAATCTCTTTCCAATACTTACTCCATTATGTTACTTTGAGTGTCAAATATACATGTGAAGTTATTAAAAAAAAATAGTTTTGTATATATGCTACCTTTGTACAATTTAAAATATCTACATTTTTTTAAATGTTCACAAATTAATTTTGTCTTCCAAATATTTAGTAGAATTAAAACAAAGTCAAATAAGAATATGTCCATTTTGCAGTCACTCTATTTTTATTTTGTTTTCCTTAAAGGTAGACAATTGATAGCATGTCTAAAAATATAATAACCATAAATATACACCTAGACATTCAATCTACAGGAGCAAGAAGGATGATTGAAGCCTACAGGCACAGACAAATTCCTTCTAGGAGTTCAGTTCCAATGTTCCAAGAAAACAAGCAGGTCTCAAAGGTAGGCTACCTGTATAGGTAAAACAACACTTTAGACTACCAATCATTGTGTGGCATCATGGGGAAGTCTTGATTAGTTATTCTGACACAAACGGAGAGAGTTTTATAGCTTAAAAAAACAGGAATATTGGGTTTACTAACTCCCAGCTGAATAATTATGATTTTAATATGCTCTAAATAATGTAGCTGAATATTGTGCAAAAGAGACTCATATTCCTTGGAAAGAGACTATCCAAAAATGTTCTGCTTATTATCCAGATGGTGCTGTTTGTATGAGTTAAGTTACGTACTAGGAAAAGCAACCTTTCATGGAACTGCAACATTCGTATTCTAATGAGTCTGCTTTCATTTATCCAATTTTGTTCATATGTTTTAGGAAAAAATGTACTTTTCTGGATTAGAGTTATTTTTGTGAAACTATAAAATATATACTACAGTAACTGCTATCAGGTGTTAAAATAATATATTGTTTCAATGCTAACGGGACAAAGTGCTTATTTGGAAGTGTTATGCTTAAAAAGAACTATTTTAAGGGTTTTGAAGATTATGTAGCTTGAGGATCTATTATAATATGTCATCTTGTGAAGTCAGTTATTTCCATAACATTGTACTTAAACAAAAATTCTGAATAATTATTGTGTGAAAAGCTTACATTATTATAATAGATTTTACTTGCAGTGCATGGTTATGAAACACAATGAATGCTACTGCAAATGTGCTCTGCTCTTAAACATTCAGTGAAAATATCTACTCAACAGTTTAAATTACAAGTATAAATGGTATTCAAATATCTATATATTTATGCATTGTATAGTCAGTACATATGTTTAAAGCAACTGAGTTGCTGTTGCTAAGCATTTCTCCCTATTTTTGAAAATGATTTTCTTTGCAAAGGAGAAATGTGAAGCTCAATCAGAGAAAATCTATGCCTTGGGCCATTTCATAATGAATGATTTGGCTTTGTTTGTGAAAGTGCTTATACTATTTTGAGAAATGGATATACAGTAGGATGGTTACCAGCAGTTTTCTTTGTTGTAATTTCTGAAAAGCAGCTTCCTGTGTTTCAGAGAATAATTGATTTTTTATAATAGTACTTTCTTAGCTATAGAACTTATTTCATCATTTTTGTATCACTTTTTCAAAACAGATGTTTGATTACATATTGCTGTAGTATGCACAGTTGAATTACACAGTTGTATTTTTCACTTTTAATATTTTTAAAACATAAATAGAAAATGAAGTATTAATGATGAACATCTTCAGTATAGATTAAGGAAATATCAAGCGAAGTATTTTCAATTGCAATGTTCTATAAAAAGGTAAATAAATCATACAAAAAGTTGTGTCATAATTACATAAGTTTAGCATCATTACAACATAAAATGATTTGGATATTTAGCAAATTTAAAACACTAAAGAATATGATATGGAATTTTGAAGAATATTTTTAAGGAAAAATGTTAAATAATAATACTCGAAACCAATTGAACTAAAAGCTCAAATTATTTTTGCACTGTGTTTAATATTATTTAAAATGTCTTTTATTATATATAGATAATAACATCTTTTGTGGCATTTCCAAGAGAGAAATTATGTTGTCTGTGTGTATACATTAGTTATTATTAAAACTACAAAAAGCTACACAAAATTAAAGGAAAAGTCAGGATGAAAATCTAGATGGATTGCATATTAACCAAAAATACTGTTCAGAAATTTATGGCACATAGATTATGATCTACAGAGTTATAGATACCATGTTTCTATTTCTTAGTTATATCCTTCTACAAATACGTATGAATATTTCCCTGACTTCCACATTAGTTACTGCAAAACAAAGATTTGATTGATAATTCTTCTTGCCACTGCTCCTTCCTTTCCTCCTTTTATCCTTTTGTTGTTGTTGTTGTTCCTATCATTCTTATTTATTTGTTTGTATGTATTTCCATTTTCCATTTATTTTTCAATCTTTCACTATTTGTTTAAAAGGTAGGTCTTCAAATTCTGGCGAGGTATTTAGAGATGGATAGTATGTGACCAGTATACTCCTTAGATCACTGAATATTGCATATTAAAGTGCCATGTATTTCTGCCATTAAGTTAAAATATACATACATATATATATAAATTCATGCTAAAAATAAAAAATTTAAAGACAGTTAAATAATAGCTCTCACATATGATTTTAATTATTAATGCTTTCTTCATTGTCCATAAATTCCCCTAAAGACACAAATAATAGACATAATTTTATACACTGATAAATGTATAAACACTAATGAATCTCAATATATATGTGTTTCTTGAGTCTTTACTAAGCTAATAAAATGAACATAATATATAATTTACTCTGAAAATTATAAACACACTTTATGTATAAAAATGTTTATATAAATATTAATCATGGAGTAGAAAGCAGATTTCACTGATGTCCTTACATAAACTATACAAATAAAAGAAAAAATTATAGTTCTAAAATATGTTTGACATAAGCATGTTACAAACATACTTTATTGATATAATGAAACCACAAACCAATTGCTTCTTCCTATAATTTTAATTCTGAGAAAGCATTAATTACAGCTGTAAGTTAGGTATAATTTTATTGGGTTTAGATTTGGTATTGAAATGGACTACCCTCATTGATATACATGAACTTTGAACTTCCAGATGTTCAAGCTGGTTTTAGAAAAGGCATAGGAACAAGAGATCAAATTGCCAACATCTGCTGGATCATCAAAAAAGGAAGAGAGTTCCAGAAAAACATATTTCTACTTCATTGCTATGCCAAAGCCTTTGACTGTGTGGATCACAATAAACTGTGGAAAATTCTGAAAGAGATGGGATTACCAGACCACCTGACCTGTCTCTTGAGAAACCTGTATGCAGGTCAGGAAGCAACAGTTAGAACTGGACATGGAACAACACACTGGTTCCAAATAGGAAAAGGACTACGTCAAGGCTGCATAATATTGTCACCCTGCTTATTTAACTTATATGCATCATGAGAAACTCTGGGCTGGAAGAAGCACAAGCTGGAATCAAGATTGCTGGGAGAAATATCAATAACCTCAGATATGCAGATGACACCACCCTTATGGCACAAAGTGAAGAGGAACTAAAGAGGCTATTGATGAAAGTAAAAGAGGAGAGTGAAAAAGTTGGCTTAAAGCTCAACATTCAGAAAACTGAGATCATGGCATCTGGTCCCATCACTTCATGAGAAATAGATGGGAAAACAGTGGAAAAAGTGGCTGCCTTTATTTTTCTGGGCTCCAAAATCACTTCAGATAGTGATTGCAGCCATGAAATTAAAAGACACTTACTCCTTGGAAGGAAAGTTATTACCAACCTAGATAGCATATTAAAAAGCAGGCCATTACTTTGTCAACAAAGGTCCATCTAGTCAAGGTTATGGTTTTTCCAGTGGTCATGTATGGATGTGAGAGTTGGACTATAAAGAAACCTGAGCACCGAAGAATTGATGCTTTTGAACTGTGGTGTTGGAGAAGACTCTTGAGAGTCCCTTGGACTGCAAGGAGATCCAACCAGTCCATCCTAAAGGAGATCAGTCCTGGGTGTTCATTGGTAGGACTGATTTTGAAACTGAAATTCCAATACTTTGGCCACCTGATGTGAAGAGTTGACTCACTGGAAAAGACCCTGATGCTGGGAAAGACTAAGGGCAGGAGGAGGAGGGGACGACAGATGATGAGATGGTTGGATGGCATCCCCGACTCAATGGACATGGGTTTGGGTGGACTCCGGAAGTTGGTGATGGACAGGGAGGCCTGGTGTACTGTAGTTCACAGGTCTCAAAGAGTTGGACACGACTGAGCGACTGAACTGAACTGAACCCTCATTGGAAGAAGGTGTAGTTTTAGCCCCTCTGTCCAACTAGCCCCTATGTGCTTTTAAAAAGTAATATACACTTTAGTTGCTTCAATTTCTTATTTCTTTTTTTTTAACATGAAATTTATTTATTCAAGAAAGATTTATTCAGGTATTGTGGCAGGGAGAATTCTATGATGGCCCCCAAGAATTCCTTCAAATAGGGATCTTAAAGAGAGATATTATTCAGGTGGGGTTGCCCTTTTCACACAAGCCTTTTAAAAAGGAGAATTTTCTCTGGCTGGTGGCAGAGGTGGAAGTCAGAGGTTTGCCATGCCTCTCCTGGCATGAAGATGTAAAGTCACATGGCAAGAACAGGTGGCCTCTAGTACCTTAGAGGTGACCCACCTGGGAGCTAGCAAGGAAATACAGACCCCTTAATTTCTTATTTCTTAATGAATGGGATAAGTCAGATGCTGGCTGAAACTCCCTTTACTATGAAGCTTTGTTAGTGTAAGGGTATACAATAGTATACTGTACTATCTGTGGCACTCAGGATTCATTTTCTAAAGAAGATGCCCAGAGCCCAAAATGATAGTCCATACAAGTCTATAGATTCCTGCAGGAAAAGGATTTAATATAGCAGAAACATTTAAAGTAAAACTTTACTTATGGGCTTATGCTTAAGTCCAAGTCTGCACACAGAAGGGATCCAGAGAGATGCCAGCAGGTTGAATTTTCATTTCTCTAAGACTTTTACAAGGCTCAGTTTTGTGTTTTTCTCTCAAGCCAGGAACCACCAACCTATACACACAACAAGGAGGACCCAGGGAATCCAACATGCAGACTTGGCCAGGGTCCCTTACACCCCACTGTTCATATGAGTATATATTGGCTAAATAACAAATCCCGCCAGTGGTCTCACCAAACACATGTGTCATTCATCAACCTTATTGTCATTCACAACAAACAGTCCTAAAATTCCTTGGACATGTTAAGTTCCATGCCATGACCAGTGGATAGTCCTCAGAGGGTGCACTTCTTATTTCAGTAAAAAAGTTTAGACCAATTCCAAACCTGCTGCAATGAACTCTCATAGGACACATAGAATCATTGTAAACAATTACACTTAGAAGAGTGGGACATCAAAAACATTAATCAAAATAGACACAGTTGTTTGTAACAGCAAAGACAACAAGAGGAATTTAAAGTCATATCTTACGAGCATAAAGTTATGATACTACTACACATAATTTAAAATTTATTATAATAGTTTACTAAGTATTAAGGAAAATTAAAACTACCTTGGCAGAAAAATAAAAGAGTTTTTCTGTATCTACATCATCTATACATAGTACTGTAACCTACTTAGTAAGCCTGTATGACAGAGCAAAATGTCTCTTTATTAAATTTGTCATGGCAAAACATCAACAACAATACCAGTACTTGAACCCTGAGAAACAATCCTAACTAGTATTTACTTTGACCTGAAGTTTGGGGCTACAAAGTTATGCACTTTCCCTAGCAAGATATTGTATCTACCTATGGAGATACTTGAATTAAGAGTGATTGAGAATCAAGATAATGTTTTATAGTGATTTGAATTAAATCAAAAATTTTACATAGGTACCATATGTGCATGCTAACTTGCTTCAAGTCATGTGCAATTCTTTGCAATCCTGTGGACTGTAGCCTGCCAGGCTCCACTGTCCATGAGATTCTCCAGGCAAGAATGCTGGAGTGGATTGCTATTCCCCTTTTCAGGAGATCTTCACGACTCAGCGATGAAACCCGGTCTCTTATGTCTCCTACATTGGCAGGTGGGTTCTTTACCATTAGCGCCACCTGGGATATATCAACCTATTAAATATATTTAATTGCATTCAGATAGATTATACTGAATATAACTTTAATTAGACCTTTAGGCAACACACACAGGTTTTTACAAAGCTTGATTTAGAAGTTTCTCTCTCTAATAAATGCTGTATATGTTCAGAAGACATATAAAATACATTGCAACACTTACCATTTCCCTATATAACGTTTCAGATTAAGTATATTGCAAATTATACTTGAGGTAATTGAAGCCTCAAGATCAGACAACACTGTGAGCCAGTTAATTACCCCAATAGAGACTGTCAGTTTGAATTTCTATTACATTAAATTCTGAGAATATAAAAGCTTAGCTTTAGAAAAAGGCGCCAAAAGCTTAAATTTTTGGTACAAAGGAATAGAAAAGTTACAGTCCTCTTCAAATAAAATTAATTAGGAAATTAAGGTATACTTTATACATATAATCAGAGATACCTAGATTTTTTTTAGGGATAACTATTTTTTTTAAGAGAGAAATAAAGTATTTTGACAAAAGAGGCTCACATAAGCTATGCATAAAATAATAGTAGATATTGTGATCATGGTAGAGAACTCAATTGCCTAAAAACATATATGCTGAATCACAGGAATAATGGCAATGAAATTTGGTATATATTTCCTCATTAAATTATGTTCACATTCGTTAATTTTTCTGTTTGAATCCTTTAACCCTCCAAATCAGGCCTAAAGCAGCATCATATATTAGTGCATTTTGTCATGTCCATCGATACAGTTCCTGAATTTAAATATTTAGGATTTTTGAAAAACAAAAACAACATTATTTAAGTGCACTTATTTTTTTTTTTAATTTCTGTCATATTTAGCATCTTGAGTAACTTTCAGCCATATATTGACAGGAATCTGTGAATCAAATCCTCAAACAATATGATGTAACCTGGAGAATGGTTTATAATTTGCCTTAGTTTCAAATGAGATATTCAGATTGGTTAGCCATTTTCTTACTTACAACTTACCTTAGTGTTGTGACAATAATGATAAATTGTCTGTATATTTGTATACAATATATGTGTGTTTAAATTTTGTATATACAATATGTGTGTGTTTAAATATACAGCTTAATTTCTGTTCTCGTCACTGATTGACTGGATAGTTACAATAAAACTCCTCTTTTAGTCACTCGTCCAATCACTACTGCCACTCTAAGGCTTGGATAAAGTCAGTAAAAAATGTGGGTATTTGAAATAAGCTGCTCCTATGTCCCCACTTCCATTTTCTGCTTCAACATGTAAAGAACTTGGAAGTTGTCACTCCCAAACTTATAATTTAAAAAAGCTGAAAAAGCTAGAAATCAACTCTTCTGACAGCCGTCAGATAATTGAGATGCTAGGGCAAACTGATGCTCTGAAAACTAGAGGAACTCAAATAACAGGAAATCTAGCATATTGGGAGTAAAATCCACTGGAGTCAGTAAGTGGTAAGAACACTTAAACTGCAATTGACTGATTTCTAGAGGCTGGGTCTGGACTACCTTGAGAGCTAAAACCTCCTGGGGGAAGAGGCATACAGTTGCTCCCACTTCTTCAAGAGTTTTACATCCAAAATCCCATCAGTTTCTCACAGTGATGATTGTAGAAAAGTTCCCTCCTGCATTTTTAGTAGGAGAGGGGAAAAGTAACCATTTTGACAAACCCTCAGAGCATTCCGTTCTTAGCAGCAAAATCCTGCCTTCAGGGGAAGCTGCTTCTACCAGAAAATAATATGCTGTAGGGGAAGGGCAGTTATACAACGTGAGGCTTCTTACCCTCCTTGTCACACACATGGGGAGGAAAAAAGTGATAAGAAACTCTTCCTAAGTTCACAGCCCAGGCATTCTCGACTATTATACAATGAAGAATTAACCATATGATTATATAATACTTCTCCTTCCCAATATTTTTGCAGTGGTGGTTTTGTCACTATTTATGTCTGACTTCTGTGATCCCATGGACTGTAGCCCACAAAGCTCCTCTGTCCATGGGATTTCCCAGTCAAGAATACTGGAGTGGGTTACCATTTCCTTCTCCAGGGGATCTTCCCAACCCAGGGATCGAACCTGCATTTCTTGTATCTCATGCATTGGCAAGGAGATTCTTTACCATGACACCATCTGGGAAACCTTATTAATAGGACTCCAGTGTAATGATGGATTACAACTGAGAGAGCTGTTAGAAACACACTCTGCTTAAGAAGCTTCTGAAGAAGAACAAAGGCAACTGAAGACATAAATAGAGACACTGAAATAAATCAAAGCCTCTGACAACTACAGCTGTAGCATATATTAAACAAAGCCTAACATCTACAAGATAAATATAAAATCTCACACTAAAGACCCATTTGTCTTTTTTTCTATTAATCAGTACACCATGCCTCGCTTTCACCAAAAACATTGCAAGGTATGCTAAAATTCAAAGACCATGTGGTCTGAAGAGACAAAGTAAGCATTAGAACCTCAGCGATCAGTGCAAAGAAATAGAGGAAAACAACAGAATGGGAAAGAATAGAGATCTCTTCAAGAAAGTTAGAGATACAAAGGGAACATTGCATGCAAAGATGGGCTCAATAAAGGACAGAAATGGGATGGACCTAACAGAAGCAGAAGATATTAAGAAGAGGTGGCAAGAATACACAGAAGAACTGTACAAAAAAGATCTTCACGACCCAGATAATCACAATGGTGTGATCACTCACCTAGAGCCAGACATCCTGGAATGTGAAGTCAAGTGGGCCTTAGAAAGCATCACTACGAACAAAGCTAGTGGAGGTGATGGAATTCCAGTTGAGCTATTTCAAATCCTGAAAGATGATGCTTTGAAAGTGCTGCACTCAATATGCCAGCAAATTTGGAAAACTCAGCAGTGGCCACAGGACTGGAAAAGGTCAGCTTTCATTCCAATCCCTAAGAAAGGCAATCCCAAGGAATGCTCAAACTACTGCACAATTGCACTCATCTCACACGCTAGTAAAGTAATGCTCAAAATTCTCCAAAGCAAGGCTTCAGCAATACGTGAACCATGAACTTCCAGATGTTCAAGCTGGTTTTAGAAAAGGCAGAGGAACCAGAGATCAAATTGCCAGTATCTGCTAGATCATCAGAAAAGTAAGAGAGTTCCAGAAAAACATCTATTTCTGCTTTAGTGACTATGCCAAAACCTTTGACTGTGTGGATCACAATAAACTGTGGAAAATTCTGAAAGAGATGGGCATACCAGACCACCTGACCTGCCTCTTGAGAAACCTGTATGCAGGTCAGGAAGCAACAGTTAGAACTGGACACGGAACAACAGACTGGTTCCAAATAGGAAAAGGAGTACATCAAGGTTGTATATTGTCACTCTGCTTATTTAACTTATATGCAGAGTACATCATGAGAAACTCTGGGCTGGAGGAAGCACACGCTGGAATCAAGATTGCTGGGAGAAATATCAATAACCTCAGATATGCAGATGACACCACCCTTATGGCAGAAAGTGAAGAGGAACTAAAAAGCCTCTTGATGAAAGTGAAAGAGGAAAGTGAAAAAGTTGGCTTAAAGCTTAACATTCAGAAATCTAAGATCATGGCATCTGGTCCCATCACCTCATGGGAAATATAAGGGGAAACAGTGGAAACAGTGTCAGACTTTATTTTTTGGGGGGGCTCCAAAATCACTGCAGATGTTGACTGCAGCCATGAAATTAAAAGACGCTTACTTCTTGGAAGGAAAGTTATGACCAATCTAGATAGCATATTAAAAAGCAGAGACATTACTTTGCCAGCAAATGTCTGTCTGGTCAAGGCTATGGTTTTCCAGTGGTCATGTATGGATGTTAGAGTTGGACTGTGAAGAAAGCTGAGCACCGAAGAATTGATGCTTTTGAACTGTGGTGTTGGAGAAGACTCTTGAGAGTCCCTTGGACTGCAAGGAGATCCAACCAGTCCATCCTAAAGGAGATCAATCCTGGGTGTTCATTGGAAGGACTGATGCTGAAGCTGAAACTCCAATACTTTGGCCACCTCATACAAAGAGTTGACTCATTGGAAAAGTCCCTGATGCTGGGAGGGATTGGGGGAAGGAGGAGAAGGGGATGATAGAGGATGAGATGGCTGGTTGTCATCACCGACTCGATGGGCATGAGTTTGAGTAAACTCCAGGAGTTTGTGATGGACAGGGAGGCCTGGTGTGCTCCAATTCATGGGGCCGCAAAGAGTCGGACAGGACTGAGCAACTGAACTGAATATATGGCAGGGATTTTGCAATTATTTGACCTGAAATTTAAAAGAACTATAATAATACATGATGCTCTCTATTGGAAAAAGTGGTGACATTCAAGAAGAAGTATGAAGAGTAAGGAAAATTCTGAGAATAAATGAAAATAAAATGCCAGAAACCAAACACAATAGAAGATATGAAGAATGCCTTTAATTGGCTCATCAGTAGACTGCACACAGATGAGGAAAAAAATCAGTGAGTTAGTTTATGTCAATAAAGGCTAAAAAAATGGAAAAGCAAAAATAAAAATAAAAACCAGCATATACAATATTCAAGATGCGTGAGACAATGGTAAAATGCATAATGTAAGCATAATAGGAACACCAAAAAC
The DNA here is from genome assembly GCF_910594005.1 of Cervus elaphus. Lineage (NCBI taxonomy): Eukaryota > Metazoa > Chordata > Mammalia > Artiodactyla > Cervidae > Cervus > Cervus elaphus. The sequence goes on along the minus strand of NC_057833.1, from coordinate 17,456,267 downwards.
AGAAGAGAGAATAGTAGCGGAAGTAGTAGTGCACGTGCTCAGTTTTGTCTGACTCCTTATGACTCATGGACTGTAGCCCACCAAGGTCCTCTGTCCATAGGATTTCCCAAGCAAGAATACTGGAGTCTGTGGCCATCTTCTTCTCCAGCAGATCTTCCTGAACCAGGGACTAAACCAAGCCTCTTGCATCTTATGCCTTGGCGGGCAGATTCTTTACCACTGTGCTAAATGGAATAGCAGAAATATTTGCAGTAATAATGGCTGAGAATTGTTCAAAAGTGTTGACAAACATTAAGCCACAGATCCAGGAATCCAGAGAACATCAAGCTTGACTAAGTAACAGAAAGTCTACACTTAGGCATGTCATAATTAAACTGCCAAAAAAAAAAAAAAAAAAAAAGACTAAGAGAAGATATTGAAAGAAACCAGAAGAGTATAGCAGGAATCACCTATAGAGGAGCAAAGGATGATAATTACATTGGAATTTTCTTTGAAAATCATACAAGCAAAGAGAGAATGGAGTAAGCTATTTACAATGTTGAAAGGAAAACTCACGAACTTAGAATTCCCTGTCTAGTGAAAGTGTCCTTTAAGTGTGAAGGAAAATAAAGTCTTTCGCAGATAAATGAGAGAATGCGTTGACAACAGACTTGTCTAGCAAGAAATGTTAATATAAGTTGTTGGTAGAGACAGAAAATAATATGTCAGAAACTCAGATCTTTATAAAGAAAGGCATACATTAGAGAAAGGATAAAGATAAGGTAACATTTTTTCTTATTCTCAATTGCTCTAATAGATAAATGCTCAGACCAATAATGGCAATAACATATTAGGTGATTATAGCTAGTGGACAAGTGAAATAAATGAGGTCACTTGAGTAAGAAATTGGAAGAAAGAATGGGGAGCTCTCAGTTATAAGCTACCTACATTACCTGTGAAGTTATATAGTGCTATTTGAAAGAGGATAAAGATTAGCTGCAGACATACATTGCAAAATTTGGACAATTGGTAAAAGTATTTTTGAAAGAAGCATAACTGATGTGCTGAGAGGATATAAAAAAGAATCACATAAAATACTCAGTTGAAACAAGACAAAAAGAGAAAAAAGCAAAGAAAGAAAAAAGAAAATTAAAAGCAAACACATTTAATGAGAAGAAAACAGTTACAAATATGGTAGTAATCCAACAGATCAATAATTTCTTTAAATGAGAATGGTCTAAATTTACCTATTAAAAGAGAATGGAAAAAATCAAGACCCAACTTTATGTTCTCTATACTGCATGCACTATAACTATAAAGACACATGTATATTGAAAGTGGTAGAGAAATACAAACCATTAGCTGTATTAATTTCAGACAAGGCAAGGATACTTCAGAAAAAAAAAATATCAAGGACAAAGAGAGGCATTACATAATCATAAAAGGGTCAATTATTTAAAATATAATAATTCTTAATGTTTATCATATAACAGCTGGAGAAGGAAATGTCAACCCACTCCAGTATTCTTGCCTGGAGAATCCCATGGATAAAGGAGCCTGGCAGGCTACAGTCCATGAGGTCATAAAGAGTCAGCCATGACTGAGCAACTAATACTTTCACTTTCAAAGATGTAATAATGTTAACACGTGGTCGTTAGTGTATGCCCTAATCCTATAGGATGGGTGTCATTATGAAAAGAGGAGAGTAGGACACAGATATACACAGTGGAATTTCACATGAAGACACACAGCGAAGACAGCCATCTGCAAGCCAAAGACAGAGGCCTGAGAAGAAAAAACAAGCCTGTTGACACCTTGATCTAAGACTTCTGGCCTCCAGAATTCTTACAAAATAAGTTTATGTTGTTCAAGCCACTCAGTGTGTAGTACTTTTTTATGGTAGTCCTAGAAAACTACAAGGAGAAATAGCTAAATCCACTCTTAAAGTTGGAGACTTCACTGCTTCTCTTTCAGTAACTGACAGACTCAGGAGGCAGAAAATCACTAAGGATATAGTTGAACTGAACAGCATCATCAATCAACTGGATCTAATTGACATTTAGTGACCATTTCATCCAACTTTAACAGAATATACATTCTTCTTAAGCTAATATAGAGCATTCACCAAGATGGTCTACATTCTGAGCCTTAAGAAGCATCTTAACAAATCAAAAAAATAAAAATTATGCTAAAAATGTTCTTGGACCACAATAGAATTAAATTAAAAACGAATGGCAGAAAGATACCTGGAAAATTCCAAAGCATTTGTCAAATAAGCAACATATAGCTAAATAACATGGGCAAAGGAAATGTTAAGAGAAATTAAGTGATAGGCAGTCCTAAATCCAAATCATCAGTTTTACCAAGTGTGGCATACACAATCTGCTTATATCTGTAGATCTTCAAGATCCATAATTAAAGATAGAAATGACATCTTTCCTTCACGTTTGTAGAGATAATGAAATTAATTTCAGTTAAATATTGGGTCCTTTTTAGATAGCCAATCAATTGCAGCTCATATTAATGTAACACCTTAACACACTGTTGCTTATTTTTATTACAGATCATGTGAACTCCTGATTTGTAGCTAAGTGGGACGAAAGTGGAAAACCTGGGGATCTGCTAATTATGGTTGGTATCTGAAGTAGAAACTTGTCTTTTGGAACGAGCTGCTTACCTGTGGGATCTGTGCCAATTCCATGTAGTTAGTGCCATGATTGAATCATAGAACACCTAGCTGGTGTCTGGAAAGTTAAAGGACTGGTTGCTGTGGAAAACTCTGGGCATTTAATGTCAGAAATGAAGTGTTTCTGACTATAGAAGACAGATAGGGATGTTTTTACTTTTAGTAACAATGTGTTTGACAATAGCAGGCACTCAGTAAATGTTGAAGGGATGTTTAATGAGTAAATTAAAAATGTATTTGTTGCATCTGAAGTTTATTAAAAACTGAAAATTTTGAAAAATAATTGTTTCTATTAAGTATCACAATGTGACAATGTAAAAAATGTCACTATTAAATTTACCAACATAATATACACTGTGATAGCTTCATCCATCCATTCATTCATGTAGTATTTTAGGCACTGGGAGATAGAGCAGTGAACCAAATACTGAAATCCTTGCCTTCATGGAGCATATATTATCATGTAGAGAAACACATCTAATAAATCCCTAGATGACATAAGGTTAAGTAGTGTCATAGGCTATTTAAATGCTACTACCTAAAGGAATTTTTTCTTGAAACATAGACCAAGGTCCCTATTTTATGCTGTCAAAGAATACAGCCTATGTGAGAAAGATCAAGATGGTGGAATAGGAAGATACTGGGCTCACCTCTTCTCACAGATACATTGAAACTACAATTACATATGGAGCAACTCTCACTAAAATTGACCTGGTGACTAGCAGAATAGCTCTTCTACAAACAAGCCTGTAAAGATAGATCCACACAAAGCCTGGTAGGAAGAGAGGAGAAGCAATCTGGTTGGAATCCACACTTCTAGTGGGGGACACAAAAGGAGGGCATGCCAAAGGCTAGGAAATCCTCCCTGTGGAGCGAGGGATTTGAGTCACATATTAGGCACCCCAGCTCTGGGGTTCAAGACCAGAACATCAAGACCCCTTAGCAGATCTGAACACCAGTGGAACCAACCAGAAGTTATAAGACTCTGAGACTCCTCATGCATAGATTTGCTTATTACCAGTCACAGCACAGAGACACTAGTTTTAAAAGTAGTCTGGGGCTTTGGCCATCTTGCCAAAACCATCCAGCACACTCTCCCATCCAACATCAGGCTCCTGCTCTGGCTCCTTTTGCTCTTACTCTGACCCCCACTAAGGTAGAAGCTGCTATTGACAATGTGAATGCAAATAGCTGGAAGGAAAGAGCCAGCTTAGATCACTGCCAACTCTGAGGGGGCAGAGGCAGCAATTACTAGCTCCAGCATCCTTGCACACACTCCAGGCAGAACAAGACAGAGCAGGACAGAGACCATCATGTGCTTCAGGAGCAGCATCCCTGTGCATACTTGTGCACTTCTGACAGGGCCAGGTCAGGGGTCTGCCTTGACACTACCCCTGACAGGGCGGTGATGGCCCCTGAAGATAGGAAAAGGGCAGCATGCTCCTGCCTCTGGTTCTAGCCCCTAGGCTCCAGGCCAATCCCCCACTAGGGCAGGTCTGCCCAGTGTCTGCCAGTCAAACCTGAGAGAAAACATGACTTGTGCTCATTTCAGATCCAGCTCACCCATCAGAGCCACTTGGAACTTGTAGACTGCATAGGAATGTTCCCCACAAGGGCCCTTGAGACTGGGGTTGGTAACTGTTTCATCTAAATTCATAGAGACAGAGAAAAATTAAATAAAATGAGAAGAGACAAGAGTATGTTTCATACAGATGGCTAACAAACACATGAAAAGATGCTCAACATCACTCATTATCAGAGAAATGCAAATCAAAACCTCAATGAGGTACCATTACATGCCAATAAGAATGGCTGCTATCCAAAAGTCTACAAGCAATAAATGCTGGAGAGGGTGTGGAGAAAAGGGAACCCTCTTACACTGTTGGTGGGAATGCAAACTAGTACAGCCACTATGGAAAACAGTGTGGAGATTCCTTAAAAAACTAGAAATGAAACTGCCATATGACCCAGCAATCCCACTGCTGGGCATACACACTGAGGAAACCAAATCTGAAAGAGACACATGTACTCCAATGTTCATCGCAGCACTGTTTATAATAGCCAGGACATGGAAGCAACCTAGATGCCCATCAGCAGACGAATGGATAAGGAAGCTGTGGTACATATACACAATGGAATATTACTCAGCCGTTAAAAAGAAAACATTTGAATCAGTTCTAATGAGATAGGTGAAACTGGAGCCTATTATACAGAGTGAAGTAAGCCAGAAAGAAAAACACCAATATAGGATACTAATGCATATATATGGAATTTAGAAAGATGGTAATGATGACCTGATATGCAAGACAGCAAAAGAGATACAGATGTATAGAACAGTCTTTTGGACTCTGTGGGAGAGGGCGAGGGTGGGATGATTTGGGAAAATGGCATTGAAACATGTAAATTATCATATGTGAAATGAATCGCCAGTCCAGGTTCGATGCATGATACAGGATGTTCGGGGCTGGTGCACTGGGATGACCCTGAGGGATGGGATGGGGAGGCAGGTGGGATGGGGGTTAGGATGCAGAACACATGTACACCCATTGCTAATTCAAGTCAATGTATGGCAAAACCAATACAATATTGTAAAGTAATTAGCTTCCAACTAAAATAAATAAACTTATTTTAAAAAAGAGTATGTTTCAAATGGAAGAACAGCAACAAAAAAACCCTGAGGTGGGGGGTGGGGGAAGAAAAAAAAACTAACTAACAAAACAGGGATAAACAATGTACCTGATGAAGAGTTTGCATGGAACCACAAAGACCCTAAATAGTCAAACCAACTTGGAGAAAAGAAGAACAAAATTGATCCTCACCTTCTCTGGCTTCAGACTATATTATGCAAAGCTACAGTAATCCATACAGCATGGTACTAGCACAAGAACAGACACATAGATCAATGGAAGAGAATAGAGAACCTGGAAATAAACCCATACACTTATAGGCAATTAATGGCAATAAATGAGGCAAGAATGTACGGAGGAGAGAAAAAATAGTCTCTTCAATAATTGGTGCTAGGAAAACTGGACAGCTACAGGCAAAAGAATGAAATTGGAACATTACATTACACCATATAGAAAATTAAACTTAAAATTTAATAAAGACCTAAACTGGAAAATGTAAAGTTCCTAGAAGGAAAAAAAAAAGAGTCATATACTTCTGAATATAAATATAGTTAATTGTTTTCATACCACACAGATTGTGTTAAGAATATTCTTGTAGTGTGTTCTTTGGTCTGTTTTTTCCTCTGATTTTTGGCTTTTTTTACACTATATCTTCCTGCATATGAAGAATGAAAACAACTGAATATATTTATTATTTCCCTCCACTGAAAACACGACAGTTTCAATAATTCGGGGTCCTCTGGATATTAAATACATTGGTTAGTCCAGCATTTATCTGACACATTCCCTATTTAAGACATATAGTCATCATAGACTCAACATTCATACTAATATGAAGACAAATTCATTTTGAATTACATGAGTAATGTAGGTATTAGGACAATACTTTTGATAATTATGGTCCCTAACATATTTACAGAATATAAAGTGATAGAAATGCAGGTATTTCCTCTGAAAGTTTGCAGAGCAGAAACTATGTGGTTTTTTTGTTTGTTTGCTTGTTTCTTTGTCTCATTTCACCAGAGGGTAAAATTACAGGAGAGCAATAATATGTTTTGCTTAATTTATTCTTCTAGCACTGAGAACAATGTCAATCATGTAGGAAGTGCTAAACTTTTTGTTAATATGAAAGAACATTAGATGACTTCCTATAGCTTAGTAACAGAAGTAATTTGTATAACCACTGTTTTAGCTAAAACAAACAATATTTCTTATAGAATTAAGAAATGGGATTTTGTAAAACCACATTTTATTTCATAAAACTTGAATGAAACTGTGTTGGCAAGCTGAAATACAAGTACTTAAACCACCTGCTAGCTAATGAGATATGCTGCAAAGGAAACAGCATGGATGTTTATTAACCAAGGGACTAATAAAAAAAGCACGATTCTTATATTTTAATTAGATTTAGTTAAAGATATAAAGTGAGAGTAAGTTAGAATATGCCCTATTCTTTGTCATGCTTAACACATTTTCCTTGTTGCATTTGCTGACAAATCAAAGAACTAAACATCCTGGTTGTCATTGCTTTATAACTGAGCTTGCCTTTGCCCATCTGAAAGGTAACTATTTTTTGACTGTTTGAACATTATGTCTTGAGACATAATGAGTCAGTGTATTTTGTACGTACTACTTCTTTTCAAGGAAAAGGTAAACCTTTTAACTTGTAGACTGAACATTTTTGCTGAAATCATCTAAACAACATTTATATAACTGTGAAAAATCATTAAATATGGCTAATGTAGGAAAGAAGGAATCTTATTAAATGTACCTAGTAGAAGAGTTACTGTGAAGCTTGAGGTTCAGGGTTCTTCACTTGCTGGAGCCCCATCCAAGTTAAAAAGGTTCTCCCATATAAGTTCCAAGCTCTACCAATTTTGCATCTGTGCTTCATTGTTCATATTGTTCTTCACTTCAGACTTAAAACTGAATTTACCAACATTTCCTAAGGTTTATACTTTTAAATTATTTTCCCTCAGAGAGACAAGTTCTTTATTTGACACATAATGAAAACCCTAGGGCCACTAGTAATGTTTGAGACTTTTGTTTATAATCGCTATCTTCTGGTAACATTTTTTACAGCAATTTTGAATTAAATATAAGTGCTTCACAATTTCTTAGGCTAACACAAGTGAATTTCATATTCTACAATTTCAAAATTTAAGAATTCTTATGATGACATATTTATGATCTCTCTTTTTACTTCTCTTATATATGTATATATAAACAATTATGTTTTGATGATTTTTATTTTGCAGATATTAGACTTTCATCTTTCTTAGGTATATGTAATTGATTTAGTGTTGATAGCATTGTTAATGGTTCCAGAATCAGCTGTTGGTAATATGAGATTTTTGTCTAAACTAGTAGCTGTTGTTCAGTTACTAAGTTGTGTCTGACTCTTTGTGACTCCATGGATTATAGCACTCCAGGCTCCTCTGACCTTCACTATCTCCCAGAGTTTGCTCAGATTCATGTTCACTGAGTCAGTGATGACATCCATTTCATCTTCTACCTACTTCTCCTTTTGCTTTCAATCTTTTCCAACATCAAGCTCTACCATCTTTGAAAACTAAATGCCCTTCTATTGGAAGGGCACATTACATACTACTTCACCTGCCCCAGCATTTGGCATATAACATGAGAGTCAGTGTATTTTGTACATACTACTTCTTTTCAAGGAAAAGGTAAACCTTTTAACTTGTAGACTGAACATTTTTGCTGAAATCATCTAATAACTTCCATGTGGTAAAAATATTTCCAGTGTTACTTTTTAATCACATTGCAGTTAGCATGAAGAGTCCACTGTTTATAAAGTAAGTAATTCAACTATGCTAGCATAATAATATGAAAAAGAATCATCAATAATTGATTCTATTACTATATTGTGGAATTCCTGCTTAGTCTATGATTCTGCCTTACAAATCATTATGTATTACACACAGAATCATATCCATCTGTGTAGCTATCTATAAATCTAAGTTGTCTTCCAATATCTTTATTGTAGATCTTGCTTATGTTGTTTTTGGGTGAACACCATACTTTGGGGACTCCTGCTATTTCACATTTGTTCCTCTGACTTTAAGTAAGATTCATACACTTTTCAAATTTGAAAATATCTGTACAAGTATAATTGCACAGGGTTGGGATTTCCATTTTTTACAGGAATTTTTTTTTTTTTTTTGGTCTATGTAGACTCCTTGACAGAGATGAACTTTCTTTTTATCTGTGCTATTACTGAAGGTATTTTGTCCCAAATCACTCTCTTCTGAGAGAAAGCCCTCCAGAACACCTTTTTGAAAGAGATTCTCATGTTCATGTTTCTTCTTCACATGAGACAGGCTTCTTAAGCTTGTATATGAATGCCAATCCTGATATCTCTCTGTTAGGGTCTATTTTGGTTGAATTTGCTTTTAGATAACTGATGGACTTCAAATGAGTAGTAGAACATAAATGCAAACTTAAAACCACTCTTATTTGGCATAAAAAGTGAAACTGAAAGTCGCTCAGTAGTGTCTGACTCTCTGCAACCCCATGATAGTCCATGGAATTTTCCAGGCAAGAGTACTGGAGTGGGTTGTCATACCCTTCTCCAGTGGATCTTCCCAACCCAGGGACTGAACTCAGGTCTCCTGCATTGCAGGCAGATTTTTTTATCAGCTGAGCCAACAGGGAAGCCAGGTGAAAAAAATTTTATAAATAAAGAATTTTTATTTGGCAAAAAATCTCACCAAATACATATATATGAGATTGTGTATGTATGTCTGAGATATGTAAATTATTATTACCTTTCATTTTATATTATCATTTATAGATTGGAGTGATAATAGCTCAATGTATTACATATGGTCTGGTCTTTTAAATCAAGAGTACTGATTTTTAGATGAAAGAGATATTCATATGTGTGTTTGATACATAGTATTTCAATGTAGCATTTTCAAACATGATCAAAATTTTCAGGGTTTTGAAAATAAAGGGTTGACTTTAGCTTGTTTTGGATCAAAGATTTGATTTGCATTTAACTGTAAGCTCTTTTTCTATCCTTTATGCAAACATAGATTAGACTTTCAAATGAAAGTAGAGAAAAAAGGGAATAGAATGCCTAACATCTCTCTCAGTTAAGGAGAAATACTAGAAAGAAATATCCATTTACTTTCGGTATTGCAAGTAAAAACATCCCTGATGAAATATATTACTGTGGTTGATTGACCCTAACAGTGTGAAGAGCAGCAGTATTTATGGAATGAAAATAAAGTTTATGTTTTCTTAGGTCCAGATGCTACCTTCTTGTACTGTTTCCTTTTAAAAATTACTGTTTATTTTCTCATGAAAACAACAACTAGTATCCATCCTTAATGTAGCAGTTTGTGGAATTATTTTATAAGTTAAAATTCAGGAAGCTTCCTTAAACAGGGGCTTCCTGTAAAAAAGCTATTAAAGGGCTGAAAACAGCAGAGAATAAGAGACTATTTGGAGAAGAATTCTGAGTGTGATAAGTAATTTGTCAAATAGCAATCTTCCTTTGCAAAATCAGAATGAGAAGATCTAGTCTGTCATTCCTTCCTTACTTATATCTTTTCTTACTGGCTTCCCTGTTGATCCATGCTCAGCCTGCCTTTGCACCCTGAATTGCACGGCTAGCTTGCCTGCATGCCTAGTCATGTATTACTCTTATTACCATCCACCACAATTCGTCCTGTGCCACATTTCTTCAGGCCGTGTTGACAGCAGGCTTCTTAATCTGGTATTAAAACTTGACCAAATTGCAAAGTTATGCTTAGCAAATATGTTATCCAAAAATTTTTAAATGACAGACTTTAGGTTTTCACAAAGTAGACGATTTGGGGTTTATAAGAAAGGAGTAACAAAATAATAATATTTAGAGATGTCAAATTCTGCACATTACATTATATTAGCTTATGAAAAACACTTTGTTCTTCCTTAATTTGTCAATTCACAATTCTAAGTTACTACATCAGAATTATTTATCTACAAATAACAGGAAATCTCAACTCAGTTCTCTCGAAAGATAAATATTTTTCAATATTAAAATGATCAGATATTAAAGAGCTAACTAGTATTTTGACACACACCTATTTCTAAATCGATCAATGGCAAGGGAATGAGGCTAATTTAGGTACCTGTCTAGTCATAATGCACTTATTATAGCTATGGTTGTGATCCTCCTCATCAGAAGGCCATAATAGAACAAAATTGTGATTAGCTTACTTAAAAGGATGAAAAATTTCTGCCCATCTAAACAGGCATGTCAGAAAATGTATAAACTCAATCAAATGTGGTTAGAGTGATGTGATTATAGAAAGATAATTTCTTTGATTGTAGTTCCATGTTTTATTATATATGTGTAATATAGCCAAGAAGACTTTGATCCATGATAACATATCTTTCTTGTCTAATTTTCTCACTATGATATATATAAAACTTATCCTGACATGATTAAAATAAAGTTAGTATATTTTGATCATCTTTCATTAATTCAGTTAGTACCCTTTCTTAGTTTAATAAATTTCCCACACTTTTTATAAAATTGGTGGATGGAAGGAGAGGAGTGGTTGAGAATCTCAGTAGTCTAGGCATGGGCTTAGGTAAAAAATAAAGATAGAGATTAGAAGCTTCTCTAATATACAGGTAGGTGAAAATGGTAAGATGCTAATGTATCAGAATTCAGGGTTACAAAAGGAAAACACATAATTAGGTGCAGATTTTTGGATTCAGGAACTGAGAGTGTACTGGTGCCATTTGACTGAACTTTGGGAGCCCTGAAATTAGAAATAAAATGAGGAGTCTTATTTACTGAATATGACAGATGGAGAGTTCAATAAAATATCTGCTGTTTAGCCAAGTGTAAATGAATTAGCCTTATTTTTCTATGTGATATGTAGTGCCACATGACCAAATTAGGTAATTTAGAGGAAAAATGCCAAAAGACAAAATTAGAAAGTCAAGAAACAACTTCTAAGGAAAGAAACAATGTTCTAAGGAAAGCCAGTGTATACAGGTTGGATGGAGGGTCTGGAAAATGAGCAGCAGATTAAACTTTAAAAGTCAAGAGGAGAGAGTGTTTTAAGGAGTAGAGTGGTCACCTCTGTAGAACATTGCTTTGAAAGTGAATGAAATGAGGGCATAATAACGTAATTAAATTTTTAGTAAGACCAAAAAAAAAAGAAAGAAAGAAAGAATGAAGGCATTATAAATAAAATACAAAAATTCTAAACAGAATAAAACAATAAAATGATTAAAAATAATAAATAATATATGGAGAAACTATAAGATAATATATTTGAAAATTAGATAAATTGCATATATTTTTGTAAAAATATAAAATGACAACAGATAGTGTAAGAGAAAATAGAAAGTTTAAATAGACCTCTAACTATTCATGAAAATGATGCGTGTTAGTCACTCAGTCATGCCTAACTCTGGGATTCCATGGATTGTAACCCACTAGGCTCCTCTGTCTATGGAAATCTCCAGGCAAGAATACTGGTGTGGGTTGCCATTCTCTTCTCCAGGGATCTTCCCCACCCAGGGATCCAACCTGGGTCTCCTGTATTGCAGGCAAATTTTTTAGTGTCAGAGCCAACAGTGAAGCCTATTTTTTCATGAAAAGGTAAAATCTATTCAAAGATCTTCATCTCAAATAAATCCAGAGTAAGTTCTACTAGACTTTATATAAACTGAAAATCCCTATCTTATATGCATGCCTGTCTGCTAGGTCACTTCAATCATGTCCAATTCTGTGCAACCCTAAGGACTGCAGCCTGCCAGGCTTCCCTGTCCATGAGATTCTCCAGGCACAGTGCTGGAGTGCATTGCCATGCCCTCCTCCAGGGAATCTTCCTGACCCAGGGATGGAACCTGCACCTCTTATGTCTAGTTGCACTGGCATGTGGGTTCTTTACCACTAGCTCCACCTGGAAAGCCCATCATATATGAGCCCTGTGTAAAGACAGAAAAACAAGAAAAGTTGCGCAACTCTTTTTAGGCGGTTAAGATAATCATGGGATTTCCCAGGTGATGCCGTGGTAAAGAATCTGTCTGCAAATGCAGGAGACACAGGTTAGATCCCTGTGTGAGAAAGATTCCCTGGGAGTAGGAAACTGCAACCCACTGAAGTATTCTTGTCTGGGAAATCCTGTGGACAGAGGAGCCTGGTGGGCTACAGTTCATAGGGTTGCAAAGAGTTGGATGCAATGGAGTGTCTGAGCATTTCTGTGTGTACATGTATAAGATAATCATGATTCTAAAATCAATCAAGAGCACTGCAAACCAAGATGATTCAGGCTCATTTAATGCATGCACAGAGTTTTAAAAGGGATTCCCAGGTGGTTCAGTGGTAAAGAATCTTCTTTAACCCGGGAGATATGGGTTCCATCTCTGGGTCAAGAAGATCCCCTGGAGAAGATAATGGTAACACGCTCCAATATTCTTGCCTGGAAAATCCCATGCACAGAGGAGCCTAGTGGGCTATATTCCACGGGGTCACATAAGAGGCAGACATGACTGAGCAACTAAACAGCAACAACAAATAGCTTTAGAAAGCTTAAGAATAGCATTTATCCAAGTTGAATATTCAGAAAAAATATATATATAATGATTAAATCATTATATATTCCCTTAAGATGTTAAGGGAAGTTCAACATTACAAAACAAATTATTATGGATTATTCTTCCTATCAATAGACTAAAGGAGAAAACAAATTTTCAAGAGGTGTTGAAAAGCATTTTATAATGTTAAATGGCAATTTATAATTAAGACTTTTAAGTAATATGAAGACTATAAAGCAAAAAGTTATAATAACCTCTTTGGAGAGACAACTCTTGTGCCCCTGTGCATCTTTCTTTTTATGTAAGAAATTCATGGTTTCTTATTATCTGGACAATTTTGGAGGTCTTTCATTGCAGCGAGAAATCATGAGAGTTCAAAACTGGAGAAAATATTTACAAATAAAGCCACTGACAAGGGAGTAATTTCCAGAACATACAAACAGCACATGCAGGTCAATATCAATAAAAACAAACAACCCAATCAAAAAACAGGAAGACCTAAATAAATAGGTCAAATAAATAAATAGACAGGTTAAATAAATAAGCAGGTCAAAGGCTAACAGAGTTTTGCCAAGAGAATGCACTGGCCACAGCAAACACCCTCTTCCAACAACACAAGAGAAGACTCTACACATGGACATCACCACATGGTCAACATCGAAATCAGATTGATTATATTCTTTGCAGCCAAAGATGGGAAAGCTCTATACAGTCAGTGAAAACAAGACTGGGAGCTGACTATGGCTCAGATCATGAACACCTTATTGCCAAATTCAGACATAAATTGAAGAAAGTAGGGAAAACCACTAGACCATTCAGGTATGACCTAAATCAAATCCCTCACGATTATACAGTGGAAGTGAGAAATAGAAACAAGTGATTAGGTCTGATAGACACAGTGCCTGAAGAACTGTGGACGGAGATTCATGACATTATACAGGAGGCAGTGATCAAGACCATTCCCAAGAAAAAGAAATGCAAAAGGCAAAATGGTTGTCTGACGAGGGCTTACAAATAGCTGAGAAAAGAAGAGAAGTGAAAGGCAAAGGAGAAAGAAAAGAAAAGATATACTCATTTGAATTCAGAGTTCCAAAGAATAGCAAGGAGAGATAAGAAAGCCTTCCTCCGTGATCAATGCAAAGTAATAGAGGACAACAACAGAATGGGAAAGATTAGAGATCTCTTCATGAAAATTAGAGATACCAAGAGAAATTTTCATGCAAAGATAAGCACAATAAAGGACAGAAATGGTATGGACCTAACAGAAGCAGAAGATATTAAGAAGAGGTGGCAACAATACAAAGAAGAACTATACAAAAAAGATCTTCATGACCCAGATAATCATGATGGTGTGATCACTCACCTAGAGCCAGACATCCAGGAATAAGAAGCCAAGTGGGCCTTAGGAAGCATCACTACAAACAAAGCAAGTGGAGGTGATGGAATTCCAGTTGAGCTATTTCAAACCCTGAAAGATGATGATGTGAAAGTGCTACACTCAATATGCCAGCAAATCTGGAAAACTCAGCAGTGGCCACAGGACTGGAAAATGTCAGTTTTCATTCCAATCCCCAAAAAACGACAATGCCAGAAATGTTCAAACTACTGTACAAATGCACTCATCTCACACTCTAGCAAAGTAATGCTCAAATTTCTCCAAGCCAGGCTTCAAGAGTACATGAACAGTGAATTTCCAGATGTTCAAGCTGGATTTAGAAAAGGCAGAGGAACCAGAAACCAAATTGCCAACATCTGTTGGATCATTGAAAAAGCAAGATAGTTCCAGAAAAACATCTACTTCTGCTTTATTGATTATGCCAAAGTCTATGATTGTGGATCACAGCAAACTGTGGAAAATTCTTAAAGAGATGGGAATACCAGACCACTTAATTGACCTCTTGAGAAATCTGTATGAAGGGCAAGAAGCAACAGTTAAAACTGGACATGGAACAACAGGCTGGTTCCAAATCAGGAAAGGAGTACATCAAGTCTATATATTGCCACCCTGCTTATTTAATTTATATGAGGAGTACATCATGCTAAATGCCAGGCTGGATGAAGCACGAGCTAGAATCAAGATTGCTGGGAGAAATATCAATAACCTCAGATATTCAGTGACGCCTCCCTTATGGCAGAAAGCAAAAATAAACTAGAGCTTCTTGATGAAAGTGAAAGAGGAGAGTGAAAATGTTGGCTTAAAATTCAACATTCAGAAAACTTAAGATCTTGGAATCTGATCTCATCACTTCATGGCAAATAGATGGGGAAACAATGGGAATAGTGAGAGACTTTATTTTTGGGGGCTCCAAAATCCCTGCAGATGGTGACTGCAGCATGAAATGGAAAAAAAAAAAAAAAAGGATGTTTGCCCCTTGTAAGAAAAACTATGACCAACCTAGACAGCATATTAAAAAGCAAAGACATTACTTTGCCAACAAAGGTTTTTCTAGTTAAAACTGGTTTTTCCAGTAGTCACGTATGGATGTGAGAGTTGGGCTATAAAGAAAGTTGGGCACCGAATAATTGATGCTTTTGAACTGTGGTGTTGGAGTACTCTTGAGAATCCCTTGGACTGCAAGAAGATTCAATCCTAAAGGAAATCAGTCCTGAATATTCACTGGCAAGACTGATATAAAAGCTGAAACTTCAGTACTTTGGCCACCTGATGCGAAGAACTGACTCATTGTAAAAGATCCTGATGCTGGGAAAGATTGATGGCAGAAGGAGAAGGGGATGATAGAGGATGAGATGATTGGATGGCATCACCGACATGATGGACTTGAGTTTGAGTAGGCTCCGTGAGTTGGTGATGGAACAGGGAGGCCTGGCATGCTGCAATCCATGGGGTCACAAAGAGTTGGACTCGACTGAGCGACTGAACTGAAATAAATAATCATTTCTCCAAAGAAGACATCGATATGGCCAACAAACATGTGAAATGATGTTCACCATCACTATTAGAGAAATGCAAATCAAAACTACAGTGAGGTATCACCTCAACCAATCAGAATGGTCATCATCAAAAAATTTACAAACAATAAATGCCTGAGGGAATGTGGAGAAAAGAGAAGCCTCCAACACTGTTGGTGGGAACATAAATTAGTACAGCCACAATGAAAAACATAATGGACGTTCCATAAAAAGCTAAAAATAGACCTATCATGTGTGTATCCATGCTCAGTCAACCAGTTGCACCCAACTCTTTGTGACCCCACAGACTGTAGTCTGCCAGACTCCTCTGTCCACAGAATTTACTCACCAAGAATACTGAAAAGGGTTGCCCTTTCCTCCTTCAGGGAATCTTTCCCATGCATGGATCAAACCTGCATCTCCTGCATTGGCAGGAAGACTCTTTACCACTGAACCACCTGGGACTCCCTAGAGTGACCATAGAGCCCAGCAGTCCCACTCCTAGGCATAGATTTGGAGAAAACCAGAATTCAAAAGGATGCATGCACCCAGATGTTCACTGCAACACTATTTACAATATTCAGAACATGGAAACAACAAATTTCTATCAGCAGAGGAATAGACAAAGAAGATGGGATCTAAGTATATAATGGACTATTACTCAACCACAAAAAGGAATAAAATAGTGCAATTTGCAGAGGTATGGGTGCATCTAGAAAGAGTCATATACAGTGAAATAAGTCAGAACGAGTAAAAGAAACATTGTATGAAGTGAAGTGAAAGTCACTCAGTCATGCCCGATTCTTTGTGACCCTGTGGACTATATGGTCCACGGAATTCTCTAGGCCAGAATACTGGAGTGGGTTGCCATTTCCTTCTCCAGGGGATCTTCCCAACCCAGGGATTGAACCCAGGTCTCTCACATTGCAGGCAGATTCTATACCAGCTGAGCCACAAGGGAAGCCCAAACATCATATACTATCCCTTATATCTAGAATCTAGAAAAATGATACAGTTGAACTTATTTTCAAAAGAAAAAATAGTCATGGATATAGAAAAGAAACAGCTATGAAGCAACGAAGAGGGGGAAGAGGGGTATGATGAGTTGGGAGACTGGAATTGACATATATACAATATGTATAAAGTAGATGACTAATGAGAACCAAATGTATAGGACAGGGGAATCTACTCAATGCTCCGTGGTGACCTAAATGGGAAGAAAATCGGAAAAAAAAAAAAAAAAAAGTGGACATATGTGCAAGTCGATCCCTGGGTTGGAAAGATCCCTTGCAGACAGAAATGACAACCCATTAGGTATTCTTACCTTGAGAGTCCCATGTACAGAGAAGCCTGGCAGGGTACAGTCCATGGGTCACACAGAATCAGACATGACTGAAGTGACTTAGCAGAGCAGAGCAGATGTGTATAACTGATTCACGTTGTGTACACCTGAAACTAATACAACATTATAAGGCAGCTATATTCCAACAAAAATTTAAAAATAAAAGAATAAAGCATTGTTAAGCATTCTAAAATGCATGTGGAATTTATCTCATGAATAAAATATATATATTTTTAAAGAGCATTTTTCTACCTGATATATAAGTAAAAATTTGTAGTAATATTGACTAGTAGATCAAGTGCACAAATATACCCATTTTTAAGTGATGAGTTATAGAGGAGGCACCACAAGTAAGAGAAAAATTGATTGTTCAGTAGGTAGTGACTAAAAACATCATTTCATGGTATGGAGAAAACTAAAATATGTCTCACTTTAAGACATGTAAAAGGATGATCTTAAATGAATTCCAAACCTAAATGTGAAAGATCAATATTTAATCCTAAAGGAATAAATATGTAGAGAACACACTGTAATTTGAGAGTGATAAAACACTTTCTAAGCAATGAACTTTATGCTACATGTAAATTTCAAAATACATTTGCTTTCCTTGAAAAAAGTTGCAGAAATATCGATTGGGGTTAATTTCACATATAGAATTATTGCAGAATAATTGGTATTTTATAATATTAATCTTTGCTATGTAGAAAAATAATATCAATACTCAATTTTTTGCATGAATTTTAATCATTTTAAAACTTTCTCTTAAAAGACATTATGTTGTATAATTTGTTATACGCAGTATAGAGTTGTTGTTGAGTGGTAAACCTGTAGTAATTCAACTAGTTTTGAATCAAGATTGTTGCTTAATATTAATAGCTGTTTGTCTATGGTTACATGTTTAAACTCTGATCCTTGGTCTTCTCATGTTTAAAATAATGCTCATGATAGCTCTTAACTAAATTAAGATAAAATTTACTAATTAAAGTACCTATGTCAAAATTTGCTGCTTTATATATGGTGGTTTGGTCGCTAAGTCTTGTCTGACACTTGTGAGTCCATGCATTGTAGCCTGCTGGGTTGATCTGTCCATGGAATTCTCCAGGCAAGAATACTGGAGTGGGTTGCCATTTCCTTCTCCAGAGGATCTTCCTGACCCAGGGATCGAGCCCAGGTCTCCTGCATTTCAGGCAGATTCTTTACCAACTGAACTATGAGGGAAGCCTACTTAAGATGTAGAGCATATTTTTATATGCTTACTTGTCATCTGAATATCTTCCTTGCTGAGGTGTCTGTTAAGGTCTTTGACTCATTTTATGCACAGGTTGTGTGTTTTCTTACTGTTTGATTTTAAGGGTTCTTGGAATATTTGGGATAACAGTCGCTTGTCATATATGTCTTTTGCAAATATTTTCTCTCAGCATGTGGCTTGTCCTCTTTCTCTTTTAATTTTTTACTGGAGTATAGTTAATTTACAATGTGTGCTAGTTTCAGGGGTACAGAAAAATGAATCAGTCATATATATACACATATCCACTCCCTTTTAGATTCTTTTCCCATATAAGTCATTACGGAGTATTGAGTAGACTTTTCTGTGCTATAGAGTAGGTCCTTATTAGTTATCTTTTATACACACTAGTGTGTATATGACAATGCCAATCTTCCAATTTATCCTTCCCCCTATTAATTCCTGGTACCCTAAGTTTGTTTTCTACATCTGTAACTATATTTGTTTTGTAAATAAGTTCATTTGTACCATTTTTTAGATTCCATATATAAGTGATATCATATATTTATCTTTTTGTATATAACTTACTTCATTCAGTATGACAATCTTGAGGTCTGCTCATATTACTGCATGGCATTTTTCATTCTTTTTTATGGCTGACTAATAATCTGTTGTATATATGTACCACTTTTTATTTATCTGTTCCTCTGTTAATGGACATTTAAGTTGCTTCCATGTCCTTGCTATTATAAATAGTGCTGCAATGAACACTGAGGTGCATGTATCTTTTCAAATTATGTGTTTCTCTGAATATATGCCTAGGAGTGGGATAGCTGGATCCTATGGTAGCCCTGTTTTTAATTTTTAAGAAACCTCCATATTGTTCTCCATAATGGCTGTACCAATTTACCTTCCTACCAAAAATATAGGAGGTTTCCCCTTTCTCCAAACTCTGTCTAAAATTTATTGTTTGTAAATTTATTGATGATAGCCATTCTGATCTGTGTGAGGTGATACATCATTGTAGTTTTGATTTGCATTTCTCTAATGCAATGTTGAGCATCTTTTCATGTGGTTTCCAACCATATATATGTCTTATTTAAAAAATATCTACTTAGATATTACACATCTTTTTTTATTGGATCATTAAAAAATATTGAGCTATACGAGCTGTTTGTATAATTTTGAATATTAATCCCTGTTGCTCTCTTTGTATGCAAATATTTTCTCCCATTCTAAGGTCTGTCAGACAAGACATGTCTTGTCTTGCCATATTTTCCTTCCAGTGTCTTGATTACATTCTTTATGGGAAATGCTTCTCACATTTTGAAATATTTCTAAAAGGATCTCATCCACATACAAACTTCAGTTGAAGTTGACTATCTTCAAACTAAAATTCATTCTCCAACCCTGTATTTAAAAATATCTCCAAAGAACACTCTCTTTTCACGTTTTTGCACACCTTAAAATGCAATACAAAAGATAGTCTTTGGTGTATGTCTTTTTACTAAATGTGTATTTTAGGCCATAATTCTGATACCATCACTTAGCCATTTACTAATTACTCTGCTTTCATCATTCTCTTCCAATTCCCCTATCATCCTTGAACATAGTCTTGGTGACCTCAGAAAATCATTTATATATTTCTCTTCTTTAAATTTCATGCTAATTTTTTTGTGAGTGAAATTGATGTCCATATAAATGAGTATTTCAACATAGCCCTTGACATTTTGAACTCCTCTAGCATCTATTCTTCAATACTTTATAATCTCTCTGAAATATTTTCAAATTTCCATGTATGTGCTGAAAGCTCATTTCTAACAAAATTGTAATCCATAGCTAGATTTTTTTTAAACAATAAATTCTGAGCTACTCTGAGTCACTGAGTTAGGTTCAGAGTATAATATAGTGCTTTTCCTTGTCTGTTGCAGCTGCTCTTTTCCCCTAGTGTCTTCTAATGTCATTCATCCTAACGAGCACTGAAGCCTCATTCTGTTTTTCAAAAGTTTACCTGTTAATCCCTGTTATAGTGATATCATTTTATTGTATTGATCATAATAAAATATTTTCAATAATTCATTTTCATAGATTTTTTTAATAATCTCTTTTGTAGTCTTTGTATTTTTATACATACACAATAATTAACAATATGTGTTTTATCTTGCTTCTGTCATATTTTTCAAAATATTTAGGAGGATCATTTCTTAATTTTATATCCTATCCAAAAATGTCCAATATTTTACCTAATGTATATTAAGAATCCATAAGTTTACTGAAAGAATAGAAGTTTTGATTTGGGAAGAATATCTACAGTGAGAAAGATGAAAAAAAAAACTGACTATGAATTATTGGGGCAATGTTTACAAGGCTGGAATAGAGTGAAATTTGTGAAACATTTTCATTTTGACTTAGAATGTTTATCCTAAATTAATAGGTTCCTAGAAAAACAATAGAAACACTTACTTAAGCAGAAATACAACTTCTGATTATTCTTAAAACCATTACATCAGAAATCAGCAGTTTAAATCTTCCCACAAAGAAAATCCCAGGTTAAAATAGTTTTTAAAGTAAATTCCTGTGAATTTTCAAAGAAATCAGAACATTCCACTAGAGACATTATTTAGCATATTATTAGAGAAGGACTACTTCCTATATCTCTTTCATGAGAAAAAATAGTTTTTATATCATCACCACATGTGGATATTATGAGAAAGGAAAAGTACAGGCCATAAAGATTATTTAGGCACATAATTTAAAGTGTATAAAAATATCTATAGTCATTATACATCACAAATGATATGTGAAGCAAAAATCCATAAAGAAAAAATATCAAAACTTTAAATAAAGTTAGGATTATTTATTTTTCTTTTTGCCTTAGTCTATAACATGACTTAGAATGACACTGGATGGGAATGAGGAGACCATAGGGTAAAAATTCAGGAATAATGATCAAACAACAAGTACCATGACTGGTAAGAAGTATAGAAGTATAAGAACCAAGAGCAGAAAATAACAAATATTACAGAACTACCCCCCCCCCCCCAGCCATTTTGCTAATTTGAGCAGCTCTCATTTCAAGCAAAGAGAGAACAAGCATAATTTTATTTTTCCTTGTTCTACAAAGAAACAGCGAAAGTGATACAGTGAGAGACCTAGAACAAAATCAGTTTTATATTATCACACAGTTTGGAAAGTGTTGGATATATGCGTATGTATAGCTGATTCACTTTGCTATATGGCAGAAATTAGCACAACATTGTCAATGAACTATACTCCAATAAAAGTTAATTTTGAAAAATATCATGTCTCTTACTGCTCAATGCTCTTTTCTTTCTTTAGTTGTTCTTGATTAATTATGTTTCCATAAAGCCATGAATACACACTAAAACAAAATTCAGGTAGTAGGAACGGATGTTTCCTACCATGTTAAAATAGTAGCATTATTAAGGCAGTTTATCAATCATATAGAGTGAGGTATTCTTGCTTCTTCTTTGACTCATGTTTTCTCACTTCCCTCTCTCATTTTTGGAAAACCAAGCAGACATTAAAGCAGTTTGCTGTACATAAACTGCTCAGTAATATGTGTGAAAAAATAGAAAATACTTTAATTTTCCAACACTTCGATTTTTAGTGAAAAGGAAGTTATCGATGCTTTCTTACAGTAGGATGGAGTTTCTGAAATGGTCGTAGAATCATGGCCCCTCACTTGAATTTATTGCATTATGTTAGGGCTTATTGGGTTGTATCAAGGGGAAATACTAGTTTTAGAGTCAGGAGACCTGAACTATAATTGATTCTCTTTATATGTGTTTAAAGGAAATGGTAACCCACTCCAGTTATCTTACCTGGGAGATCCCATGCACAGAGGAATCTGGCATCTACAGTCCATGGGGTGGCAAAGAGTTGGACATGATTCAGTGAGTAAACAAAACAATATGTGTTTGCAAGTAAGTGATTTCATATTTCTGTGATTCAGCTTTCTTACCTGTCAAATGAGGGATTTGGAATATGTTCAATCTAATTTTCTAAGATATATGTAGCATTTTATAACATCAGGAAGTAGTACCTCTCTTCAACACTCCAGATATATAAAGCCATTTGTATATTTATCACTTAAAAATACATAAGTAAACTAATGAATAAACTTATGTAATCTTTAGTTTCTTTAGATTTTGTAGTTAGAGGTATATCATGGCCACATAGCAACATGTAAACTAACTCAGTAAACTGCTTTCTTAAACAAGGCTCAGTTTCTCTCTACAGGAGGCAGAGAAATCCCATTTCTTGTAGTTTCTCTTAAATTGAAATGCAATTGACATTTAATATTATTCAAGTTTAAGGTGTACCAAATGTTGATTTTATACATTCATATGTTGCAAAATGATTACCACCTACCATCTGTCACATCACATAGTTATCACTTTTTTTTTTGTGGTGAGAACAGTTAAGATCTAGCCTTTAGGAATTTTGAAGTTTATGAGCGTGTGCTCGGTTGCTCAGTCATGTCTGACACTTTGTCAGCCCATGGACTGTAGACCATCAGTCTCCTCTGTCCATGGAACTTTCCAGGCAAGAATACTGGATCAAGTTGCCATTTCCTACTATAGAGGATTTTTCTGACCCAGGGATAGAACTCATGTCTCTTGAGTCTCCTGCATTGGCAGGTGGATTCTTTACCACTGTGCCACCTAGGAAGCCCTTGAAATTTATAGTAGTAGTAGTGTTAGTCACTCAGTGTCCAACTCTTTGCAATCCCACAGACTGTAGCCCACCAGGCTCCTCTGTCCACGAGATTCTTCCGGCAAGAATACTGGATTGGGTTGCCATCCCCTTCTTCAGAGGATATTCCCAAATCAGGGATTGAACCTGGATCTCCTGAACTGCAGGCAGATTCTTTACTATCTGAGCAATAGGGAAGCCCCTGAGGCTTATAATTCAATAATATTGACTATAATTACTATTCTGTGCATTAGCACTATAGGATGTATTCATACACTAGCTCCCAGTTTGGTACCCTTAAACATCTTCCCATTTCTCATCCAGGTCCTGGTAACCACTATTCTATTTTTTGCTTTTCTGAGTTCCAAATTTTTAGATTTCAAATATAAAAGATATCTTATGGTATTTGTTTTTCTCTGAGTTATATATATATATATATGATTGTGGACGTATGCACAAGTATATATACATATATATAAGATTGTGGATAATATATATATACATTGTTGTTCAGTTGCTCAGTAGTGTCCAACTCTTTGCAACTCCATGAACTGCAGCATGTTAGGATTACCTATCCTTCAGCATCTCCTGGAGATTGCTCAAATTCGTGTATGTATATACACACATATATTCCATATCTTTATCCCTTCATCTGTTGATGGACACTTTGAGTGTTTCCATATCTTGTCTCTTGTGACTAATGCTACAGTGAACATGACAGCAAAGATATCTGTTCAAACTCCTATTTTCACTTCCTTCAGATATATATCCAGAAGTAGAATTCAGGACCCTATTGTAATTCTATTTTAAATTTTTTTAACAACTTCAATCCTATTTTCCATAGTGGCTGAACCAGGGCTCTTTTATTTGATTTTTTTTCTTTGTCTACAAAAATGCATAGTCCTGTACGGTAATCTCTTTTGTGTATTATCTCACTTGTCCCTAAATCTGTGCTTCCTTAATTCTTGTAAATCATAGAAAATCTATTTTTAACATTTTCTAGGCCTTTTGGCAGAAGGTGAAGAGAAACTAAAAAGCCTCTTGACGAAAGTGAAAGAGGAGAGTGAAAAAGTTGGCTTAAAGTTCAACATTCAAAATACTAAGATCATGGCATCTGGTTCCATCACTTCATGGGAAATAGATGGGGAAACAGTGGAAACAGTATCAGACTTTATTTTTGGGGGCTCCAAAATCACTGCAGATGGTGATTGCAGCCATGAAATTAAAAGACACTTACTCCTTAGAAGGAAAGTTATGACCAACCTAGACAGCATGTTAAAAAGCAGAGACATTACTTTGCCAACAAAGGTCTGTCTAGTCAAAGCTATGGTATTTCCAGTGGTCATGTATGAATGTGAGAGTTGGACTGTGAAGAAAGCTGAGTGCCAAAAAATTGATGCTTTTGAATTGTGGTGTTGGAGAAGACTCTTGAGAGTCCCCTGGACTGCAAGGAGATCCAACAAGTCCATCCTAAAGGAGATCAGTCCTGGGTGTTCATTGGAAGGACTGATGCTGAAGCTGAAACTCCAATACTTTGGCCACCTGATGCGAAGAGCTGACGCATTGGAAAAGACCCTGATGCTGGGAGGGATTGGGTGCAGGAGGAGAAGGCGACGACAGAGGATGAGATGGCTGGGTGGCATCACTAACTCAATGGACGTGAGTTTGAGTAAACTCCGGGAGTTGGTGATGGACAGGGAGGCCTGGCGTGCTGCGATTCATGGTGTCACAAGGAGTCGGACAAGACTGAGCAACTGAACTGAATTGAACCGAACTGAAGGCTTACTTATTCATTAAGGATCTTTGGTAGGTCTTTGGTATAAAAAAAAAGAAAATGGTGTACTCTCTTTTTTTCCCAAAGAACTTCTAGTCTTGTAAAGCATCAATGTATCTTTTTGTCACAGCATTATTCCCTGTAATGGTTACCAGAGTGCAATGAAAAGTATTATTATTTCCAAGTATAATGTTACAAATATTTCAACTTATTATATATGGTTTAGTCCCTTTTGGCTCATTCCCTAAATCAGCAAGTCCTATCTCTTTTTATATAGAAAATTATATTGTTAACATATCATGGTTTGCAAATAGTTATTCATCAGTCTTTATTTTTCAAAGTTTCCTCATTTAGTGTACGCTTTGGACTGGAGTTAGCACTTCATACGGTTATTGTTCTGTGGTAGGTTTTCCTCTTATGAAACTCAGGATGACATTTTAATTTCCAATGAGTTCTTTAAGCTTTATTGTTGTTGCTTAGTTTCCAAATCATGCCCAACTCTATTGCTACCCCATGGAGCCCTTAGGCTCCTCTGTCCATGAGATTTCCTAGGCAAAAATACTGGAGTGGGTTGTTGTTTCCTTCTCCAGGCGATCTTTCTGACCCAGGGATCAAAACCACATCTCTTGCATTGGCAGGTGGATTCTTTACCACTGAGTCACCAGGCAAGCTCTTTCAGATTTAGCTCCCTATTATTAAAATTTAGCCCTTCTTTTATGTCCTATGTACTAGTAATCATAAAATACAAAAGATTGTTTTAATTTCTTTCAAAACTTTGTTAGTTTTCTATCCCTTCTGCCATGTTGCATTTCACAAGATAGGGTGGTTATTTGTGTTCCCATAGATAAACTATATTCTGAACTGGGCTTGAATTTAAACCTTACAAAACATGCTTAAATTATGTAACTTAAGAAGAAAGAGAAATTTTATTTATTCTTTCTGAAAATATGTGAAAGGATCTGGTCTGCTCATAGTAACCCTCAAATAATGTTGCTACCCCAAAGTGTATTATTTTTTACAGATTCTCTCTTAGTAATATATCATCATGCTGTGTTTCTGAACAGTTTCTGAAATGAACTGGGTTAAAAAAATGTTCTAGCATTTTGTAGATTGTAATAGTTATAATTTAAAAGGTGATATTATGGATATGCAAAAATAAAACTAACAACTGGCACTGATTACACATGGAAGTACATTTATCTAATGAAAAAAAATCATTTTTCCTTTCTGCATATGCATATCACTGTATTGCAAAGTGTAATTTTCACCAATTCTTGGGCTTCAAACAAGTCATCTTGATGTGCATGTGTATCCAAATGATTCTGGTTCAGAATGAGATCATGATTCACTGACCTCATTTTATACACAGCTTTTGGATTCCACAGCTCACAGCTTGACTGGTTCTTAAGCTTAGAACAGTTTGCTTTTTTTCTGGTGGCTTAGCAACTCACTGGTGCAGTTGTTGGCTTGCTTTTTATCATCTGCTTAAATATAAAAATCTCAGCCTGTACGTAAAATCTCAGCATGCATGGGAGCTTTAAATGCAAACATGAGAATGGAATATTTACAAAGCTTTCAATTTCTGGTAGCTTACTTTTTACATCTTTCTGTAAAATATCATTTTAAGATATGTAAAATTGATTCTGAATGGACAGATTCATGTAGCAATGACATCACCACTTAAGACTTGAACCAAATGATCAGAAAAAGCAATATATGAATTGTAATTACTAAAAAAAAGTGTACAATTAATGTACAAAATTTTTTCACTTACTAGATTTAAAATCAATAAATCTAGGGAAACAGAGAAATTTCAAAATCAAGTATTATAATTTATTTTTAATGTTCTAGCTCTAAGTGTTACCCATCTGTGGTAGAGACTTATATCACCCTGAATGGCTTTTTATCTTGATAGTGGATAAACCATGAGACAAAAGATTATATAATCAAGGTATAACATTATTCAGAAACTAGGCTACAACAAGCCTTCCCTAGTGGCTCAGATGGTAAAGAATCTGCCTGGAATGCAGGAGACCTAGGTTTGATCCCTGGGTTGGGAAAATCCTCTGGAGGAGAGTGTGGCAACACACTTCAGTATTCTTACCTGGAGAATTCTCATGGACAGTGGAGCCTGGAGGGCTACAGTCCATGGGGTCACAAAGAGTTGGACATGACTGAGTAAGGCTACAACAAGGGACGTAATCAAATCTCCTACAGATTTTTTTTTGCTGCTTTCTCATTTCACTGAAGCATTTCAGTTCACTGTGTATCATTAAGTAAAATGGAGCTGAAAAGTCAGAGCAATTACTAGAAATGTTAAGACTTAAATGTGTCCTAAAATGAGATCCTGATCCTGGTGTTGCAATATATGTCAATTTAATGTCTTTGTTTTATCAATTGTCCCTCAGCAAACATAAAATATAAAATAAACTGGTTTGCCCTTCGATTTCAGCACAACTCCTGACAATCTTTTTACTTCTTTTGTGTAGAGCTGAAGGGACTTGTACAGTGCACATTGGTCCAGAGCCACCTGGAGTTTAATCACATGTATTTTAAACAACTATTATGTAGGTTTAGCATCTAACCTTTTAAATCAGTAGTTGGACTTCACTCCAAGCCCCATGATTAACCCTGAAGTCTGAGCATCTATTCCAATTCTCTACATGGGCTCCGATTAAACCAACTTTTTGTATCTGTCTAAGAATGTGTGTGTGTACATTATAAACAGTAAATTGTTCTCAGTGGTTGTGAACAGGGGGTAAGAAATTCAAAGAATAGGACTACTGGGACAGTAGCCTTTAATGGAACTTCAAAGACAATTGCTGCTGAAAATTAACTAGGAAAACCAAAGAAGATACTCAGGTTCTTCACTCTTATTGGCATTGATCAAGGCAGTTAAGGTCATAGAGAGCCACTCATTTATCTTGCTATTTCTTTAATCTGATTTATATCTGTTAGTATTGCTGTCTAGATATCTGGTTCTACATCTGGTTATTTATAAATTTCCTTCAGATTGCAATTTGAAGTACAATTATCTGACCCTTATCCCCAAAGGTTCTCCTTCAAAATTGGGACACATAACCATGGAACACCATGTAAAGAATGTGCACGGATTTTATGCACTTAACTTTACAAACTGAAATTTTCAAATACTTATAATTTATGAGAATGACTTACTCCCTTAAAAGACATTCTCCATGTGTTGTTTGAAAGCTTATACTCATCCTTTAAGTATTAAGCCAAATACTTTTTTTTTTCCAGAAACCATGCCCAAAATTTCTATGGCAGACTTACATATTTCTTTTACTTGAAACACGCTGGATTTACAATTTTTAAGCCTTAATATATTACAATTACATATGTATTTACAATTACATATGTATTAACAATTACATATGCGATTGCGTATGTGTCAATCTCAGGACAAGATCACATGGAAGAGATCCTATTTGCATATGTGTGTGTATTTCACAATTCCAGAATCCAGTGTTCCACTTGATCTATAACTTTTGACTGAAGTCAGTAGCTGATGTCAGGAAAATGTTCATTCTACAATGTGAACCTCCATTCCTAAGTACCGATAATTTGACTATACTTAAATAAATCATGCCAATTCTATCATGAACTTTGAATAAATATAAAATAAATGTAAGTGAACAGATACTTAGGCAAATACAATGTAACAAGCTATTACATTTGTATTTGATTACTTGGAAGTCAGACATACACCTGTGAATACAGCAACCATCACCAGCCATCCTTATGAGTCAAAGACCCCTAGCTGCAATTACAGTCTGAATCTTATTACTATAATTACTTTTACAGTAGTTCTGAGAATCCCAGGGATGGGGTCGCACAGAGTCAGACACGACTGAAGTGACTTAGCAGCAGCAGCATAGGTTAATAATGCTCATTGGCCACTTTTAAATTCTAGGAAGACCTTTCCAATGGCTATATCTCTCATTAACCTTCACCTACAGAGGACAGTCATAACATATTTTCAAAGTCTGGAGTGAGTCGCACAAGTTGGTTTTAACTTCTTTAAAAAGATGTGCTCTATGATCTCCTGGGGGATATGGACCAGTGTGGACTCTGGGCTTCACAACACAAAAACATTTAACAATTTTGTCTTCCATCTCAAGCCTTCTGAACCTTCCTAAATATGCTTCAATGATAGTACAGGAATCTTTACCTCATCTCTTATTGGCTTTCTATGTTTACAAGCTTCAAGGAACCATTCTCAGATATAGTGAATACTGAGTCCAAAAATTCATTCCACAATTTTGAAACTCTAATCGTGACAGAGGGCTCTCATGCCAATAATTTATATCCTATTTAGCCTTCCATGAGTGATCAAAAAAACAAAAAACTTCTTAATCAATTCAAAGCATAGCCACTAGCTCCTATTGAACTATATTAGCCAACCATTTCAAATGTACTCTCTTCCTCTCAGAGTACAGAGTACAAATTATATTGAGGTCTGATCATTGGCCTGCAGGCAATAAGAGGAAATGAAGGTGAACTCTGAAGTAGCATATAAGTAATTGTATAAAACAGAGAATTCACTTGTATATCCCAATATATATGAAGATTCAGCATTTGATAAAGGTGGCATCTCAAATCACTGGAGCGAAAATGGACTCTAAGAAACTGTTTTAGAAAAATATATGGCCAATTAGGAAAAAAATTAAATCTATATCTCACATGATGCACCAAAACAATCCAGATAGATTAGAAAGCTAAGTACAAAAAAAAAAAAAATTACACAACTACTAGAAAAAACTTTGGGGAGTCTTTATAAGTATGATTCAAATAGTTGCTGTATTATGGAAGTGAGTGACAATCATAACTAAATTAACTTTTTGACAAGAAACATGAAGAATGAAAAGGTAGATGATAAGTCTGATTATAAAGTATTAATATGCTTAAAGTCTTTAAAATATGGGTAAAAGAAACAAAAAACCTGGTCAAAAAATTATATGAGATGAGCCTAAAACATAAAGATTAGATTCAATGACAAGTGAAATACAAAATAAAGTGACACAGATTTTATTTCTCATCAATTAGGGAAAAATTGAAAATTTGACAGCATACTCTTTTGCAAGATTGTAGATAAAAGATATACACATGCATTAGTGAAGAGGATGACAAAGACAGACACGCAATGCTTTTTTTTTTTTTTTTAAATAAAAGTAAACTACAGCCAGATCTCCAGAATATGTTGTTAAGGGGAAAGACTATCCACTGTAAGCCCTCATTTGTGTAAAAATAAATAACTAAATAAAAAGGAGTGTGGTAGTTTTCTAAGTGCATGCATTTCCTTATGCTTTCATAATAAGAATAATCAGAAATGAATGAATATATTTATCTAACATGGTAGATGGGGCTAGCTTGAAAGAGATAAGACAAGAGATACTGCTTGAAGTATACCAGTCAGTACAGTTTCAGGAATTATGTTTTACATATATAAAAATATCAATAAATGAAGATGGGGAAAAAAAGAGAAAACCTCCTTGATATGAAAGTAAAAATATTTGAGTATAATTTCACATAAAATTTTAACTTTACCACAGAGCTTTAAAAAGGAACCAATTAAGTCAATTAAATAGTTTTAACACTGTATTTTAACTACATATTCCTAGCAGGATATAATTTGAGGGGAAAAGGAAAAGTATCACAAAGATACCTTATACTTTAAGAAGTTTGCTTTTAATAGTGTAGACATTTTGAAAGTATTCCCAGCTTATTACTGGATTGAACAAATGAGCAATACACTGCTGTCTAGTGGGATCAGGTGTTTCCCTATGTGACAAACAAGATAAAAATATAAAATGGAAAAAAAAAAAACATATTTTTGAGTTGAAATAAGAAATACAATTCTCAACACACAATGACATTATATGATATAATCTATATCCTAAGAGTAATGAAAAAAACTAGCATCAACAGTGGCAGATTCTAGAGTGGTGAAAGAGAAGTATATAGGGCACAACAGAATCATTTTATTGTGGTGATGAATAAGTGATTAAAACAATGGGAGAGTTCTACAATATACAAAAGCTAGTTTTAAGTGTTTCAACTGGTCAGAATTCCTAAATACAGGTGAAGCTTGTATGGAATGTTCATTTTACTGTTAATGAAGATTTTCTGAGTCAAATATTTCAAAATAAAAACACTGAAAACTAGAATCATAAGTGAATTAATACAGTTCATATTTATTGGTGGAATGACTTGTCATCATTCTTGTGTATTATAATTAAAATGAAAGTGAAAGTTGCTCAGTCATGTCGAACTCTTTGCGACCCCATGGACTGACTATACAGCCCATGAATTCTCCAGGCCAGAATATGGGAGTGGGTAGCCTTTCCCTTCTTTAAGGGAGATTTTCCCAACCCAGGGACCAAACCCAGGTCTCATACATTTCAGGCAGATTCTTTACCAACTGAGCCACAAGGGAAGCCTAAGAATACTGGAGTGGGTAGCCTATCCCTTCTTCAGGGGGTCTTCCTGACCCAAGAGTTGAACTGGAGTCTCCTGCATCACAGGCAGATTCTTTACCAACTGAGCTATCAGGGAATTAATTACAATTAAAGTGTATATTATTCCCTTCTACTGAATTTCTGTCTCTATTTTTCCACTGCCACTTTAGAAATTCTGATGGAATTTTTAGTTCTAAAGTTTCTGTTTTTTAAACAAGGCAAATGAGATAAAAACAAACATAGATACAGAGAACCAAGTAGTGATAATCACCCAGCAGAAGGTGCTGGGGAGGGCAAAATGGGTACAGGAGATGTATTGGTGACAGAGGGAAAATACATTTTAGCTGGCCAAAAAATAAATAAATAAGAAATAAAGTTTCAAATTTTGTTCTAGTGTTTATTACACTAATAGCTTTTATAACGCTTGTGTATTTTATCTTTGAAGTTATTGACTTTTATATCATATGCTTTCTCTATTAACCATGCAAAAATAATTTGAGCTTATTCCACCACCTGTTATTTATTCTCCATTCTCCTTTTTTTATCTTGGGCTATTCACCACTAGGGCCACCTGGGAAGTCCTCCAAAACCACAGAGCTATCTACAAAAGTAGGCTCAGGACACTATTGGCTGCAGAAGTAGACACACGCCCAGGCACGCCAGCTCTGCACACAGCTCCAAAGCCACACGTATGCGGGTGCTCAATGCCCGCCCTTTGGGGGACCAGCCTGAACGGCTCTCGTGGGCAGACCTGGAGAACACAGCAGGAGGAGGGGTTTCCGGTGGAAGCCCCTGTGCATCCTGACCAAGCCAGCCCAAGTTCAAAGCCTTCTGGCCTCCAGCCGTGGACCTTCATCAAGAAGCATAAGTAAAGATCCTTGTGTCATTAGGGCTATTTACCACACCTATATAACATTATACATCCATCACATTGGTCAAAGTTTAAGTCTGATAATAATACTTCTTGGTGAGGATGAGTTAACTTTTATACACTGCCAGTAGGAATATTAAATTGACATAATAACTTTAATAATTGTAGTTACCTAAAGCAACTGCATTTCTACTTAACTCATCTGGGGAAACTTGCTTTAGGAAACTGCATCATAATGATCATAACAACAAATATGAAGAAAAAACTAACCAATAAAGAAAGAAATTATCACATACAAGTAAAGTAGATCTGTGGCAGTCTATCATCAGACTAAAATGACCAAGATAAAAATGCAAGTCACAAAAGACTACATAAATTATGATGCCATTGAAAAAATTAAAAACAGACTAACCAAACAATAAATTGCAAAATGATACAATCACAGGTTCTTTTATAAGCTATTACAGAAAAGCTAAAGAATATAAACATAAAATTTAGTATGTGCTTGATCCCAACAAGGTCAGGATAATAGAAGTGTGGGTTCAAGATTATTTGTAGTGTTATCCTTTTAATTTTAGCAGTTCTTTCACATGTTTCTTCCTTCTTTCTTTTATACTTCATGATGCACACCACAGTTTACAAATATTACCATTTTATTTTGAATGTATTAATAGTATCAAATAAATGCCTATGAAATTTCAGTATGTTTCATATATTTAGAGGACTTTAGGCAAATTAGAAAGTATCAGACAAATACCTAAAAGCCTATAGTGCAAAGTAAAAAGTGATAAATGCCATAAAAGAGTAACAAATATTTTCCTGTGAAATCTCAGGAAAAGGAAAGGAAATATCAACCAGAATTTCTCTGTGGAACAGGCAGGGATATCACATAAGTCTTGAGTAATGCATGTGATCTATATGTTTGAAATAGGGGTGCCAAATGCTTGTATAGCAGTTCAGGAATATCTTTAGGAGAGTTTTCAGCTTATCATAATACATTATTTATTGGTTCATGCTGTAGATTGTGTTACAATTTTTAAAGGTACAGAACTTTAAAAGTTGGAAATTGATTGAATATTTCTATGTGAACTTATTATCTTGAAAAAGTCTGTTTTGTTCATCTTATAAAAATTATTTCCATAAAGATAATGGAAAAAATCTTTGTAGTTGAATAAATTAGTAAAAAATTGATTAAAATTTTCAAAAATTATTGTTGAATCAGACCTGTTTCATTCTTCCAAATGATTTTCCTCTTCCTGAAATATATTTTGAAAGCACCAAACCCTATTTCTTCTTTATTTCTATTTAGTGGTCTCACGTATTTATGTCCTTTGAAACACTACCCTTAGCCTCTTTACCAATATCTCCATAAATCACAGACATCTTTCCATTATTCGCATGTACTTTTTTTTCTCTTCTTTTTTTTAATTGAAGTATAGTTCATTTACAATGTCTGGTTAATTTCAACTGTACAGCACAATGATTCAGTTACACACACACACACACACATACATATACAGACATATGTTATTTTTCAGATTATTTTTCCTCATAGGTTGCTATAAAATTTCCCTTGTAGTTTTCCATGCTATATAGTAGGTCCTTTTTGGTTATCTATTTTATACATAGCATATATATATATAATATTAAGTCCTAATTTATCCATCCCTCCCTTTTCCTTTTGGTAACCATAAGTTTGTTTTCTATGTCTCTGAATTTCTTTCTGTTTTGCAAATAAATTCATTTATTTATTTATTTATTTTTAAGACTCCACAGGAAAGTGATATCACATGAGATGTGTGTTTCTTTGTCTGGCTTACTTTACTTAGTGTGATAATCTCTAGGTCCATTGGTGTTGCTACAAACAGCATTACTTTATTCTTCCTTTTTTTTGCTGAGTAATATTCCACATCTTCTTTATCCATTCATCTGTTGTTGGACATCCAGACTGCTACTGTATCTTGGCTATTGTAAATAGTGTTGCAGTGAACGCTAGAGTGTATGTATCTTTTCAAATTATTATTTTCTCCAAATATGTGCCCAGAAGTGGGATTGCAGGATCATGTAGTAAATCTATGTCCATTTCTTTAAGGAACGTCCATATTCTTCTCCACAGTGGCTGTGCCAATTCACATTTCCATCAACAGTGTAGAAAGGCTCCTTTTTATCCATACCCTCTCTAGCCTTTATTATTTGTCTAATTTTTGATGACAACCATCCTGACTGGAGTGAGGTGATAGCTCATTGTAGTTCTGACTTGCATGTCGCTAATAATTAGCAATATTGAGCACCTTTCCATGTGCTTGTTGACCATCTGTTAATATACTTCTCAAATGTCAAATTCACTTTCATTGGGTTAGTATAAAATATAGTACACTGCTATAGATTTGCAGTTAAGTGTTTTTGGAAAACTTTCTGGAAAACCATTTTATTTAACAGATACCATTCATGGAAAAAAAAGTCCCACTGAGATTCTATTAAATCTATTCTTATCAATTGATTATAAAAGATTTCACAATAATCACAGTTTGCTTTAAAATACTTATTGTCTGTTATGCTTAAAACAGGTTGCTGATATTATTATTCTCAAATAATTTAAATTTACATAATGTTTTACATTTTTAATATATTTATCTGGTAAATTTATTGAGTTAGCAAAACAAATCTGGAAGGCAGGATTTAAAAAAAAATCTTTTCTAGCCATGTTTTCTATTTCTTTTGTATAAATAGCATAACTTTCCAGCAAATAAATAACTTTCATATTTTCATATAAACCTTTATTTCTATAATGATAGAAATAGGTTGCATCTTTAATTTTATGAAATTATACAAATAGTCATTCTTTCCTTTTATGCTTAACCCACAAGTACTTGGTTTTCAAACATTTGTTAGAGAGGAATTTTGCAAACTACAACAAAATTTCATCATCAGTGGTGAAAACTTCATAGTCATTAAGACCTGTTTATAAACAACTTTCTTTGAAAAATACAAATGTGCTGTTTCAGATTCAAGATGAGCTTTTTTCTCTCATTGATTTAAATCCTTTGAATGCCATATTTCATTTTTGAAATGTCAGTTACTTATCAGTATAGTATACCTCAATAAATTGCCTATATCCATATCACTATTTTGTCTTTTAAATAAATTCAATGAAAGGTAAAAATATTATTTGCAATACTCAATAAGAAGAATTTATATAAAAAGTATGATCTGGATTCTTTAATTGTGGTGTGATGCTTCAGTACTCTGCTGATCCTTCAATATTTTCCTAAGTGTTCTTCATAAGAAACACTACTATAACAACAAGCTCCAGCTTTTTTTAAAGTTAATTTTGGGCAAAGTTTTATAAGCCTATTTTTGGTTGTCATAAGATGTATTTGAAAGAGTTATAAGCTGTGATGTTTGTGATGAAGATCCACTTCAGAATAATTTGTTCCCGTGTTATTGACAGGAGAGTGAATATCTATTTAAACTTAAACCACATTCTCGTCTCTTAAACCACACTTCTCTCTGTCAATTTTGTTTCATTTGTCACCCTGGCGTTTATTGAGATTTTAGTTTTGGGGGAGTGAGGGGTTTATGTTGTCCTTGCTCTGGTTCTGTTTATAGATGCTGAGAGTGAGACATGGCTACGGCTGGAACTACTATCCTCATACTCCAACTGTCCTATTTCTGAGCGAAAAGTAACTGAAGATCCCAATGGACTAAGACTCACATCATGCCTGATCTGTCTCTCATGTTCTGTCTTTCTTTCCCAAAGCTTGTCTTTTACCAATCTCACACATACTACACACTTTAACTTCTTACATTTAGTGTTTATTGTATGTCTCCTTTTGCCATCTGACTGCTTTCTCATTATAGAAGATGGAAGTGATCTTTGTTTACTTCACTCATAGATGTATCCCAAGCATATAGATGGGTAGAGGCTAAATAAATGTGTGATGAATTAACGTAAGAATGTGTGGTGCAAAAAGCTCTAGTCTCAGCTGATACATTCAGACCTTCATTATCTTAAATGTCATCAAAACCTACTAGTATATTTGAATATAAATCATGCACATACTTTGCAGGAAATATGGTGGTGAACACATTTCAAAGAAAAAATTCTTGACATCTTTATTTTGTTAATTAAGCTATAAATATGTCCTCATTAAAAGAGACTGATTTCATTTTATCTTGCAAGTGGCATATTTGTGCTTCTTAATTGTTCTTTTCTTTTTCTTCTTTTTTTAAGTACACTAAAATGCTGAGATATGTATTCTTCACCAAACTCAGAGACACGTTCAGGGTAATCTTAAACATTCTCCCCATACTGAGTAGAATGTTATACTCTCAATAGATTTTATAGTTTTCAATTTTCCTTCACAAGTCCTAAGTAACCTCCATTTCTCAAACCCTAAAATATTTCAATGTATGCTGTGTGTAACTCAATTTCTCCTTCTTCAAAATTGTTGAAGTCTACTTAAATCTCAATATCTTTGCATCTGCTGGAAAATTTTTCTGCAGTTTTACTATCTTTTTAAGCTCACAATTTCAACCTAAAAGGATAATATGTTTTAGCCAAAACATTCTGTGACTTCTGCAACTGTTGTAATTTTGCTTTAGAGTCTGTTTTTTTCCTCTTTTTATTTCTACTTTAATTTTATCAGCTATATAAAGCAGATGAGAGGCAATAGAAAAAAAAAAAACTCTTAAATGTGTAACTATCTAACCACTCTTCACACAGAGCCTTTAATAAAGCATATTCCTTAATTCTTATGTTTTGAGTATAGTTCAGAAAATAAGCCAGATAAAGGAAGACTCCTGAGGGATAGGAACAATGAGAAATTTCAGATTCTCACTGCCTCATGTATTAAAAAACATAATTTTTAACACTTGTTAAAGCTATAACTTCAAATAGATCTTAGTATGTATTTTGAATATTGATTTAGCCTGAAATTAAACTTTGTTTTCATAATCTAATAATTTAAGCTTAGGGAGAAAACTATTTTTATGTTTTGTTTTTCTACCTGGTCTTACCTGTGAAACTATTTTGAAGTATTCAGTGAAAATAATGAGTACTTTGGGAAGTATCTTGTAAGAATTAACAAAAATATTTATTTATAATATTAAATTATATGAATACATAAACAATAAATTATACCAAAAAAAGCAATGATTAACCCTCACTTGATGCTAATTTTCAATAGAATTGAATAAAGCCAGATTTTCCAAGATAAACAGCTGTGAGAACGAACATTCTCATTTAGTAGTTCACAGTTTTGAAGAAAAACAAGTTCTCTTTATTATACTGTACTCCTTCAAAACAGAACACACATCTCAAAACTCAGCAGGACAGCTCAATGAGAATATTAGTGTTGATAACTGAAGGGAATTTGATAGAAAAAAATTTCACAGGAAAGCAATATTCCTTAGAACCTCTGATTTTATTAAAGTCAGTGCATCCTCTAAACTAATATCTATAAAATTGAATTTCTATCAGGAGAAGATAGTGGTAGTTATAAGCAGTTATTTAAGCACGATGTCTGTGTACACCACAAATAATATATACTTAGCTTCAAGGTGTTAAACAAATAGGGATTTATTCTGCTTAAACAACAATGTATCAAAGTAGGAAGTCCCCAGCTGATGGGAGGCTTCTCCAGGTTATAAATATTATACTCTCCCCCCACCTATCTGCTCCAACATTCTTATCTGTGCAATTTGTTTCCATGGTATTGGAATAATTTCTGAAGTTTCAGGCTTCTCATATCAAACAGGTAAAATATAAGAAGTTAAAAGTCTCTTTCCCACTCAGAATTAAAACAACAGAATTAAACAGCAACGATATCTTGGAAAGCTTTCACAGAATCACCTTATAACCTGCTGGCCAATACTGGGTCATAAGGTCACCACCAAGTGCAAGAGATTCTGGGAAAGCAAATAAGACAAACTGAGAATGGATATGGACTAGGCAAGGCAGCTAGCAGTGTTTGTCACATAGGACATCTTCCTTTTCTTGCTAAGATATATTCTCAAACATCAGAAATAAATTTAATACATAATTATTACATCTGTTTTATTGATTGTGTTACATCTCTTATAACCTTGCTTAATTTTTGTTATTGTTCATTTGATTTTTCTTGTACTGAATCACCTGGTGTTAGTGTGTTTCTACATATATTACACTGAATCTTCTGTAGCTTTTACCTTTGAGCAATAATTTCTCAGTAGTTTATTCTATGAATACTGATGGACATTAAATTTTCATTGTAAATTATGACTTTTGGCATTACTTGTACTTTTCTTGTCACACATCTTTCTGATTTGATTTATACTTGACTTTTTAAAATATCAAGCTTACTAGCCCTACTTTTTCTTCATTTTCAATATTTTCAGGTATATCTTTGGCCACTCTTTAATTTTTGCATTTCTGAGTCACTTTGATTTAAGTGTGCTTCTTATAAAGATAATAGTTGTATTTTGATTTGTGAATCTGATTGGAAATATTTTTCTGTCCTGATTTATGAAAATTTATGTCTATTGATACGGTCGATAAATGTGGTCTTCACTCCATCATACTGTTTACAATTGTGTGTGTGTTAGTCTGTCAGTCATGTTTGACTCTTTGTGATTCCAAGGACTGTAACCAACCAGTTGTCTCTCTTCATGGGATTCTCCAGGCAAGGATACTGGAGCGGGTTGCCATTCCCTTCTCCAGGGATCTTCCTGACCCAAGGATCGAACTCAAGTCTCCCATATTGCTTTTTTACCATCTGAGCTACCAGGGAAACCCTATTTTATAATTACATATATATATCATACAAAATGTATCTTATTTCTTCTTTTTTGAAAAAAAAAAAAAATGGAATGTAGTTGTGTTAGTTTCAGGTATACACAAAGTGAATCAGCCAGACATAAACATACGTCAACTCTTTTTTACATTCTCTTCCCAAAATAGGCCATTACAGGGTACTGAGTGGAGCTTCTGTACTAGACAGTAGGTCCTTCCTAATCATCTATATCATATATAGTATAGTATATACATTAATCCCAATCTTCCAATTTATCCCTCCCTTCATTACTGCCTGGTAACCATAAGTGTGTTTTCTATACCTGTAACTCCATTTCTGTTTTGTAGATAAATTCATTTGTAATTTGTTCTATAGTCCACATATAAACTTTATCATATGAAATGTGTCTGTGTCTGACTGCCTTGTTTTATTTACCAAATGTGTATTATTTTCTTTTGTTAAAATAAAGTGATATTTAAGAAGTTTTGTGTTTTTTTCCCATTGGTTACCTTCATAATTATACCTTAGAACCCTAAAAGTTGTATGTTTTGCTTTTAACTAGCTTGTCGCTTTTAAATGATACACTTTAAATCTCACTTATTACATAAAAATTATAAGATTATTATTTTTTCTCCATTTAAAAAATTAAGTGCATTATTTTGCCATAATATATACATTTATGCCTTAGAATATACCATTATAATCATATTTTATGTAGTTTGATATATAATGATATATAAATATGAAGTTCTCACAAGAATTCTTTCACTAAAGTTTTCCCAGTCCTGTTTTCATTGGATAAAGAATATTCTCTAGTAGATTCCTTAAGAAAGACTTATGGGTACTGAATTCCCTATGCCATTTTATGTGTAAGATGGTCCCATAATCTTAAATTGGACAGTTATGTGTAAAAGAAAGAAATTAGAATTAGGATAATTCCACACATAAAAATAAACTCAAAATTGACTAAAGACCTAAATATAAGACCAGAAAATAAATAAAACTCTTAGAGGAAAATATAGGCAGAACACTCACTGACATAAATCATAGCAACATCCTCTATGGCCCACCTCCTAGATTAATGGAAATAAAAACAATAATAAACAAATGGGACCTAATTAACATTAAAAGCCTTTGGAAATGAAGGAAATTATAAGCAAATTGAAAAAGGCAGCTCTCAGAATGAGAGAAAATAATAGCAAATGAAACAAGTGACAAAGGATTAATTTCCAAAATATGCAAGTAGCATATGCAACACAGTATCAGAAAAACAAACAAGCCAATCAAAAAGTGGACAGAAGAACTAAGCAGACATTTCTCTAAAGACATACAGGTGGCTAATAAAAACATGAAAAGGTGCCCAACATGGCTTATTATTAGAGAAATGCAAACCAAAACTACAATGTAATATTATCTCACACCAATCGAAAAGGTTATCGTCAAAAAGTCTACAAACAGCAAATGCTGGAGAGGGTGTGGAGAAAAGGGAACTGGTGGGAATAAAAATGGTATAGCCACTATGGAGAACAGTATGGAGATTTATTTAAAAACTAGGAATAAAACTACCATATGACCCAGCAATTCCACTATTGGGCATATACCCTCTGGAAACCATAATTGAAAAAGACACGTGTACCCCAGTGTTCACGGCAGCACTATTCACAACTGGTAGGACGTGAAAGCAACCTAGATGTTCACTGACAGATGATGGATAAAGAAACTTCAGTACATATACACAATGGAATATTACTGAGCTATAAAAATGAACACATTTGAATCAGTTCTGATGAGGTGGATGAGAGCCTATTATACAGAGTTAAGTCAGAAAGAGAAAGACAGTTACTGTATATTAACACATGTATACATAGAATCTAGAAAGATGGTACTGAGGATCCTATCTGCAGGGCCGCAGAGGAGATGTAGACATGAGAACAGGTTTATGGTTACATTGGGCAAGGAAGAATGTAGGATAACTTGAGAGAGTAGTATTGAAACATATACATTACCATATGTAAAATAGATAGGCAATGGGAATTTGCAGTATTATTCAGGGAACCAAAAACTTGTGCTCTGTGACAACCTATAGGGGTGGGACAGGGAGGGAGGAGGAAGGGCAGTTTAAGAGGGAGGGGACACAGGTAAATCTATTGCTGATACATGTAGATGTATGACAGAAACCATTACAATATTGTAAAGCAATTATCCACCAATTAAAACTAAAATTAAACAAAGCAAAGATGTTTCCATGTCCATAGAAGTCTTGAAGTACATCTTCTCTAGCTAGAAAATATTTGCTGTAATTTCTTTTATTGGGTTCTTAAAAATGCTACTCAATTGACTTTATTGATTGATTGGTTTATATATTATATTAGAAAAGTCTGATGTCATTTGGATTATTTTCTCACTGTATGCTATTTGATTTTTCCCTGAAAGTTTGAGACTTTTTCTTTTTATCTTGAAATCTAGTATTTTCTTCTAGGATGTATACTTTAGATGGTTTTTGCAGGATAGTATTCCCAGATGACTCCTGGGTCCTTTCAATATTAAGATTTAAGTCTTTTATTTATGGAATATTTTTTGGATTATAGCTTCAGACATTAGTCTGTTCCATTGTTTGGAACTACATTGTTTGGAATTGTTTGTACAATTCCAATTGTACAATTGTTCCACTGTTTGGAATGTTTGAAATGGAACATTAATTCTGTTCCATTGTTTAATTTTGTCTCACTCACCCTAATCACCCATCCAGGGACACTGATTATACAAGTTATTCCCTTTCATTTGCCTTTTTCCCCACTTAAGTTTTGGAAATTTTAAATTCTTTTGCTCATTTTATTCTCTCTCTTTCTCTTTTACCTTTTTCCAACCTTTTACCAACACCTCTCATAAAACTTAGTTTTTATTTATTTGTGTTTTTCTTTCACTGAGTTCACTAAACTTTCTTTTGAATTTCCCTGGTGGCTCAGATACTAAAGAATCTGCCAGCAATGCAGGAGACCGGGATTAGATCCCTGGGTGGGAAAGATCCCCTGGAGAAGGGAATGGCAACCCACTCCAGTATTCTAGCCTGGAGAATTCCATGGACAGAGGAGTTTGATGGGCTACAGTCCATGGGGTCACAGAGAGTTGGACATGACTGAGCCTCTAACACTTTCATTTTCAAACTTTCTTTTGTTGTGCATGTTTTGTCCATTTCTATTATATATTTTAAAATAATTTGTATTCATTGATAGAAGTTTATTAATAGAAATATATTAAGAACTTTATTAATAAAATAATGTTTTCCTATTTTGCAATGTTTGGAGGAAATATTAGGAAATTTAGTTGTTTTTGTCTTGTATAAATATAAAATAAAATGTTCATATTACTACCCATAGAGAGAGTTATAGTCTTTGACAAAATGCAATTCATTGGTATTGATGAATAAATTCATTTTTTTCAAAGCAAAAGCTTTTAAGAGTATTAATAAACTTCCAAACACAAATCAGGAAGTGGAGCTCTACATTTAGCATAGAAATAAGGACAACTTTATGAGGATAAAAGATAATTAAAATATCAGTGTTTATCATAATATGCAGACTAACTTCATGATCATAAAATTTCCCAAAATAAAACACTTGCAACTGCAAGGTTTCTGGATTTTCTGGGCTCTAAGAAATGGCTGGTAATTTCACATAGTACAACTTTTAGAAGTGTCCTATTAGCTTGGCTTATATGTGAACTCAATCTTACAAATTAATTGCTTGCAATTTACACCTGAAACAGAAAAATATCTCTTTATTTTTTCCCCACATAACAGATATTTTTACTCTTCATCTAACCCCAATCAACCAATCAGTTTATTCACTAACCTCAAATATGTGTTATGTTATGGGTAGGAATATCTTCAAATAATTTGCAGTCCATAAGCCAAGAGAAAAACTATACTGTTAATACAAGCCCAAAGCACATTACATTAAACTTTATGTGAATAAAAATATTTAAATGAGGAATCATATTTCTTAGAAATAAAGGAAAAGAAAGTCTGTTATAGGATA
The DNA here is from genome assembly GCF_910594005.1 of Cervus elaphus. NCBI lineage: Eukaryota > Metazoa > Chordata > Mammalia > Artiodactyla > Cervidae > Cervus > Cervus elaphus. The sequence continues at coordinate 17,413,276 of NC_057833.1, read as the reverse complement.
TACATGTAGGGAAATTAAAGTTAAATGTAAAATATGAGAAGTGTTTGAAGATGGTAATAATGATAATTATAATTCTATTATATTGTACTAATATAATCAATTCAGAAAACTAAGATCATGGCATCTGGTCCCATCACTTCATGGCAAATAGATGGGGAAACAGTGGAAACAGTGTCAGACTTTAATTCTTTTGGGCTCCAAAATCACTGCAGATAGTGATTGCAGCCGTGAAATTCAAAGATGCTTACTCCTTGAAAGGAAAGTTATGACCAACCTAGATAGCATATTAAAAAGCATAGACATTACTTTGCCAACAAAGGTCCATCTAGTCAAGGCTATGGTTTTCCCAGTGGTCATGTAGGATGTGAGAGTTGAACTGTGAAGGAAGCTGAGCACCGAAGAAGTGATGCTTTTGAACTGTGGTGTTGGAGAAGACTCTTGAGAGTCCCTTGGACTGCAAGGAGATCTAACCAGCCCATCCTAAAGGAAATCAGTCCTGAATATTCATTAGAAGGACTGATGCTGAAGCTGAAGCTCCAATACTTTGGCCACCTGATGGAAGAACTGACTCATTTGAAAAGACCCTGATGCTGGGAAAGATTGAAGGCAGAAGGAGAAGGGGATGACAGAGGATGAGATGGTTGGATGGTATCACCGACTCAATGGACGTGAGTTTGGTTAAACTCTGAGAGTTGGCGACGGAAAGGAAGCCCTGGCGTGCTGCAGTCCCTGTGGTCACAAAGAGTTGGACACGACTGATCAACTCAACTGAACTGATGCATTATACACCAGAAACTATAACAAGCCTTAATCCTATTAAATACCCTAAGGAACACTGTCATAGTTATGTTCATTTATAGATGAACAGATAGATAAGGAAAGATTGAATGAGTTTCTCTAATTCACACAATTAATAAATGATGGAACAAGATTTTTAACGTCTGTTTCTTTACTATCTGGTTGATGCCAAGTGTGTGTGTGTGTGTGTGTGTGTGTGTGTGTGTGTGTGTGTTTATTTAGCAGTTGGCTCTGTCATTCTGAACATTCACCATTGTACTCTATCAGCTACGATTTAGCTCACTTCATGAAACCAATTGATGTTTTACAGTCTGGTTCATAGATTATAGACAGTTCAGTGTAACTATAATATTAAATGCATGCCATAAATGTAGTCCATGAATTTAGATTTTATGATATGAATACAAAGACGAAGTTTATTTATAAGGAAAATAGGCATTACAGCCTTGTTTCCAAGTATGATACTAAAAATTTCCTCCATGTTAAATTCTCAAAGGATCTTATACTGTTAAGTACAGGTATTAAATACTCAACACAATTATAATTTTTACACTGCTTTTCTAGATATAATATTGTGACTTTTTAAAAACTTTGTAGAGATCAGTAAGAGACCTTGTCATGGAACATAAAATCACAAGTGAAACTAGCTAGGAAAAACTATTAACCAGAGTATACACATTTATTTAAGAAAAAGAGATTATGGGGTTATTCACTTTATTATAAAAATGATAAATGTGAAAATTGTCATGGTAAAGAGTGAAATGCTGTATTCAGTTATTTTATGCTTTTACAACAGGAAAAGAAAGTCATGTTAAAGCTTAACAAACACAGCAAGATTGCAATTTCTGACTGTATAGACTGAGGTGCAACACTTAGATATTCATTCATTACTGTGTAAAATTAGACACTCTTCCAAGATATTATATTCCAGTGACTTCAGTAAACATTCCTATTATGTCCCTAAGCTTATGTCAGCATTTTATTTTAAATTGTTAATATCTTTCAACTTTTCAAACTATCAACTTCTAAAAGCTTCTTATAAAGTAATATCAAATTTATATGTATAAAAACACAGTCTATATAATATAGTATAATATGAAAATATAGCACAATATATTAAAATGATAAACTGTCATTTATTTTTTGATAAAAAATTAATAAACATATAAAATATGTATATATATATATATATATATAAGGTATCTGATAAGATCAAGCTATTAAACCAAATATTTGTATATCCAAACTCAATCTTCTTTAAAACCTTTTAAGATGCTTACTGTTGTAGGCTGAATAATGTCCCCCATAAAGATAGCCACTTCCAAATTCCCATAAGCAGTCATTATATTATCTTACATGGCAAAAGTGACTTTGCAGATATAATTAAGTTAAAGATCTCCTGATAGGAAGATTATCCAAGTGGTACAAATGTAATTGCCCGTTATTTATGATGGGGGGATAAAAGAGTGAAAGTCAGACAATGAGACAAAGAGGTGTGATGATAGAAGCACAGAGGAAGAGAGAAGGAGAAAGAGAGGGAATGGAGAGAGAAAGAAAGAAGAAAGAGACAGAAAGAGGCATAGAGAGATTTGGATTCTCTCCTGGAAGAAGCCATAGCTAAGGAATGCAGGTGGCCTCTAGTAACTGGAAAAGGTAATGAAATTAATCATCTCCCAGAGTCTCTGGGGTATGAGGAAATGGCAACCCACTTCAGTATTCTTGCCTGGAGAATCCTGTAGACAGAGGAGCTTGGTGGGCTGCTGTCCATGGGGTCGCACAGAGTCCGACACGACTGAAGCAAATTAGCACGCATGCATGCATTGGAGAAGGAAATGGCAACCCACTCCAGTGTTCTTGCCTGGAGAATCCCAGGGACAGAGGAGCCTGGTGGGCTGCCGTCTGTGGGGTTGCATAGAGTCGGACACGACTGAAGCGATTTAGCAGCAGCAGCAGAGTCTCAGGAAGGAATTCTGCCAACAATTTGATTTTGACTATCCTCTACAATAGTAAGATGATAAATTTGTGTCTTTTTCTACTAAATTTGTGGTAATTGTTTACAGTAGCAATGGGAAATAAATAAAGTTATTGTCTATTGAAAGATACTTTTTACAGAAGTCTAAGAAGTAATGTAACTAGTCCAATGAATCACAGTTGCTGTTTAGTCACTAAGTTCTGTCTGACTCTTTTGTGACCCATGGACTATAGCACACCAGGTTCCTCTGTCCATGGGGTTTTCCAGGCAAGGATATTAGAGTAGGTTGCCATGCCTTTCTCCAGGGGGTCTTCCTGATCCAGTGATCAAATCCACTTCTGCATTGGCAAGCAGATTCTTTACCACTGAAACATGTGGGAAGCCTAAATTACAATTAATATATAGTAATGTGGTATTGGAACATGTGTCTGACATTCCCTGAAGCCTAACTCTTCTCATGAATTCATAATTTTTAAGTATAATATTTGTCTTAGAACATACTAAAAAAGAAAAGGTTCAATAGGAAAGACTATGCTTCATTCAGTCAGTCAGTTCAGTTCAGTCGCTCAGTCTGTCTGACTCTTTGTGACCCCATGAATCGCAGCGCGCCAGGCCTCCCTGTCCATCACCAACTCCCGGAGTTTACTGAAACCCATGCTTCATTAACTGTAACTTATTACAATAATAAAAGTGTAGTGAAGTGAATGAAAGTCACTCAGTCACATTTAACTCTGAGACCCTATGGACTGTAGCCTGCCAGGCTCCTCTGTCCATGGTATTCTTCAGGCAAGAACACTGGAGTGTGTAGCTATTTCTTTATTCAGGGGATTTTCCCAACCCAGGGATCGAACCGGTGCCTTCTGCATTACCAGCAGATTCTTTACCATAGAGCTTATATAATGAAATAAATGTTAATTTTAACAATTTAAATGCCATTAGAAAACATCAAATGAAATTGAATATTATTTATGCTAAAATTACATACAATATAAAATTATGCTATCACATAAATTTGTAGTCAATTATGACTATAGATCAATGTACTTATATGACATGGACATCGGAGAAGACAATAGCAACCCACTCCAGTGTTCTTGCCTGGAGAATCCCAGGGACGGGAGAGCCTGGTGGGCTGCCGTCTATGGGGTCACACAGAGTCGGACACGACTGAAGCGACTTAGCAGCAGCAGCAGCAGCAGACATGTGCATATGTCTGAATGAAACCTAGAGCTAATTATTTTCAGAAAGAACATATAGGAATTTTGCAAAGTTAAACTATTTTTGTGTAAATATCTCTACCAAGTTATTTTACTTGGGTCAGGAACATTAAACTTAAATCATTTTGAAAAGCTCACATCTTGAAAATATAAATCTTGAATTACAGCTACAGCTGTACTCATATAAGGTAAAGCTTCTGACAATTCTGCGCTGTGCTTAGTCGCTCAGTTGTGTCCAACTTTGCAACCCCATGGACTGTAGCCCACCAGGCTTCTCTGTTCATGGGGATTCTCCAGGCAAGAATACTGGAGTGGGTTGCCATGCCCTCCTCCAGGAAATCTTCCCAACCCAGGGATCGAACCCAGGTCTCCCACATTGCAGGTGGATTCTTTACCATCTGAACCACCAGGAAAGCCCAAGAACACTGGAGTGGGTAGCCTACCCCTTCTTCCGGGGACTTCCTGACCCAAGAATCAAACTGGGGTCTCCTACACTGTAGGCGGATTCTTTACCAGCTGAGCTACCCAAGAATCTCTGACAATTCTAGGAAAATGAAATAAAGTAAAGTTTGGTTATAAGATGAACAAGAATTAAGGTTTAGGCAATAGTCCTTAAGGTTGCAAAGAGTTGGACAAAACTGAGCACAAATCAAGGTAAGAATGATTGCTGATTATGCATAAGCCTAATAGCATCTTAAAAATATAGAAAAATATTTTAGGAAAACAGGTTTTAGCTCAAGAATGACTAATATTTCTAGCCTTGGGGGCAAAGCTAATGTCTGAGTTAAAGAGACAGATTGTAAATGCAGTTGTCAGCACCATCATCCATCTGGACTTGGATTTTTTCTTGTTGTTTCTCAGCTTTTCTATTAAAAAAATATCTCTCTTTGTTTAACAAAATGTAAAAGCAACATGCAATTATCATGAATATGCCTCCAGATTATTTTTTGGCATTAAAATTGTGTCTGACATTTAAGCAAATCACCTAATTAGTCTCTGTCTACATTCATCAACATGCGAAACAGATTGTAAAGATATTATATTCCTGATAACAAAATTGGTAAATTTTAAAGTGCTTAAGATAACGATATTTTTTTGCATACAATTTTTATAAAATATGTGAGTAAATGAGTTAAGATAACTACATTTGTAAAAGAGTAAATTAATGTGGCAGAGCTATCTTGAAGACACAGTGTCTTGGATCAAAATAAAATGTTATATTTTAGGCCCAAATATAAATAGTTTGTGAAAGGTGGTTTGATTTATCAATATATTGTGCCTACTTTACATCAACTCTGCATTTAGTCTCATGTTTTACATAGTAGCATACAACACACCCATACATACACACAAGATTTAAATGCAGAAACCTCTCCATAATGAAGTTTTGTGATGTCATATACACATGATAGTGTAAAATGGAAATTCTCACTCTTCTGTGATGTTTATCAATTGAAAGAACTGTAATTGAAATGTATGCAGATTTTTAGTCATTTTTGTTTGAGAGCAATCATAAAGGGACTTGGAAGCTGTGAAAAGGAAGGTGACGAGGAAAACTGAGCAAGACAAGGAATTTTTATAGGTTAGCTCTCAGGGAATAAAGAAAAAATTGATGTATAATAAATAAAAGGCTTAAAATTCTCTACTGTTAGGGTTTGAAAGTGAGGTGGAAGAGTCCAGTGAGACATTCTAAGAACTAGTTTCTAATACGGGTGGAATTAATGCCATTTGATTCTGTGCTTGGTGGGGAGAGTAAGTATACATCCAGCAATGTACAGGGACTGAACCCTAAAGTTATACCTTTAAAAAATATTTTAAAAGCTCTATCCATCCCAAGATGAAATGTGGAATATAAAAAAAAAAAAAGAATTGAGCTATTATATGAAAATTTTTTCACTGAAAAGGATGGAGAAACAAGGTATTGACCTAAGTAACTCTGTAAGTGAATAAAGTCTGTAAGGCGAAAGGCAAAAGAAAATGTATTCTGTATTCTAGTTGATGATGTTTCCCACAGGTGTAATTTAAATATTCTGAAATCACTATACACATCTACTGGAATTGAACAATAATATAAGTAGATGGCAGATGGCAGGAGCCAAGTTTCTCCTTATTAAAGTGGGGAGTTACAGAGCAGTAAGAGGAAGAGACTAGAACGATACACGTGATTATGGATTAGAGTTGGAGATATCAGAATGTTTACTACAATATAAACACAGCTGATAACATATATGGATATTTATACATATGTAAATATGTGTGGATTGGTATATACAACTGTATTTTGCTTTGTAATCTCAGAGAGCCTAGAAGCATAGTATCAAATTGCCACATATAACACCCAGACTTTCCCTCTTTCCCAGTAAAACGAATCAGGGCTCCTGGGTAAGATGGCTGATTCCAAGTTTGGGCAACATATGTACAATAAGTCTGGAGCATCTTGCAGTGCAGGAAAGTCAATTTATTATACAGCAAGAACAGCAAATCAAAGCAACAAACCAAAAACACCTAAAACCAAAACCAAATATAAAAACTTCACAATGTGGAGATATAAGGAAAGGACACAAGTGTCAACTGAAAAACTCCCAATGAGAGCAACAAAATAAAGTGCTGCTGGATTATAATTCAAAATAAATTCCCATTAGCCCATATTTATATGAATATGAACATATTTTGATTAAATGAAAACTGGGAGAAATTAGAAAAAAATAACTGTGCAGAAGAATTACAAAGAATTATAGATCATCTACACTCAAGGATGTGGAACCTAACTCCCCACCCTTCAAGTGAGGGCTGCACATGGTAACATCCTTCTGAAGAGTTCAGTATGGAAAGAGTGAACAAAAATAGTAACTTTACATTATTGAAACTGAACAAATATCACCTTGGCCAGGTGATCAAGGTTAACATCAGCAGTAATAAGTCATTTTGATAATATATATCCTGAATATGACAAGATGTGGGATGTACTTAACCTCTGTGGTTTTCCTGTCAAAAACACAAAAAGTCAGTCTAATCATTAGAAAATCATCAGACAAATCTCACTTGAGGGACATTCTGCAAAATACTTGAACAGTACACCTCAAAGTTGTCATGGTCATCAATAAGAAGGAATTTCTGAGAAATTTTCAAAGCCAGAAAAAGCCTAAGAAGGCATGCAGACTAAATGTAATGTGGTATCCAGAATGAGATGCTGAAAAAGGATAAAAAAAAAAACCTAAAGAGAGTTTAATAAAGTTTGAATTTTGATTAAGCATAATGTATCAGTATTAGTTATTGATTGTGAGAAATATTTTTTACTGTATGATGTTAAAAATGTAGGGAAACTGGGTCTAGGATATGAGAGAACTTTTTGTACTAACTTTACAATTTTCCAATAAATCCACAAATATTGAAAAAGAAAAAAAAAAGTTGATTAGAGAGAGGTAGAGATAGAAAAGAATGGTACAGATGTTTTGCCATATATGCATTCTGTCTGAGAACCATTTATTGGGCAAAGCAACTCTAGCTATCTACCTTCTTACCTTTTATACCATCTCCATATTGTGCATGAATACACACACACACATGTACACATCAGTTTCCTTTGTAAAGAATGTTTTACTCTAAAATATTCATGACACCAGTCACTTGAAATTGAAATGCTTTGTGAGCAAGGTGATGTTCTCTTGGATAGCTCTCTCTACTAATTTTTAAACTAAATCTATAACTGTTTTACCACTAGAATTGTGGTAATCAGACAGAATTGGTTTTTTTTGTTTGTTTTTTATTTTTTGTTTTATTTTATTTATTTATTTTTACTTTCAGAATGATTCTAGGAAGAAATAAAGGAGAATTGTGAGTTTTATAATCTGTAAAGTTAAATATATTACACAGTGGGGACATGTTCTGAAACTTGTATATGTAACAACAAAGAAGCCAAAGCTGAGTTTAGGTAAAATTGAGGGCTTGGGGGGCATGTCATACATAGGAAGGAATGAGAACAGAAGGGATTGCAGTAGACTCTGTCAAGTAGGAGATAAGTTTATATATGGAACAATATGACAATCATGGACATTTCTTGTTATTGATATCAAATAGTCTTTTGCTTATAATGCTCAAATGGATGGAGAGCATTTTCCAAGCTTCTAGCAAAGTATAGCAAATACCTACTTGTGCTTGTAGAAGAAGAAAGGTTCTTGTAGCTTGTGATATTTTTTCCATCTGTCTGATTAGACAATTCAAAACCCATGAACAATGTAGAGACTATCTCAGGCAGATGTAACCTCACAGTATATTTTTAAAGTATGTAGAACCCACTGAGTAGCAATTCACATTTTTTATTGTCAAAAAATTCATATCAAAGATGATCAGGTAGGCCATACAGTAGAATACTAATCAGTATATTTTAGCTAGGCAAATGACTATTTATTTCCCTGAAGAAAAAGATCCTCTTAATCTTCCTATTGACTTAAATTTCTTTTCCAAAAACCTGACTTTTCTGGTTTAGAATACGCATGTATGCTTAGTCACTCAGCCATGTTCATCTCTTTGTGACCCTTACAGACTCTTGAGCTGTAGCCCACCAGGCTCCTCTGTCTATGGAATTTTCCAGGCAAGAAAACTGGATGGGTTGCCATTTCCTCCTCCAGGGAATCTTCCCAACTCAGGAAATGAAATTGAGCTTCTTGTGTTTCCTGTATTGTGGGCCAATTCTTTACCCACAGAGCCATTTGTATTTTAAAACCATTATAACATAACCCAATGGTAATAGAGGGATAGCTAAATTCAAACAACCATAAATGAAAGTTTTTTCTCTGTATTTTAAGATTTTGACTATTTAATCTTATTTTTATTTCTGCTAAACAAGTTCATGACCTCACATTAATAAGTAGTCAATAGGCATGGGACTAATTTTGACAGAGGGACTTTTTTATTTCAGTAATTAAAGTCATTTAAAAGTTTTAATTAGAAAGTACACTTTATGGCCAGTGACAGAGAAAGGAAAATGTCACTTCAAGAGAGATACTTTTCTACAGTATCCCTACTGTGTCAGAAAATTACAGTATGCCCATCTTTTAATTTGGCTCAGTAATAATGGATTTCCACCTACACATATAATGTTTTCTCTACTTTTTTAAAAGCTTGATGCTTCAGTGGAAATATGTGATATGCTGCTGTGATAGTGTTTTGCTATAAAATAGTATTAAATTGGTATAGAGAAGCCCAGGAAATGTTAGAACAGGAGGAGGCCAGGAAACTGTCTACAGTTCTATTGTAGTTAAGGTAGAGTCACAATCGCATGGTGTCAGAGTTTGTCTTTTAACTGCAGAGTTGCCTAATTACTTTTTGAGGTCTGTTTACTCTTGCCTTTTTTACTGTCTAGGTAATTTAGTTTTGTATTAACTACTTGCTTTTTTCCCCACATCTGCCTTTCCTTGAATTTCAGATTCTTAATTATTCTTTTCAGCATCTTAAAAAAAAATATGCATGGTAAATTTATGTATTGAAAAACAGAGAGTGATAAAGAGGGAGAGAGAAAACCAAGAAATGTGAAAAATCTTCTTACCTCTTGAGGAGTCAAAAATTGCAAAATTTTGAGATGGCATTCTTAATAGTGGGCTTCCCAGATGGTGCACTGGTAAAGAATCCACCTGCCAATGAAGGAGACACGAGATGCAGGTCCTGTCCCTATCTGGGAAGATCCTCTGGAGCAGAAAATGGCAACCCACTCCAGTATTCTTGTCTGGAAAATTCCATGGACAGAGGAACCTGGAGGGCTATAGTCTATGTGGCCACAAAGAGTCAGATACGACTGAGTGACAACTGTCAATTTCTTAAACCCTCCCTTCTTGTACCCCTCAACTCCTCTTCTGTCTATTCACAGCACAGCTCTCAAAGGCCATCCATTCAAAGTAGAGTCCAGATTTTCTCAACCCTTTTCTCAAAATCTTGCAGTGGCTTCCCCTTCTACTCAGAGTAGAAGTTGACGCTGTCACAGTTCCCTAAAAGATGCTACCTGATCCAGTTACCTTTTATCCTCTCTCCTGTGTCATCTACTATTTTCCATCTCATTCATTTCTCTAAGTCACATGGGTCTCCTCATTTTTTTTTTTTTAATGCCAGTGCTCCTTACTGACAATGTGCACTTTATTTATTCCATCAGCCTGTATCATTTCCTTTCAGATGTCTAAGTAGCTAACTGTCTTGCCACGTTGAAGTCTTTGCTCCAGTCTCACGTAGTAAAATGTATCCTCACTGCTATTTAATATTGCCACCACCGGTCACCTTGATAGAGCTGCCAAGTCCTCTTTTCTTGTTTCCTCTGTCCATATTTCCTTTCAGGTTATTCTGTATTCAGTTGCTTATGCTTTACTATTTGTCACTCTGCTACAATGTAACTCCATAAAGGAGGGATCTTTGCTTTGCTTACTGTTGTATTCCAAGCAGCCAGAGAGTATCTGTTTTGATTTAGACATTCAAGAAATATTTGTTGAGTGAGCATTCTACCTGTACATGATGTGCATCTGTGAGAGCCAGTGTTTTACCAAAGTGATATTAGATAAAATGTGGTGGTCTCATGGTGCCAGGCTTATAGAATTCTGTAGTTGGTTTGTGATGGTATTTCCAAAAACTATATTATTAGCATGAAATATTTATTTTACACCAAATAAATATTCAGTTTCAGGGACAAAGGGAGGAAAATATGTTGTTTGAATTTTTTCAATATTGGTATAAACTCAGTCTCAATGATAAACCTGTGTTTAACCTTCTAAGATGTGAGTATTTGTAGAACTATAATAACTGGAAAATTATAATCCCTAAATATCTCTAAACAGAATAATATCAAAACAGTACATGCAATTCATTTTTTGTTATTCAGTTCTAAAAGGATATTCAATGCATTTTCCCTTTATCCATGTAATTTGCCTTATTACCTTACCTCTACCTATATTTTAATACTATGTACTTAGTGATTTTGTTATAAACTGTCTGCTTTATCCCCAGATAAAGTCTCTTTGAATCAAGCTGTTTCAAAATTAGCAATATGGTCTCACAGTTTAAGCTAATTTAAAACTTGGTTTAATGTTGTAGACACCTTTAATATTCTTAGGAAAAAATTAATTTTAAGTGACTGCTTTCATATCATTTTTTGATTAGCCTTTTATTTTCTCTAAAACATTGAGAATGTTTGAATATGTATTAAGTATATAGGGGAGATATTATTTGAGGCTAATATAAATAATTTTGCAAATTTGAGCAACTTTATAACATGCATATTTAATGGAAAACATTGATTTCAAATGCCTTCAAAATTATAAATATTTTTTCCTTCCTGTCATGAAATCTTATTGAAAAATATGATGATGTCTTTACTTCCTCATACTCTGAAAGACTAGATTTCTGGTGCTATGCTGTGTTCATCTTTGTGACCCCATGGACTGTAGCCTTCCAGGCTCCTCTGTCCTTGAGGATTCTCCAGGCAAGAATACTGGAGTGGGTTGCCATGCCCTGCTCCAGGGAATCTTCCCAACCCAGGGATCGAACCCAGGTCTCCCACACTGTGGATGAATTTTTTACCGTCTGAGCCATAATGGGCCATATTTGGAAAGAGGAATTGTTGTCTGCTAGGGTGTACAAGGCTCAGCTTTAAAGGCTCAACTTTTAGTCTCAGCTGGTAAAGAATCCCCCTGCAATGTTTGATCCCTAGGTTGGGAAGATCCCCTGGAGAAGGAAAGGTTACCCACTCCAGTATTCTGGCCTGGAGAATTCCATGGACTGTATAGTCCATGGGGTCACAAAGAGTCAGATTTGACTGAGTGACTTTCACTCAGGGTGTACAAGAGAAGGTGGTTAAAAGTATATATTATAATCAGAAAATAAGCATAAATGAGAAACAAAACAGAGATACTCATAGTGCCCCCTGCCTGCCTTTTCTAATCTCACAAGTTACAAAGTAATGGAAGAAATAGATGAAAAAAATGTATCAACAACCTCTTGAACCAAAGCTTTCTTTTCTTTTCTGATAGGCTGCTTGTATTTCTTTACATAGGATCCTATTTTTAATTCAAGTGTACTTTTTTAATGAAATTCTCCTTTTTACTGTTAATATTATTCATTAACATAATCACTTTTCCATAAATATGACCACACTTCTTTCATTGTTGCCTTAGGATAAATATTTTGAAGCAACTATTTTAAAAAAAGAATCCACACATTTTATTCTTCATGCACAATATCACATGCCCCTTAGAAAACACTCATTAATTTATAATTTTACAAATAGTATATTAAATGGCTTGGATCCTCAAAAGTAGATTGTGTATTTTTTCACAGCACTTTTCAATTTTTATCATGTGACTAATCTGATCTTAGTAAAATTTTCAGTAAGTTACGTCTATTGAAACACACACGCACACATACACAAGAATCCATGAAACAGCCACAGGTTAAGTACAGACTATTTTTAGTACCTCTGAATGCTCTTTTTTGCTCCTTGCTATTAATATTTTCCAGAGGTTACCATTTCTATGATTTCAATCAACATCAACTGCCTAAACCTATTTTTGATGTGGTAAAATGGGACTCTGTAATATACTGTGTATCAGTTTGTATTTGACTTCTTCTACAAAACACAATTTGCATGAGATTCATTTATATCCTTGTTCACAGAAGTAGTTCTTTATCTTCTTTATAAATTGCAGTGAAGTGTTCCATTCCAGCAATATTTTATGATTAGTTGTCTATTGTTATATTGGTTATCATTTCACTTCCAGATTTTGTATGACATTAATAGATATTCTCATACTTTTCTTTTTTTTTTTAGTTTATACATGCATGGGTGGAATTGCTCACTTTATGGTAGTTAGATTCCAATCTTTGAAAGATAATTCAATAATATTTTTAATGTGTAGTGATTTTTGTTTTTACTTTCTGGATATTTCACTTGCCTTTATTTTAATGATTTCTGTTATCCTTATTATTTTTAAATTTAAATTTTTTGCTTTCTTAATTTACCTTGTTTTTCCTACTTTTTTTACATGAAAGTTTAAGCCACTAATTTTTATCTTTCTTCTTTAAAAAAATATATATTTTGTTATGTTTCCCTCCTAGCAATGTTTTTGGCTCATCACACTATAATCCAATTGTTTAGTTTCAAGCTGTGTTTCTTTTATTTTTTATAATTTTAATTTTTTAAACCTATTATATTTTTTCTACATTTATCCCTTTGTTTGCCTTTCCTACTATTTTTTCCCCTTGCAGTTAATCTTTAATGTATACAAATCTTCTTCATCTACCTCTTTTTAACTTTACATGTCTATTCTTTGTTTCTTTTCTTTCTTTCCTTTCCTCTCAAAATATTTCTTAGTTTTGTTTTCATTACTTTATTCCCCACTTGGCACCTTGCTTTAGTTTTGTTTTCCAGTTTGTGCTTTCATTAGTTTTGTTCTTAACTGGTAAATATAATTTTTTATTTCCTTTGTTCACTGGGTCAATCTACTGTACTTTGTATTTATTGGACTGTTTTGAATTTTCTCATGGGTGTAGATGTATATGTGTATATTCTATTAGTTTAATTATTATTTGCCTGATTTTATAATTGCCGTTTGTCTAGCATTCATCTTTGGTTTCTCGTTTTTGGCGTTTGTTTTAATCTCACCTAATGCCATAACATACCACTTGTGGAATCTTCGTTCCTTACCAGAGCTCAAGCTCTGAGCCTTTGGAATGGGAGCACTGACTACGAGACCCTAGACTATGAGAGAACTAACCCTAGGGATTATCAAATAAAACTCACACAAAGGAAACCACTTGAATACAAGACTGGGCATCACTCAGACACCTGTAGCACTCTGTGCAAGATGCCTCATCTAAATAACAAATAAGACAAAAATACAAACCCAATCATCAGCAGACACGATTACCACCTCACTGAGCTGCTCGTCAGAGGAAAAACAAACAAACAACAAACAAACAAAAACTCAGCACAAAGCTCACCCTATTTGTTGCTAAGTTGCTTCTGTCATGTCTGACTCTGCGCGACCCCATAGACAGCGGCCCACCAGGCTCCCCCGTCCGTGGGATTCTCCAGGCAAGAACACTGGAGTCACTTGCCATTTCCTTCTTCAATGCATGAAAGTGAGAAGTGAAAGTGAAGTCGCTCAGTCGTGTCTGACTGTTAGTGACCCTATGGACTGCAGCCTACCAGTATCCTGCATCCATGGGATTTACCAGGCAAGAGTACTGGAGTGGGATGCCATTTCCTTCTCTCACCCTATATGAACCTTACACAAATCACTGGACCAACCTTAGGAGAGCAGAAACAACACGATAACTTAACTTAAAAGTACTCTAGAAGGAATCAATAGCAGAGTTTCTGAAGCAGAAGAACAGATCAGTGAGTTGGAAGGTAAAATGGTGGAAATAACTTCTGAAGAGAAGAAAAAAGTAAAAAGAATGAAAAGAACCGGGGATAGTCTCAGAGACCTCTGGGATAATATCAAACACACCAACATTCAATTTATAGGGGTCCCAGAAGAAGAAGAGAGAAAAAAAAAGATGAGAAGATTTTTGAAGAGATTATAGTTGAAAATTTCCCCCAACATGGAATAGGAAATAGTCAACCAAGTCCAAGAGGCACAAAGAGTCCCATACAGGGTAAACCCAAGGAGAAACATAGCAAGACACATACTAATCAAGCTAACAAAGACTAAACACAAAGACAGAAATTAAACACAGCAAGGAAGAAGTAATGAGTAACATACAAGGAAAGCCTCATATGTTTAACACCTGATCGTTCAGCAGATACTCTGAAGGCCAAAAGGGAATGGAAGGATATATTCAAAGTACTGAAAGGGAAAAATCTACAACCAAGATTACTGTACCCGGCAAGGATCTCATTCAAAACTGATGGATAAATAAAAAACTTTTCAGACAAGAAAAAGTTAAGAGAATCTAGTACCACCAAACAAGCTTGACAACAAATGTTAAAGGGACTTATGTAGTCAAGAAATGCAAGAGAAGAAATAAGATCTACAAAAGCAATCCCAAATAATTAAGAAACTGGCAATAGGAACACATATATCAATAATTACTCTAAATAATCCATACAGACTGGCTGCATGAACACCAAAACAAGGCCCATATATATGCTGTCTACAAGAAACCCACTTCAGACCTCAAGACACATATAGACTGAAAGTGAGAGGATGGAAAAATATAATCCATGCAAATGGGAAACAAAAGAAAGCTGGAGTAACAATCCTCATATTGGATAAAATAGACCTTAAAATAAAGAAGTTTGCAAGAGATACGGAAGGGCATTACATAATGATCAAGGGATCAATCCAAGAGGAAGGCATAACAATTGTAAATATCTATGCACCCAACATAGGAGCACCTCAATATGTAAGGCAAACACTAACAGACATAAAAGAAGAAATTGATAGTAACATAATAATAGGAGGAGACTTTAACACACCACTCACACTCACCAGATCATGAAAACAGAAAATTAATAAGGAAACACAAGTCTTAAATGATACATTAGATGAGATGAATCTCATTGATATCTTCAAGACATTCCATCCAAATGCAGAAGAATACACCCTCTTCTCAAGTGCACATGGACCATCATGCAGGGTAGACCACATCTTGGGTCACAAATAAAACCTCAATAAATTTAAGAAAATTGAAATCACATCAAGAATCTCCTTTGACCACAGAGAAGAGACTAGATATGAGACTATGAGGCTGGATATCAATTACAAGATAAAAACTATAAGAAACACAAAAGCCAACAGGTTACTGAAGAACTCAAAAAGTAAATTTAAAAATTTCAAGAAACAAATGACAATGAAAACACGACAACTCAAAGCCTGTTGGATGTAGCAAGGGCAATTCTGGGACAGAAGTTAATAACAATACAATTCTACCTCAAGAAACAAGAAAAAACATTCAATAGACAACCTAACCTTACACCTAAAACAACTGGAAAAAGAATAATAAAAAAAAAAAACCCAAAATTAGTAGAAGGAAAGAAATCATAAAGATCTGAGCAGAATTAAATGAAAAATAAATGAAATAAACGATAGTAAAGATTAATAAAACTAAAAGCTGGTTCTTTGAGAGGATAAACAAAATTGACAAACCTTTAGCCAGACTCATCAGGTAAAAAAGAGAGAAAAATCAAATCAACAAAATTAGAAATGAAAAAGGAAGATTACAACAGACAAGCAAAAATACAAAAGATTATAAGAGATTATTAAGAACAACTATATCAAAATAAAATGGATAACCTAGAAGAAATGGACAGATTTTAGAAAAGTTCAGTCTTCCATATCTGAACCAGAAAGAAATAGAAATTATGAATAACCCAATTACAAGCACTAAAATTGAAGCTGTGATCAAACATCTCCCAAAAAACTAAATCCCAGGATCATATGGCTTCACAGGAGAGAGAACTGTATCAAACATCTAGAGAAGAGCTAATGCCTCTCCTTATAAAACTCTTTCAAAAAGTTGCAGAGGAAGGAACACTTCCAAGCTCATTCTACAAGGCCACAATCACCCTGATACCAATCCCAGACAAAGAGCAGAAAAAGGAAAACTACAGGCTGACATCACTGATGAACATAGATGCAAAAATTCTCAACAAAATTTTAGCAAACAGAATTCAGCAACACATCAAAAAACTCATACACCATGATCAAGTTGAATTTATCCCAGGGATGCACGTATTATTCAATATATGCAAATCAATCAATTCAATACACCATACTAACAAATCAAATGATAAAAATTATATGATAATCTCAAGAAATGCAGAGAAAGACTTTGACAAAATTCAGCATTCATTTATGATTGAAACTCTTCAAAAAATGGGCATAGACGGAATCTACCTCAACATAGTAAAGGCCATGTACGATGAGCCTATAGCAAACATTATTCTCAATGGTGAAAAACTGAAAGCATTCCCCCTAAGATCAGAATCAAGACAAGGGTGTCTACTTTCACCACTGTTATTCAGCAAAGTTTTGGAAGTCCTAGCTACAGCAATCAGAGAAGAAAAAGAAATAAAAGGAATCCAGATTGGAAAAGAAGAAGTAAAGCTCTCACTGTTTGAACATGACATGATACTGTACATACAAAATCCTAAAGAGAGTATCAGAAAATTACTAGAGATAATCAGTGAATTAATCAAAGTTGCAGGATACAAAATCAATACATAGAAATCACTTGTATTTCTATATACTAACAATGAAAAATCAGAAAGAGAAATTAAGAAATTAACCCCATTCACCATTGCAACAAAAAGAATCAAATATCTAAGAATAAACTCACCTAAGAAGACAAAAGAACAGCACAGAGAAAATTATAAAACACTAATAAAAGAAATAAAAGATGGCAAACATAGCCAGATGGAGAGATATTTTATATTCCTGGGTTAGGAAAGATCAATATTGTGAAAATGACTATACTACCAAATGCTGTTTATAGATTCAATGAGATCCCTATCTAATTACCAATGGCATTTTTCACAGAACTAGAACAAAACAATTTCACAATTCATATGGCAACACAAAAGACCCGAATAGCCAAAGCAGTCTTCAGAAAGAAGAATGGAGCTAGAGGAATCAACCTTCCTGAATTCAGATCATACTACAAAGCTACAGTCATCAGGACAGTATGGTACTAGCACAAAAACAGAAATATAAACCAATGGAACAAGATAGAAAGCCCAGAAATAATCCCATTCACCTATGAGTACCTTATTTTTGACAAAGGAGGCAAGAATATGCAATAGAGCAAAGACAGACTTTTCAAGCAATGGTGTTTGGAAGACTGGACAGCTACATGTAAAAGAATGAGATCAGAACACTTCTTAACACCATACACCAAGATAAACTCAAAATGGATTAAAGACCAAATGTAAGATGAGAAATTATAAAATTCTTAGAGGACAACATAGGCACAACACTCAGTGACATAAATCAAAACAAGATCCTCTATGACCCACCTCCTAGAGTAATTAAAATAAAAACAAAAGTCAACAAATTGGACATGATTAAACTTCAAAAGCATTTGTACAGCAAAGGAAACTATAAACAAGGTGAAAAGACACCACTCAGAATGGTAGAAAAGAATAGCAATGAAACAACTGACAAAGGATTACTTTCCAAAACACACAAGCAGCTCATACAACTCAATGCCAGAAAAACAAACAACCCAATCAAAAAGTGGGAAAATGACCTAAACAGACATTTCTCCAAAGAAGACATACAGATGGCTAACAAACACATGAAAAGATGCTCAACATCACTCATTATTAAAGAAATGCAAATCAAAACTACAATGAGATATCACCTTACAGTGGTTAGAATGGCCATCATCAAAAAGTCTACAAACAATAAATGTTTAAACACTCTTACACTGTTGGTTGGAATGTAAAGTGATACAGCCACTATGGGAGATAGTATGGAGATTCCTTAAAAAAAAAATAGGAATAAAACCACCTTATGACCCAGCAATCTCTTTCGTAGGCATATACCCTGAGGAAAACAAAATTGAAAAAGACACACATATCCCACTGTTCACTGCAGTACTATTTACAATAGCTAGAACATGGAAGCAACTTAGATGTCCATCTACAGATGAATGGATAAAGAAGGTGTGGTACATATGCACAGTGTAATATTACTCAGCCATTAAAAGGAATGTGTTTGAGTCAGTTCTGGATGAACTTAGAACCTATTATATAGAGTGAAATAAGTCAGAAAGAGAAAGATAAATATCATATTCTAGCACATATATACAGAATCTAGAAGAATGGTACTGAACAGCTTATTTACAGGGCAGCAATGGAGAAACAGACATAGAGAATAGACGTATGGAGGTGGGGACAGGGGAGGAGAGGGTGAGATGTATGGAAAGAATAACATGGAAATGTACATTACCATATGTAAAATATATAGCCATTGGGAATTTGCTGTGTGGATCAGGAAACTCAAACAGGGACTCTGTATCAACCTAGAGGGGCAGGATGTGGAGGGAAATGGGAGGGAGGGGACATATGTATACCTATTGCTGATTCATGCTGAGGTTTGACAGCAAACAAAATTCTGTAAAGCAATTATCCTTCAATAAAAAAATAAATTAAAAAGAAAAAAATTGTGTTTCTTATTTGTCCTTGAGTATGTGCAATTATATTAATACAGAAAAAACAAAGTAGGGTTTATATCCAAAAATATAATACACAGTATTATAAATGTCTCTTTCAGCAGAGATCAGTAAAACAAAAACAAATACATGCTTCTTTGGATCTAATACTCACTTTTACCTGCAGGGGAAAA
Organism: Cervus elaphus; assembly: GCF_910594005.1. Classification (NCBI taxonomy): domain Eukaryota; kingdom Metazoa; phylum Chordata; class Mammalia; order Artiodactyla; family Cervidae; genus Cervus; species Cervus elaphus. The sequence continues at coordinate 17,393,960 of NC_057833.1, read as the reverse complement.
AAAGCCATATCCAAGTGGAAATCAAAAATTAAGAAGGTTGAGAGGAAAACAGAATATTGGAAAAAATCTCATTGTGTTCAGTTGCGCTGAACATATTTTGATATAATTATGTGTGTGTCACAAGGTGGCACATACTTAATGAGCATGGAGTGCTAAGTCGCTTCAGTCCTTTCTGACTCTGTGCAACCCCATAGACTGTAGCCCTCAAGGCTCCTCTGCTTACGGGGTTCTCCAAGCAAGAATACTGTAGTGGGTTGCCATTTCCTACTTCAGGAGGTCTTCTTGACCCAGGAATCAAACCTGCATATCTAACATCTTCTGCATTGTCAGGCAGGTTCTTTACCACCAGCATCTGCATAGTCCTTTTTAATTTCCAAAAATCCTATGATATAGCATTATTATTATTATATATATATTTTTTTTCCTTCAGTTGGTGAAGGGGTAAAAGATCTGCCTGCCAACGCAGAAGACACAATAGGTGTAGATTTTGATCTCCAGGTGAGGAGGATCCCCAGGAGGAGAAAATGAAATCCAATCCATTTTTTTGTTTGTTTTTTTGGCCTGGAAAATCCGCGGACAGAGGAACCTGGTGGGCTACAGTTCATGGGGTCGCAAAGAGTCAGACACAACTGAGTGCACACACACACACAGTGAAAAATCAGAGATTCAGTATTATCACATTGTACACAGTTGAAAATGTAGCACTTGATTTCAGTTCCTCTGAAGTTGAAGATCATAAATTTAAGCTACATCCCATAGTATGGGCAACACTCTATAGATTAACTCATGTACCTAGTATTCTCAGAGCTAATTTTGAGTCAAAATATTTTGTGGAACAACAAATGACACTTAAAAATGCATTTCTCATGGATCCCTAATTTTTTTAACAGGAGGCAAAGATCTAAGTTAAAGAAATAAATTTTGAGATGATTTAAGGCAAGACCAGTTGGAAAAATTCATTTTCTTAAAGAGATGATTCCAGAAGGCTATCATTGTACTATAATGATAGGGGCCTATTTTATTACATGAGTAAAGTCTATCTTTTGATAGCTATTCCTTTATTTACTAATTCTTATACTTTTTTAATTGCATGCTATTTCATTCAGCTTTAAACATTTATATGTATTTGCAAACATTTATACTTGAAAAACACTAAAAATTATAGAGGGAAATGTGCCTAATTTTTGGCATAATACACCATTCTCTTGGAGGTTAAAGTTAGCAACATAATATTTAAGAATATGCAAATCTTTTTCAATTATGGTATTTTAACTCTTTTTCTAGTCTATGAAGTTCATTAAGAATAATAATGAATAAAATTATGGCATTTATAAATATAATAATAAATAATAATATATTGTAGATGGCAGAATCTGGGAAAATACACCCCCCAAAACTGATGTATTTAATATTGCTACTAGTAGCTCTAGTTACTGCTAAAAGCTCTAGTTGCTAAAAGATGATGGTGTTAAAGTGCTGCATCCAATATGTCAGCAAATTTGGAAAATCCAGTCAAAGGACTGGAAAAGGTCAGTTTTCATCCCAGTTCCAAAGAAGGTCAGTGGTAAAGGATGTTCAATTACCAGACAATTGCACTCACTTCCCATGCTAGTAAGGTTACATGTAATATCCTTCAAGCTAGGCTTCAGCAATAGTTGAATGAGAACTTCCAGATATACAAGCTGGATTTAGGAAAGGTTGAGGAACCAGAGATCAAATTACCAACATTCTTTGTATCATAGGGAAAACAAAGGAATTTCAGAAAAATGTCAAATTCTGTTTCACTGACTACTCAAGGGCCTTTGAATGTGTGGATCACAACAAGCTGTGAAAAATTCTTCAAGAGATGGGAAAACCAGACCATCTTACCTGTGTCCTGAGAAACCTGTATGCATGTCAAGAAGCAACAGTTAGAACCTCACATGGAACGACTGATTCAAAATTGGGAAAGGAGTATGCCAAGGCTGTATATTGTCACTCTGTTTATTTAACATCTATGCAGAGTACACCATGCAAAATACCAGGCTGGATGAGTTACAAGCTGGAAACAACATTGCTGGGAGAAATATCAACAACCTCAGATATGCAGGTGATACCACTCTAAAGGCAGACAGTGAAGAATAACTAAAGAACTGCTGATGGGTGAAAGAGGGGAGTGGAAAAGCTGGTCTAAAACTCAACATTCAAAAAACTAAAATTATGTCATCTGGTCCCATCACTTCATGGCAAACACAAGGGGAAAAAGTGTAAGCAGTGACAGATATTCTCTTCTTGGATTCCATAATCACTACAGCTGGTGGCTGCAGCCATGGAATTAGAAGGCACTTGTTTCTTGGAAGGAAGGCTATGACAAACCCAGTGTGTGTGCTAAGTCACTTCAATTGTGTCCAACTCTTTGCGACCCACTGGACTTTAGCTCACCAGGCTCCTCTCTCTATTGGATTCTCCAAGTAAGAATACTAGAGTGGGTTTCTGTGTCTTCCTCCAGGGGTTCTTCTCAACCCAAGGATTGAATACAGGGTCTCTTATATCTCCTGCATTGTGAGGCAAGATCTTTACCACTAGCACCACCTGGGAAGCCCATGACAAATCTAGACAGTGTATTAAAAGCAAAGTCATCACTTTGCTGACAAAGATCCATGGAGTCAAAGACGTGATTTTTCCAGTAGTCATGTATGATGAGAATCATAATGTGAGAGTTGAACCATAAAGAAGGGTGAACACCAAAGAATTGATGCTTTCAATTTGTGGTGCTGGAGAACACTCTTAAAAGTCCTTTGGACAGCAAGGTAACCAAACCTCAGTCCTAGGGGAAATCAAGCCCGAATATTCATTGGGAGAACTAATGCTGAATCTTGAATAATTTGGCCACCTGATGGGAAGAGTCAATTCTTTGACAAAGATCCTGATGCTAGGAAATACTGAAAGCAAAAGGAGAAGAGGGTGGCAGAGGATGAAATGGTTGGATGGAATCACCAATTCAATGGACATGAATTTGGGCAAACTCAACTCTAGGAGATGATGAGGGATGGGGGGGGAGGGGGCTGGAATGCTGTAGTTCATGGGGTTGCAAGGAGTTGGACACAACCTAGTGACTGAACAACAACTAGCAACTCAGGTATTTACTGAGGTGTTTAACCTTCTGGTAAGTGCATCTGACATGCTAGTAAAGTAACGCTCAAAATTCTCCAAGTCAGGTTTCAGCAATACATGAACAATGAACTTCCAGAAGTTCAAGCTGGTTTTAGAAAAGGCAAGGGACCAGAGATCAAATTGCCAACATTCGCTGGATCATTGAAAAAGCAAGATAGTTCCAGAGAAACATCTATTTCTGCTTTATTGACTATGCCAAAGCCTTTGACAGTGTGGATCACAATAAACTGTGGAAAATTTTGAAAGAGATGGGAATACCAGACCATCTGACCTGCCTCTTGAGAAACCTATATGCAGGTCAGGAAGCAACAGTTAGAACTGGACATGAAACAACAGACTGGTTCAAAATAGGAAAAGGAGTATGTCAAGGCTGTATATTGTCACCTTGCTTATTTAACTTATATGCAGAGTACATCATGAGAAACACTAGGCTGGAATCAAGATTGCCGGGAGAAATATCAGTTACCTCAATATGCAGATGACACCACCCTTATGGCAGAAAGTGAAGAAGAATTAAAAAGCTTCTTGATGAAAGTGAAGGAAGAGAGTGAAAAATTTAGCTTAAAGCTCAACATTCAGAAAATTAAGATCATGGAATCTGGTCCCATCACTTCATGACAAATAGATGGGGAAACAGTGGAAATAGTGTCAGACTTTATTTTGGGGGGCTCCAATATCACTGCAGATGGTGATTGCAGCCATGAAATTAAAAGACATTTACTCCTTGGAAGGAAAGTTACGACCAACCTAGAGAGCACATTAAAAAGCAGAGACATTATTTTGCCAACAAAGGTCCATCTAGTCAAGGCTATGGTTTTTTCCAGTTGTCATGTATGGATGTGAGAGTTGGACTATGAAGAAAGCTGAGAGCTGAAAAATTGATGCTTTTGAACTGTGGTGTTGGAGAAGACTCTTGAGAGTCCCTTGGACTGCAAGGAGATCCAACCAGTCCATCCTAAAGGAGATCAGTCCTGGGTGTTCATTGGAAGGACTGACACTGAAGTTGAAACTCCAATACTTTGGCCACCTCATGCGAAGAGCCAACTCATTGGAAAAGACCCTGATGCTGGGGGTGATTGGGGGAAGGAGGAGAAGGGGATGACAGAGGATGAGATGGCTGGATGGCATCACCGACTCCATGGACATGAGTCTTAGTAAACTGCGGGAGTTGGTGATGGACAGGGAGGCCTGGTGTGCTGCGATTCATGGGGTCACAGAGTCGGACAGAACTGTGAGACTGAACTGAAGTGCATCTGATCTCATATATATTTTGTTACAAATTCTATTGGTTCATAACAGTCTTCATTTTAATTGCAATAAATCTTCTGCAAAGCTATGTAACTTTGGAAATTATTATTCAGGCCTGGATAAAATATTATCCAGGAAATTATTTTCATGCTGGTTTTATAGAAAATATTGCTCACTTAAGGAAAAAGTGAATGATTACCATTATTTAAAAATTTCTCTGAAATTGTTATAGAATTTAAGTTATAGAATTTGTCATCAATGCAAATGTAAACTGTAACTGAATAGCCAGAGTCAGTTACTTTCCAAGACATTGGTGACATACAATTGTTAATACGGGTACCTTTGTGGCCTTAAAGAACTAATGCTGCTTCCTGAAGAGCCAGGCTATTTCTTCACAATTTATATTCCTTCCTACACAAATTTGATTCAAAATATTTTATCCCATTTTTAATGTAATAAAATGAAAGCAAAAATAGTGGAAAATTTGCATCCATAAAGAACACTAAGAAAGAATATCATTCAGACTTCAGAAAGCTGAAAGGATTTTTGCTAAATGTGATATGCAAAGTAAGGAACTAAAGGAAAGCATATAGAATTTCCTATTCTAAAAATGAACTATATTGTTGAGAAGTAGAAAATATCCTAGTGAAAGAGGGATGATACAGCTTATTTCAACTCAACTATAATCCTCAACTATTTTGGCACTAGGACCAGTTTCATGGAAGATCATTTTTCCATGGTCAGGGGTTGGGAGGAATGGTTTCAGGATGATTCAAGTGTGTTACATTTATTGTGCACCTTATTTTTTTCATTATTACATCAACTCCACTTCAGATCATCAGGCATTAGATCCTGGAAGTTGGTGACCCCAGCCTTAAACTACAAAGACAATGGCTAAAAACAAGGTTGATATACCATATGCAAAGAATTAAAGTAAAATTTTTATGGAAATAATGATCTCCTTGGTATTGTACCATAAGAATTCATGTGTCTGGACTGGCTTGAGGTTGAGAATTGATGAGAGCAAGCATGAAAAAAATGATATAATTTATTGTGGAAGTAGTGCAGAGATAAATATGCTAACTAATTCACTTTTGAGATTCAAATAAGATTATGAAACACATTCCTAGTTTTGCAAGCCACTAATTACTGACTTTGGCTCTGTCTCTTCATTCTTTCTGGAGTTATTTCTCCACTCATCTCCAGTAGCATATTGGACTGGGCACCTACTGACCTGGGGAGTTCATCTTTCAGTGTCCTATCTTTCTGCCTTTTCATACTGTTCATGAGGTTCTCAAGGCAAGAATACTGAAGTGGTTTGCCATTTCTTTCTCCAGTGAACCACATTTTGTCAGAACTCTTCACCATGACCCGTCCATTTTGGGTGGCCCTACATGGCAAGGCACATGGTTCCAATGAGTTAGACAGGCTGTGATCCATGTGATCAGATTGGTTAGTTTTCTGTGGTTGTGGTTTTCAGTCTGTCTGCCCTCTGGTGGAGAAGGATAAGAGGCTTATGGAAGCTTCCTGATGGGAGAGACCTACTGAGGGGGAAACTGGGTCTTATTCTAAAGGGTGGTGCCATGCTCAGTAAATCTTTAATCCAATTTTCTGTTGATGGGTGGGGCTGTGTTCCCTCCCTGCTATTTACCTGGGGCCAAACTATGCTGGAGGTAATGAAGGTAATGGTGACCTTCAAAAGATCCCATGCTACACTCACTGCCCCCTACCCTGCAGCAGGCCACCACCGATCCATGCCTCCACTGGAGACATTTGGACACTCCTGGGCAAGTTTGCATCAGTCTTTTGTGGGGTCACTGCTTCTTTATCCTGGGTTCTGGTGCATACAAGGTTCTGTTTGTGCCCTCCAAGAGTCTATTTCCCAGTCCTGTGTAAGTTCTGGCAACTCTATGGTGGGGTTGATGACGGCCTCCTCCAAGAGGGCTTATGCCATACCCTAGTCTGCTGCACCCAGAGCCCCTGCCCCTGTGGCAGGCCACTGCTGACCCGTACCTCCACAGGAGATGCTCAAACACAGTTCTGGCTCAGTCTCTGTGGGGTCCCTGGGTCCTGGTGTGCACAAGCTGTGTTTGAGCTCTCTGAGTTTCTCTGCCGGGAATAGGGTTTGATTCTAAATGCTTATTTAACTTATATGCAGAGTACATCATGAGAAATGCTGCACTGGATAAAGCACAAGCTGAAATCAAGATTGCTGGGAGAAATATCAATAACCTCAGATATGCGGATGAAACCATCCTTACAGTAGAAAGCAAAGAACTAAAGAGCCTATTGAGGAAAGTCAAAGAGGAGAGTGAAAAATTTGACTTAAACCTCAACATTCAGAAAACTAAGATCATGGCATCTGGTCCCATCACCTCATGGGAAATAGATGGGGAAACAGTGGCTTTATTTCTTGGGGCTCCAAAATCACTGCAGATGGTGACTGCAATCATGAAATTAAAAGATGCTTACTCCTTGGAAGAAAAGCTATGACCAACCTAGATAGCATATTAAAAAGCAGAGACATTACTTTGCCAACAAATGTCCGCCTAGTCAAGGCTATAGTTTTTCCAGTTGCTGCTGCTGCTAAGTCTCTTCAGTCGTGTTCGACTCTGTGTGACCCCATAGATGGCAGCCCACCAGGCTCCCCAGTCCCTGGGATTCGCCAGGCAAGGACACTGGAGTGGGGTGCCGTTTCCTTCTCCAATGTATGAAAGTGAAAAGTGAAAGTGACGTCGCTCAGTGTTGTCTGACTCTTAGCAACCCCATGAATTGTAGCCCACCAGGCTCCTCGGTCCATGGGATTTACCAGGCAAGAGTAATGGAGTGGGGTGCCATTGCCTTCTCCAAGTTTTTCCAGTAGTCATGTACTAATATGAGAGTTGACCTATAAAGAAAGCTGAGCACCAAAGAATTGATGCTTTTGAGCTGTGGTGTTGGAGAAGACTCTTGAGAGTCCCTTGGACTGCAAGGAGGTCCAACCAGTCCATCCTTAAGCAAATAAGTCCTGAATATTCATTGGTAGGACTGATGTTGAATTTGAAACTCCAATACTTGGGCCACCTGATGTGAAAAACTGGCTCATTGGAGAAGACCATGATGTTGGGAAAGATTGAAGGTGACAGGAGAAAGGGATGACAGTGGATGAGATGGTTGGATGGCATCACCAACTCAGTGGACATGAGTTTGAGTAAACTCCAGGATTTGGTGATGGACAGGAAGGCCTGGTGTGCTGCAGTCCATGGGGTCATAAACAGTCGGACATGACTGAGTGACTGAACTGAACTGAATTACTGACTTAATTTATTAACAGTCAAACCCAGAGTACTCAAATAAGTGACTTCGCCTAATATTTAGATAAAATAAATAACCTAAAATCAGGAAGGAAGAAACTAGAATACAGGAAAAGATATTCATCACCTACTTCTTGGTATGGGAAAAATATTTTTATGACAGGTACGAAAGCAAAGAAATAAAATCTAAATTTAAGTTATTTCTTAGGGTGTTGAGGTAAGTTCACTGGATAAATGAGAATAATGTAAGGGCACAGATGATGTTTTGTTCTGTTTCCCTGGAACTCAGCAAGAGAATTAGGCCCTGAGGACCAGGTGGCAGTGGGCTATAGACACTGGAATTAGAGCTCATGGGCTTGCTATATGCCAAGTGTAGTAGGATAATTTGATCTCTTAGAAAAAAAATGAGAATGAAACCCTGAGCCTGTAGAATTTTTGAAAGACATTATACTAGTGCAATGATATTCATCCAAAGGAAGCTAAGGTAATTTACGGAGCACTACCCAAACAAAAAGATAACAAATATGAAAGCAGAACTGATAAGGACCACAAGAGCTCAAGTCAAAAGAACAACTGGTTTCCAAGTCTAATGTTGGAAACAAGCCTGTCTATATCAAAGGCCAAAACTAAGCTTTGAATGATGACGTTTAAAATTCCACTTCAGGCTCTTAGAAACAGAACAACAGAAAAGAAGAATATATGTTTCTTTAATAAAAAGAATTAGTTGGACTATTTTAAAAATAACATTATTCTACATTTTTATACAATTAAGAATAAAAATTCACCTTTGTTGGCAAAGTAATGTCTCTCCTTTTTAATATGCTATCTAGGTTGGTCATAGCTTTACTTCCAAGGAATAAGCACCTTTTAATTTCATGGCTGCAGTCACCATCTGCAGTGATTTGGAGCCCCCCAAAATAAAGTCTGTTACTGTTTCCACTGTTTCTCCATCTATTTGCCATGAAGTGATGGGACCAGATGCCATGATCTTAGTTTTCTGAATGTTGAGTTTTAAGCCAACTTTTTCACTCTCCTTTTTCACTTTCATCAAGAGGCTGTTTAGTTCACTTTCTGCCATAAGGGTGGTGTCATCCGCATATCTGAGGTTACTGATATTTCTCTCAGAAATTTTGATTCCAGCTTGTGCTTCATCAGGCCTGGCATTTTATGTGATATACTCTGCGTATAAGTTAAACAAGCAGGGTTAAATATACAGCCTTGACGTACTCCTTTCCGTATTTGGAATCAGTTTGTTGTTCCATGTCAGGTTCTACTGCTGCTTCTTGACCTGCATACAGATTTGTCAGGAGCCAGATAAGGTGTTCTGGTATCCCCATTTCTTTAACAATTTCCCCAAGTTTGTTGTGCTCCACACAGTCAAAGGCTTTAGCATAGTCAGTGAAGCAGAACTAGATGTTTGTTTTCCTGGAACTCTCATTTTTTTCATGATCCAATGGATGTTGGCAATTTGATCTTTGGTTCCTCTGCCTTTTCTAAATCCAGCTTGAACCTCTGAAAGTTCACAGTTCATGTACTGTTGAAGCCTGGCTTAGAGAATTTTAAGCATTACTTTGCTAGAATGTGAGATGAGTGCAATTGTATGGTAGTGTGAGCTTTCTTTGGCATTGCCTTTCTTTGGGATTGGGAATTCTTTCTTTGGGATTATTCTAGTTAGGTTTTGTTTTTTGATCTATTTTGGAAATCTCTTTTAAGTGGTGCATTTAGACTAAGTAGTTACGGATCCAGTTGAATTGACATTATCCATTTTTTTTTTTTTATCATTTTCTATTCGTTGCTCATGCTGTTTATTCTTATTCTTGTCTTCTATTTTTTGCCTTTTGTGGTTTTAACTCAACATTTTATATTATTCAATTTATTTCCTTTCTTACCATGTTAGTTACACTTCTTTCTCTCCCAGCCTACACCCCCCACCCTTTTTTTTTTTTTTTTTTTTAGTGATTGCCCTTACGTTTGCAATATACATTATAGCTAATCCAAATGTACTTTCAAATAACACTATACCTCTTGACATGTGGGTAAATACCTTCTGGGACTTTCCTGGTGGCTCAGCTAATAAAGAATCTGCCTGCAATGTGGGCAAGCTGGGCTCGATCCCTGACTTGGGAAGATCCCATGGAGAAGGGAATGGCTACCCACTCCAGTTTTCTGGCCTGGAGAATTCCATGGACACTATGTGACCATGGGGTCACAAAGAGTTGGACACAACTGAGCAACTTTCATTATAATAACAAAATATTCCTAATTTCTTCTTCCCATCAATTGCATCATTTCTGTTATCTTATTCACTTACACATAAACTATAATTATTACATACATTGTGCTATTATTTAAAAAAAAACTTATCTATTAAACCCATTAAGAAAAATAATAGTTTGTATTTTACTTTCACTAGTTATTCTTTAATGCTCTTTATTTATCTAAATTTAAGTTTTTTATATCTATTTTTCCTTTATCTGAAGAACTTTTAACATTTCTTGCAAGGCAGGTCTATTGGAAACAAATTCCTTCAATTTCTGCTTGAGAAGATATTTATTTATCCTTTATTTTTAAAGGAAAATTTCAGATGACACAGAATTCTAAATTCATTATTCTTTTCATAATACTTAAAATAGTTTACTCTTCTTCCTTGCATGTTTTCTGAGGAGCAACTGAATTCTTGTCTTTGCTTTTCTATAGATAAGACACTTCCTCTCTTCAGTTTCTTTCAAGATTGAAAATATATATATATCTTTATTTTTCTTTATTTGCAGTTTGAATATAATATGCCCATGTGTAGTTATTTTGATATTTATCCTACATGATATTCTTTGAGATTCTTGGATATATGCTTTAGTGTCTGACATTAATTTGGGGAAAATAATCAATTTTCTTTCAAATATTGCTTCTGTTCCTTTCTTTTTTCTCCTTCTGGTGTTCCCAGAAGGGAATGTATGTTACACTTTCTGTAGCTGTCCCAAAGTTCTTGAATAGTCTGTCCTTTTTTGTTGTTGTCCTACTTGCTTTTCAGTGGAAGAATTTCTATGTTTTTTTATATCCTCAAGCTCAGAGATTCTTTCCTTAACCATGTCCAGTCTACCTCTGAGTTCTTCAAAGGCATTTTTCCTTTGTATTATAGCATTTTAATCTTCAGTATTTCCTTTCAAGTCTTTCTTAGAATTTCTATTTCTCTGATTTACACCTTCCATATGTTCTCTCAGGTTGTCTTATTTTTTTCATTAGAATCTTCATCATATTAATGATAGTTGCTGTCATATCTGGATCTGTTTCTGATGCTTGCTATGTCTCCTCAAACAGTACTTTATGCCTTTTATTATTTCTTATATTTTTGTTGTTGAAACATTGATGTGATATACTGGCTTAAAGGAACTTCAGTAAATTGGCCTTTATTAATGTTGTTATAAGATGTAAGGGGAGAGGAAGTATTCTGTAGTTGTATGAGTAGTTTCTCTGCAATTTGATTAGCCTGTTCCCTGAACTGTGAACTTTACTAGTGCTTCTCAATTTATTATTTTTTCCCCTCACCACTTTAGATGAGACAGAATGGCTAGAGGGGCCTAGAGTTTGGTATTTCCTTTTCCCCAGGTTGGTTAGGCTCTGATAAAACCTCAGTAAGTTAGATGGTGATAAAATAGTTTTGCTTGAGGGTAGGCCTTGTTAAGAAGAACACAGTGCTATGGCATATTTCAAGTTGGTTATTTTCTTCTCTCCCTAAAAAAAAAATTGGAGGGATTTTTTTCTGATCTTCACTGTGAGAACCTGGAAGAGCTCCCACAGATGAACTCACAAAAGTGTAAGGGCGCCTCGCTGTCTGTGTCCCACAGGTGTTGTTAACTGTTAGGTTTGGCCAGTTTGAGCCTCCAGCAATTGCCAATTACAGTTCAGGCTTCCTACTCTGATACTGATTCCTTTGGTGGTTTCTGTGTGGGGATTTCTGCTCTATTACATTGTTATTCTTTGTATCTGTGGATCTATCTCCAAGTTGGGGAGCAGTGCTTTGTCCTGTGACCTAAGTTCTCATAGAGATATTTAAGAAGAGTTGTTGACTTTTCAGGTTATTTAGCTTTTTATTTGTTGTTAGAACAAAGTAATGACTTGGAGCTCCTTACACTCTGGGCAAGAATTTGGAAGTTGATTGCAATACACTTTGGCCCACTGCAAGAGGGCCAGTCCTAGAGAAATGTAGATGTTGCTAGTCTTAAAGCTCTAGTGAAGCAAGCCTTAGCCTTAGGTAAAATGTGTAATGGCACCAGCAAAGTCCATCTTACTGGCTAGTATATTTAGCTAAATATAATGCTGAAATTAGATGTTTTAATTGCAACTCAGTGGTTTCAATGAACTGAAATGTAGTAGAATTGAAATTGACCTGATATTACTTATGGCTCCAAATAATCCACAGTCTTCTAAACCTATTAGATGCTTTAATGGTTTGTAACATATCAAAAACCAAAAATGAAATAATCTACCTTAAGATCTGTCAGCACAGTTCTAACTGCCAGTGAGTAAATAATGAGTGGAATCACTTAAGAGCCATTCTTAAAAATATCTGTAGTAGGCATCTTTTAAAATAATTCCAATGATCACTATTTTCTGATATCAATGCCCTTGTATAATCTCTTCCCCTTGACTATGGCTAAACTTATGTGAAAGAGAAGGATAAGTCATTATTTTACCTAAAGAACAGTAGACAGACACATATTTAAATCCCAGATGAGGCTTTTTGCATCAGCTTTCTGATGAATTGATACCAAATATTTGCTTGATAGCTAAAATGCAGCAGAGATTTTTCAGAGGTGGTTTCCTGTGATTCTGGTCTTTCATGATTTCCTGAGAATTCAGCTCCCTTTCTGACATATTCTAATGCTGCTCTAAGCATTTAATTTGCTATATTAAGTCATTTCCAGCTAAAAGATGTCAGTGATTTATATGTATTTGATGAACACTCTTTTAGCATGATGAAGAATAAGAGATACCCACAAAAGTGCTAATCTGAGTAATGTGAAATATGCAATTATCTTGCAGTGATCCACTTTGGGCAGAAAACTCTGAAAGTCATTTTTCACCTGTCCCATTTTGTACTCCATGATTTCATAAATCTGATGGAGCTGAAAGCTTTTAAACTTGACAAGAAGAGGCTGAGTGTGAGAAATTGAGAGAAAAAGATTTAGAAAGGCCAAGGAGAGGGGAAGAAGAAATATTCTGTCCAGGGGACTTGTTGAAACAGTAGTGAACAGCCATTTAGGTACTACTGGGCTGAAGATTTGAGCCCTTCTGATCATCATAAGCAATTTACAGAAAAGAGCGTTGTTGAGTAAGTAAGAAGAAACATTTCAGACTGTTCAATATACTTTCTGTAGACTAGGCTGGGAAATACAAATGGAAGCTTCAGTAAAATGTTTTATAAAGTCTTCTGAGAAATGGAATATTTCTAGCCATATCAGTAAACAAGGATGTCATAGTCACCAGTGGTTACAGTCCTCCATTGTGAGCAGGTGAGCTCTAATGAATTCAGGAAGAAGGTCTGCCATCTAGCAGCCATTAGACTACAGCCATTCCCTGCGGTGATCCCTGAGGAAACTCAGGATGTGAAAACAGGATGCTGGTCCAGATAGCTGAAGTGCATATCAAAAGAATGATTTCAGTGAGTCCAGACTCTTGCATCTTCCCATACATAGAAAAAGCAGTAAATTCCTCAACTTAGGATGTCTGGTTTTCTTTAATTAACAATAATTTTTGATGTTCAGACTATCTACCCTTTGTTGTAAGATTTCTATATAATCTGTCTCATCCTTTCACTTTCTCTGAGTAGCTCTCTTAGGATCACATGAGAGGCTGTCTCCTGGGTGTAAGTCCTAAAATTCCCCACTAATAAAACATAATTCTCAACTTTTAGGTTGTTAATATTTTTCTTCAAGTTGACACCTCCCTAGATGGATAGTTCATTCTTACTATCTGGGGCACAACTTCAAGATTTAGTTAGGTTTTTGGAGACGATAACCCCACAATGTTGTTTAACCTACTATAGTTATGTATTGGATTTTAGGGATATAGATTTGTTTCACTTAGTTTACTTTTCATTGAAACATGATGATTTTCTGTCCTTATATTTATAGAGACATTATCACTCTGTAATTGATAAGAACTTTTTCTTAAATGCATGCAAAATTTATTTGTTAACTTTAAAGCTTCTTATGCACATTTTTTTTTTTTTTTACATTATAAACTCTTTAAGGGCAAAACTATTCTGGTACTTGAAGCACTTTTTGTATATACAAAATGAGTACTTGTTAAAGATGTGTTAAATGAATAAATAAATGCTCTGAAAACAACTCTTTTATGAGAAAATCCTGAGGAGGCAGATTTACTTGCTCTTTCACCCTCCAGAATTTTGATTTAAAAATACATTTCTTCTAAATGTATAGACACATTCTTTCCTTCATAACTGGTATTACATTTTCAAATTAAAAACCATGATATTTCAATAGTCCTAGTACCTTGATGACCATTAAAAGAACAGCACGAAAATGTATCAGTGCTGCATTTCAAATTGTGTGGGGTGAGATTAATTTTTCGTATCAGGAAATATAGTCTTTTATGGATGGATTTTATCTTTGTTAATCTAGAACAACTTGCCCGTTTGTCTATATAGCTCTGTCTATTTTCATTATAAGTGCATTCAGAGACATATATTTAATATATTTGTTCTTAAGAATAAATTTAATCTTATATTCAAATACACTTTATGTAAAGGAAGGAATTGTTCTGTACTATGTACTCAATCACTTCTAGAATTTTTATAGATAAAGCAGCACAACCTTTAAAGAAAACAAACTTGCAGACAATTTTTCATAGTGATAAGGCATGAAAATAAACCTAATGAAAATAATGCAGATGATTATAATAAGAAATGAGCATGGAGAAAATAAATATCTAATGCCACCTAATTTAAATTTAAATATAATTGTCAGTCAGTGACATATGGACACAATCCTAAATATTTTACACTTATCAACAAAGATACAAATACCTCATTTAATATCTTCACATATTTAAAAGAGCCATTCTGAAACTGCATCATGTTGAAGCTGGAAAGAAGAGCTATTTTGTACCAAATAACACAAAATGGCTCTTTTTGAGCTCCCCATCAAACATCACATTATCACATTTTAAGCAAGTTGTTTTGAATGCATCGCTATAGATTTAAAAGAAAACTTGAGCTGCTGATTCTGCTAGGCATTTGAAGTCTAGGAAAAGGTGCACCTAGACTTTTTAGGTAAATACAAACAAAACAAACAAGAAATACAAGCAAGAAATTTTCCAAGATACCAGTGTATTTTCTCAAATAGGGATATTTGTTCCTTAGCACTGAAGAAATATTAAGTATCTATCCTGGACAAAGCACTATGCTAGGCATCAGAGCAAGGCAGTAACAGTTTTGTTGACTAAATTTTAAAAATCATTTTTGTATATAATGTGAGATATAATTCAAAGTTCATTTTTTCTTACATACAATGATTCAGTTGTTCAGAAAACTTTTGTTGAAAGACTATTCTTTTACCCGATGAATTGTCTTTGCATCTTTGTCCAAAAACAATTTTATGTACAGTGATGTACTGGGATCTCTATTCTGCTCTATTGATATATTTGCCTATATTTATACCAATAATACACTGAACTGCTATAAAGAGTCATGAAATAAACCTTGAAATAAGGTAATGTTCTCTTCTAACTATGTACTTCTTTTAAAACTTTGCTTTCACTATTCTACTAACAGCTTTTCCATATGGGTTTTAGAATTAGCTTGCCAATGCCTGTAAAAATTTTAATATTGATTTGAATTGTATTGAATCTATAGGTCAACTAGGGAGAAATTGTATAACTTCTGTGTCAATTCTAAAATCAGTCATTTCTCCAAGGACATTTTGTTTCTGTTATTGGAGATAAATATCAGAAACTAAGATGTGGGTGCCAAATGTGTCATTTCTTCTAGATTCTCTCAACTGTCAGAGTGAGAAAACATATGTGTGTGTACTAACTTATGTATATCGATCTCCCCTTCTCTTCCTCTCGCTTTCTCCATATACAGTTATGTCTCAAACTTGCCTTCATGCTGATATCTCCAACTCTTGTGTTGTTGTTCAGTCACTAAATCACGTCTGGCTCTTTGCGACTTCATGAACTGCAGCATGCCAGACGTCCCTGCCCTTCACTATCTCCCAGACTTTGCTCAAACTCATGCCCATTGAGTCAGTGATGCCATCTAACCACCTCATCCTCTGTTGTCCCCTTTTCCTCTTGCCCATAATCTTCCCAGCATCAGGGTCTAATCCTTACCATATGATTCATCCTGCCTTTTGTTCATTCATTCATCCTTTTGGTAATCTGTAAACTTTCCAGTAAGAAATCTGGCTCCCATCATCCACTATCTATTTACTTAATTATTTGTTTCAGTATACAGATATAGCAGTTTCAGAATTGCTACCTGTACCACCATGGGAAACAATTAAACAACCTTATCAACTAAAATACAATATTTATGTACAGTTCCTTTTACCTTTAATTTTCCAGATTGCTTTCATTTCCAAAGTTACTTAGATCACAGTTTCTTTCTTACCATTTCATACATTTGTAGTACAATTAGTTTTTTTGTTACAGTTTTCATTGCATGCTGGGATTTCCCCTTGCTCCTGAAACATTTTATATAATTTACATATGTTAAGGTTCCCTCCTTATGCACTAAAGATCAGATCAATGGGATTATCCAAATAAAGAATGTCATATAACCACAATTAGAGTATCATAGTTTATTAAAATACTTTCACTTTCCTGTGCTTCACCATTCAGCCCATCCATATTAACAGCCCCCCGGCAAACACTGACCTGTTTAACATCTCTATATTTTTGCCTATTCTAAAATGTCATATAATTCAAATCACAGTGTACAGTCTTCTCAGATTGGCTTCTTTCAAATAGCAATATGCATTTAAGTTTCACCAATGATTTTACATGAACTAATAGCTCATTCCTTCTACTGCTCTGTAGTATATCATTTTAAGGACACTGTCTACACTGACTATAGTTTGCTTATCCAAAACCCTATTGAAAGTCATAGTGATTCTTCCAAATTTTGGACATTAAATACAAATCTGATATAAACATTGAATAGTTTTGTGTGGATAACCTGTTAGGGAAATAATGAGTGAAATGATACGATTAGATTTAGTTTCATAAGAAACTGCCAAATTGTCTTCCAAATTTTCATTTCCAGCAGCAATGAATTAGAGGTCCTGATACTCTAACGTTGATTGACTTTTGAATGTTAAATCAACCTTGCTTTCTTGGAATAAATTCTACTTAGTCATGAAGTATTATCTTTTCTATATAATCTTGCATTTGATTTGTTAAAATTGTTTTAGAATTATTGTGTGTCTATATTCATAAGGGGCTTTGGATTGAAGTTTTCTTTTCTCCTAACATCCTTGTCTGAATTTGTCTTTATAAAATAATGATTCATAGAATGACTTGAGAAGTAGTCTTTCTTTAATTTTCTAGAAAAAATATATCTAGCATTGGAATTATTTATTTTATAAATGTATGGAAGAATTCACCAGTGAAGCCATCTTAACCTGGAATTTTCTTTATGAAATGATTTTTAATTATAAGTTCAATATCTTTAATAATGTGCTCACGATTGCCCATTTCTTACTGTCCGCTGTGTTTTAACAAAACTTTAGTTAGGCTTTATTCCTTCTTACTATTTCCTAACTCCTTGTTCCCAAATCTGTGTAAGCTATAAAAACATGGAACATGCTGCTTCATCTACTTATTCCAAGAATCAGCTGATCACAGTGAGACACTTTTCTTCTCTGACTTCATTAGTCATTTCCTCTTGCTGCCCAAATTTCCTTTAGCACATCCTGCTTGTCTTTGGTTATACCTCCTTACCTATGATAGAAAAGTCTTTTTTCTGTTTGATTATGTGATTCTTGAAGTTTTCTATATCAGTGTAATTTCCCAATTGGAAAAACTTTTCCTTTCTTTTGGGAAAAAGATATGCATTAACTTGATAATATAGATTTATTCACATTATTGTTGAGTCACCTTTGAGAATTTATGTCCTTGAAGTATGTTCATTTCATAAAAGCTATAGGATTTATTTGCATAATGTACATATTATGAAAAATTATAATTTTCTTATAATATTCCAATATTTTCATTTCAATATCTGTAGTATCTGTAATGATTTCACCTGTCTCTTTCCTTGTATTGCTATTTCTTGTCATTTCTCTAATTTTTTACTTACTATTATTTTTTAATTATATTGATCTTTTCAAAAGAAATCTTTTGACATTATTGATTTTTTAAAAATTACTTCTCTATTTTCCAGATCTGATTTTTATTTTTCTTTTGTTCTATTTGTGGTTTAGTTTTCCCTTTTAGAAAAAGTTTTGTCTAGAGAAGCTGAGTTCATTGATGGGCATTCATATTTTCCTGGTTTTGCACACTTAGGAATTTTTTTGTTTGATGCCAAGAATGGTTGATTTTTACTTTAAATTATGCCGAATAGTTTGTATTCCTATGACTATTCTTGACTTTTATTCTGGGAGACAGTTTGGTTACTTGAAAACTGTTTGATGCACTTGGGTATGGCTTTTAAGACTTGATAAGATGACATAACCAGATTTTATCAAAGAGCTAATCATTCCACACTGCCAAGAAAAATTTCCTCTAAATACTGCATCCAGTTCCCCATGAATTATCAAAATTTTCCAGTCTGATTTTTGACAATTAGCACTATTCCTGGTACTGTGCAGGATATTGGTACTGTTTCCTCTAATCCTTTCAGGTGTTCTTTTTTCCTGGCTTTGGATAATTTCCTGAAATATATGAGGTATCATTATTGTCTGGGTACTCAGGGGTTCCGCTTCAGTCGTCTGGAGCCCTGTCTCTGAGAAACTGCCTTTCCCTGAGACTCTGTCTGGCAAACTCCAGCCGCCCTGCTTCCTCTAGTCTTCAACTCAGGGAATCTGACAGGCTCCAATTGACACCTCTGTCTTTGATCCACAGCCTGAAATGTTTCATAAAGCAATAAGCTGGTACAATCATTATTTTCCCTTCATTTGATACTTAATTCTACTTTACAATATAAAAAGTATTAATAGAATAACAATTATGTATGAAGTAACAATTGTGCAGTGAACGTAAATTTGGATAAAGCAGTAAGAAAGGTTAGACAGGCTTCATTAAAGTAATCAAATATAATTAAACAAAATGCTTATAGTTAATAAATATATAAATTAATTTAATTGTATTATTTGAAATTGCTAAGATGGTAAAAGACCTAGACAGTGGATAGCAGAATTAGATGGTCCCTATGTATTTAAAATCAGCTTGAGAACAATGTATTATTTCATGAAAAAAGTTTCAGGGACAAATTTGGATATTTAAAAATCACTGATAAAAATTTTTCTGTGAATCTTAAAAAATACATTTGCTTTTCCAAATTAAAATCAAGATCTTAAAAATTAACCACTAGACCTTTTATATTTTCTAGTCTTCTTTTTCCCAGTCAACTCACTTAAGAATGCTGAGTTAAATAATGTCTTTTGTAAATGACAAGTAAGTTGAAGCCTATTATCTTTAAGATATTAAATTGTGTTTAGTTTTATTTTTTTAATTTAAGATTAACTAGTTGAGACATTCAATCTACTGACAATTTTTGTTCTAGTGGATTTTGGTGAATGTCTGAAAGTGTCAAGAAAGAGCCATGGTCAAAAATATCAAAATTTCAATTGTAAGGAGCAAAGGAAAGGAGATATTTACCAGTATGTAAAATCATTAAAATGTATCTTAAAATGTCAAACAATCCAAGATGTTTCATTTTATTATTAACTGTTATTATTATTGTTTCCCTGAAACTTTGCTTTTCACTATTCAACATTTGGAAAAGTTAGACCAAAAATATGTTTGTTGTGTAAATCGTCAAATTAATAAATAAATGCAGCTTGGCTGGACTGCTTATTTCACCTTAAAGTGTAGTAATACAAACAAAAGTCATAGGAGCTATTAAAATGTCAATAAAATCAAATTATATTTCAATAGAGGCTTCAGAAATCAATGTATTACTAATATCATATAATTTAAAATATATAATTATATATAACAAATCTTACATAACAGAAATATAACTAAGAATAGTATCAATTTTACCTAACTTTTCAAAACAATAATCATTACAATTTATTAATAATTGCTATTGGTTACAACTACATGCTATATTCCTTGCTAAATAGGACATTTAAGGAACTTGACAAACCTACCATAAAGCCATTTAACAGTTTACTGAACTCTTATCCAACAAGAGTAAAGAAGTGATCTGATATTGCATTACTTCCTATGAGAGAAAACTATGAATATCACAAGAACACAATTCAATTTTAATGTAAATGGACATATTTAATCCTAATCTCTTCATAAAGACATACACTTCCAAAGAGGAGCTCTGCTCAAATGTCTAAAAGATAGACCTTTTGCAGAGGAAATGCATATGTAACACTTTCTCAACTGTTAACTCTGTGTATAGTTCACTGTTCAGAAATGACATCTTTTCTTGGTATAGCTCCTAGAAAACAATGTTTACAAGTGTGGTATGGCTTCTGAAGGAAAAGGCGATGGTGGTAGTGTTATTGTTTTATTGGAATTTTTTGGTCCATAATGCAAATGCTTAGATATATAGCAATACCCAGGGATGGAAATGGGGGTCACTGATTCTGAAAAGCTTAGTAACTTGTGAAAGTGAAGTCACTCATTCATGTCCGACTCTTTGCGACTCTGTGGACTGTAGCCTACCAGGCTCCTCAGTCCATGGGATTCTCCCGGCAAGAATACTGGAGTGGATTGGGTTGCCATTTCCTTCTCCAGGGAACTTGTAGTAAGTAATATAAGTAGGAATGTGACAGAGCTGGAATTTGGATACATGCCTGAGACATTGAAACTCACACAACCATCTACTTGTTCAAAGTTCCTTGTCTGTGTTAAAACAAAAATATCTCAGAGACAGGAAAGCTGATTGTTCCAAATCACATCAAAAAATGCTCAGCTACATCAGCTGTCACTAATGATGAGATCTATGAAGTCAGTTGAAATTATAGATTGTAATTTTCTTTCCTGTCATTTCTGTTCACCACCATCTGGTGAAGGTATAAAGAGAAATCCTCACAAATGTTTGGGTGTTTTTTATAGGCCTACATATGGAATTTTTTCCAGTTTGCTTTCCACCAACTTTGATTTATACTCAGCTTTAAAACACATTGAGTCTTATTCTCCTCTCACTAGCAGAAGGGAGAAGCTGCCATAAATCCTTGATACTGCCACTTACACAAAGAAAAGGACTGTTCTGGATTGCATGACAGATATAATACCAGCTCAGGGGCAGGAAAAATGTGATGGGAGAATTCTCTAGTGTCCTCTAGGCAAAGAAAAGTATGAAATAGGCCTTTCATTACCAAGGAGAAATTAAGCTAATTCATTTGTAGTGCTAAAATTGTACAATAGAGAAACATATTTTTCAAAGATCTAGCCATAAACAAAACAAATAGAACATTTTTTAAACCAATAGAATCCAAGTACCGTCAATTACAACTGCTCAGAAATAATTATATTTGCAATCATATTCTACATATTATCATGCATATCAGTTTTTCTCATTTATTTCAAAGAAATAAGGAGTCTGCATTTTCCAAAGCATTAAATAAATTACAAAAAAAAAAAAAACAGAACTGAAGGTCTGATGAACATGACTTAGATCATGTTTAAAATTTCAATATGATTTCTGAGTAAATACAGAATACATAGTTTATCACAAAGTACTACATAGTTTTTAGGTGCATCTAATTATTATTATTTAGACTCATTGGATAAGACTCTATGATGGGAAAATTGAAGGCAAAAGGGGAAGAGGACAGTGGAGGATGAGATGGTTAGACAGCATCAATGGACATGAACTTGAGCAAACTCTGGGGAAATAGTGAAGAACAGAGAAGTCTGGCATGCTGCAGTCCATGTAGTTGCAGAGTCAGACATGATGTAGTGACTGAACAACAGCAAAATTGTTATTTATTCTCTGAGAGGTAGCAAAGATCATATGTATTCCAGTGTAATTTTGGGTTCTGCATAGTTGGCAGGATTATGTGGATATATGGTCATGAGAAATAAATTTTATTTTAGATAGAAAAATGTTAAGATTATTTTATAAAAAATGTACAGGTTGTTTCAGATATAATAAGAAACCCTAGAAAATATGCTTATAAAAATATTCCATAATACTCAGTGGTTTACATTTGTAGAACCTATTTGTTTTTAAATAGACTCACTGGAAGGCAGTCACTGAGAAAAGTTAAAACTCATATATACTAAACTTTGCTCTAGTCTCATTTAAATTCTGACAAAATAATCAGTATTGAGTAAAGGAAAAATGAGATTCCACTCATTTTTAGTATTTTTTATTCTTCTTATTTTTGGTTATGGATTATAATTTCATCAGCTTTTACACTAATTCTCTAATAACTAACTTAACTGCAAATCCTCTTAGGCAAAGATAAATGTTTAGAATGGAAATTTGTAACATAACTGGAGTAAGGTGATTTCTAAGTTAACCCTTACTGGATATCCTGTGAAATCTAGAATATTCATGTCGTTACTTTTTTCTAGCAAATATAAATTAGTAATTATAAATATGCTAATAAAACAATTCATGCTACATGTTATGTTTAAAGAAATCCAAACTGTTCACTTTAATCTGATTTATGATGGAACTTAATGGCAATAGCTCATAGTGAAAAATATGAAAATAAAGATACTGCATATAAAAAGATGAAACAATTTGGGGTTTTTACATTTCAACAAAAATATTTACTCCTCATGATCACATAGAGTATCAAAATGGAAATAATGCAAGTTTTTTTTCTTTCATGTTTATAGTTACTGTGTGATCACTTATTTTTTTTTCAAATTTATTGCTTAAATATAGGAATATGGAGCCCCACGGCATTGGAGACAAGGGTCCAAACAATTATAAACTTGCTCTTGAAAAAAAACAAACATGTAGTTGAGTGTGAGGCTGTATTGGAGGATTACTGCAACTGTTCTCAAGCTAACTTCCATGTAGAATACAATAGTTTATTAACAGAAAAGTGACAAACTGCACTAATTTAAAGTGTGTGTGTATATATATATAACTTTGCACAATACAAGGTACTTCAGAAAAGCATGTATAATAATTATAGCAGAATGCCTAAACAGCAGTATGTGCATGAGTTAAGTAGAAGAAACAGAAACCGCTTAAGTTAACAAGCATGAATGATTTAATATCAGTGTTGCTATATATAACATCAATTTTAATATAAAAAGTGTTAAGAACTCAGACCAGAAAACAGTTTGGGGGAACTATATTTTATCTGTTCTTTTTAAAAATTGCTAGTACAAGGCTTAATAAAAAGAACACAATTTTGGGGCTTCTCTTGTTATAATTTAAAGGTCACAATAAAACAATGCACATATTTACTACCTACTTGCAAAGCAGAAACAACTCTGTCACTCTATCCTTGTTCCACCACTGCTAATAGATGAATTATACTTTGGTACATGTTTGTGTGATGGAAATTCAGCATTGTAATTCTATGTCTTTCATGCATTCTATCTCATTTTATAGCATACGTATTTATTGACACAACACTTATAATTAGGATCCTACTTATTTGTGAGACCATGCATTAGACCAAATGGCTTCTATTTTTGGATATCACTCAAATGCAAACATACTATGAGCAGATACATGCATCTGATTACTCTATTTTTCTTTCTAATGTAGTCATGTCCAAACATTACATACTGTGAAGCCTGTTATGATTTGTCTCCTTCAGCTTTCATCCTCTTCCTTTTAGTTTGAGGAGATGGCTATATAAAGCCTATATATCATAGGTATCCCCACTGCTGGTTTTCTGGCTGGTGCTAGATTCTGATAACAGTTGCACTCATGGCAACTCAAAAGAGAGAGAGAAGGAAGAGAAAATTTTGTTCCTTTTTTGTTTTTTTCTGGTGACAAGCATGGTTATACAAATGAGAGCTCTTTGCAAAAACACTGTGATTTCTGGCTTCCAGTGTTGTTAGTGACTAGTAATAATTTGGTGTTGATGATGTCTTCTTGATTTTCCAATACAGTTTTTTTTATTCTGGGTGACTGATATGGGTGTCCATTCTCTAGCTTCCCAGATGATGACAGGAAGCTGTAGCCGTAGCATAGGCAAGGTTGTGTTTGAGTATAATTTCATGGTGTTCTAACAATATACTGTCATCTAATTCAATGTGGTATTGATCTGGTGTATTTCCTGGAATCCTATTCTAGTGCTTTCCTTCAAATTTCCAATATTTTTTATACACACCAATTCTTAAATTAAATCACTTATGCTTAAGTTACCTTAAGTGGTTTATGTTTCTTGCACTTAATTGTAATTCATTCACACTTGGCTCTTTAAACATTCTGCTAAAATTATTATATGTGCTTTTACAAAATGCATTATATTGTGTAAAATCATGCACTGAAAACAGATCTTTGGGGAAGATTGGATTAGGAAAAGACCAACCAAAACTTACCCAATTTTGTGACAAGAACACTAGCCAAAGCAGTAATAATACTAATAAAACACCATCATGATTTAAAGGATATATTGTATTTCTAATGAATGCAGATGTACCATAACACGTAGGAGACTTTACTTTTTATTGAAAAGAGTAAAGCTAGTTTGTTGGGAAGTTTAAGAAGGTCAATGGCATTCAATTATGGAAATGAAGAGCAAGGGTTGTCATCAATGCCAGAAAATTCACATGGAAAAGTAGAGACTTTTCATTAAATGATCCAATGAACCAGATAGATAACTCTGGTTCGCATTGTGTTAAGCTCATGCCGAGGAAGCCAAGTGGAAAACTACAGTTTGATTATTTTGTTCACCACTATACTCTATGACTTGTAGAGAATTCATATAGTTTACACATATTTTCTATTATTTGAAGGAATCAAACTTTAATTTGCTGGGAAAATATATATTATATTGACTGATAAATATTATGAATCATATCTGAGATGATTTTCATCCTTACAGAAATCGTGTATGTCTTTTGATTTCAGGTAATTTTATTTTTTCCTTCATATTTTACTAAAACTACTGATTATTGTGCACATGTGTGTAACTGTGGGTATTTTATATACAAATTTTATTCAAGGATTATTGTTATTAAAATATTTATTTCTAATAAGCCAGAAAAGCAGATACTGTATGAAATCTGACATGTTTGAGGTCTTTCTCAAACATCATCTTATCAGAGACAATAGGGATGATTGGCTGCTCTGAATTGTGGTCTCATTTCTCTTTGCGGCTGCCAAAGTGTGTGACTTCACTTATGAGAATATGGAAGGACTCAGGGGATATTTTGCAAAAATGTGCCAATTCCTTACTCAGTGTATCATATCTTTTCTTTATTTTTTGATTTAGTAGCAAACCAAAGTAAAAATAAATCAAGTTGAATACAAGTCATTATTCTCAATCCAGATCAGACTTTGTACCCAGATGCTGGCTAGACTCACATGCAACTTCCCAGATATTCTAAACATCTGCATACATGGGGAAGAAACCTAATCTCCTGGGTACTATAATGCACAGCCTCTTCTCAGACTAAAAACAGTTCAACTTAGAATAGCCAATAAATATTTACCATTTTTGTAACTGATACTCCTACTGTCAAATTTACATAGGTAATGTCTAAACACTGACAGTGACTGAAATCCTTTGGGCTTAAAATTATCCTGTTATGCATTTCAGATTTTCATAGGAGTGGGTTTTAAGGCATTTTTTTAAATCAGTGAATTTTTTCTTATATTATTTATCACATTATGAAAATTTTATTATATAGTTAGAATGAAATATTACATTTTATTTTATATCACCACCTACATAGGAAGGCTTCCCTGGTGGCTCAGACAGGAAAGAAGTTGCCTGCAATGAAGGAAACCCTGGTTCGATCCCTGGATCGGGAAGATCCCCTGGAGAAGGGAATGGCATCCCACTCCAGTAATTTTGCCTGGAGAATCCCATGGGCAGAGGAGCCTGGCAGGCTACAGTCTATGGGGTCGCAAAGAGTCGCACACAACTGAATGACTAACACTAACACTGCCTAACTTACCTATGAAGATAATGCATGCTTATTGATATGTTTGTCCATAGATTTATAATTAGAATCATCTCAATGATGAGTTAAAGCTATTTAAAACAAAGTTCATAAATTCTAAGTGACTAATCAATTTTGCATTATTCCTTAAAATATAATAGACAGTCTAGTGAAGTGGACAGAAGGCGATTTGTATCATTTCAAACCACAGACAGGGTTTTTTCCCCAAAGGATAACATTATGTAAAACATATGCAGATTATTCATGTGATAGCTCAATGAATAATATCATGGTGAAATATATGAAGGTGATATCTGGGGTTATTACAAGTTTATACATATTTAAGTATTCTCAAATATTAAGTTTCTGAAATTACTACACACTTTCTTTCAGACCCTGTTAACATACAGAGTGTGTATGTTTTAATTATTAATGTGCCAACTATCTTACCTTTTTAACTGTCAGTCATTCAGAATTTTTAAAGCTATGTTCCTTCAAAGTCATAGTTAAGCATTATTATTAAGGGCCTAGTATTCACATGGATTTATAGGTACCAATATTTTATTTTTCTAGAAATTCATATGTAGTGCTATTAGTCTGTATTTAAGTCAACCTGAAGTTGGATATACATTTCTAAATCTTTCCTTAATTTTTTTTATATCTTTTTAATCTTATTTTTTTTCAATTTATTTAATTGGAGAATAATTACTTTACAATAATATGATGGTTTTTGCATTACATCAACATGAATCAGTCACAGATATACTTGTATACCTCCATCCTCACTCTCCCTCCCATCTCCCTCCCCCTGTATCCTTCTGGGTTGTCCCAGAGCACTGACTTTGAGTGCCTTGCTTCATGCATTGAATTTGCACTGGTCGTCTATTTTACATATGGTAATGTACATGTTTCAGTGCTATTCTCTCAAATCATCCCACCCTCACCTTCTTCCACTAATTCCCAAAGTCTGTTCTTTACATCTGTGTCTCCTTTGCTGCCCTTCCTGCAGGATCATCAGTACTGTCTTTCTAAATTCCATATATATCTTTCCTTTCCAGAATTTTAATGCCTTAGTCGCTCACCATCTCTGACAAAACCTTTGAATTATCCCTTGGTTTATTTGTCTCCATTCAGTTCACCTGAACAGATTTTCATACATACATACATATATATATATATATGTATATATATATATATATAGTCTTACAAGTTTAACCTGAGGATTTTCCATGCCACTCTCCTAAGTGAAATTTCTACCCTAATCTCACTCATTTTTCAAACTACAATCCAATATTATCTCTTCCACGAATGTATACCTATTTACAGCTGAGAAGCAAAAATTCCCCCTCTTTCCTCCTGTATAATTTAATTTTATCACTGTTACTTATATAAATCTTTGAATTATAATTATTTGTATACTAACATAAAAATTTGGTGTCAGAGAGTCCCTAGGCTATCTTTGCACTAAGTATCTACCTTTGGTATGATTTTATTGTATTAGTACTGAATCAAATTTGCAACAAGAACTTTCTATTTCTCCACATTCTAAAATTTATGCAATTGTAATTATTTATACATAGTAATTATGTGTTTTAAAAAGTATCTTTTATGTTATATCCTATCTGGGTTTTCATTTATTTTTTAACTTAAAATTTGTAATGCTGGTATTTAAATATTACTAACAGTTTTCAGAGCAATACCATTTTCTTAGTTACCTAATTTAATTCTAAAGTAACAATAATTTTTACTTTATAGAAGAGCAAACAGCCTCTGTTATTTTCCCAGGATCACAGACCTACTATTTGAGAAAATCTGGCCTCAAAATCAAGTTGACGTTTTATAACATGCTTTTATTATGGAATGATTCACTTTGATTAGTTCTTTATTAATAATTAAAATGACTAAAAATGCTTCCTCCTTGCTCTCTTCTTCCATTAAATATATATATATATGTATATATATAAAATTTCTTAAATTAGCATCTTATTTTCCCAAGTACATATTTTAAGTATACTGAATTTAATAAAATGGTGTACTTCTATTTAACAAAGTTAGTGTCCAATTGTTGACATCATGAATTAAAAGTGAAGCAAAATGATAACTCAAAATCACTTTTATGGAGTTGGGTAAATTTAAAGTTGCCCACCATTCTAGTTAATTCTCCAAGTTATTTCCACAATTCTCACAGAAATCTAAAAAAAAACCTCAAAAATCAAAGAAAATATTTTGCTGCAGAAAGATCATTCAAGAGAAAATGGGCAGAAGTTGAATAGTCACTGCACATAAAGAAGTATGAAAGTAAACAACTAACATAATTAATCTCATTAATCAGAAGAATGTAAGTGTGATAAGATACAGGAATGATTAAAATTAAAGCTTAATTAAAAATGAAAAACAAAAACAGATATTGATCCAGCCAATGATTATTTCCTGTTTAACCTTCCAATACTGAAACACAAACCCTAAATATATATACACATGTGTGTATATGTGTATATATGTATGTATATATTTTTGTGTGTATATATAAATATATATTGTGTACTATATAAATTGTAACCACTATGTCTGTGACATTAAATTTCTTCATGTACTTTGAGTCTAACTTAATATATTCTACATCTCATACTTTCAATTTCAGTACCATATGTTTTGTTGATTTATATGCACAATCCTCCATTATAATTAGGTTAATATCTCTTATTCATGAGATTTTATGTCCTTTGAGTTATTCAAGATGCATCTTGCTGTTACTCTTGTAGCTTCATTAATACAGTACTTGGCATAAAACATTTGATTAAATTTTGATTGATTGATACTTATCAAGGAAAGACTTTTAAAATTTAAAGTACATTTCTTCAGTAAAAAGATTATCAAAACCCCAATGTATGTATATGCACTTTCCCCCTGCCATATCCACCCTTTAATTTTATGGATGAGAAATTAGAAATTTAAAGAGGTTAATATGACTTTGTCTGATATCACTTAGCAAGCTAGTCGCAAAGTTATAACTTGGTATGGATCCACTGATTTTTGGGAATGCTCTGGTAGCTCAGTTGGTAAAGAATCTGTCTGCAGTGCAGGAGACCTGCTTTCAATCCCTGGGTTGAGAAAATCCCCTGGAAAAGAAAATGGCAACCCACTCCAATATTCTTGCCTGGAAAATCCCATGGGCAGAGGAGCCTGGTTGGCTATAGTCCAAGCAGTTGCAAGTTTAGACTTAGTGACTAAACCACCACACCATGCAATTCCATTGTATGTAGGTCAAGAAGCAACAATTAAAATCCTGTATGAACCACAGGGTTTTCCTTGAAAATTGTTTTCATTGAAAATCAATGCTTTTGAACTGTGGTGTTGAAGACTCTTGAGTGTCCCTTGGACTGCAAAGAGATCAAATCAGTCAATTCTAAAGGAAATCAGTCCTGAATATTCATTGGAAGGACTGCTGCTGAAGCTGAAACTCCAATATTTTGGCCACCTGATGCAAAACTGACTCACTGGAAAAGACCCTGATGCTGGGATAGATTGAAAGCATGAGGAGAAGGGGATGACAGAGGATAAGATGGCTGGATGGCCATTGGATCACTGATTCAATGGACATGAGTTTGAGCAAGCTCCAGGAGTTGGTGATGGAGAGGGAAGCCTGGCGTGCTGCAGTCTGTAGGGTCACAAAGAGTTGGACACAACTGAGTGACTAAAGTGTACTGGACTGCTGGAACAACTGATTGGTTCAAGATTGAGAAAGGTGTGCGACAGAGCTGTCTGCCGTCACCCTGTTTGTTTAATCCATACACTGAGCACATCATGAGAAATGCCAGGCTGGATGAGTTACAAGCTGGAATCAAAGTAGGTAGGAGAAACATCAACAATCTCAGATATGTGGATGATACCACTCTAATGACAGAAAGTGAAGAGGAGGTAAAGAGCTTCTTGATGAGGGTAAGGAGAGTGAAAGAGCTGGCTTAAAACTAAATATTAAAAATACTAAGAGTGTGACATCTGGACCCATTATTTCATGGCAAGTAGAAGGAACAAAATGGTAGTGACAGATTTCCTCTTCTAGGGCTCTAAAATCACTGCAGATGGTGACTGCAGCCATGAAATCAGAAGACGATTGCGTCTTGGCAGGAATGCTATGACAAAGCTAGACAGTGTGTTGAAAAGCAGAGACATTACTCTGCCGACAAAGGTCCGTAAGTCAAGTCTATGGTCTTCTCAGTTAGTGGTCATGCACAGTTGTGAGAGCTGGACCATAAAGAAAGCAGAGTGCTAAAGAATTGATGCCTTTGAACTGTGGTGCTGGGAAACACTTCAGAAACTCCCTTGGACAGCAAGGAGATCAAACCAGTCAATCTTAAGGGAAATCCAACCTTGAGTACACAGAAGGACTTATGCTGAAGCTGAAGCTCCAGTATTTTGGTCATCTGATGTGAACAGCTGATTCATTGGAAAAGTCTCTGATGCTGGGAAAGATTGGGGGCAGAAGGAGAAGGGGTGACAGAGGATGAGATGGCTGGATGGCATCACCATTGCAATGAACATGAACTTGGGCAAAATATGGTGAGGGACAGGGAGGCCTGGCATGCCGCAATCCATGGGATCTCAAAGAGCTGGACACCACTGGGTGACTCAACAACAACAACAACAACCATACAATTCAGGGCTTGCCTGGTGTATCAGATGGTAAAGAATCTGCCTGCAATGTGGGAAAACCAGGTTCGATCCCTGGATCAGGAAGATCCCCTGGAGAAGGGAATAGCTACCCAGTCCACTATTCATGCCTGGAGAATTTAATTTCATGGACAGAGAAGCCTGGCAGACTACAGTCCATGGGGTTGCAAAGACTTGGACACAACTAAAGGACTAACACTTTCACACTACTTTCACCATGGAATTCAATGAATACTTTTAATAAAAAAAAAAAAAAAAGGATTCTAAAAAAGAAAAAGCAACCTCTTTCTGACTCCAGGAATCCAGTTTTCTTCTCTAGAATGAAAGTTGCTCTTTAATGTCATGTCTATATTCTTATGACATATGGTACTGAATTCTAGTTGAGAAACTTAGCTGAAGATAAAAGGTAGTAAATAATACAAAGAAAAGTAAAACACAGAAATTGAAAATATTTCCCTATGGTATAATACTCATGGCAAGAAAATTTTGACAACCAAAAGGATAATAGATATTGTACAGCTATCTGGAATTCCAAATGCAGAACATCTAGCAAGAAATAAAGGAAAACAAATGGATATTTCTATCTTTTGTGTTGTATTCCCAAGAATCACAAGAACCTACTTGAATAACCAAGGACACAATATTCTAGTCTAATAGCAAAATATTGTAGGATACTTGAACAAAATCATGGAATAAGTTTCTGTGATCAAATATAATTCGAATTTATGATTAAGGAGAAATGAAGAAGAACAGAAAAAGAAAGAAAAAATCCCATATAGTATATGACAGAATGGCCAAAAACATTCACTCTTTTACATTTTAGTAGTAACTTTGCTATCACTTACCTGACTCATGAGACTGATTCTTTATTCCTTCAACTATAAACTGCAAAAAATTACTTGGCAGGATATCAGAGTTTTGCTACAGGGACAATTTTATTTTAAATTGCTTCCTTTTTTAAATAATACATTTCAAATAATGCATATTATTAGTGTTAGGTAGGAAGTTAGGCATGAGCAATGACAGGTGGCCTAGCTGAAAAGGTGTAAGCTGATCTCTAAACCCTACCAAAGACACACCCAGGAGAGCTCACAGATATGCTATGAACATAACCACAGAGACTTCCAACTCCTGCACATGCACCCTAGTCACTGGTGGATACAACTAACAACAGGGGCTTCCTCAAGTAACCTCAGGCAGCTAAGAGCCTATTAAAGGCTCATAAATATTCTATATATACATATATCTGATTATAACAGACTGAATGATGGGAAGACATGCACAATGGAGCCTGTTGCTATGTAACTTGCAACTGTCAATCGCCTTGAGCATATGTCCATTTGCATTCTTTTTCTTAGTTGGTGATGGGTACAAGTTCTATTTTGCACAGGGTACAACCAAAAATAGGAGATGGGAAGCATAAAAAGGGAGAAACCAAGAGGGATCATTATGACTCTTTTAAGGTTAGCTGATCCCACCTCTAGAGAGTATACTATCCCCCGTCTGTCTGCTTGAGCTGTGACTGAGCTGTAACTTGTCTGTTGCTTTAAACTTTTCAGTCTCTCATTCCAAATTTTTGTTGTGATGAGACAAGAGAGGAGGAAGAGAAATAAACCAGTGCAACATTAGACTTCATATTTTATCTCCTTTTTGTTTCCAGTTGCCTTTAAAATTGTAATTATAAAAACTGGCTCAAGACAAATGGTAGTTAATATAAACAATTATTATTTTAGCATCTCTGAAAAGCAAAGTGAATGGATATTTAGATAGGCACTGGAATAAATGAGACTGAGGCAAGCTTTATTTATTTATTTTTTTTACTTTAACCCATTAAGAATAAACTTGTGGGAAAATGGCTTATAATTTTGCCTAACGCATTAAAGAAATAATAATTAATCTACATTAGGGTTTAACTATATTTAGGAGAAAAACACTAAAGAATGGAAAGCAGAGAGGTTTCCTTGACTCTAAAATGATAGCTACATATATTGAAAAGAAAATTTTAGTAGGTCTTTAGAACAATATACCAAACAAAACATCATCCAGTGTGCTTTTAAACTAACAGTCCTGTACATTTTCAACTGTAGGTCTACACAGATTTAAAAAAAAAAAACAAACAAACAAAACCTGCCACTTTGCTATGTAATCAATTAATAATTTTGGTTTAAATTTCTCTTGTGTGGCATCATGTGGCTTGCACTGCATTATCAATAATGCCATTCATATGTTTTTATTTAAAAAAGGAAAAGTGTTTTCCCTTAGATGAATCTTAGGCCAAACTCTTCACATTAGTCAGTTTTCAAATATCATTACTTTCCAATTTTGACAAACATAAGCAATCACTTATTTTATAGCAAGTTATAAAATAATGAAATGAATTCTTTATATCAGAGGTTTCATCTATGCAAACTGACTCATTCATATGAAAGCCTTAGGTGATGATGGGGATTATAGATAATCTCTTCATGTCATGTCTAAATTTTTCTCTTCAGGTGGGGTGAAACATCATTATTTCTTCTACAAACCCAAATAAGACTATTGGCTAGAGTTTGAAACAAGGTTCCAGTTGTCCCAGTGATGCCCCAATGATGGAAAAAAGGTAAACCATAATTCTAAAGAACAGAAATGTTTCTAAATTTTATTTCGAAAATTCCTCTGACAAACTTGTAAGAAATAGAAAAAAAAAAAAACAAGTTTCTAAACTTGCTAACTCATCAAGGAACTATCTGATGAAAAACAACAAAATACCATAATGTGTATGGTCTTGAATGTGCTCCATGAATTTTGAGCTGTGATTTGATCAATACATTTCATTTTAATGAGAACTTCATGGAAAATTCACTGGCTCTAGAGAGCTATGTCACATACTAGTATTGACAGAATACTGTAAATTATTTTCCTAATATTTATAGAGTACTTGCAGCCTTTGTCTTAAATTACAGAATCATCTTCTAACCTCTAAATCACATTGAAGCTGTAGTGCTACATCACTTTTCAGTATCCAAGCTTTGCAAATTAGTTTCAGAATTACCAAATGTAGGTCCTTCTGGTTTTTGTGTTTGCCAAAGCAAACATATTATTTTTTATATTTATAATGATGCATGAACTACCTCTCCATTTTTTCATCTCAAATGTCTTTAAGCATTAATTACTTTTTTCAAGTTTGAAGTTGTAATTTATATTTGGACATATATTGGAAAACTCAGTTTCACTGTTATGTTTATTACCCTCTAAATACAATTTCAGCATATGTATTTGAATAAAATAATTTATAATTTCCCTGAGGTTAAACAGAATTATAAGATTTTTAAAAGGAAGAAGAATGAATATGGAAAGTATTATCAGTCTACAAACTAAACCAGAATATAAAAGTAATTTTACATCCTGACCGCTAGAATTTGAATATAATGCAGATAGCTTTAAGTCATTTAGGTACTCAAAATGCTCAGTTGTGTCCAACTTTTTGAGACCCCATGGACTATAGCCCACCAGTTTCCTCTGTCATGGGGCTTCCTGGCAAGAATACAGGAGTGGGTTGCCATTTCCTCCTGCAGGGAATCTTCTTGACCCAGGGATCAAATCTGCATTTC
This sequence comes from Cervus elaphus, assembly GCF_910594005.1. Lineage (NCBI taxonomy): Eukaryota > Metazoa > Chordata > Mammalia > Artiodactyla > Cervidae > Cervus > Cervus elaphus. Next base: position 17,359,768 of record NC_057833.1, on the reverse strand, counting down.
CTGCATTTGCAGGCAGATTCTTTACAACTAGCACCATCTGGGAAGCTCAAGTCATTTATATATAAATTAAACAAATATGTATCTGGTGTGTAGTGTATCAGACTAGTCCACACATTTTATTTTGAAGTCAAGAAAATTTAGAATCATAACAATTTAGTGACTTGCCCAAGGCACGTTTTTAATTTTGTACACTTGTGTTATTTTTAAAAAGGGCTTTCATGTGAATTTTAGCTAAAATTAACTTTAATTACAATTTTAATTCCTTTTTAATTCAAGGAAAAATGTAATTTTCTACAAATTCAATTTGAACAGACTATGTTTTATAACGCCCCAAAAGAGCCCACAATCTTGACATTTACTATTTTGAACTAGCCAAGAGAGTATTTTCTCCGTTGCTTTTGTCCTGCAAAAGCAAGTAAGATGACATTTTAAACTGAGGAGCTTATGTCATTAATAATAAAAAGATTGGGCAACCTGGGTTAAAATCAAAGATGCTATCCAAGTATTTTAAGTATTTTTGTTTAGATAGTAATAGAGCATCATATGTCGACTCTCCTTTACCTTGTAAAGTCAGCAAGCACTCCAACTGTCCTTAATCTCAAGTAAAGCCAACAATCATCTATTTTGTTTTTTTGCCAGAAATTAGAAAACAGGAACTTAGATTCAATAATTAATAATCAATAAAGGAAAACTGTAAATATGTGGTAAAGAGCAATATTGGATAGGAACCTGGAATGCTAGGTCCATGAATCAAGGCAAATTGGAAATGGTCAAACAGGAGATGGCAAGAGTGAACATTGACATTTTAGGAATCAGCAAACTAAAATGGACTGGAATGGGTGAATTTAACTCAGATGAGCATTATATCTACTACTGCAGGCAAGAATCCATTAGAAGAAATGGAGTAGCCATCATAGTCAACAAAAGAGTTTGAAAGGCAGTACTTGGATGCAATCTCAAAAATGATAGAATGATCTCTGTTCATTTCTAAGGCAAACCATTCAATATCATAAAATACAAGTCTAAGCCCCGGCCAGTAATGCTGAAGAAGCTGAAGTTGAACAGTTCTATGAAGCCCTACAAGAACTTCTAGAACTAACACTGAAAAAAGATGTCACAGGGGAGTGAATGAAAAAGTAGGAAGTCAAGAAATACCTGGGATAATGGGTAAATTTGGCCTTGGAGTCCAGAATGAAGCAGGGCAAAGGCTAATAGAGTTTTGCCAAGAAAACGCACTGGTCATAGCAAACACCCTCTTCCAACAACACAAGAGAAGACTCTACACATGGACATCACCACATCGCCAAAAACAAAATCAGATTGACTATATTCCTTGCAACCAACGATGAAGAAGCTCTATATAACTAGCAAAAACAAGACTAGGAGCTGACTATGGCTCAGATCATGTACTTCTTATTGACAAATTCAGACTTAAATTGAAGAAAGTGGGGAAAACCACCAGACCATTCAGGCATGACCTAAATCAAATCCCTTACAATTATACAGGGAAAGTGACAACTAGATTCAAGGGATTAGATCTGATAGAGTGACTGAAGAACTATGGACAGAGGTTTGTGACATTGTACAGAAGGCAGTGATTAAAACCATCCTCAAGAAAAAGAAATACAAAAAGGCAAAAAGAAAAGATATATCCATGTGAATGCAGAGTTCCAAAGAATAGCAAGAGATAAGAAGGCCTTCCTCAGCGATCAATGCAAAGAAATAGAGGAAAACAATAGAATGGGAAAGACAAGCGATCTCTTCAAGAAAATTAGAGATACTAAGGGAACTTTTCATGTAAAGATGGGCACAATAAAAGCAGAAATGGTAAGGACCTAACAGAAACAGAAGATATTAAGAGGTGGCAAGAATACACAAAAGAACTATACAAAAAAAAGATCTGCATGACCCAGATAATCACAATGTTGTGATCACTCATCTAGAGCCAGACATACTGGAATGCAAAGTCAAGTGGTACTTAGGAAGAATCACTATGAACGAAGCTAGTGGAGTGATGGAATTCCAGTTGAGCTATTTCAAACCCTAAAAGATGATGCAGTTTTGCTGAACTCAATTTAACAGCAAATTTGGAAAACTCAGCAGTGGCCACAGGACTGGAAAAGATCAATTTTCATTCCAATCCCAAAGAAAGGCAATGCCAATGAATGTTCAAGCTACTATACAACTGTACTCATCTCACACGCTAGCAAAGTAATGTTCAAAATTCTCCAAGCCAGACTTCAACAGTACATGAACCATGAAATTCCAGATGTTCAAGTTGGAATTAGAAAAGGCAGAGGAACCAGAGATCAAATTGCCAACATCCACTGGATCATCGAAAAAGCAAGAGATTTCCAGAAAAACATCTACTTCTGCTTTATTGACTATTGACTAATACAATAATTATATGGTCCTATGTAAATGTTTTTAAACAGCCACCATCAGCGATTTTAAAGTATTTGCTTACTCAGTAAGTGGTCTTGTTAAATAGATATCAAGTACCAAAAAACTGGTAAATGCAATTTAAAATTGTATTTTGTTGCATTTCTCTTGACATTTTAAGAACTTTATATTTTACTTATATTGACTATGATAATCCATAGAAGACAAGAAAACTTGGCTTTGCCAACAAAGATTAAAAACAAGTTAATTTTAAGATACATATTCTTTTAACTGTGAACATTTGTAGTAATACTGTAGATTTTGTTTTACACATTTAATTGGAATTCATGTGTCTTCAATTGTGTTTGCTCAGAAGCAAACCCTGAGAAAAGCACTTGTGAATTAGTACTACATAAGATAATCCCACAAAGAACTAGTAGTGCACTGGGGAATTGAGATAGTAGAGAAACAGAAATAAACAAAATGTTTTATTAAATGGTGGGTACTTTGAACTGCTAGAACAAGGAGACTCAGTGGAGAACACACTTTAGATTTTCATAAGGAAAAAATATAGGTAACATAGCTAGCTGTCAGATTAGGGGGGTTATTACTTGGTTATATGCTTGAATTTTTAATCATATTTTACCTAAATGAATATTCCATATTATATGACACATTTTTTTTCCAAATTCAGAAGTTTAAAGAACATTTTTATTTTCTATACTATGGATTTGCTCTATATACATAGATTGTGCAAACATATATAACCAGACCACACACCAGGACATAAGACAAATCAATAAGTACAGAATCAATAGGTATGTTTTTATTTCTTCTTTTCTACTTCACTTGTGTTTATAATCAATAAGCCATATAAAAGTGCTCACAAAAAGGTCAGAGGAATGCTGTGGAATGACCTCTATGGGTTCCTGTGGCTTCCCATTTATTCAAACAGAAAAGCCACAGGCCTATTGGGCTCTCATCATAAGACACTGAAATGCTCACTGAATGGTACTGAAGCCCAGGAGTAAGTAAGATTTTTATTTTGTTGTCATTAAAAGAGTGCTAGGTAAAGTCTCTGCAATTCAGCAAGATGACAGTTTGAAATACTCAGGGTGATTATAGTCATGAAGCAAACTGAGAAACTACAAGAAACTACAAACTGAGAAATTATAGGACTGTACACTGAACCTCTGAAACATTGTGTAAAGCTATTGGATTAGAAGCTGTAACTATTACCCTCAGATCGTCCTCCTTATGTGCCAATTATTGAGTGAAGTACCTTTACTATATCTTATAATTTAATTTACAGGAACTTCTTATGAGACACACTGCATCCCAATTTTACAGATAAGAAAATGCACTGAGTAAGTAAATTACTTTTCCAAATTTACAATTATTACAGCAGGAATTCAAATCCAGATTTATATGGTTGTAATGTCCAAGCTGGTTTTAGAAAAGGCAGAGGAACCAGAGATCAAATTGCCAACATCTGCTGCATCATCAAAAAAGCAAGAGAGTTCCAGAAAAACATCTATTTCTGCTTTATTGACTATGCCAAAACCTTTGACTGTGTGGATCACAATAAACTGTGGAAAATTCTGAAAGAGATGGGAATACCAGACCACCTGACCTGCCTCTTGAGAAACCTATATGCAGGTCAGGAAGCAAAAGTTAGAACTGGACATGGATTGAGACTGGTTCCAAATAGGAAAAGGAGTACATCAAGGCTGTATATTGTCACCCTGCTTCTTTAACTTATATGCAGAGTACATCATGAGAAACGCTGGGCTGGAAGAAGCACAAGCTGGAATCAAGATGCCGGAAGAAATATCAATAACCTCAGATATGCAGATGATACCACCATTATGGCAGAAAGTGAAGAAGAACTAAAGATCCTTTTGATGAAGGTGAAAGAGGAGAGTGAAAAAGTTGGCTTAAAGCTCAACATTCAGAAAACTAAGATCATGGCATCCGGTTCCATCACTTCATGGCAAATAGATGGGGAAACAGTGGAAACAGTGGCAGACTTTATTTTGGGGGGCTCCAAAATCACTGCAGATGGTGATTGCAACCATGAAATTAAAAGATGCTTACTCCTTGAAAGGAAAGTTATGACCAACGTAGACAACAATATTAAAAAGCAGAGACATTACTTTGTCCACAAAGGTCCATCTAGTCGAGGCTATGGTTTTTCCAGTGGATGTGAGAGTTGGACTATAAAGAAATCTGAGCACCGAAGAATTGATGCTTTTGAACTATGGTGTTGGAGAGAGTCCCTTGGACTGCAAGGAGATCCAACCAGTCCATCCTAAAGGAGATCAGTCCTGAGTGTTCATTGGAAGGACTGATATTGAAGCTGACACTCCAATACTTTGGCCACCTGATGTGAAGAGCTGACTCATTAGAAAAGACCCTGATGCTGGGAGGGATTGGGGCCAGGAGGAGAAGGGGACGACAGAGGATGAGATGGTTGGATGGCATCACCGACTCAATGGACATGGGTTTGAGTAGACTCTGGCAGTTGGTGATGGACAGGGAGGCCTGGCGTGCTGTGGTTCCTAGGGTCACAAAGAGTCGGACACGACTGAGCAACTGAACTGAACTGAACTGAAAGCAGATATCACAATGTTTCCATCTCATTTCTATTTTACTTTTAGGCATTTTTAGAAAGAAATTAGGACATCAGCTAAAGAAATTAATGCAAAATATAACATTTTAGACATACTACAGAGATATTCTTATGCTGTATACTATTTAAAATGACAAATTACCCTAGATGAATGTTTTCAGAAAGGCTTGTGATGAAATTAAATTCATGATAATAGAACTGCTTTACAAAAAATTAACATATTTTGTGTGGCATGAGATCTTACTTTATATTATATAAATGTGTCTTTTGCTTTATTTGGTGTTTTGTTCTATGTGGTTCATGAAATTAGTAGGACCTTTTTTAATCAAAATCATTTTTTAAAAACTTCAATTATAGAAGTCTTCTAAACAGGATCTAAACAAAGTCACCTTAATTTTTTTAAAGAATAAAATTGTTCTACTCTGATCCCTGAAATTGGCCCATAATTTTAATTTTTACAAAGGATTAAAAACTTCATAGATATTTCTACTCCACAGGCCTGTGAGAAATACAGTAATAATTTTTACAATAATTAAAGCAAAATATTTTTGTTTCTGTGACAAACAAATGTGCTTATTTTCCCAACTTTTTTTTTTCCCAACTTTTAAATATATTTTGTGGCCACAAGAAAAACATATGTATGGATAAAATTTTACATTGATAGTAGAAAAATATACAGCAATAATGGAAAAATATACAGTGATCCACAAGAAGTAATCTGATAGAGTTAAATGCAAATATTATTTTAGATATAGCATTTTGCAAAAGCACTGTAGTTACAGTATATTTTTTATACCTATAAATCAATGAAAAATGAAATCTCCATGATTTTCATTTTTAGTGCTAATAAGAGAGGAAATGATGTGATTATTTTTCTCAGGCAAGGCCACACTGACCCTTAAAAATTCTGTTACATTTACATGTAACTTTGTGTGATGAAAAGTTCCTTTTGGAACTTCATAAACTATAAATACATTAGTGAAATAATGAAGATCTAATAAATCAGAGAATCTAGTACAGTAAGTAGAATGCTGACTCAGTGTTCAAAACAGTTATTTTCCATCACTAACACTTCTTCTATGTATAGGATCTGATTTAGTTATGTAGACTCTCCAGATCTGTGCCTAACATACAGCTTGGAAACCTAGCAAGCTCATGAGGCGCAACTAACACTAACTAAAGAGGCTTAACTAATTTCACTTCAAAATTTCAGTCTAATCTTTACCCTAGCCTAGGTTGTAAGATTTAAAATTGGCTTCATATTATAATTTACGGAACTTGAAAACAGAAATAACAAAAGCCAGTACCCAGATCTTCCCTGCCCAAGATGCTTTTTTATTTGAAAACCTCATCTAGAATATTTAACAATAAAAAATTCACTTGATTCTTTTTATGTTGCAAGTCCTACTTAGTAAAAATGTGAGAAAAGTCATCATTTAAGTTAATGTTTGAGTTTGAAATACTTCCCTCTCCACCTTGATGAAATTGACGTTTTATGGAGAATCCACAGCAAGAACAATGAAAATGTCATCATTCTTCCTACTTTAAGCTAACATCAAGATGAGTTTTCAAATATCCCTTCTATGGCATGTAAGCATCTAGAGCAAAAGTGCTCAAGCTTGCTGTTAGGAGTCTTTTTGTTTGTTTGTTTTTTCTCCCACTGGGACTTCTGTTGTATCATCATAAAAAGGGGAGAATGGGACTGACATGTCTCTGGTCCATCATCCTGCCTCCAACCATTGAACCAGAAATGCCAAGGTGGAGCCACTTGACATTTCTTGATTCTATAGGTTACACTTTTTGCTTAAGTAAAGGATTTGTCTTTTCTTTAAAAAGTTGATCACTGGCCTAGAAGCAAACAAAATAACATAGATCATGAAGAGTTGGCTAAGAATATTGATAGTAGATGTGTGTGTGTCTTTATGTGTGTTAGTCATAAGTTGTAAACTTCTGTTATGAATTCTTGGAATATTTTGGGATGCATATAGCATAGACTTTGGTCATCATCCTTCACAGAAATTGTATACTTATATATTGGTCTCTTCATTTATTCTGAGGGAAAGCAGAAGGAAGCTATCCATGAAAGAAGCTGAGAGGGAAAAAAAAAAGTTGATTGCTTTAATCACAGTATTATTTTGGGAAATTGCCAAATGTACTTATTCTTTCATAAAGCATTTTTTAATGGAAAGCTGGCAAGAAACAGGATTGACATTTGTTAATGGACACTGCTATGAGTGGTGTGTTTATTCTTTGAGAAACATGATGATGATCTCAACAAGTAGTATTAATTTTCAAGTTGGAAAACCAAATTTTGCTGTGGAACTTTGAAATGTTGTTGAGTCTGTTATTGTGAAAATAATTGAAACTGATTTTGACAGTAGATATAAAGTTAATATAAAATTAGTATTAGTTTGATAGAGAATATAAAGCTGAAAGTTTAAATTAGCCACATAGATCTTTAGATGTTTTGGGGAAAAATAGGACAGTCTATTTTATTTGTCTATAGAGAAGCAGTATTTGAATTCAAGAAAAGAACAGTTTTTTGACTATCCAAACACTGTTAAAAAGGGAAAGTTCCCTAAACCTTTCTGTTTAAGATTATTACTGATTATAAGATGTGCTACAGTCTAATTATGAAGGAGACTTGAAGTCCACATTAATTTTTCATTATCCAGCAGATATGTAATAGCTTTGGTAAAACTAACAGATCCACCTAGAGGGAAACATTCTTTTGTGATAAAATTAATATAAAAAGACTAGATAAGAGGTGAAATATTATGATAACTATTCTATACAACGGCATATATATTGTTACTGAAACTCGGCAAATACAGATCCAGCATTCACACCTTAAGATATTTGCAAAGGACTCCAAAAGTCATTGATATGTAGTTATATTTAGCTTTTTAGGAGGCTTCTGTGTGAAACAACTCTTGGCTAAGAATGTGAACAACTCAATTGCTGAGCAGCTGCCTTACAATGCATTGCAACATTGTTCTCTCCTTTGTTTCTGCCTTTGCTATCTCTCTTGTGATTAGACACATAGATATTTACTAGTGCAAATGAAAAGCAAAAATTCAATTGAAGGCCTGGTGTTAATGAAGAACTTTTAGAAGTAGAAATTTTTGTAGAAAGTTAGATAATGTAAAGTGAAATTTTATATATATATACATATATATATGTATATATATATATATATATATGCTTTTAGATATTGCCCAGTAAGCATAGCATTCTCCTTCAAATCAATGACAAACAGATGTAAGATGATGGATATGATGGATTCATTCATTTGATGTCAGAAGATATTCATAGAAGACATGAGACTCTCATGGAGATATAGTAATTCTGAGTAAAAATCAAACTTCTGTATATTAATTACATGAAGGAGCTAACAGTTAGAGACCATATGCTTGAAATCACTGACATGAATATATGTTTATGAGGAGTTAAATCATCTTGTATGCAAGGAGGAGCTAAGAGAGGAGGAATAATTTTCTCATTTTTTCAAAAGAACGAGTCCAAGATACTGAAGTATCTCCTAGAAGGAATAAGTGTAATAGGGGAAAATAAAACCTTCCCAAGCATACATATCTAAGGATAAGCATGTCAAGGACAGATCAGCTCATCAGCTGATAGGCAATATGACCAAAATTTAGATTGAGAGAAGCTTACTATATTATTCTAAAAATTTTAAATCATTAAGGGGCCTAAAAGGGACCTTTTATATGTTGGAGTTAATAAGATAAATATTAGATCAAAATATAATAAAATTTATTTCCTCCTTTCATTGATTGGACACGGAAGTAGAAAAACACTTTTATTCATTCATGAATTGCAGACAGATACAGGGTCATCTGTAAGCTATTTATGCATCTTGATGTTGAGATGTTTATTGGTTCACTGTGAGATCACATGGGCTTCCTAAGTAGCACTAGTGGCAAAGAACCTGGCTGCCAATGCAGGAGATATAAGAGGCTGGGGTTCAATCCCTAGATTGGGAAGATCCCCTGGAGAAGGACATGGGAACCCACTCTAGTATTCTTGCCTGGATTATCCCTTGGACAGAGGAGCCTGACAGGGTACAGTCCATGGGTTCGCAAAGAGTCACACATGACTGAAATGACTTAGCAAGCACGCATTCATAATATCATATACCTTTAGCCTCTTAACTAGAACACACTACATAACATTCAACATATTGTACGAGGATCACATTTACTCTTTGAATATACTGAGCATGTTGTATATGAGGAGGTATTGAATGAAAATACTTAATAAATAAGTATTTATATCAAGTGAGGTGTGCAACATTGAATAATTTTGAAGGGCTCTATGTAAATAAAATTATTCCAAGGGCTAACCTCTTAAAAATAAAATATGCTATTTTTAAGATAGCAGATGGTAAAATTATTGAGTGCAATGCTCAGACCTAATTGGAAGAGCTTATTCAAAGGCAACAAAAGAGAAGTTGCTGGAAGATCTAGGAAATGTAATTGAAACTGTCAAAAAGACAAAATTGAAACACTGAAAAATTAGGAAAAGCTATCTGGGAATCTTTAAAATGTAGTAAACATTTCTAATACACTAAGCTACTAACCAACACGTCATTAGTTGTGATCTGCAAAGAAAAAGGAGCACACTGATCTTTGATATCACAGAAGAAATAAATCTCTTCTTTCCATGCCTTTAAATGTTGCTAATCATAATGCTCTGAAAAATAACATTCACTGCTTTGTAAATAGCCATTCTCTTTAATCATTCATAGCCTTCATTTCAATTGTCTTCCAAATATTTTTCTACCAACTACTCCAAATTTATTTGCACAGGATGATGCAATCATTTACCAGAATGTATAGAGATTTGCTTCATCCTACTATTTGTCTACTACTTTTGGTAATTTTTCTTCAACTTCAGCTATATTTAGTGAAAGATTCATAAGAATAGAGTTCATCTATTTCCATCATCAAAGCATCCAAACACAATATCCTAACACAGACTCAAACAGAATAAACATTCAAAGATATTCTTCAATAACTAAATTCACAGTATATAAACATGCCTTAAGTGCAGCCATTATCCTTTATTTTCTTTATTCCCAACCTTAACATTATCATCAATTTGATCATCAGCACTAATGGGATGCAGAAATATGGTTCGTGCCACTGCAGTGAAGAGCGTTATCACTACATTGGGAGATATAAAAGGCTAACATGTATATCCTTAGAAATATGAACTGAATAGCCCCTAGTTTCACATGCAAAATGATATACACATTTGTAGTTTTATAAGCCAAATAATGTGGGTATATATGTGATTGCATGAATGTATATATATATATATACACACACATATACATATATGCTTTCATAACTCAGCGATTGTGAATAATGCTGCTATATACATGGATTGCATACATCTCATTGAAATAAACTGCTTTTCATTTCTTTGTGGTAGGTATATATACACTCAGAAGTGGAATCGTTGGATAATATGGTAGATCAAGTTTCATTTTTTCGGAACCTCCATATTGTTTTCCATAATGATTGAACCAATTTACATTCCCTCTGGCAATGCACAGGGTTCTTTTTCACCATTTCTAGCACCTGTTATCTCTTGTCTTCTTGCTGATAGCAATTCCTGGATTGTCATTTGGTTATACAATTCTTGCATAGAAGAATTTTTTTTATTTGTTATATATGAAAGAAAAAATAAAAATGTAATTCCACATTTAGCTTTTGTTCTTCTCCATTCTGTCCTGCAATACATATGTATAAATACCAGTGAGAAAGCATTTACTCTTCAACTTTTTCAGTTTTGCCTCAATTATTTTTCCTTGGTTCTGATGTTCTTATATTGTTTTCAATTCAATGATGCTAACATATTCAAGATGCAAACTCAGTTTTGATCTATCTAATTCTAGACATTTCAAAACTATCATAATTGTCAGATGGTGTTTTGAATTTTCACAATTATTATAGAACTACCTAAAAAGGTTTTTCTGTTGTCAGCAATCTATTGTTTGATTGCTTTAATCAAAAGAGAAAATAAATGTATTTTTGGTGTTCTGATATTTTGGGAAGTTAATCCCAGGTCATAATGATAAAGAATAACAATATATGTATGTTTGGAGAAATATGTGAATGGCTCAGTTTCAACTGTATATAGATGAATAGCATAAACTGAGATAGTGATAATATTGGTAGACTTCTATACCTCCATATATATATATGTCAAGATATATATTTATTTTAAAAATTTGCCTTATGTTGGTCTTACTCTAAGGAAATATATTAAGTAACCTTAAATAATATATTCCATAATGCTGATTTAGCTTCTTTCTTATATAATTTGAGTTTTTCAATCTAACTCTAAATCACAGAAAGCAAATGCAGATAATTTAAAAACAGAAGTAAAATACTACAATGATAAAAAGTATCAAGTCTATTAAGAATAATTACAACAAAAATTAACATTTTGTGGGTTATTTATATGCACCACTGAGTCAAATAAAATAAAATTATCATGGTTTTTCATAAAAACCTGTGAGCTATTACTTTTGCTAATTTGTATATAAGATATTATAATTTGAGAAAGGATTAAGTTATCTGTTGCTTCCCAGGTGGCTCAGATGGTAAAGAATCTGCCTGCAATGCGGGAGACCCGGGTTCGATTCCTGGAGAAGGGAATGGCTACACACTCTAGTCTTCTTGCCTGGAGGATTCAATGGACTCGGGAGCATGGCAGGCTCTAGTCAAAGAGTCTCAAAGAGTCGAACACAACTGAAGTGACTTAGCAGGTATGTAATCTGTCGACAGTTTCAGGGCTTGTAAGACATGGAGTTGGAATTTGAATTCATTTCTGTCAGATCCCAGATCCAAGTTCTTTCCTACTAATCATGCTGTTATCTTAATTATGCAGTGCTTTGACTCTCAGTCATGTCCTTCATGTTTCCATGTAATCAATGCATTAAATAATTCATCAATTTCGTAAAATGAGGACTGGCAGAGAATAAAACAGTCAATATACCATAGTACAAATGTTCTCTGTTCAAATCTTGCCTTTTTACCTTTCCTAAGAACTATACATTTTGAAAGGACTATTTATTAGTGTAAATCATTTGTAAAAATGTTTGAAAATATGTTTTAAACTTGCCTTTTTGTTTAAAATGCAAAAAAAGATACATTGCCACCTTCTATAATGTGTCAACAACTCAGTCTTCACTATCATTTATTACAAAGAAGGTACTTAATGTTAGATGCATTGTATAGAAATAAATACTTTAATCCAAGTTTGATATTTTAACTCTAAAAGCCGAATCCTGGTTCAGATAATATAACAAAATATTATTAATAATTTGGGATACATTATATGGATCCATATTTTAGTTATGAATCAGAATGTAAAACACTGATTAAATATGAAAACATTAATTTCTCAAATCATGCTTATGCCATGAATGCTTTTATTGAAATTATAAATAGTTTAAAATATTTAAACAAAGTAAAAACTAAGAGAAACTTGTGTGATGTCTTTCAGTACACTGACATATAAGAAGTAAATGGGCATGAATTCTCTCAATGAGATTTATAACTTTAAAATAAGCACTTTGCATTTATTTTAGTTTTTGATTCATTTAAATGAAATGGAAGCAACCATTAAGCTCACATAAGCATTTAACTATTTTTGCAACATTTAAATATTATAGGAAGACAGGATTATGCAGTTTTTGATGTCTATTTAAATCATTCTTTGGTTTAGATTTCTACACAGAAGGAAAATATTTCCACACACGGACAAATGTACCAGATTAATTTATCTTCATCTCCATCTGTGTGAGTATGCAGTGTGTATAAAAAAATTTGTTATTGTCAAAGAGTTTCATTTCTAGAGGTGAAGGTAAAACAGGCATTTCCCAGATTGCCACAGAGAGTTATTACAGTAGTTAATTTGCTTTTATTGACATCCAGGTTTTCCTGCTGAGAAATTTCCTGGCTGATGTTCTTAAAACTATAGTAAATGTCTTCATCTTTGCTCATTCCTATGAAATTAAAATATGACTTTTCAATCTCCTTGAGGTTTATCAATTTGTTACATTTCTCAAAAACACAGACTATGTTTCATTAAACATGTTCAAAACTCTGAATACATTTTTTGCTAATTCTTTCTGGCCTAAACTCATCCAGGATATTACATATACAACATATATATATATACACACAGGTATATATTTTAAAGTAAATTCAATAACTGTTCATTTGTTTTTGTTTGCTTCTTTATGAGATATAAAAGGCTGTAGATACAAGAATTTAAAGCCATCATTGCCTTATTGTTGACACCTGATCGCAGACTGCTGGTTATGACACTGAGAACTACAGTGAATATAGGTGAAGGAAATGGTAACAAAATTAACAGTGGGGGAAAAAGAAAGAGGCAGGCAAGTAGCCATCTCTTATTTTAGGTAGAGAGCCTCCAGTGAAAAGAAATTTTGCAAAATTCTCACTAGCAAATATTTGAAAATGAAATTTGTTTTATATTTGTTTTATTTTATTGGCAAACCAACACAAAACAAATTAGAAGAACAGAGCACTACTTAGGTTATAGTGCTATCTCTTCCCAGTAGGTACTTCGAATTTTGGAATAGATTGTATAAGATATATGATTACAGAAAGTAGATTTTAACAGAATGTCACCTATCACTAAAAAATCACTAGAGTCCCCTCTCTTTAAATTTTGGTAGTAGCAATGCTAAAATTAATAGGAGAGGCTTATGCTTTTGAGAAGATAGAGTAGATGTAATTTTCCCTATTTTGAAGGAATAAGTACAACAAAACAAAACTAAAAATGTTCTAACAAGGAACCAGGGCTCTGGGCTGACTAAGCGTTCCGAGGGCTCTGACTCAGGGCTCTGAGCTAGGGCTCTGGGGACCCAAGGAATGACTTGGTGGTGAGTTCCCTGGTTTTTTTTTGCTTCATATGTATCTTAGACTTGGAGCTGAAGAATCCAGCAATCTGAAAATAGAAATGGAGGCAGACAAAAATATGCCTTCCCAAAGCCTACTTACTCTGTCTAGTTCATGAACAAGGGAAGGTGAAACTTACCATGAAAGAAAATATTTATAAAATAACACTCCTTCTCCAATACTGATAAATTGCATAATTTTAAAATGAATTTTAAAATCCTATTTACAGTTGTTAACTACCTAATTACAAGTAATATTTCCCTATACAACCACATAATTATTTTAGCTAGGTTGACTATTTTACCTAGTAACAAGATATTATTTTTTCAAAGACAGTATAAATTATAATAAATAACTTCTTGAGTCACTCTATTTTAATGTTTCTGTTTGGCTGACAGATTTCTCTGCTGCTGACAGTTCATTTCTCCAGGATCAACACCTTTAGAAAAAAAAAATTATTCTCTTTGCACTATCAGGTGCATAAGTAAGATGTCAAATGCAGTGAACACCTCTCTACCCTTAATGTGCTTTTAAAATTTTGAATGTTAAGTCAAATAAATATTCCTTTTTACTGCCAACAGTATCTCTCAATTTTACACTTAGTTTATGAACTCTATATAAATATTATTGAAGCAGATTATTTGGAAAGTATTTCAGTTAGTCCATAGTCCTTTAGGGTAACTGATTTGGCAATATATACTATACATGATATGAAAAAATGATATATCAAAAATGCAAGCCTAAATTTATTTTTGTTCATTCATTTTTAATGTTTCTGGAATTTATGTGAAGCTCAGCAATTGAGGAGAGTTAACAAAAACTGCTAAACACAATCAAATGATTGTTGGATGACTTTTCTGTTTATCAGTCTGCTCTTGTTATGAACTTTAAAAGTTTTCCAAAATATTTAAGGTAGAAAGGAGGCCTCATCCCAACACCAATATCCTCTGTCACACTTGTTGGTTTATCCTTCCCTTTTCTTCCTCCTTTCTTCCTTCCCTTTTGTTTTGATTACAGATGGCTACACAATCTTCCTAACTTCTTAGCAAGCATTTTCCAGTGTAATTTTGCAACTGCTCCCGTCAAGAGGTGGAACATGTTTCTTCACACCTTGAATCTGAGCTGGGCCAGTGCTTTGCTTTGCTTCATAATACATTTAGGAAGCATAACTGAGGAAGAGTCTTTAAGAGTTTGCATATCTGTTTTCTTTTACTATGTTTGGAACCCTGAGAAAGCTTGTGAACAAAACTGAGCTAGAATGATGGAAGTAAAAATCTAAGTGCAGGAAAATCAGGGGCAAAAATAAAAAAATCTGTCAACTTCTAGAACAATTGAAACCATTCTATATTCCAGCCATCAGCTAAAATAAAAACATATCAGAGGGCCCAGTAAACATAAGCTGAGTTAGCCCTGTCAAGAACAGTAGAGCTTATCTACAAAATTGTGAACAAAATCAACAAGCTGCTGTTTTAAACTATCAAACTATTATCCTTTCTTTCCTTCCTTATGTCTCCTCCTCTGTATATCTTCCTCAAATTGCTATTTCTTTTCTTAGTCACTTCCTTTCTTTTTATATTGTAAAATATTATTTTAAAAACGCCTAAAACCCTGTTATCTTTCTCAAAAGTGCTTCTGTACATATCTTAATAAATAAGGGCATTTTGAATTGTTAAGGCATTTTGTTAATAGTATTAACAAAATGCCTTAATAATTAATATTCAATTGTTAATATTTATTATTAAAGTTAACAGTTAGTATTTAAAGTTCTTCAGTTGTCTCAAAATAAATTATATTGCTTTTATTTTATGAATAGATTATGAGATAGTGTTTTAAACTATATGTAGTGAAAGTTTCTCAGTCATGTCTGACTCTTTGAGACCCCATGGATTATACAGTCCTTGGAATTCTCTAGACCAGAATACTGGAGTGGGTAGCCTTTCCTTCTCCAGGGGATCTTCCCAAACCAGGAACTGAACTAGGTCTCCACATTGCAGGTGGATTCTTTACCAACTGAGCCATCAGGGAATCTCAAAACTATATACATACGGGTGAGTAGTAGTGGTGCGCTCAGCTGTGTCTGACTCTTTGTGACCCCATGGACTGTAGTCCTCCAGGCTCCTCTGTCCTTGGCATTTCCCATCAAGAATACTGGAGTGGGTTGCCATTTCCTTCTCCAGGGGATCATCCTGACCAGGCGTTAAACCCATGTTTCCTCAGTCTCTTACATTGCAGATTCTTAACTGTTGAGCCATTTTAATTTATGTACATATATATGCACATACATACATATTAGCCTTTGTAGCTAGGTCAGAACGCCAATGCTTCCCCCATACT
Organism: Cervus elaphus; assembly: GCF_910594005.1. Classification (NCBI taxonomy): domain Eukaryota; kingdom Metazoa; phylum Chordata; class Mammalia; order Artiodactyla; family Cervidae; genus Cervus; species Cervus elaphus. The sequence continues at coordinate 17,343,457 of NC_057833.1, read as the reverse complement.
GTTCACCTCTGAAATCTTTCTTCATTTCCTACCTGCCAGTAGTTGTTCTATTATTCCTTTCAGAGTCTGTTGCAGTTCATCTGCAGTTAAGAATTCAGGCAAGCACTTGATGGAAACCCCTGAGAAGATTACTGGGGCTCTTTCTCTGCCATGCCGTCATCTCTCAGCCCTGCCCAGAAACTCTAGCTTCCTTAGCAAGTCAGTTTGTCTCCATATGGGCTCCATTTACTTGGATATCAATTGTGAAACTTCTCCTTGGAAGGATGAACCATGGAATCCGTCTGCGCTCACAAATGATATTATAGACTCTCTTCAAAGGTTTTTGTTCTGTGTTTTACTACTAAATATCTAGGTCAAAACCATACATTGTTTACTGTTTATAAGGAGACAATATTTCCTCACTTGTAATTGCCATGCCAGACAGGGAGTTTCATTTATGCCAGATTAGGCTATTTGTGTGGTCATATCTGGCTAAGGCCTACAATTCAGTTTACATGCATATATATATATACACATATATATGTATATATATATATATACACACACACATACATACAGAATTTTCATTTATAAAAAGGATTTATTTTAATTGTGTTAGATTAAGGGTGGCCTCATTAGTTGACAATGGATTAGTTTAGAGTCAGTGTGAATTATAATATTCAAAGTACACATATAAAAATTATTTTTGCTATTGTATGAGAGCCAGAACCAATATAATCCACTGTAGAAAATTAATGCAAGTGAATGAATTATTACTCTGGGATCTTAGCCATGGACATGCAGATTAGTGTTGGCTGGAGAATTTTATAAATAAAACCATAGACTAATAATTTTCATACTCTGATGTAGGGTAGTTTGATCTAGTTCATCTTTCAGTTTTAATTTTATTATCAATATTTTCTAAACTAAATTGATATGCTTGGAGAAAAATTATTTTTGAAACAATTTATAAAAGATCTACAGCTTAATTCAAAACATTAAGCAGTGGTAAAATATATTTCAAAATTTTTCCATTTAATTTAAAAAAGTAGTCCACTTGTGTAGAGTGAATTCAAAATTATTTATAGATTTAACGTTTGGGAAAAAGAGTAGAATGCTGAAAGATTGTGATTGATAGGACAAATTTTGTATGCTTAATTGCTATATAAAATTGCACCTGGATTTTTATTTTTAAATATAGTTTTGCGGTTAGAATTAATATTATTTTGAAATCCTATGTGCAATTAGCTAATGCCAAAGTTAAATATCCTTATGTGATGTTGGAAAATCATGATGAGTAGAAAGAGTAGACTAATTTCCTTAACATTTTTGGTCAAATGTGAAATAAGCAAATCACAACTTCCACTTAATGTATCAGTTTGAAAATCAACACATGCTTGCCTACTATGTCTTCTGGCACAGGTTGAATTGTGTGCCCTCTAAATTCATCTGTTGAAGTCTTAATCTCCAATACATCAGAATATGACTGTTTAAAGATATGGCCTTTCAAAAAGTAATTACTTTACTATAAGGGTGTTAGGACTCAAATCTAATCTGACTAGTGTTTTTATAAGAGAAACAGATTAGGACATGGAGGGTGAAACACAAGGGACACCTGTGCACAGAGGGATGGCCTGTGAAAAAGATAGCAAGATGGCAGTCATCTGTAAGTCAAAGAGAGAGGCCTCAGAGGAAACCAATGCTGCCATTACCTGGAATGTGAAGTCAGTGGGCCTTAGGAAGCATCACCACAAACAAAGTTAGTGGAGGTGATGGAGCTGAGCTATATCAAACCCTAAATGATAGTACTGTTAGGTGCTGCACTCAATATGTCAGCAAATCTGGAAAACTCAGCAGTGACCACAGGAATGAAGAAGGTCAGTTTTCATTCCAATCCCAAGGAAAGGCAAAGACAAAGAATGTTCAAACTATCACACAATTGCACTCATCCCACACGCTAGCAAAATAATGCTCAAAATTCTGCAAGCCAGGCTTCAACAGTATGTGAACCATGAAACTTCAGATGTTCAAACTGGATTTAGAAAAGGTGGAGGAACCAAAGATTAAATTGCCAACATCAACTGGATCATAGATAAAGCAAGAGAGTTACAGAAAAATATCTGCTTTTTGATTATGCCAAAGCCTTTGACTGTGTAGATCACAACAAACTGTGGAAAATTCTTCAATAGATTGGATACCAGACAACCTTACCTGCCTCCTGAGAGATCTGTATGCAGGTCAAGAAGCAACAGTTAGAAGTGTACATGGAAACACAGACTGTTTCCAAATGGGGAAAGGCATTCTTCAAGGCTGTATAGTGTCACCCTGCTTATTTAACTTATACGCAGAGCACATCATAAGAAACACTGGGTTGGATGAAGCACAAGCTGGAATCAAGGTTGCTGGGAGAAATATCAATAACCTTAGATATGCAGATGACACCACCCTTATGGCAGGAAGGAAAGAACTAAAAAGGCTCTTGATGAAGGTGAAAGAGGAGAGTGACAAAGTTGGCTTAAAACTCAACATTCAGAAAACTAAAATCATGGCATCTGGTCCCATCACTTCATGGCAAATAGATGGGGAGACAGTGGAAACAGTGACAGACTTTATTTTGGGGGGGGGGGTCCAAATCACTGCAGATGCTGAATGCAGCCAAGAAATTAAAAGACGCTTGCTCCTTGGAAGAAAAGTTATGACCAACCTAGATAGCATACTAAAAAGCAGAGACATTACTTTGCCAACAAAGGTCCATCCAGTCAAAGCTGTGGTTTTTCCAGTAGTCATGTACGGATGTGAGAGTTGGACCATAAAGAAAGCTGAGTGAAAAAGAATTGATGTTTTTGAACTGTGGTATTGGAGAAGGTTCTTGAGAGTCCCTTAGACTTCAAGGAGATCCAACCAGTTTATCCTAAAGGAAATCAGTCCTGAATATTCATTGGAAGAACTGATGCTGAAGCTGAATCTACAATACTTTGGCCACCTGATGTGAAGAACTGACTCATTGGAAAAGACCCTGTTGCTGGGAAGACTGAAGGCAGGAGGAGAAGGGGATGACAGAGGATGAAATGGTTGGATGGAATTACTGACTCAATGGACATGAGTTTGGGCAAACTCCAGGAGCTGGTGATGGACAGGGAAGCCTGGTGTGCTGCAGTCCATGGGGTCACAAACAGTTGGACATGACTGAGTGACTGAATTGAACTGAATCAAACTAATGGATCCCCTTATATAATTATTGTGTTAGGTTGCCTAGTAAGAAGCATTTGTAATTCTCAAAATAACAGAAAGGTCAAAAAAGCTGTATATTAGGATGTATTAAAGATGGAGACCAAAGCCTTTGACTGTGTGGATCACAATAAACTGTGGAAAATTCTGAAAGAGATGGGAGTACCAGACCACCTGATCTGCCTCTTGAGAAACGTATATGCAGGTCAGGAAGCAACAGTTAGAACTGGACATGGAACAACACACTGGTTCCAAATAGGAAAAGGAGTATGTCAAGGCTGTATATTGTCACCCTGCTTATTTAACTTATATGCAGAGTACATCATGAGAAATGCTGGGCTGGAAGAAGCACAAGCTGGAATCAAGATTGCCGGGAGAAATATCAATAACCTCAGATTTGCAGACGACACCACCCTTATGGCAGAAAGTGAAGGGGACTAAAAAGCCTCTTGATGAAAGTGAAAGAGGAGAGTGACAAAGTTGGCTTAAAGCTCCACATTCAGAAAACTAAAATCATGGCATCTGGTCCCATCACTTAATGGCAAATAGATGGGGAAACAGTGGAAAAAATGTCAGACTTTATTTTTGGGGACTCCAAAATCACTGCAGATGGTGATTGCAGCCATGAAATTAAAAGACACTTACTCTTTGAAAGGAAAGTTATGACCAACCTAGATAGCATATTTAAAAGCAGAGACATAAATTTGCCAACAAAGGTCTGTCTAATCAAATCTCTGGTTTTTCCAGTGGTCATGTATGGATGTGAGAGTTGGACTGTATAGAAAGCTGAGAGCCAAAGAATTGATGCTTTTGAACTATAGTGTTGGAGAAGACTCTTGAGAGTCTCTTGGATGGCAAGGAGATCCAACTAGTCCATCCTAAAGGAGATCAGTCCTGAGTGTTCATTGGAAGGACTGATGCTGAAGTTGAAACTCCAATACTTTGGCCATCTCATGCGAAGTGTTGACTCATTGGAAAAGACCCTGATGCTGAGAGGGATTGGGGGGGCAGGAGGAGAAGGGGACGACAGAGGATGAGATGGCTGGATGGCATCACTGACTTGATGGACATGGGTTTGAGCAAACTCTGGGAGTTGGTGGTGAACAGGGTGGCCCGGCGTGCTGTGATTTGTGGGGTTGCAAAGAGTCGGACATGACTGAGCGACTGAACTGGACTGAAAGATGGAGATGGACTTCCCTGATAGTTCAGATGGTAAAGATCTGACTGTAATTCGGGAGACCTGGGTTTGATCCCTGATTTGGGAAAATAACCTGATGAAGGAAATTTACCCACTCCAATATTCTTCCCTGAGAATTCCACAGACAGAGGAGACTAGCAGGCTACAGTCTATGCGGTTACAGTCAGGCACATCTAAATGACTAACACACACACACAAATATGGAGATATGAAGACATTGAAAGAGGTAATACATCTGGAAATAGTGAAATAATTTATAAATTCTTAAAAGTGCTCTGTTATATAGAAAACAATTTTTCTGAATGTCATCTCTAGGTTTATCCATTTAATTTAATCAATTTTGCCATTTAGTATCCTAAGTCTGCAAAGTGAGAACAACATTTGTTTCAACAATTCAGTTACTCTAATACAGCTTTAGAAAAGCTGTGAATGGTTTTATTAGATGGACCAATAATAGTTGAACAAAAGCATCTATTAAAATTTAATACTGATATTTGGAAAAGGGGGAAAATGTCTTAAAAACTTAAACTGTACATTGTATATTGCTTCCTAACTTTGGGTCACAAAATATTTTAAATAAAAATTATTTCTTCTGTGAGTTGTGGTCACTTTTAAAATAGGTTGTTTATGATGCTATTAAATTTAAAATAAATTATAGATACATTTCCTTTGTCAGATATGTGATTTGTCAGATACATGGTATAGTCTTAGTGTATATCTTATCTTTTTATTATTTTAACAATGTCTTTCACATCAGTTCAGTTCAGTTAAGTTGTTCAGTCATGTCCAACTCTTTGTGACCCCCATGGACTGCAGCACACCAGGCTTCCCTGCCCATCATCAACTCCCGGAGCTTGCTCAAACTTATGTCCATCAAGTTGGTGATGCCATCCAACTACCTCATACTCTGTCGTCCCCTTCTCCTCCCACCTTTAATCTTTTCCAGCATCATGATCTTTTCCAAGGAGTCAGTTCTTCACATCAGATGGCCAAAGTTATGGAGTTTCAGCTTCAGCATCAGTCCTTCCAATGAATATTCAGGACTGATTTCCTTTAGGATGGACTGGTTGGATCTCCTTGCAGTCCAAGGGACTCTCAAGAGCCTTCTGCAACACCACAGTTCAAAACCATCAATTTTTCGACTTCCACATGTTAAGCATCAATATCAATTCTATATCAGTTTCAAAAACATCAATTCTATGTCTTTCACATATGAAGTGCAAAATTTATTATGAAGTCCAATTTGTTATTATTTTCTTTTCTGTTATTTACTGGCCTATGGGTATCATGCCTAAGAACTCCTTGCCTAACTCCTGACATTATAAGTCAAAGACATCAGTTTCAAAATGTCACCTACTGTATAATTCCATTTATATGACATTCTTAAGATAGAACTTAAGAATGTAACAGAGAAAATATTAGTGGTTGCCAGAGACAGGTAATGGTGTGATTATAAAAGAGTCTCATGAGGGATTTTATGGGGTGATGGAATTGTTCTATATGCTGATTGTGATCGTTATTCAACAAATTTGTACGTGGTTAAGGCTCATGCATCTGCACAATTCTCCCCAAAATGTCAGCTTTACTGTATCTTAAATGAAAACACAAAAATAAAAGAATTAAAAAAAAAAAAACACTGCAATATATTTTATGGTACTGCATATATGGTAATATATTTTACCCAATATATTTTATGGAATTCTCCAGCCCAGAGTACTGCAGTGGGTAGGCTTTCCCTTCTCCAGGGGATCCTCCCAACTCTGGGATTGAACCCAGGTCTCCCACATTACAGGTGGATTCTTTACCAGCAGAGCCACAAGGAAAGCCCAAGAATACAGGATGGGGTAGGATATCCTTTCTCCAGCAGATCTTCAGGCACAGGAATCAAACCCCGTCTCCTGCACTACAGGCAGAGTTTTTACCCAGTGAGCTATCAGAGAAGCCCCTATTTTATGGTAGATATTCATTAAAAAGATAGGAACATTAAGAAGAAGGCACAGAGATAATATATTAAAATTAAATTGAGTAGGTTACAGACTCACACAAAGGCACTGATTAAGACAGTTTTCATTCTCAGAGCTCAACTGAATCTCATTTAATATAAGTTCATCCATCAATTTATGAAATTTACATGTATAATGTAAATACTAAACACTTTGTTATTGTGTCAAGTGGTGCAGCTAATAGAAATATTCATGTAGCAGAGGCAGGACTGGTATCAGAGTTTCTTGATTACTTTTCTTAAGTAACAACAATAAGAACAAATGTGTAAGATTATGAGTAGAAAATAAAAGTAATCCTAAAAAAATGTGAACTGGGACATAGTTATCCCTTATGAGAGTAATTAAGTGATCAGGACTTTCTCTTCACTCATGTTATAATTGGCTAGAAATCAAAGCTAAGTAAGACCTAAGAGGACCTTGCTTTATGGTATATAGCATATGCTGCAGCTGGTTCCTGTGGATTCAGCAACTCACAGATTCTTGGGCATTACACAGTCAACAGTTATTTGTTTGTTTATCTATATATTTATTTATTCAATACAGATTGAATCAACCATAAACCTGGATTAGACCTAAATTTATATTTCCTTACTGCCATTTGCAATCTTTTTTTTTTCTTTACTTGTGTTTCAGTTTTAACAGATAAGCAAGTCAGTGAATCTCTGCTGACAAATCATAAATGTTAATGAACATTTTTGTTAAGAGTACACAAACACCTATCTTTCAATCTTTTTTTCCAACTGTTGCTAGGTTGTTGCTATAAATAAGGAAATATTTTTACTGAAGACTCAGCTAAATTTTTAAGGTTAAAAAAGGCTACATTCTTAATTACAAGGAAATAAAATAGACAAAAATATCTTTCAAAGATAAAATAATTAAAGGAACACAGAACTGTGTTGGAAGAATGATTAAAAGAAAAATGTGGAATAATGGGTTAGAATAATGACTTAAAAATGTAAATTATTTTGAATCATTAGAGGGTAAGCAGTGATACAAAAATATGTTGCTAAATAACAAAGTTCAGTTCAGTTCATTTCAGTTGCTCAGTCGTGTCCAACTCTGCAACCCCATGAACCACAGCACGCCAAGCCTCCATGTCCATCACCAACTCCTGGAGTCCACCCAAACCCATGTCCATTGAGTCAGTGATGCCATTCAACTATCTCATCCTCTGTCGTCCCCTTCTCCTCCTGCCTTCAATCTTTCCCAGCATCAGGGTCTTTTCAAATGAGTCAGCTCTTCACATCAGGTGGCCAAAGTTTTGGAATTTCAGCTTCAACATCAGTCCTTCCAATGAACACCCAGGACTGATCTTCAAAGAGGGACTTGAAATTAAAAATCGTTCCAAAATGGCTAAGTTATTAAAACTAGTCATACAACTCTTTTCTCAATAATAAAAATGAAAAAAAAATTAGGAAATAATGACAGCTTTGCAAAAATTGTTGACAAAACACAGGAAGGAGACTAGAATCCTTGAATATGTGAACACACCCAAATCAGCAATTTGGATAGCCTGTTTCCAAGGGTACAGAGAACATTAGCTTCATAATGTTACATGTCTTTCTACCAATCAAGGAATCAACAAAAATAAAGATGTAAAAATAGTGTCAGAACATTTATATATATCTATATATATATATATATATAAATAGATATGTCTTTGAACCATATTTTCTCAATTATTTTAGTTTCTAATTTTTATGCAGTGTCTTTTAATATAATATGATTTTTTTTCCAGAACCAAAACCAAACATAAGAAAGTTGTCACTTTTGTATTTTCCAGTTTTGTCAAAACTGCAATACTTAAAAGGAAAAATACTTTTTATTTAAGAGGATTGGATGCTAAAGAGAAAATGACAAAAGTTCAAGGTTGAAGGATTGAGTATTTGTTTTGTTTTCTCCTCTACCAGAATAGCAGGGAACTACTTTCTAGAAGACAATACTTAGTCTGAAACCTAAATAAATGAAAAGGATCCAATAATATGAATTATTGAAGTAAGATCATTTTAGAAAAAGAAAACAGTATATCTACATCTCAGGGGTGGAAAGCTTTTATGTTTAACAATAAAAAAATTAAAAAAAAAGTCTTTTGGGCTGGATTTTAGTCCCTGTGGGTGAGAGTGATAGGAAATGAGGTAGATATTTAGGGTTAGATCATGTATGGTCATAATAAGACGTTTGAATAGAAAAATGTGAAGATAAATGTATAATTTAAGTATGTAATTATCCTTAAAATAATTTCAGGTTATATTTCCATTGAAAGAAACTCAATGACTGAAGATGTTACATTAACATGACAATATGTGTTTTATAAATTAGACAAAATGATGGAAACGGATCAAAAAATAAGGCCCAATGGAAGGAATATATATGAATAACCTAAATCTCTAACAAGTAACATAAACAGACCTGCAATGAGAAATTAGATCAGTTTTTCTACAATAACTTTTGCCACAAATTCTAATGTACAATCCTCGTTTTATATACACCACAATTAATCAATGGTTAATAGAAATGCTTTTTTTTCTAATTTCTATGGAACTTAATGTTTGTTTTTAAGATGGCATGTTTTTTAAATTTTATTGCGAGTATTTTGAAGAACTATAAACGAGGAGCTGAATTTGAGCCATCAATCAGCATTCGTCTGACTCTTTGCGACCCCGTGGACTGTAGCCCACCAGGCTCCTCCGTCCATGGGGTTCTCCAGGCAAGAATACTGGAGTGGGTTGCCATTTCCTTCTCCAGGGGATCTTCCCAACCCAGGGATTGAACTTGGTTCTCTCGCATTGCAGGCAGACGCTTTAAACTCTGAGCCACCAGGGAAGCCCTCAATCAGCACTAGTAGATTTTATTTGACTCTGAATCAAAAATATAAATATTTCAGTAGTTCCTATTTGGATATAATGTTTATTATTCCACCGTTTCCTTTAATGTCAAGCAGGTTAGGTCAGATATGGTTTAACAAAAGCTGAAATTTGCTCCAAGGATACTATTTACAGAAATGTTAACTCTGCAAATTTCACAGATACTCAACACATATTAGCCCATTCATGGTTGTGAAAAGCTATATATATTTTTAATTATGCAGACTATTTTCATATTTAATATATGCAGATATATTTTCATATATGCAGATATTTCAAATATATCTTTATTCCAAACACTGTTAACAGTGTTTGGACAATGGAAGACATAATGATAAAAATCTAAGCAAGGAACTGGCAATCTAAGTTCTTATACCAATACATCTCCCTCTAACATTTGAGCATGAGGAAGTCATTGAGCATCAGAAACTTAATGGGTGAAACAAAGATCATCATGTCTTTTCATTTTGCTTAACTTTCTCTATCTCTATTAATTTAGGTGAAGGAGCTACATATTGCTGTTTTGAAGGGGTGGCCATGTGTGGGAGCATCTCTATAGAGGCTGCTTGTGCCTTTGGTTAGAAAGCTAGATCTGCTGTGGATGCCAGTCATATATTTCCTCAGGGTTTATTCCTCACCACCTAGGTAGGAGGTGAGGCTGGAGATGGAGGGACTGGGCTAGAGCTGAGTATATGGCTGGGATTTCCCTTGACTCAGTGGCCATAATCACCCTATGTCGGGGGAGGGTTGGATCCCTAAGTTGTTGGGGCAGAAATCCTGAGGATCGGGTCTAGGATGGCTCTATTCTCCTCAAGTGTGTGCTTTCCTCTCTCTCAGCACTGATACACTTGCCCCACAGAGGTGCAATGCTGAAGCAAGTGGCAGGAGTCTCTTAGCTCATGATGGAACATGGGCCATAGTGGATCACCTACAGACAGATATCCACGTTTCCTCCTATGCATGCAGCAGTAATTGTTGCCTTTGCTTTGCTCAGATACAGCTTTGAGTCTGAGTAATGTTTTATCCCTTGCAGCTGATCATTTTGCCTGGATTCTGCCTCTCCAGCCCTGCTGTGGATCCACACTGCAGGGAAGTCAGAATTCACAGGCTGACTTCTCTGGTGTGTCTTGGGGCATTGGCTGTGCTGGACCAGCTCCCATCACAGTTCTAGGCTATGTCTGATGTGCTGAGGGAGTCCGTCCCCAAAATGCCCTCCCTCCTTCCCCCAGTTGTTGCTCTAGATGTGAGTCATCTCTGTGTCCGAGAGCTGACTTGGTCACAACAAGGTAATGCCTTTTCTACTCGAAAGCATGAGATTTTAAAATATATTCATAGAATTTTAAGAGACTCTATTCAATATTTACATTTCCTAAATTAGACATTTGTTCAGGTTTTAAGAGAGAAACCAAGGAGATGGGAAGAACCAGGAAAAGGAAAGTCTAAGGCAAAGAGAGACAGGAATGGCATGGTGCGGGGAGGAAATTTCAGTCTTATAAGTCAGTATTAAAATGGGAGACATAGCTCTGTAAAAGAGAGGGAATCAATATAAAAATATGCTTCTGCTCCTTGAGGGCTTTTGATTTCTTTAATGGTTGACTGATGTGGAAGCAAAAAGGTTAAAATGTATGTATGAAGGGCATAATTAGGGATTTTTCTATAGTTTTCTTCTTGTATTGATTTTAATTTCTGAATTCTCATTATGAGTGCACAGTGGGTCCAATTACACCAATGTTAAAGTCCAAAGATTATTTCACAGCAGCTGGCACTGAAATCTGCGGTGAAATAAAATGCATAAAAATTAAAGATAGGAGTGTCTGAGCTAGACATGGAGAAACATCTCAGTTTGGTTATACAGAGTCCAAGCTTACAAGCCCTTTGAATAAATCATGTAGGTAAGAACTTGGAGAAAATTAGAGGTTTCAGACTTAACAGTTGCTTAGTCCATCTAGAAGTTCTTATTTATGCTATGATGTAGTCTGTGAAATCATGAACCGTCTGACAAGAATAAGAAAGATAAAGAAAAACTTAATTGCTCCAGAAATCAAGAATGTCTTTCATCAATGAAGATAGAAGCAGAAATTTTAAGACTGAAATCTAGTTTGACATGTATCACTACATTTAACTACTACATGGATATAATCATCTAGAGAAAATAGTTTCATTTTAAATAATTTTAGTGGGGAAATTAGAAGATCTAATATTTTTTACAGAAGTATGAATCGAGAAATACTGAAAGCAAAAATGAATACATATTATATACAAAATATACTGCTATATACTGAATCAACAGTGCTTGATACCAAGACTCATGGTTTTTTTTTAATTATTTATGTGTTTATTATTTATTTTTGGCTCTGCTGCGTCTTTGATGATGAGCTGGCTTCTCTCTAGTTGGGGCAAGCAGGGGCTACTCTCTAGTTGTGGTGCCCGGACTTATTGCGGAGGCTTCTCTTATTGCAGAGCACGGGTTCTGGGGCACATGGGCTCAGTAGTTGTGATTTCCCAGTCTCTAGGGCACAGCCTCAATAGTTGTCGTTATAATAGATTGAATACATTTTAATCAGTCAAATATTTTGGGGTATTTGGGAGTGTATTTTGCAGGATTTGGAAGGGATTCTAAATCTGTAGATACTAGAAAGTCAGCAAACAAACAGTAGTTGTTATTTTTTAAGAGCAGGTATTATATTACTCTATATGTTTATGGTACATATGATATGCTTGACTTTGCAATACATTTGTGTATATTACATACACAATAATTCATAAAATGATAATACAGAAAAATTAGAAAACCTTTTTGATAAAATAATGCAACCTTCTTTATTCTGACTCTAAGGATTTTGGTCTTCAATTAAGAAAGGTAGGTATTACTGGATAGGTCAAGTGTCTGCTGTCTAATGGAGCAGTATTTCTACCACCTTGCTTTCTTCCACCTATGATCTCCCTCTTTTGTCCCAGGTGTTAAGAGAGGAAACAATTTCTTTTCCACCTAAGCAGAGAGATCAGACTACCTCGAGAAATTCATATATTGAATAAGCGGATGATGAAGGATCACTCCCCACTTTTGATTAGTGAGTTTTAAGCAGATTTGAAGGGTAAAGTATGAGCACACACTGTATGCTTTATGCCTAATATATATTATCACTCAATCTTCAATACTAATTCTAATGGTAGCTGTCTACATTTTACAATTAAGGAAACTGAGGCTCAGGGAAATAATATAATTGTTTAAAATAATCAAGCCACTGAATTGTAGAGTCAGTTCTTGAATGTGAGTCTCTCTGACTCCAAAATTATAGTATAATTATTGATACTATACTGTGATAACATTTAGCAAGGTGATCATTGAAGCAAAGTCTAAAAATGAAATTAATTGTAAAGAAATTTCTGTTGTCCCTAGTGATAATCATTTGGCTTAATCTATTTTTCCAATACTTTTTTTTACAGTTGAAGAATTTTTTTAACTTTACTAGAATTCCATCACTAGAAAATATTTGAGAATAATAAGCTGGAAATTACTACTTGCAATGACATAAGATATTAATATTTATAGATTTTCTCCCCATAACTCACCACCAGTGCTGCTTAATGAACAATAGAGAAATTGGATGAGTACATCCAAGATTCAAATGATATCCATTTTTCTGCAGTGGGATCTCTAAGGAACTCCAAGTCATTGTAACTATATATCATTACTGCATTTCAGGCAAAGAAGTTCCAAATTAGCACAGCCAATGCATCACAAATGTGCCTTCAGGTCACCTTCCTCTGCCATGGTAGCAGTATGAATCAGGTGATACTGCCACAGAAGGAAAATACTTGGAAAAAAATGTTTTTTCTCAAAATTAGTGTTCTTTGCCATGGTACATACAGTCTTGCTAATAAAGCAACTTCCAGGCTCTCACTCTATCTCCTTTATTTTTGTATTGTTTTTTACTCCAACAATTCATATGACATATAAATATTGTATCTTTCTTTGTAATCAAATGCCAAGGGAATTCATAATTTATTCTCTTGAATGGAAGTGACAGCAATACATGTGTGTTTCAGAGACCTGGACCTAGGGTTAGGCATTGGAAATCTCAAGTAATTATCTTTGATGTTTGAGACAATATAAATTGGGGGCCTTAGTGATTCAGAATGGTTGAAAATTGAAGCAGAATATATATATATATATATATATATATACACACACACAATCAGAATGAGTAATCATCCCTGATTTTTTGAAACTGAAGGGATTTCCTGAGACACATGACTTTCAGTCTTAAAACGGGGACTGTCCCGGGCAAACCTGGATGGTTTGTCATGTTGTTACTGGTTAGAAAGTATTAACACAATCTTTGATATGGGAGGCCAAATATGATGGTAAATATACCATATATGAGGGTATATTTTTTTTTGTATTTAGCATTTACAAATATTAATGTGTTGGTTTGCTGGTTCGGTAGATGTATCTCCCTAGCTTCTGGGAGGCCAACTGGGTTTCTAAATATAAATATTTGCTGTAATTAGCATTCACACATAGTTCCAAAGACTTCCAACTTCCGTGGGGCTATGATTCTCCTGGGCAGTTTTAGGGTTGTGACAGAAATACGAAGTTTGATAGATTTAACTTTTTACAGCATCCTTTCCCGCCTCTTGTACACTCTTTAGGAAACTTGCTGAATCAACTTTTTATTTGATATTAATAATATACAATAACATTGGCTCTTTGCTGAACTTGTGTGTTTAGTATGTTTTTCATTTCTACAGATTTATTCAAGAATAGTTAATTCATCTGGTTTGTTACTAATCCAAATTTAAACATGATTTATATCTCTCTCAACCAAAATTACAATGAAACAATACAAAACAAGCAGAGTATAAAATCACAAACTAAACTAAACCAATGTCAACCAACCAACCAAAGAAACACAGCTTCCTGACATTGTCCATAAAAATTTCTCCATAACTGCCCTCTTGTACTCATTTCACAGTCCATATTCTTGAAAGAACTATCTATATTACTTTGCAAGTAAATCTTCTAAGCATAAAATGAAGCCCCCCCCCCTTTTTTTTAACCTTACTTGTTATAATCTTTCTCTAAGTCTCTATCAAAGTTCCGAGAATTTTCTTTCATTGTCAAATTCAGTGAGCAATTAAATTTGAATGAAAGAAGAAAACAAACACCATCAACTAAATCACTCTAAGCAGTGATAACTAATTTCATAAGAATTCCAAATGAAACAAAATTATTATTTAAGGTGAAGATGGTCAGTCATTAAAGAAAACCTCACAGGCCCCCCTGTAATAAAATGAAAGGAAACAGTTCTTCCAGGGCGCTTCAATTTGGAAACGCACATGGAAGAATTACGATGAACTGAAAAGTAGCCTGAAGACAAAATACAATATAGTTGAAAATTTTAATGAGGTGTATTTCCCTCATTTCTGAAAATCACAATATAAACTATCAGTGGGTAAGTCAGGTTTGGAAATCCACCTCGTTAGGAGTTCCCAAATCTTTCTGAAAGCATTTTCCTGAGAAACAACTTGGATAGCCCAAAAGAAGAGAAATTAATAATACTCTCACTGTTTATTTTGTAGTGTATTTTAAATGATTGCAAATATTTTGAGCAAAATTAAATTAAGGAATCAATTTCAAAATTAAAGTCCTTCAGAATTTTCCAAAGCAGTATCGTATACATTGCAGAATAGAAAGAGAACAAACATTCAAACCAAGAAAATTCTAGTTTTGAAGGTAAGAGGCACACTACTTTAGAAATAATTGTTTGCCCCTAAATATATTAAGTCACTCAATAGTGTCTGACTGTGACCCCATGGACTGTAGCTCACCAGGCTCCTCTGTCCATGGAATTCTCTAGGCAACAATACTGGAGTGAGAAGCCATTCCCTTCTCCAGGGGATCTTCCCACCCAAGGATCAAACTCAGGTCTCCTGCACTGCAGGCGGATTCTTTATCATCTGAGGCACCAGGGGAAAAGATGCAGTGTCTTCAAATATTTTCTTTGTTCTAATAAAATGGGAGAAAATTCACTGCTTAAAATGCATAAAATACAAAACAATCACAGAGCACTGAAAGTATCCATATATATTAAACTGGAGAATAAAGTACTGTTTCATCATCAGCCTCTCTTTTACAATATATGACAACATAGACTTTTCATTCTTTGAGGAAAGTCAGCCCTTTCCTATGATTATGGATAATGGTATACCTACTGACTTAATTGGATGCTTGTGGAGTTATTGGAAGGCAGATGTGGTGTATTGCTTCTGCTTCTTACACACACACACACACACACACATACACATGCTTCCTGCCCTTTGTCATGAAAATGCTGAAGTGATCTCAGATACTTTAACAGATAGAATGATAGTCCCTTTGAAATGCTTATGAACTAGTTTCCAGAGACTGAAAAGATTACCTTACATGCCAAGAAAAATTTCCAAATGTGATTTAGTAAAGAATCTTGAGGAAATTATCTTGAATCATCTGAGTGGACCCATTGTAATCACAATGGTCTTTGTAAGAGTAAAACAGTGTCAGAAAATGTAGGTTCTGCCAAAGGAAGTGAATTTTGGAATGATGGACGATGATGATAGAGGAAAGGCCATGTGGCAAAGATTACAAAGAGCATCTTAAAGGGCTTCCCAGGTGGCACAGTGGTAAAGAAACTGCCTGCAATGCAAGAGACATGAGTTCGATCCCTGAGTCAGAAAATCCCCTAGAGAAGGAAATGGCAACCCACTCCAGTATTCTTGCCAGGAAAGTCACATGGACAGAGGAGCCTGGCAGGCTACCGTCCATGGGGTCACAAAAGAGTCAGAGATGAGTCAGCAAATAAATAACAACAAAAGCTGAAAAAGATAAGAAAGCAAGACTCTCCACTAGAACCCCTAGAAAAAATGCAGCCCTGCCAACAGCTTGATTTTAGCCCCATAATATTCATCTCTGATTTCTTACCTCAGGAATTGTAAGATAATAAATTTGTGTTACTTTAACTCATTAAACTTATGATAATTTGTTAGAACAGCAATAGGAAACTAATACAAATATAAAATAAATAGTGCTGTTGAAAAGCAGAACAAAATAGATTTTTAAAATAGAACTGTATAAAAAAAAAAAAACAAAACAAAACAAAAAAAATAGAACTGTATAAATCATTTTGAGGAAGATTTCTAGTTTCCATTGTTGATAATATTACTTCTGGGGAAAAAAGTTTCTTTCTTTCAGTTTTCCTATATCAGTTCTTATGTAAACTATGAAAAACATTTGAAGAATTCACTGATAATTTGTACCCACAGTACATTTTATGAAACTAATATTTAAAATAGTAATAAATTAGCATTAATATTTTATCTTCACAGATATCAATATTTTTTTATTTAAAAGTTCAGATTAAAAATATTTGAAAGAATTTGTACACAGAAATATATAATGTATAACTTTTATTCCTGTCATCATATGGCTAGTTAAATGTATGTTAAAAATAAAATTAACTATTTTAACAAAAGGAGAAAAAATAAAATTCTAGACTTTTTAGATAAAATTTGACTACTGATACTTTTTATTGTATCTGTTGCCCTGATATTTGCTATTTATTTCTAAAATGTTTATTGAAAATTGATGATTACCCAGTTAGTTCTTAATTTACATTAAGAAAGTGGGCTGTTTTTTCACATGATGGTTCCTCAAAACAATCTACAATCTTCAGTAATGATTGTACTTTATGTGCAGGCAAAGCTTTAAAAAAATGCCCAAGGAAGAAAATTTGTCTTTAAATATGCATACCCTATTCATAAATAGTTCTCACTATGATTTATTGACTCCAGTAACATTGAGTATCTAAAACCAGAAGTCCACACAGGTTTCCTAATACTTGGCTGTACATATCCACTGACATTTCCACAATAGATTATTTATCACAATATCACTACATTGCATTAAAAATTGGAAAAGTTTTGGTTATAGTAGTAAGGATGTTCTAGAATGCATTATTAGGATCATTCTCTTTATTCACTGAAATTGATTTTTTTTTACATATTTATTAGAAGCAAAGCAGACTTAAAACTTTAAGGATCTCAATTTTCCCTATTCCCTTTGAAAGGAATTTCTTCTGTTTATTGACCCTACAGTGTAATTTAATCAGGTTCTTTAGATCTATCTATTACTTGATCTTTTCCTCCTTTTTCTCAGATCAGCATCTCAGGTACATTGAATTTGACTTTTCTTTGCTAACTAAATTTAGACTTTCTGGATTTTGACCTTTCCAATAAATACTACATATGTAAAATATATCCCGTCCTGACTAGACCATCACAAATTTCTCAAAGATTAAAATCCAAATTTTAATTTGGATTAAATATTCAATCTCACTTAAATAGCTTCTGAAATATTTCCTTTATATATCTCACAAATCTCAGAAAGCTATTTTAGACCGATTATACCCTCTACCACCCTGAATGGGATTCCCAGGTGGCGTTAGTGGTAAAGAAACCACCTGTTAATGCAGGAGACAAAAGAAATAGAGGTTCAATCCCTGGGTCAGGAAGATCCCCTAGAAGAGGGCATGGCAACCCACTCCAGTATACTTACCTGGAGAATCCCACAGACAGAGGAGCCTGGGACGCTACAGTCCATAGGGTTGCAAAGAGTCAGACACAATTGAAGCGATTTAGCACACATGCGGACACACATCATCCTGAATAATCTGAATGTAGATTTATTCTATCTTCTGATTTAATTTTAAGAAAAATAAAATAACTCACAAAATACTTTGGATTTTGACACATAAAATTAATAATTGCTACTAGAACTAATATATAACACAAAGATAGAAGAGTTTTCCTTTCTATAAAAATCATGGTCTATTAAAGGAGTGACATTTGACTAAAATGTGATGTTGCATATATACAAGCTGTTTGATAAAGTAGGTGAGCCTGAACACAAGTCATTCAAAAATGGACAAAAGAGAAGTGATAAAACCCAATGACATCACAAGATCTGCCAAAAAGAGAAGCAGAGGAAATAGGTAAATTGATCAACCAGGAGTTCTTCAAAAGGGTAATATATTTAGAATTCCCAGGGAAATATTTCAAAACATAGCAAAATGGTGTGTTCCCCATACATTGTGGAACAAATCATATTTTATGGGGATGGATTATACTAATATACACATCAAGTTTTTTCAGATAAAATATAACACTAATTAGGTAGACATCTGGGATCTCAAAAATGTAAGGTTTGCAGCAGAATCTGTTGGAAAGGCAAAAAGTCTCCAGACACATTGACAGTCCATCACCCATGCAACCTTACCTTTTATCATTCTCCCCTTGCTTACTCAGGTGCTCACCTATAGTCCTCATGTACATTCCTCAAATTACCAGGGAAGACCCTGCTGAAGTGACTTTGCATTTGAGGTTCTCTCGCCTTAGGGACAGTCACATGACTGCTTAGCTCACCTCTTTCAAATCTTTGCACACATACCCCCTTAGAGAAACTTTCTTTTAACAATTTGCTAAAATACTGATTCCCCACACCCATGTTCCCTAATATTTTTTACTCATTTAGTTTTATTCGTCCCTGAACCTCTCATCTTCTAACATACTACATAGTTTACTGATTGGTTTATTTTCTGTCTCCGGCCCTTGAGGCATATAGCAGACATTTTTGTACATTTTTCTTATTGCTGTAACACATGGTAGGTGCTTGGTATTTTTTTAAATGAAATGAAGCTCTTCTAACTCAAATCCTACATACATGATACTTAGATGTATGTTCTAGAAGCCAAGAGACACTTGACTTCTTTCAGTTTTGTTGCTCTCATGTTGGTTAAGGTGAAGGGAAATGAGTGTCAAGGGTCAGAGTCATGTGCATAGAATCCAGGCTCCCATGCTATCTGATGGAGGCTCCTTACCACACTTAAAAAATCTGTTGGGATTCTTCCAATGAGCCTTGTACTTGTTCTTCCTGTCTCTTATACTTTCAACCATCAATTTCTGTTTTAGATATTTTGGTCTCACCTTATACCTCAAATTCTTCTCTAACCTCCTGAAATGAACTGAACTCTTCAATAATATTTCCTATAGTGAACTTTAGGAATACAATCAAACATTTTGCATTATTCTAAATGCACAACTCTCTACTGAAAGTGGCAGAATATAAGTTACAATTTTCTTGCAATGAAGAAAAATATAACCCTGAAGGCAAGAAGTCTTTAGTTAGCTCTCATTTTGTATTATAGTAATATACAGAGTGCCACAATTAGTTGTTATTAAAGTCTTAGTTTTAAAAGTGAACTTTTTTTCTCATTTTCATTAAAAACGTAGCTGAAATTATTTTTCGGATAATCACCTGAATTTTTAAAATATGCACACACTCTATTGTACCTTACCTTTATGTATGGAAGTATATGCTTCAATGTGGGGTCAGAGACTGCAGTTTCTGAATGAACCTAAACGTGGTCTTATTAGCTCCGCAATTTCAACAATTTAGCTGATTACCCACTAAGATTATTTTAATCTTCTTATGCTATATAGAATTAAGCAAAACACAATCAAAGCTAAAAGGTGAAAATCACAAATACATGTATCACTACAAATATTAAAAGAGGAACAACTGCCAATATTCAAGGAATGTCATACAGAATAACAATTTTAGAGGAGTATCTACAGTCTGCATGACAGTAATGGGAAATACATGACATTTCTATTTTAGTTGCAAATTTAATTACTTCTATAGAATGCAAGAAAAGAATAAAAGAAAAGATTCAAACTCAGTTACATCCTTTGTTCATTGGTTTTATGCTATACTAAATACCTTAACAATAAGAGAATATTTGAAATCAACATTGCAGTGTCCTACATTCATTTCAGGGTATTGATTATTCAAATAGGAGAGGAAAAGCTAAGGCTTGATCATTCTAGTAGTCTCTTAGTCAACTGATTATTCAGAAATCAAACCACTTAATTATAGGTTATAGAAAAGAGAAAGTAAATGACTTTTCCTGCTTGTATTACTTGTTAAAATTTTCCATGAATCTTTGTCTTTTTTTCCCCAAAGGACAAAACCTCTGTTTAGTGAAATTTTTTAAAGTTCTTTCAATAGTTTGATGTATCTAATCTGTGAATCTGACAGGTAAATATACCTCATTTCAAGAGACAAAAACAAATTAAATACTATGGTAAAGATATATTACTTCTATGCAGTTCAGTCATATTATCAAAATGTTTTCTAAAATAGAAAGTTAGAGTGGGAGGTAGCGTGGCCGAGTGGTCTAAAGTGGTCTTAAGTGGTCTAATTGGTCTTAAACCTTCTGGATTAAGAAGGTTAGAAATTCTAACATGCTAGTCCCATGTTCCTTCAGTATGTTGTGAAGGATGGTTAACATTTGAAACCTGTAGTGAAAGTTATATGGTCAAGTAATAAGGGAAATATACTTTTGGCCACCTCATGCGAGGAGTTGACTCATTGGAAAAGACCCTGATGCTGGGAGGGATTGGGGGCAGGAGGAGAAGGGGACGACAGAGGATGAGATGGTTGGATGGCATCACCGACTTGATGGACATGGGCTTGAGTAGTCTCCGGGAGTTGGCGATGGACAGGGAGGCCTGGTGTACTGTGATTCATGGGGTCACAAAGAGTTGGACACGACTGAGCGACTGAACTGAACTGAACTGAAAGTAGAATCTAGAATCATATTTTAATAAAAAGGAAAGTCAGTCAGGCTAAATTTGTAGTTTTACTGGGAAAGGGAAAGTAAATATAAATATAACATATTTATATTTAGTAAAAAGTTTATGGTTAAAAGAAACCTCAAAGTCGTTCTTAATATTTATAGGGATTTATTTGAAACTATGTATAAATATTCACAAGCACTTGCCTAAGTTTACATTACAAGGAATTAGTGCCTACGTGGCACATGGTATAAAAGCAGACATACAGCCAAACATGGCAGAATAGATAGCTCAGAAATAAATCTAAGCTTTTACAGCTCACTGTATTTTATAAGCATGCCAAGAACACACAATGGGGAAAAGACAGTCTCTTTAATAAATAGTGTTGGGGAAACCAGGCATCCACATGCAGAAGAATTAAATTGAGCTTTTATCTCACATCATACACAGAAATCAATTCAACACGTGTTAAAGACTTGATTCTAATTCCTGAAGACATATAACTGCCAGAAGAAACTACAGGGAAAAATTTCTTGACATTGGCCTGAGCGATGATTTTTGGCACCAAAAGCACAGGGGGCAAAAGCAAAAATAGACAGGTTATTCGCCGTCAAAGTGAAAAAGGTTCTGCACAGCAAAGGAAATCATGACCAGAGTAAAAAGGTATAATGAGAGAAATCTACAGAATGGAAGAAAATATTTTTAAACTATCTCTGATAGAAGGTTAATATCTAAAATATATAAAGAGCTCAGAATACAATTAAATAGCAAACAAAAACAACCAACCAACTTAAAAATAAGGAAAAGATATGATAAACATTTCTCCAAAGAAGATATATACAAAAGGTTTTTTGTGTATATGTGTGTGTATACTATACATATATCCATATGTATATGTATATATATGTATATGAAAAACAAAAGGTTTTTCATATACAAAAGCATGTATATGAAAACATGCTTAACTTCACTAATTATTAGGGAATTGCAAATCCAAACCACATGAGATATTACCTCATACATATTAGAACCAAAAAGACAAAAGATAATAAATCTTGGTAAAAATGTGGAGAAAAATAAACCCTTGTACACAGTTGCTAGGATTGTAACTTGCCACAACCATTATGGAAAACGGTATGGAATATCCTCAAAAATTTAGGAATGTAACATTGGGACAGTAATTTCTCTTCTGGGCTTACATTTGAAGTAAGCTTAATCAGCATCTTGAAGACATATCTACACTCCCGTGTTCACTGCAACATTATTCACAATAATCAAGATATGGAAACAGCCTAAGTGTCCATCAAATGAACCTAAAAGACATTATGCTAACTGAAATTAACCAGATGCAGAAAGACAACATTGCATGACTTCACTGATTTCACTTATCTGTGGAATCTAAAATAGTCAAAATCATAGATGCTGAGAATAGAAAGATAGTTGTCAGGGGCTGGGGGAAGAGGGAAATGGGGAAATTTTGGTTCACAAAGTACAAAATCTCAGTAAAGCAAGATGAAATTTTTGAGAACTAAAACTAGAAATTTGCTGAGAGGTTGGATCTTAAGTGTTTTCATCATTTCTCCAAAAAATAAAGGGCTTCCCAGGTGGCTCAGTGGTAAACAATCTGCCTGTCAAGCAGGAGATGTAGATTGGATCTTTGAGTTGGAAAGATCCCCTAGAGAATGAAATGACTCCAGTATTCTTGCCTGGAAAATCCCATGGAAAGAGTCTGGTGGACTATAGTCCACGGGGAGGCAAAGAGTAGGATAGTAGGTTAGTGGATAGCAATTAATCACTACCATCCCCACCCAAAAGACAAAAAAAGAAAAGAAAATATAAGATGATGGATATACTAATTGTAGTGACTATGCTACATATGAGTATATTAAACATCAACTTATGCAACTTCAGTTCAGTTCAGTTCAGTCACTCAGTCGTGTCCGACTCTTTGCAACCCTGTGAATCGCAGCACACCAGGCCTCCCTGTCCATCACCAACTCCCGGAGTTTACTCAAACTCATGTCCATTGAGTCGGGGATGCCATCCAGCCATCTCATCTTCTGTTGTCCCCTTCTCCTCCTGCCCCCAATCTCTCCCAGCATCAGGGTCTGTTCCAAGAGTCAACTCCTCGCATGAGGTGGCCAAAGTTTGGAGTTTCAGCTTTAGCATCAGTCCTTCCAATGAACACCCAGGACTGATCTCCCCTAGGATGGACTGGTTGGATCTCTTTGTAGTCCAAAGGATTCTCAAGAGTCTTCTCCAACACCACAGTTCAAAAGCATCAATTTTTCGGCTCTCAGCTTTCTTCACAGTCCAACTCTCACATCCATACATGACCACTGGAAAAACCATAGCCTTGACTAGATGTATATAATTTTACTTGTCAGTTACAGTATGATTATTGTTGTTTAGTTATTAAGTCATATCTGACTCTTTTGTGACCCCGTGGACTGTAACCCACCAGACTCCTCTGTCCATGGGATTTCCCAGGCAAGAATACAGGAGTGGATTGCCAATTCCTTCTCCAGGGTATCTTCCAGACCCAGGGATCAAATATGCGTCTCCTGCATTGGCAGGGAGATTCTTTACCACTGCGCCACCTGGGAAAACACAGTATGGTTGTTGTTAAGTTGCTGGTAGATAGGCCTAGTTTATATTATGGTCTGTTTTTGTACTACTTGTGAGCTAAGTTTTTTTTTATATTTTTTTACATTTTTAAAAGGAATAACATGTCCATAATCAGACCCATTTATATGTGGCCAACTGATTTGACACAACTTGTGATAATAATTCCCAAGTTATATTGAAATATATGCTTTATGAGACAATTGATCATCCATGCATTGAAAGATAAAACAGTCAATACTTCTCAATGTGGGCAAAAATAACTCAAAATTTATCAGAAAGCCATAGGTAAAATTGTACAATTTCTAGAAGAAAAATGTAAGAGGATATCTTTTCTGACTTGTTTTTGGAAAACTTTCTCAGATCTGACACCAAAGGAATGATTCATATCAGAAAATAAATTGGAATTTATCAAAATCAAGAACTTCTTGGTCTTCAAAACACAATCTTAAAGAAGTGAAAAGAAAAGCTGAAGGTTGAGAGAAAATATTTGCAAATAATGTATATGATAAATAACTTGATTCAAGAATATGCTAAAAATCCTCAAATTCAATAATAAGAAAACAAATAAACCAATAAAAATGGACAACCAATTTGATGAACTTATTACCACATAGGGGGATGAAATAATCTTTAATTAATCATTAAGGAAATACAAGCAAAACCACAACTAGATACCACTAAATGTCTTTTAAAAGGTCATAAAAACAACAATAACAACAGAAAAGAAGTCAAAATACCAATTGCTGTCAAAAGAATCAGGAGGACATGTTAAAGGACTTATTCCCAGCCCCAACCTGAGGTTCTGGTTCCAAAGACATAGCTGGTGATTCAGAATTTGAATTTTTATCAAGCACTCATAAGATAATGATGCTTCTTCCATAAGGAAAAGAGTTGGAATAGCATAGAAACAGTGCTTTTTGACCTAAACTTGAGGAGTTTTACTGCCTGTAATCATAATATAAAAATATTATAAAGTAGACAATTTTAGTCAGTAACTGAAATACCACCTCCACAGCTATCCTGATAGCTATATATTAAAGAAAGTTATGAATTTCCTCTGTTCTTATCACTTATCTTAGTAGTATACATGTTTTTGCACATTTTCATAGTATTTTTGTGTCTTCAGTTGCAAATAAACATATTTTATGTGTAGTCTAAGCAAAATTTTGTACCAAGGAAATTTAAATTGTTTTCAGAATCAAAGGAACAGTTTCATGGATCTAGATCAGCTTGGATGAGTTGTGTCTAGATTTTGATAAATCTCTCACATTGTTTCTCTCTGGCTTTTAGAGACATTTCTACATAATTTTCCATTTTAGTGCATGTTGTGATGTTCTACTGGCATTCTCCTCTTAAAATAAAGACATTTTTATACCAGCAGTCAGGAGTTCCACTGACCAATAGCCTTCAGTCATTATAAAGAATTGCCTCAGCTAGAGAGAGTCACCCGTCAAAAGCACTTCCACAGGAAGTGCCTTATATACATTTAACAACTGTTTGAAAAGGTTTAAACAGCCCTGACCTATTTATCCCACCTTTGAACAACTCTGCAAGATTATTCCATGTTCACATGTTCTGGTAGGTTGACTGAGATCTTCACTGAGATGGTATCACAACTCAGTCTTTCTCTCTGCCTAGTCTTACTTTCTTTTCTTATTTGACATATGATCCCTGATTTACTTCTTTTATTAGGTGTTTTCCCATGTTTTTGAAATGATTTCCCTCCCAAAGATATATTTACATCCTAATCATGGGACCCTGTGAATATTACCTTATATGGCAATATTAAATATTACTTTCTATGCCAGAAATGAAATTAATTTGAAGATTATGAGAGGAAGAGTTTATCTTGGATTTTCTGGGTAGACCCTAAATGCTATCACATGCATCCTTGTAAGAGATTACTGAAAAAAAAAAAAAAATTAACTATGTGAGATGACAGATGTTAACTAATCTTATTGTGGTAGCTATTTCAAAATACATGGAAACCTAAAATATTTATCTTGTGCCCCCTTAAACTTACACAGTGTTATATCTCAGTAAAGCTGAGAGACAAAGACAGGTAGAGGGACTTTTGACTCAGATTCTGTTGGAAGGTGATGTGAAGTCAGCAGAGAAAGATGCTGCCACAAGTCAAGGAATGCCAATGACTACCAAAAACTGGAAGAGGCAAGGAACTGATTCTCCCTAAGAGTTGCCTCTGGAATCAACACAGCCCTATCTATAGCTAGTACTCTGAACTACGAGAGAATAAATATCTGTCATTTAAAGCCATTAGGTTTGTGGTAGTTTGTTACAACAGCTACAAAACAGCAGCAAATAAAATCTAAATCATTTTCTGGTGCTAATTTTCATCTTAAAGTTTCTCTTCAGTGAACCCAAACTGTGAAAGATATGGTTGTCAGAAGTTCCAGAGTCACAACTCACATGTTCAGAAATAAAAATGAAATGATCCTTCTCTGCTGCTGCTGCTGCTAAGTCGCTTCAGTTGTGTCCAACTCTGCGTGACCCCATAGACGGCAGCCAACCAGGCTCCCCTGTCCCCGGGATTCTCCAGGCAAGCACACTGGAGTGGGTTGCCATTTCCTTCTCCAGTGCATGAAAGTGAAAAGTGAAAGTGAAGTCGCTCAGTCTGTCCAACTCTTCCCCCATGGACTGCAGCCTATCAGGCTCCTCCATCCACAGGATTTGCCAGGCAAGAGTACTGGAGTGGGTTGCCATTGCCTTCTCTGATCCTTCTCTACTGCTAAGCTAATTCTGAGGAATTTTTTCCGTGTTCTGTTTTTTTTTTTTTTTCTTTTTCTTTCCTTTGTTAGAAAACAAATCCCAGAATTGCATGGATCATTTGATATATCAGAAGGAATAGGTGCACTCGTGTCGGGTGTCAATGCCTTATATCAGCAGAGCAAATACTAATAGAAATAGGTCCCATAAAATCATGAGCGAGCAGGATACAAATCAGCCATATATTACTCAGAGAAAGAGAGAGGGCTGAGGGCTGGGTAGACAAATTGTACGTCCCTTGGTTCATCTTCTCCCAACAAATCCCTGTATCATACATCATAAGGCAGTAATAGGAGTTAATAACTTCTTATACTATGGTACCTATTTAATATTAGGAAAATCACAATTTAACTTTTGCCTAAATAACCTGATAAATCTGGTTATTTGCTTTGGACTGAGTTGTGTTCCCCCCAAAATGCATATGGTGAACTCCTGACTCCCAGGGCCTGAAAAAGTGACTTTATTTGGAAATAAAAACCTTTAAGGGTCCCCTGGTAGCTCGGTAAAGCATCTGCCTGCAATGCAGGAGAGCCCAGTTTGATGATTGGGTTGGGAAGATCTGCTGGAGAAGGGATAAGCTACTCACTCCAGCATTCTTGGGCTTCCCTGGTGGCTCAGCTGGTAAAGAATCTACCTGCAATGAGGGAGACCTGGATTTAATCCCTGGGTTGGGAAGATCCACTTGAGAAGGGAACAGCTACCAACTCCAGTATATGGCCTGGAGAATTTCATGGATTGTATAGTCCATGGGGTCTCAAAGAGTTGGACAGGACTGAGCAACTTTCACATTCTTTTCACTTTCAAACTCCTATAAAGAGGTAATTAAGTTAAAGGGTGGGCCCTAATTCATTATGAGATTTATCCTTATAGAAAGAGAAGATTAAGACACAGGTACACACAGACTTCCCTGGTGGCTCAGAGGTTAAAGCGCCTGCCTGCAATGCTGGAGACCTGGGTTCGATTCCTGGGTCGGGAAGATTCCATGGAGAAGGAAATACTCCACTCCAGTATTCTTGCCTGGAGAATCCCGGGGATGGGGGAGCCTGGTGGGCTGCCGTCTATGGGGTCGCACAGAGTCGGACATGACTGAGCGACTTCACTTTCACTTTCACACACAGGGGTAAATCATCTGAAGACAACAGAAGAAGATGGCCATCTGTTAGCCAGGGAGAGAGGCCTCAGAACAAAAGTGACCCTGCCAACATCTTCAGTTCAGTTCAGTTCATTTCAGTAGCTCAGTCATGTTCAACTCTTTGTGACCCCATGGGCTGCAGCATGCCAGGCTTTCTGTCCATCACCAACTCCCGGAGCTTACTCAGACTCATGCCAATCGAGTCAGTGATGCCATCCAACCACCTCATCCTCTGTGTCCCCTTCTCCTCCTGCCTTCAACCATTCCCAGCATCAGGGTCTTGTCAAATGAGTCAGGTCTTCGCATCAGGTGGCCATATCTTGATCTTAGACTTCATCTCTCCAGGATTGTGAAGAAATATATTTCTGTTTTTTAAGCCACTCAGTCTGTGGTATTAATATTTGTCAAGGCAGCCTTAGAAAACTAATTCATTACTGGAAGACAATATTTTCACTATATCAATTGTAAATGTAAACAATAATTTACAAATAAGGGTTAGTTGTTCAGTCATGTCCAACACTTTGCAACTCCAGGGACTATAGCCACCAGGTTCCTCTGTCCATCGATTTCTCCAGGCAAGAATACTGGAGTGGGTTGGATTCCTTTCTCCAAGGGATCTTCCCAACTCAGGGATTGAACCTGGATCTCTTGCATTTCAGGCAGACGGTTTACCATCTGAACCACCAGGGAAGCTCTCTTTTTACATTTTATTCACAGATTAATAAAAGTAATTATTAACAATATCTAGTGTTTTCATATATAAAATCTCATGTAATATCAACATACATATTATAATATATATGAATGTTTACAAATGTTTCTTTTATTTGCTTTGCTTTCTAAGGTAAAGGAAAGGGTGTTTATTAAAGTAAGAAACTATCATAGTCATTGAATCTGTACAAATTAATGATTGATTTATAAGTATGATTATAACCCTTTGGGGGCTTCTCCAGTGGCCCAGTGGGTAAAGAATCTGCCTGCAGTGCAGGAAACACAGGAGATGCAGGTTCAATCCCTGGGTCAGGGGTATCCCCTTGGAGAAGGAAAAGGCAACCCACTCCAGTACTCTTGCCTGAAAAATCTCAGGGGCAGGGGAGCCTGGTGGGCTAGAGTCCAAAGGATTGCAAAAAGTTGGACATGACTGAGCAACTAAGCAAGGAACCACTTTTGAATTCACTCAACTACAAAATTCCTGCTCATCTTCTGTATAATCAAATATTAAATTAATAATGCTGAATTATAACAATTAATGAAGATCTTCAACACTCAATCTTATATTTCTATCATAATATAAATAGGGAACAGTAACTATACTTTTCACAAAACTTTATTTTTACTTCATTAAGGAATAGTACTTGATGATAACAATTAGTTTCAGCTAAGTGTGCTGATTGATATATGTGAAACTATATGAGCATTATGGAGATGGCATAATATTCTTGGAAAGAAATGCACTAAATGTTCAGAGAGAGAGACTCATAGTTATGATATTTTTCCATCAAAATGAAAACTTTGCTTTTTTAAACCACTGGAAGTGTTGGACTCCTTTTTACCTAGCCCATTCAGACTAGCACACATATTCAGCATTATCAATGAGTAGATAGTAACAAAACAAAGTCTAAACTTTGTGATATTATCTGAAAGTCTTTTGTCTAGCAGCATGGAAATAATTGCCTGGTGTTGGAAATATGGTAATCCATTATATGTAAACAGCAGTTTGAGGGGTAAAATTGTTGCCTTATGTTCCAAATGAAGTATACCATAAACCATAAAGCCTATAGCCCTAGGGAAAGACTGGCAATCAGTATAATAACAACAACATATAATATTAATAGTTACTGTTGACTTCATTTAGCAAGATATTGCCAAAAAGGTATTTCAAAGTAACTGATGGACTTCAATTTCTGGTCAGAATGTAGAAATTATGGACAGATTATTCCTCCCATCATTAAAAAGTAGTTTAGAAAACTAAAAAGAAAAATGTACATGCATGCATATTGAAATTTTTAGTTTGAAATATCCTCTTTTTTCTCTAGCAGTACTTTAACAACCTGTTTAATAATTTTGACCATAAAGAAAATTTTTGAGAGACTAGTGAAAATATTAATGTATTCTTTATCTAGATTCCTAAAATGTTAATATTTTAAATTAGTTTAATATTCTATGTAATGTTTCTCATGTTATCTCAGGTTTAAATTTCAGTTATGCATTTCTGATAACAATAATATGCAAGTGATGCTACACTCTGTTAAAAGTGCATGACGTCAGGAAACTTGTGAGATTTATATGAGCACTGATTTTGCTAATTTTATTCACATGACTAAGGCAGGTCCTGGGAGTTGTCTTTAATTGAGAATTACTATTTGTTTCTTTTGTAGTTCATAATTATCTTTGGGGGAGATACTTTAATAATATACAAATATAGTACTCTTCAAACTTTCACCTATTAATTTTAGTGTTCAAAATGATTCTGCTCTAAAAAATGTTATTATGATGTTTGTAAAATAATGATATTTTTTCATTTATTTTTATTAGTTGGAGGCTAATTACTTTACAATATTGTAGTGGTTTTTGCCGTACATTGACATGAATCAGCCATGGCTTTACATGTGTTCCCCATCCCGATCCCCCCATCCCATCCCTCTGGGTCCCCCCAGTGCACCAGCCCTGAAAAAAAGAAAAAAAAAAAGAAATGGGGAGGAAATGCAAAAAAAAAATAATAAATTAAAAAAATAAAATAATGATATTTTTAAAAATTTCTTATTAATTTTTTTGCCTTTCTACTTTAAGGAAGGTCTTTCCTTTCTCAATTTTTTTTTAACATGGACTCATGATGGACTCAGAGGTTTCTAATTTATTCAATGGGTTATAATCCTTTATTCATGGCCCAATTTCCCCATATTGAAGGCAAGATCCTTCAAGTTGGTTCCTTTGTCTATTGGCTTGTCCCTTTCATCCCCCTAGCATTTTCTAACTTGCTGTATCAGACAGCAAGATACTCCAGATTCATTTTGAACTTTTTCTATTTCAGCCCTAGAGTCAGGTTTTTTCCCAAGGAGTCTTACTTCTTACTAAAGAGAGTGATATGTATCAACCATGACTTGGGCATAAGCTCAGTTCATGGACACTAGCACATCATTATTTTAGACTAACTATAGAACTGTATATACACTCACAGACACAAATATATCTAGATGCATACATATGTATGTGCATATATGTGTGTGTGTGCTTAGTCACTCAGTCATATCAAACTCTTTACAACCCCATGGACTATATACATACATGCATATATGTGCAAATACAGATATATCTGTAACTTTTAAGAAATATATTTAAAATGACACAAATCTATATTTATGCCTATATATACCTATATAACATGTGTAAGTACATGTTTCTGCATAAGCACACGAGTACACACTTATACCTCCCACTCCAATCCAAAAGCAGAGCCTCTTGCTATCCTTTTTTCTTGTTCTGTGTTTATGACTTCCATATCCACAGTGAGAAGCCAAGCTCCAATTATTCACAATATATTTACATAATTGCTCAATCATTGAATACCCAAAAGGTAGTTTCAGAATTTCTTACTATGTCTCTGTGAAAAATAAAGCTATTAACAACAGAGAAATATTTTTAGAGTTCTTTTTTCTTAGTCAGAGGATATAGCATCCAAATGCTGATTAAAAATCATCTGGGCTAGTACTCTCCCATGAATTTCATGGTGGCTATGCTATTTATTTGAAATACAATTTGGTTCATTTGTTTCTTTTTGTATTCAATTTTGCATTTTCACCTGCTTTATTTTCCTTTTTTTTGTGTGTGTGTGAACATTAACAGATTCTACAATCATTATTCTACAGAAAGATATATTTTACAAATAATCTTTAAGACAGAGAAAAAAAGGATTCTATTGTTCTTGAAAATGTTAATATGAACATTAATTTGGATAAATATACTGAGTGAAATTAATACATTTCCTATTAAACATACTATCTAATATAAAAGAGGTTCCATGATATATAGTTTAAGAGCTATCATATTAAAGCACTTTATTCCAAACCCTGGCCCTCATCCCATGACAACCAAATGTAGGATTTTTTTTCCTTTAGGTAGTTTTTAAAATACAGTGTTCCAGTATTTTGCAATTGTTCCAGTATTTTGCCTATCCCCAAAATATTGTTACACTCTCTCTACACATTTATATAATTCAGCAACTTCTCATTTCCATCTATCACATTCTTAAAATGTAAATCTAAATGACTGAAGACCAATACAATGGGGAATAATCAAATTTCTACAGCAGGAAAAGGAGAGAGAAATACTGTTAAAGAATGATTAAAATCATGAAGAAAAACTTAATAGTCTAAAATATATGAAATCTTTTTTTTTAATAAATCTATAATCTTAATTATTTGCCTTCCTTGGTTAATTTAATGAAAAGATGTAGAAAATATTTAATCCTATTAACATTTTAAGAAAAGTATTTTCCTAGTAATGAAATACCTCCCTAAAATATCAAATTATTATATTCCCTATCTATAAATATATATTTATAAATGTATTTATATCTTAAATGTATTTATATCTTATGGCTAATTATATAATCTATATATATATATATTTATTTATATATTATATAAATATTATATTTTTATATATAATATATAAATTATATATTATATATATTATATATTATAATAATATAAATATATATAAATGTTATATATAAATATATATATTATATAAATGTTATATATAAATATATATAAATGTTATATACTTATATAATATATATAATTATATTATATATTATATATAAATATATATTTATATAATCTATAAATATATATTTATAAAGTATTTATATCTTAAATGTACTTATATCTTATGGCTAATTACATATTTTAAGTTGTGTAATTTTATCTAAAGTTAGTAGAAGCGAGCAAATGCAACACAATTCCAGTACATTAAGTGAAACACAACTCCAATATATTAAGATACTATAAACCTAATATTTTATTATTAAGAATATGTAACATTGAAGGACAATGATCCGTATTGAGTACCAACCTATGTGAAATTTAAAAAAAAGAACAGATTTATGTACTTTTCACTTTATTGAGTGATACAAGACATAATTTTGGACAATAAAATAGAGGAGTCATTTCTAAAGTACTGTCTTTTTGATTTATATAATCATGAGTTAAAATACCTAATAATTAAATTTATTTTTAATTTCAAAATAGTGTTATATTTAATTTATATATTCATATACAGTATATATTAATATATCATTGTTATATATCATGTAATACATATTATTAAATTATGTCTGTATTTTATCATATTCCATGGATTTGGCCATATAGCTATATCTGTGTTTATATATACATTTCCATATCTTTATTTATCTACTGTCTATTGAGAGGATCTTATTAAATAACATATTTGTCCAATAACTATTGTTATTGAATAACTATTCAGTTATTGAACTCTATTTCCCAATATGAAGAGAGAAAGAGAGAGGATACAAGTAGCAGGTAAAAATAGATATCAGAACAAGATGATGCAAGAAAGTAATTCACTAAAACATTAGTTTTTTATTTTAAAAGTAAAAATTGTCCAAAAATAAAAATAAGTGCATAATTTCTCTATAGTTTTTACAAACTCTATAACATTAATTACTGGTATGATATAATTGTCATTCTTATTGTCTTTGAGAACCCTGGGTAAAATAAC
The DNA here is from genome assembly GCF_910594005.1 of Cervus elaphus. Lineage (NCBI taxonomy): Eukaryota > Metazoa > Chordata > Mammalia > Artiodactyla > Cervidae > Cervus > Cervus elaphus. Next base: position 17,310,220 of record NC_057833.1, on the reverse strand, counting down.
AGGACAAACTGATAGCCATCTAATAATTCTCTGTTTCCCAGACAGGTAATTTCTGTCTTTGAAATCTAGAAAATTATTAAAAATAATAATTCTAAATAATTCTAAATTGTTAGAAATATTTGTCAGTTTGTATTATGCTATGCTTCTTGACATTTTTCTATAAAAATTTAACTGTATATATCAAAATTTTTCTCACAGGCAGCAAATTTTATGCAGAGGAAAGTTTTATTCAAATGTCAAATATGCAGCATTTAGGTGTTCTCATAAATGATGCCTCTTCTCCTAAAGATAAATAAAAAAATAAATATATCATGCTTTTAAGAAAGCACAAGAGAAAGGAGAATATCGGATCAATAAAATGTATCAGTTTCTTTATACACAGAAGGTTCATAATTTCAAGAAAACAGATTTTCCACTCATTTTCACACTATCATAGAACAAATATTAAGTATTCAAAATACAAATAAATGAATAAATATGGAAGATCATAAGTTTTGGATTAAATCCAAAGAAAGAAAATTTAAAATTAGCTCACATGACTGGACTGAATTACAATAATTATAGTATCCATATCATTAGTAATAATTTAAAAGGAGCTTTCAAATTACTCCTTGATTTATGAGCACCTTTTAATTTAAGATTTTCTCCAGCTATGAGATATTATATAGCAAAGGCAAATAAAACTATGCTTTCTTGAAAAAATTATAAACACTAGGAGAAAATTTGCCAAAAATTAGACACTTTTTGTAAGCACAAATTGATTTTCTAAATCTTAAATTCATGAAGACACTGTTTTAAATTAATTTTCCTCACATATTTATTGAACACTTATCTTGTGCTGGATATATTGTAGTGAGCAGAACAGATAAAAACCATTGCCCTCTCATGGTTATAGTAGAGTGAGGCTATGGTCATGGTAGTAAGAAATTTTCAAATATTTAAATAATATGATATGTCAATAAGTCCTTTGAAGAAAATTTAGAAGGACAGAGAGACAAGAAAATGTTTGGAGAAGTGGTTATAATTTCAAGTTATGTGTTTAAGGAAAGTTCTTTAGTCTGGTAGGTTGGTAAGTTGCAGTAAAAAATTAGTTCTTAAATTTTAATTGGTTTAGCATATAAACGTGTCTTTTTTAACTTCTACAAATTCTTCTGTAGATATTGCCATATCTAGATACTGCTCACTATGGCAGCTTCCTCCTAAGTGGTGGTATAGGGATCCAGACTCTAGGTCCATCATAACAAAATAAGACTTTAAAAATTGATGGAATGAGGATAATCAACTGGGCACATTGGTTATGAGTTTATTAGTGCCCAGCTATAACTGGATTGGGTGCTGTATGACTAATTTTGGCTGGTGATCATGGGAAGAAATAAAGAGTGTCATGTCTAGAGGCAATCACATCACAGAGGTAAGAAAAGATGGAAATTTAGATACTTATGAACACTAGTGGCATCACTGCAAATGCTTTACTGGGAAGTGTTATCTAAATAAAGACTTGAGAGAAGTGAGGAATTCATCTATCTATAGTCAACTTATTTGTGTATGTGAAAAATCCAGATAGAAGGAAGAACAAATTCAGATGGCCAGGGAGCCTGCATGCTGAGCTGAATTAGAAAATCATTATGAGGAAAATCACGCTTAGAGAAAAGGGTCAACCTCGGGGCTTCCCTGATGGCTCAGATGGTAAAGAATCTGCCTGCAATGCTGGAGACCCCGGTTGATTCCTCGGTAGGGAAGATCCCCTGGAGAAGGGATAAGCTACCCACTCCAGTATTCTTGGGCTTACCTCTGGCTCAGCTGGTAAAGAATCTGCCTGAAATGTGGGAGACCTGGGTCCAATTCCTGGGTTGGGAAGATCCCCTGGAGAAGGGAAAGCCTATCCACTCCAGTATTATGGCCTACAGAATTCCATGGATTGTATAGTCCATGGGCTCGCAAAGAGTCGGACACGACTGAGCGACTTTCACTTACTTAACTTTTGTCTGAGATAAGAGAAGGTAAAATAATCCTCAAATTAGAATAATGTAGACATATACTAACTTGGAGTAGTTGAGATCATACTTCTGATTCCTTGTAGCTCTTGCAGACGCTGCAGAATATGCAAGGTTAGTATTCTATCCTAGGACACCAAGAACCTGAATTATATGTCCCAAAGTGGAAAAGTAGCACCAGAGCCACAGAGATATATGGCAGGTCAATTTTACTATGGCTCAGTTTAGTCAGATCAAAGGGACGTCTCCTGTATGTGAACTGCAATATTTTGGCTCAATAGATGGATTTTTGGTGGGAAACAGTCATTAATGCAATTCAACATCTTATGTGCTAAAAGGTATAGCCACTTAATTAGGTAATGTATTAAGATTGCACCGATTGGTTTCAGACAATGGGAATAAAGATAGGATCTAGGAATCTGGTCATGAAGATTTCCGTGGAGACTTAGTGGCTATGTGGTTATATCTTCACCCTAAAGCAAATTCTTCTTGAGCAGTTTATACAATGCTTCCAGTAAGAGTTGTGTACCACCACAATTATGTTCTGCTTGTGGAGGCATAGTGAAGTATAACTTTATGTTCTTATTATCCCTGGGGTTTAGTCCCTGACTCCACACAATCAACACAGAAATCAGTGCCTTTTACCTTAGGCAATCTACATTCATGACTTTCTATCCCCAACTCTCTGATCATGAATGAGCTATAATTACTTTTCCAAATGATGAATTTCTGAGTCATAAGTTCTGCCTTTTATAAAGCTTTAAATTCATGTGCCAAAATTCCTTTCAAAGAGATTGTATTATATGATATTTCAATACTATCTGGAGTCTGAAAGAAAAAAAAAACACGTCAATTTTATAAGTGAAAAAAATCATACCTTTTAAATGAATATACCACTTTGACAGTAAAAAATCTAATTCTTAGAAAAGTTAGATAAAGATATTTTTGCATCACATTCCCTTATGATTTTCCATAAGAAATATAACCAATGTTTAACCACATATACTCAGCTTACAGATTTATTGAGTTTCTCTCTTGGCTCCACAATTTACTCTCTGTGATATATTCAGCAGATAATTAAACTCGGTGCCTCAGTTTCTCATCTGTATCACAGAATAACATTAGAGCCAACTTTAAAAGCCTATTTTGGGGAATTAATTGAGATAATGTGCATAAAAATTTAACACTGTAAGTCTCCAAAATATACATGGGGAAAATGTTAATGATTATTTTATATAATTTATGCAAAAAAAAGCAGCAAAAATGTCAATTTTTGAAGTAAAAAAACAAGCAATTGTGAATAATTCATGCAGAAACTTTTCAATTATGCCCTCTCCTCCAAATTAATTGGAAGATTTTATTTAAAAATAATGTTAAAATGTATTTTCTGATTTACTATAAAACTTAAGGTATTTTATTCTGGGTATCTTTTCATATAAAAGCATTTATTGTTTACATGATTTTTATAACACAAGCCAAATTTAAATGTGTTATCTGATTTTGTGCCAAAGGATGATGAACTTTATAATGCTTTTAGTACAGCTCTCAAATCGAATGCTAAAATGAAAGGAAGTGGTAAAAACCTACTACATTGTTTCATAATATACCTATAATTATGCTGATGGGTTTAAATTATTTATGAGATGTTGAAATTAGTAAAAAGGTAACATTTGCACCAATAATTATGGATTTCTCCAGTTATTGGCAATAATTTTGAGGTAGTAATGTTAAAAAAGGCCTAACTTTTCAGTGAAAACAGTAAAAAACTGCGATAATATTAAAAGTTTTGAAAAACTAATTTTAAAAAATAATAACTTGGTTGACACATCTGTTGACCTTCCTAGAATTAAACTGAGTGTTCTTGACATCCCAAACATTCAGGTGCTCAAATCTTTAGGTTGCTAACAAGCAAAAGTAGATGAGAAAAAGACTCATTTCATTAAAGATGTCCCATATGTCTCAGTTCAAAATTATGCTATATCAAGAGAGAAACTATTAATAAATTGGAAGTGTTTAGCTGCAAGTAAGCATTTGAGCCTCATAAATTTCCCAGTGAAAATTGGAGGTCTAACTTTTGAATTTCGCCAGTGGTATGTATAAAGAACTTCATATATGTCTTTATAATTAGTACTGATTTGGTGCCTAATGATTTACAAGGTTACCGTAACAGACTTTGTCATTTAACCTGAAAGGAAGACAATGAAATAAGTATTTTGAGAAATTCTACAATTGATGTAGCTGAATTCTAAAGACTTCTAAGAATTTGACCATGGCCAACACCCAGTGAAGATTTTTTTAATTTAAAATAAAGTTGATTTAAAGTTAAATTTATTTAAATGTAAAATGCAATAAAGTGTGGTTTTATTATTTTAATACCTTCATTTTGTTGTGTTTGTTTTTAAATTTATTTATATTTTATTTTTAAAATATTTAAAAAATTATTTTTATCAGAATATAGTTGATTTGCAATGTTGTGTTACTTTCTGCTGTAAAAAGCAAATTCAATCAGTTGTAGATGTACATATAGCCACTTTTCTTTAGATTCTGTTCCTATATAGCTCAATACAGAGTACTGAGTAGAGTTCCTTGTGCTATACAGTATGTTTAGTTCAGTTCAGTAGCTCAGTCTTGTCCGACTCTTTTCGACCCCATGGACTGCAGCACCCCAGGTTTCCCTATCCATCACCAGCTCACAGAGCCTGCTCAAACTCATGTCCATTGAGTCAGTGAGGCTATTCAACCATCTCATTCTCTGTGGCCCCCTTTTTCTCCTGCCTTCAACTCTTCCCAGCATCAGGGTCTTTTCCAGTGAGTCACTTGGCCAAAGTTTTGGAGCTTCAGCTTCAGCATCAGTCCTTCCGATGAATATTCAGGACTGATTTCCTTTAGGATTGATTGGTTTGGTCTCCTTGCAAGGGACTCTCAAGAGTCTTCTCTAACACCACAGTTCAAAAGCATCATTTCTTCAGTGCTCAGCATTCTTTATAGTCCAACTCTCATATTCATACATGACTACTGGAAAAACCATAGCTTTGACTAGACAGACCTTTGTCGGCAAAGTAATGACTCTGCTTTTTAACATATTGTCTAGGTTGGTCATAACTTTTCTTTCAAGGAGTAAGCGTCTTTTAATTTCTTGGCTGCAGTCACCATCTGCAGTGATTTTGGAGCTCAATAAAATAGTCTATCACTGTTTCCATTGTTTCCCCATCTATTTGCCATGAAGAGATGGGACCTTTTGCCATGACCTTAGTTTATTGAATGTTGAGTTACAAGCCAGCTTTTTCATTCTCCTCATTCACTTTCATAAAGAAGCTCCTCAGTTCCTCTTCACTTTCTGCCATAAGGATGCTGTTATCTACATATCTGAGGTTATTGATATTTCTCCCAGCAATCTTGATTCCAGTTTGTGTTTCATCCAGACCCGCATTTCACATGATGTACTCTGCATGTAAGTTAAATAAGCAGGGTGACAATATACAGCCTTGACACACTCCTTTCTCCATTTGGAGCTGGTCCATTGTTTCATGTCCAGTTTTAACAGTTTGCTTCTTGACCTGCATACAGATTTCTCAGGAGGCAGGTAAGGTCATGTGATATCCCCATCTCTTGAAGAATTTTCCAGTTTGTTGTGATCCACACAGTCAAAGGCTTTGGCATAGTCAATAAAGCAGAAGTAAGTGTTTTGCTGGAATTTTCTCGCTTTTTCTATGATCCAACAGATGTTGACAATTTGATCTCTGGTTCCTCTGCCTTTTCTAAATCCAACTTGAATACCTGGAAGTTCACAGTTCACATCCTGTTGAAGCCTGGCTTGGAGAATTTTGAGCATTACTTTGCTAGCTTGTGATATGAGTGCAATTATGCAGTAGTTTTAACATTCTTTGGCATTGCCTTTGTTTGGGATTGGAATGAAAACTGACCTTTTCCAGGGGCCACTGCTGAATTTTCCAAATTTGCTGGCATATTGAGTGCAGCACAGTAGGTTATTAGTTATCTGTTAACTAATAGATTAGTTTTCTATCTATTTGTTATCTATTTTATATATAGCATACACAGTGAATATTGAAGACATTATAATCAGCTACTCTAATAAAATCAGCACTCTACATACCACTGACAGTATTATCTTTTAAAACATATATCAAATCAGATCTCTATTCCAACAATTTCTATCTCACTCATACTGAAATAGAAAAACTTTACAACTCCTTGTACATTTCACACTAACCAATTCTCTATCTCTATGAATGGTTGTATATATTTTTCTAGCTCTGCTCATATCATACTGGTCACCTTGCTGTGTTGTACTTAGTCGCTCAGTTGTGTCCAACTTTGTGACCTCATGGACTGTATCCCGCCAAGCGCTTCTTGTCTGTGGGGATTCTCCAGGCAAGAATACAGGAGTGGGTTGTCATGCTCTTCTCCAAGGGATATTCCCAACCCAGGGATCAAACCCAAGTTTCCCCCATTATAGGCAGATTCTTTACCACCACCAGGGAAGCGGTCACCTTCTGAACCACCAGAGAAGCGGTTACCTTCCTGGTCCTCAAATAAAACAAACATACTGCTATAATTTGTGCACTTGTTCTTTCCTCTACCTAGAACATTCTTCCCTAGATTGTTACATACTCATTTCTTTAGTGTATTTTGGTCTCTTATTAAATGTTATCTAGAGAAGGAAATGGCAACCCACTCCAGTATTCCTGCACCATAGAGATGACTTCTATGATCAATCTATATAAAATAACTTTGCAATTTGACTTCTTTTCATCCTTGTTTTTCTTATTGCTCATAACTTTTTATTACTATATAATTGCATTCAGAAGTCTAGATTACTTCAGTACTACAGACTTCTGTTTCCTCAGGAAGGCAAATGCCCTTATTTGAAAGGAGAGTCTAGTTCATCTGTTGGTTTTTGTGTTCTCATTTAGTTTGTTAGAACAGTTTCAAAAATTTAAATGTCCAAAACATAGTGACAATGTTGACACAACTCTTACAAGGACCACTATGTTATCACCACCATATACCTAAAGCATCATATAAAATATTTATAATTGATATATTAGAATTATTTTAAAGGCTGAGTATTTTTAAGATTAGTTCTTCTCTGAGCATGCAGCTTGTAAACTGTCAATAAGAACATACTGACTGTTTCATCTTAAGGGCCACACATATTTGAACCATCTATGAATGCCAACCTAATTCATACCTGGTAAACCAGATACTGAGATTAAGTCTTAGCTCAACTGGTACTGAAGCATTTTATGAGATATAACTCCACCTGTAGCTATCTAGTTAGTATCTAAGCAAGGCATCATGTATCCTTATCCACACATGGGTTTATATTTATATTGTAAATGTTACAAGCTCGAACAGTTTGGAGGTTTTTAGTTATGTGCATGCACACACACACACACACACACTTCAGAGGGAGAGTTCCAGATCTTCCATCTGACTGGCCGTGGAATATTTGACCCCAAGTTTTCCTGATAACACTCCTTTATGTTCATACTACTAATCACTTATTATCTATAATTTAGAGAGAAGTACAATTAGTATTTCCAAAATCATATTTATGGAAAACATGAATAGAAACTTTCTACATAAGAGAAATTTATAACAATTTTTGCTCTGTCCTTACTTTTGATTCTGTGGTGCTTTAAAAAAAAAAAAAAAACACTTAAACCACACATTTTGTTAAATTTCTAAATAAATATATAACACAGAAGATCACCCAATCTTTGGTTACAGTGATAGCCTAAGTTGTAACCTCATTACTCCAAATAAATAGCTCTTCTAGGTATTAATACTTAATTAGGCTTTAGTATCTAAACAACCAAATAATTTTCCCAAATATATAAGACGAAGAAGGAAGCTCTATACCTTTGTTGCTGTAGGGTGACACCATGCAAAAACAATTCTTCTAATTATGTTACAAGATGTTTTGAGTTAGATGTAATAGAAGTGACATTCAATAGAATTTGAGTTAGATGTAATAGAAGTGACATTCAATAGAATTTGAGTTAGATGTAATAGAAGTGGCATTCAATAGAATTTAAATGATAGAATGATACAATGTAGCAAGTAGTAAAATCACATTTGATTCCTACTTCCAATTAAAAATAATAATTAAGCTATGAATTTTCTATCTCAAAATATAATTATTTCCCCAGTATTCACATAGGAGGTGTTATTGTTAGTAATATCATAATATAGGCAGTTTGTATTAATATTTAGTCTCCCTGTCTATACCTCACAGGGGCACTGCAGCACTGTCATTGTCCTTTCAAATTCCCTTAGAAATCCATCTTCAAGTTCTGTGTGCTTTGCTTCTAATAGTTGGCACTTGCAGTCTTATATATACATTGGTTCTTTGCTCCAGGAACCACTTCTCCCTCAGCAGGAGGAAGATGTGAGTGTCTGAGAGTTTATATCCAATAGGCATCAGTGACTTAGCAGTAAGGGAATCTGAAATCCTAACTCATTTTTTTGAGACTGCACCTAAATACTGCATTTCAGATTCTTTTGTTGACTAATGAGGGTTACTCCATTTCCTCCAGGGATTCTTGTCCACAGAAGTAGATTTAATGGTCATTTGAACTCAATTCACCCATTCCCATCCATTTTAGTTCACTGATTCCTAAAATGTCAATGTTCGCCCTTGCCATCTCCTGCTTGACCACATTACTTTGATTCATGGGCCTAATATTCCAGGTTCCAATGTAGCATTATTCTTTACAGCACCTTAATTTACTTTCACCACCAGTCATATTAATGACCATGCATTATTTCTGCTTTGGCCCAGCCTCTTCATTCTCTCTGGAGCTTTATCTCTACTCTTCCCCAGTAGCATATTGAACATCTACCATCAAGAGGGCTTATCTTCTTGTGTCAGATTATTTACCTTTTCATACTGTTCATGGGGCTGATCAGAATGATCTTGGTTCATTTTGAAGGCAAACCATTCAACATCACAGTAATCCAAGTCTATGCACCAACCACTAATGCTAAAGAAGCTGAAGCTAAACAGGACTATATAGACCAACTAGACCTTCTAGAACTAACACCAAAAAAATGTCCTTTTCATCATAAGGAATTGGAATGCAAAAGGAGAAGGTCAAGAGATTCCTGGAGTAACAGACAAGTTTGGACTTGGAGTACAAAGTGAACAGGGCAAAGACTAACAGAGTTTTGCCAAGAGAACACACTGGCCATGGCAAACACCCTCTTCCAGCAACACAAGAGACAACTCTACACATGGACATCACCGTGGTCAATATAAAAATCACTAATTGCCTTCTTTGCAACCAAAGATGGAGCAGCTCTACATAGTCAGCAAAAACAAGTCCTGGAGCTCACTGTGACTCCAATCATGAGCTCCTTATTGCAAAATTGAGACTTAAACTGAAGAAAGTAGAGAAAAGGCCATTCAGGTATGACCTAAACCAAATCCCTTATGATTATACAGTGGAGGTGATGAATAGATTCAGGGGATTAGATTTGGTAAACAGAGTTCCTAAAGAACTATGGATAGAGGTTTCTAACATTGTACAGGGGGTGGTAACCAAAACAATCCCAAAGAAAAATAAATGTGAGAAGGCAAAGTAGTTGTCTAAGAAGGCCTTATAAACAGCTGAGAAAAGAAGTGTAAGGAAAAGGAGAAAGGGAAAGATATACCCAACTGAATGCAGAGTTCCAGAGAATTGCAGAAAGAAATATGAAAACCTTCTTAAGTGGACAAGAAATAGAGGAAAACAATAGAATGGAAAGACTAGAGATCACTTCAAGAAAATTAGAAATACCAAGGGAGCATTTAAAGGACAGAAATGGCAAGGAACTAAGAGAAGCAGAAGATATTAAGAAATGGCAAGAAGACACAGCAAACTATATTTTAAAAAAGGTCTTAATGACCCAGATAACCACAATGGCGTGGTCACTCACCTAGAGCCAGACATCCAGGAGTGTAAAGTCAAGTGGGCCTTCAGTTCAGTTCAGTTCATTTTCTCAGTCGTGTCTGACTCTTTGTGACCCCATGAATCGCAGCATGCCAGGCCTCCCTGTCCATCACCAACTCCCGGAGTTTACTCAAACTCATGTCTATCATGTGAGCCTTAGGAAGTATTACTATGATCATAGGTAGTAGAAGTGATGGGATTCCAGCTGAGCTATTTCAAATCTTAAAAGATGATACTGTTAAAGTGCTGCACTCAATATGTCAGGAAATTTGGAAAACTCAACAGCACCCACAGGACTGGGAAATGTCAGCTTTCACTTCAATCCCAGAGAAAGGTAATGCCAAAAACTCTTCAAACTACCGTACAATTGTCCTTATTCCATATAATAGCAAGGTATTGCTCAAAATCCTTCAAGCTGGACTCAACAGTAGATGAACAAATAACTCCCAGGTATACAAGTTGGATTTAGAAAAGGCAGAGGAACCACAGATCAAATTGCCAGCATCTATTAGATCATAGAAAAGTAAGAGAATTCCGCCCCCCCCCCCAAAAAAAAAGAAAGAAAAAAAAATCTACTTCTGCTTCATTACTATGCTAAAGTCTTGGACTATGTTGCTTACAACAAACTGTGGAAAATTCTTAAAGATAAGGTAATACCAGACCACATTACCTGCCTCCTGAGAAACCTGTATACAGGTCAAGAAGCAATAGTTAGAACTGGACAGGAAATGATGGAATGTTTCAAAATTGGAAAGGAGTACATCAAGGCTACATATGATCACCCTGATCATTTAACTTCTATGCAGAGTACATCATGCAAAATGATTGAATATGTGAATCATAATCTGGAATCAATATTTCCAAGAGAAATATCAACAATCTCTGATATTCAGACAGATGATTACTATTTTAATGGCAAGGAACAAAGAGGGACATTCAGAAAACTAAGATCATGGCTTCCAGACCCAGCACTTAATGCCAAACAGATGGGGGAAAAGTGGAAACAGTAACAGATTTTATTTTCTTGGGCTTCAAAATCACTGTGGATAGTGATTTCAGCCATGAAATTAAAAACAAACAAACATTTGCTCCTTGAAAGAAAAGCTATGACAAACCTACACAGCATATTAAAAAGAAGAGACATCATTTGCTGACCAAGGTCTGTGGGGTCAAACTATGATTTTGCACAAGTCATGTATCGATATGAAAGTTGGACCATGAAGTAGGCTGAGCACCAAAGAATTGATGCTTTCTAATTGTGGTGTTGAAGACTCTTGAGAGTTCCTTAAACTGCCAGGAGATCAAATCAGTCCTAAAGGAAATCAACCCTGAACATTCATTGGAAGGACCGATGCTGAAGTTCTAATACTTTGGCCATCTGATGTGAAGGGTCCACTCATTGGAAAAAGACTCTGATGTTGGGAAAGATTTAGGGCAAGAGAAGAAGGAGGAGACAGAGGACGAGATGGCTATGGCATCACCTACTCAATGGTCATGAGTTTGAGCAAACTCCAGGAGCCAGCAAAGAACAGGGAAGGCTGGTGTTCTGCAGTCCATGGAGTTGCAGAGTTGGACACTACTTAGCAACTGGACAACAACACCTCAGTTTTTACAAGTTGGAGAAACTCTAAAATGTGATTTATGCAACAAAGTTCCCACAAAATCAGGCTATGGGTGGGAATTATTCTTGGTCTTTTATTCTTTTCTCTCTTTTCTTTTGCTATAAATTTTATATTCATGTGATATAGGTATTTTGTGTAAAGATTTCAAAAGAAAGAATGATAAAGGAAATTTAATAAATATAAAGTCAATTAATTTTGTAAAAGGCATATGAGCATTCATTAGTTTTCTATGTTTAAAGTTATATTAACTTAAAAATCAGCAGAGAGTTTATACCATTAGCTTTAAATGGGAGTTCTGATCATATCAATTTCTGCAATTATTCATTACAAATGCTGTAATTCTGAAACTTTGGGTACATGTATTGATTTCACAGTTAAGTTTCAAATGACATGTCTTCATTTATGCTTTTGAAGGAAAGATATGTGCTCCAAATACTCTGCAAACATAAAATACTTCCATATGTATTCAATTACTATCAAAATCAATGAATTATAATAAAGATTTGAAAGCATCAAATAACAGTTTTAATAGTGAGTACACCGACTCGATGGGCGTGAGTTTGAGTAAACTCGAGTTGGTGATGGACAGGGAGGCCTGGCATGCTGTGATTCATGGGGTCGCAAAGAGTCGGACATGACTGAGCGACTGAACTGAACTGAACTGAACTGAACTGACAGCCTTTCTTTTATATATCCTTTTTAAATTAAACTTATTATCACTTTGGAAGTATTAGCAGCTTTTCTCAACATATAAGATTTCACTTTTTTTTTTCTAATTGACTATTTATTTTTTAAAAAAAGCAAATTTTTTAATAGCTTAAGATGTAGGAAGCAAAATATATGCCTTTGACAATGGTTGTGTGCGTAGTTATGCAACTCAGAAGGAAAATAGTAGGATAACTAGGATGACTGGATTTATATCACAGTTAATCTGAACTGACACTGCCTGATAGTAAAACAAAGGTCAGATTCTCTGAAATGAACCGTGTTCTCAGTTTCATTCTTTCAAAATGTGATTTATTGCACATTTTTCTGCTTGTCTAGAAACATATTTTATGTGAGTTTTATTTAAAAAAAAATTCTTTTGTATATCTAGTCCCAGGACAATGATTAGATAAAATTCTTCAGGAGTTAAAATTTATTTTTAACTATTATATCAGAAATCACTATAACCAAATGGTTTTAAGTAGGTTTCTATCTCAAAAACACTTTGCTATATTTTTATGTAATAATACACAAATGTGAACATTGTTTAAATCAAGATTATGAGATACATTTTTAAAAGCAAAGTTAAATATGGTGATGTTTATAAACAATGTAACAGTGGATAGCATTCAACATTACTATCTGAGTACATCATTTTACATTGGGTTGAATACCCAAACTTATGCATAATTAACTTTAAACCATTGTTTGGCCACTTCCCTCTGACGTTTATACAAACTACTGCCCTTGCAACAAGCTGAGATATTATTTCTATATTCTTTTTTGTCTCAGAGTCTGAAAGGCACTCCCCTCCTTACTGCATTAATGCTTCCTGTTACAGAGTGAAATGTGAAGCCCAAAATTCACAAGTTCTAACACCCAGTGTCTCAGAATGTGATCTTATTTGGAAATAGGGTCATTGCAGATATAGTTAGTTAAGATATATAACTAACTGCATACAACTAAGATATATAACTAACTATAATTGGTTAAGAGGTTGCAATGTACTAGAGAGAACCCCTAATCTAATATCGGTGTCCTTATAAAAAGGAGAAATTTGAACACAGACAGTACATGGGGAGAATATCATGTAAGGACTGTATTTATGATGCTACAAGCCAAGTAATGACCAGAAGCTAAGAAAGCATTCTTATATATATTTCTTTCCTAGTTTCCTGAGAGGGAGACATGTTCTGATACCTTGATTTTGGACTTCTGGACTCTAGGACTGCGAGAAAATAAATTTCTCTTGTTTAAGCCACAGAGTGTGTGGTAATTTGTTATGGAAACCCTAGGAAGCTAACACCAATGTTAATATCAACAGTGAAAAAAAAAACAAAACAAAACAAACCTTGTTCTACTGATCCATTTGGACACATTTTCCTGCTTGAATTTTAATTATTCCATTCTATGAAATATAAAATATTGATATTCACACTCTACCCTCATTTGCCATATTCATGCTTTTGGTTATTATTTCTCCTCTTTCAGTTCTTTTGTTTGTTTGTTTGTTTGTTTTGGTCTTCTCTCTTATTTTCTTGGTGAAGCTGGCTGGAGGTTTGTCAATTATGTTTATTTTAAACAAACAAACAAACAAACAAACCAATTCTTGATTTTATTGATCCTTTCTAATTTTTTTATTCCTACTTTATATATTTCCTTTCTGAGTTTTAATATTTCCTTCCTTCTGCTGACTCTGGAATTTTTTGGTCTTCTTTTTCAAACTTGTTTAGATGTTAGGTGAGATTGCTTACTTGAGATTTTCCTTGTTTATTGAGGAAGGCCTCTATCATTATGAACTTCCTTCAGACATGCTTTTGCTGCATCCCATTGATTTTGTAAAGTTATATTCTCATTTTCATTTCTCTCAAGCTATTCTCTAATTTTCTCTTTCCTATCATTTTTGACTCATGGTTTTACTTTTAGTAGCATGTTGTTTTAGTCTGCACATGCTTGCTGTTTTCTCATTTTTCCTTCAGTAGTTGATTTTTAGTTTCATAACATTGTGGTCAGAAAAGACACTTAATATAATTTAATATTATATTAAATATTTGTTGTGTAAATATAATCAGATACAGTTCCATTTATTTCTGCTTGTTTCTTTTTGTTTTAGGTTAAAAAATTGCCAAGCCTTATGTTAAGAAACACACCATCTATGTTTTCTTTTGTTTTTTTGTATTTTATTTTATTTTTTTCCATTTATCTTTATTAGTTGGAGGCTAATTACTTTACAATATTGTAGTGGGTTTTGTCATACATTGACATGAATCAGCCATGGATTTACATGTAACCCCATCCCGATCCCCCCTCCTACCTCCCTCTCTACCCAATCCATCTGAGTCTGTTTTCTTTTAGAAGTTGTATAGTTTCACAGCTTTCATTCAAGTCTTTGATCTATTTTAATTTCTGTGTATGATATAAGAATGAAGTCCAGTTTCATTGTTTTTCTTGTGGCTATCTGGTTTTTCCAACACAATTTATTGAAGAGACTGTCCTTTATCCATTGCATATTCCGATCTCTACTGTTGCAAACTAATGTTTAATTAATTTTTAAAATTGGAGTGTATTTGCTTTATGTTTTGTTAGTTTCTGCTGTACAAAAACATGAATCAGCTATCTTGTTGTAAACTAATTGACCATATATGCATAGGCTTATTTCTGCGTTCTTTATTCTGTTCCATTGAGCAAAATGTTTCTTTTTATGTTATTACCATACTGTTCTAATTACTGTAATAGTGTTTGAACTCAAAAAATGTAATGTCTCCAGCTTTGCTGTTCTTTCTCAGGATTGCTTTGGTTATTCAGAGTCTGCTCTAGTTCCATACAAATTTTAAGATTCTATGTTCTTTATCTATGAAAAACACTGGAATTTTGATAAGGATTACATAGAATCTTGATTACATTGGATAGCATAGACACTTTAACAATATTAATTCTTCCAATCCATAAACAGAGCATATATTTTCATTTCTTTGTAATATCCTCAAGTTCTTTCCTCAATGTTCTGCCTGTAGTCTGAGACCCCGGTCGGGAAAGAAGACTCCTCGAAACAATGCAACTCACAATAGGGGAATTTATTACTGACTCGAGCCAGGGCCTCCCGCCCTCACCAGGTGTGTGAGGACGAAAGGCCCCGAGCCCCAGTTCTCTCGGGTATTTATTAGGTCAAAATAAGCAGCAGGTAGTTGGCGCAATCGGATTGGTTACACAGTGGGTAGTTGGCGCAAGCTGATTGGTTACACAGTTGCAAGGTAATTTTTGTTGGCCCAACATGGGGCTTTCAGCTTTCCCCTGATAGGTTCCCTTTTTTCTGGCTAGGCATATGTTGATTGGCTGGCTCCAGGGGGCCTGATTATTATGTTACCCTGGGAAACCAGGCCTACTCCTAATCTAGGCTGCCTGCCATGGCGTTAGCCGTGACAGCCTCACACTCAATATTTTGTAGTTTTCAGTATACAGACCTTTAACCTCCTTTGTTATATTTGGTAATAGGTATTTCATTGTTTCTGATGCAATTGCAAATTGGGTTGTATTCCTTTATTTCTTTTTGATAGCTTGTCATAAGTGTATAGAAATACAACATAAATGCAAATAGTGATTTTTTATCTTACAAAACTATTGAATTTGTTTATTAATTCTAACAGTTTTTTGGTATGGTCTATAGGGTTTTCTGGAAAAAGGAATGGCAACTGACTTCACTATTCTTCCTGGAGAATTCTGTGGACAGAGGCTATAGTTCTTGGGGTCTCAAAGAGTCAGACCCAACTGAGCAGCCAACACTAGGGCTTTCTATGTATAATGTCTTTTGAAAATAATGCAAGTTTTATTTTCCAGTTTGTATACACTTTCTATTTCTTGACTAATTGCTAGTACTTTCAATGCCATGTTGAATAACAGTGGCAAGAGTGGGCACTTGTCTTGCTCCTGATCTTAGAAGAAAAGCTTTCAGCTTTTCACTGTTAGCTATGGGCTTGTCATATACAGCCTTTACTATGTTGAGATACATTCCTTCTATACCTGCTTTATTCAGAGATTCTGCTATAAATGAATGCTGAATTTTCTCAAATGTTCTTTCTCTATTGAGATGATCATATGATTTTTAACATTTGAAATTTCTATCATTTCTAATTTTCAACTAATATTGCTGATTGAATTTTTATCACTATGTTCCTTTTTAATTCTTTGAATATATTACCTACAAGTTCTTTAAGCATATTTATAATAGTGTCTTTGAAATAAGGACCCACTCAGAATTAGTTCTTATTACCTAATTATTTTGGTGGTACAAGTTACATTTTATTATTTCTCCATATCTCTAATCAATTTTGATTGAATATTGGCTATTTTAGATAATGTACTGAAGAAAATATAAATTATATTTTATTTTTATGTTTTTTGTTTATATGTTATGAAGTGAAGTGTTAGTTGTCAGTCATGTCTGACTCTATGTGATCCCACAGACTGCAGTCTAGCAGGCTCTTCTGTCCATGGGATTTTCCAAGCAAGGATTCTCAAACAATTTGCCATTTCCTTCTCCAGGGGATCTTCCTGACCCAGGATTCGAATCCAGACTTCCTGCTTTGCAGGCAGATTCTTTACCAACTGAGCTACCAGGGAAAGCCCATTTGATTTAATGGCACAGAACTAAATTTTTCAGTCTTTGTCCTTCACTGTGCACTGCTATTGTATTGCTATACCTGTCCTTCTGCTTTATTTATTTATTTTGTTTGCATTTACCTTTCAGCCTATTTCCTTAAGGTTCTTTCTTGTGTAGATATAGTTTAATGGCAAGCAATGATTTTTATAAGCTGTGGTCAAATACACCAAATGTATGTCTTCCAACTGCTTCTGATAGATCTGTACATCAGTTGGGGAATAACTGTAAATGTGCAGTCTGTTTTCAAGTTTCATCTGGATTTCACATTTTTGTTGTACTGAATTTGCACAGTTTCTTTGCCATCCAGAAATGTGAGGAGACCTAATATCAGGCCTTCCTTAGTATTTCAATCCAGGGTCTGCTTGATGATGTTTTAACACTTGCCCCAAAGCAAGACTAAAAACTTAGGCTTTCATATTTATCATTTTATACTGTACATTTGTATTTTTTATTATGCAAAAACCATACCCTTTTTTCCCTTTTGTCTCATCTTTGTCTGAACCAACATCACCCCCTCTGTTTTTAGTAAAGCTACTGTAAACAGTAAAGATACTGCTTTTCTTGGCTAGCATGGTTACTAAAGCTACAGTTATCACCAACTAAGTTGCAGGGTTCCATAAGCATCTTATCCTTATTCATTAGAGGGCTGACAGAATGAAAACCAAACTGCAGTCACAGAAAACTGACCAACTGAACATATGGACCACTGCCTTGTCTAACACACTGAAACCGTGAGCCATGCTGTGTAGGGGCACCCAAGATTGACGGATCATGGTGGAGACATCTGACAAAACATGGTCCACTGGAGAAGGGAATGACAAATCACTTCTGGATTCTTGCCTTGAGAACCCCATGAAGAGTATGAAAAGGCAAAAAAAAAAAAAATATGACACGGAAAGATGAATTCCCCAGGTAGGTAGGTGCCCAATATGCTACTGGAGAAGAGGGGAGAAATAACTCCAGAAAGAATGAAGAGATAGAGCCAAAGTGAAAACAATGCCCAGTTGGTGATGGAAGTAAAGGCCAATGCTATAAAGAACAATACTGCATCGGAGCCTGGAATGTTAGGTCCACGAATCAATGTAAACTGGAAGTGGTCAAACAGGAGATGGCAAGGGTGAACATCGACATTTTAGGAATCGGTGAACTCAAACGGACTGTAACGTGCAAATTCAATTCAGACGACCATTGTATCTACTACTGTTGGCAAGAATCCCTTAGGAAAAATGGAGTAGCGCTTATAGTCAAAAAGAGAATCTGAAATGCAATACTCAGGTGTAATCTAAAAAATGGCAGAAAGATTGCTGTTCATTTCCAAGGCAAACATCCAATATCACAGTAATCCAAGACTATGTGCCAACCACTAATGATGAAGAAATTGAAGTTGAATGATTCTATGAAGACCTACAGACTTTCTAGAACTAATGCCCGAAAAATGTGTCCTATTCCCACAGGGGACATGAATGCAAAAGTAGGATGTCAAGATATCCCTGGAATAACATGCAAATTTGGCCTTGGAGTACAAAATGATACAGGGCAAATTCCAACAGAATTTTTTAAAGAGAATGCACTACTCATAGCAAATACATTCTTCCAACAACACAAGAAACAACTCTACACATGAATATCTCCAGATGGTCAACATTGAAATAAGATTGATTATAGACTTTGAAGCTGAAGATGCAGAAGCTCTACCCATTCAGTTCAATCACTGAGTCGTGCCCGTCTCTTTGCAACCGCATGGACTGCAGCACACCAGGCCTCCCTGTCCATCACCAACTCCCAGAGTTTACTCAAACTCATGTCCATTGAGTTGATGACACCATCCAACCATCTCATCCTCTGTCATCCCCTTTTCCTCCTGCCTATAATCTTTCCCAGCATCAGGGACTTTCAAAGGAGTAAGTTCTTAGCATCAGGTGGCCAAAGTATTGGAGTTTCAGCTTCAGCATCAGTTCTCCCAATGAATATTCAGGACTGATTTCCTTTCGGATGGACTGGTTGGATCTCCTTGCAGTCCAACAGACTCTCAAGAGTTGTCTTCAACAGCACAGTTCAAAAGCATCAATTCTATGGCACTCAGATTTTTTTATAGTCCAAATTTCCCATCCATACATGGCTGCTAGAAAAACCATAGCTTTGACTAGATGGAATTTTGTTGGCAAAGTAATGTCTCTGCTTTTTAATATGCTGTTTAGGTTAATCATAGCTTCTCTTCAAAGGAGCAAGCATATTTTATTTATTTACTTATTTATTTTTTAATATGAATTTATTTATTTTAATTGGAGGCTAATTACTTTACAATATTGTATTGGTTTTGCCATGAATTGACATGAATCTGCCACGGGTGTACATGTGTTCCCCATCCTGAACCCCCCTCCCACCTCCCTCCCCATCCCATCCCTCTGGTTCATTCCAATGCACAAGCCCCAAGCACCCTGTATCACGCACTGAACCCGGACTGGCGATTCATTAAACATATGATAATATACATGTTTCTTTTTTTTTTTTTCTCCTTGGTTCTTCATAGTTTTATTTATTTATTTTTTTCATTTATTTTTATTAGTTGGAGGCTAATTACTTTACAATATTGTAGTGGTTTTTGTCGTTCTAATGAGGTGGATGAAACTGGAGCCTATTATACAGAGTGAAGTAAGCCAGAAAGAAAAACACCAATACAGTATAATAATGCATATATATGGAATTTAGAAAGATGGTAACAATAATCCTGTATGCGAGACAGCAGAAGAGACACAGATATATTGAACAGCCTTTTGGACTCTGTGGGAGAGGGCAAGGGCGGGATGATATGGGAGAATGACCCTGAAACGTAAATTATCAGATGTGAAACAAATTGCCAGTCCAGGTTTGATGCATGAGACAGGGTGCTCAGGGCTGGTCCACTGGGATGACCTGGAGGGATGGTGGGAGGGGGGTTCAGGATGGGGAACACATGTATACCCATGGAGGATTCAAGTCCCTGCATGGCAGAACCAATACAATATTGTAAAGTAAAATAAATAAATAAATTTTAAAAAATTTAAAAAAAAAAGGTGCAAGGAAGGATCAACCCATCTGAAAGTAGAGTTCTAAAGAATAGCAAGGAGAGATAAGAAAGCCTTCTTCAGTGATCAATGCAAAGAAATAGAGGAAAACAATAGAATAGAAAAGACTAAAGATTTCTTCAAGAAAATTAGAGATACCAAGGGAACTTTTCATGCAAAGATGGGCACAATAAATAATATAAATGCTATGAACCTAACAGAAGCAGAAGATATTAAGAAGAGGTGACAAGAATACACAGAGAACTATACAAAAAAAATATTCCTGCTGCTGCTGAGTAGCTTCAGTTGTGTCCGACTCTGCGCGACCCCATAGACGGCAGCCCACCAGGCTCCGCCATCCCTGGGATTCTCCAGGCAAGAACACTGGACTGGGTTGCCATTTCCTTCTCCAATGCATTACAGTAAAAAGTGAAAGTGAAGTCGCTCAGTCGTGTCCGACTCTTCGCAACCCCATGGACTGCAGCCTACCAGGCTCCTCCATCCATGGGCTTTCCTAGGCAACAGTACTGTAGTGGGATAACATTGCCTTCTCTGCAAAAAAGATCTTAATAAACCGGATAAACACGATGATGTGATCACTGACCTAGAGCCAGAATCCTGGATTGCAAAGTCAACCGGGCCTTAGGAAGCATCACTATAAATAAAGCTAATGGATGTGATGGAATTCCATTTGAACAATTTCAAGTCCTACAAAATGATGCTGTTAAAGTGCTGTACTCAATATGCCAGCAAATTTAGAAAATTCAGCAGTGGCCACAGGACTGGAAAATGTCAGTTTTCATTTCAATCCCAAAGAAAGACAATGCCAAAGAAGGATTAAACTACCATACAATTGCACTCATCTCACATACTAGCGAAGTAATGCTCAATATTCTCCAAGAGAGGCTTCGACAATACTTGAACCAAGAATTTACAGATGTTCAAGCTGGATTTAGAAAAGGCAGAAGAAACAGAGAACAAATTGCCAACATCTGTTGTATCATACAAAAAGCAAGAGAATTTCAGTAAAACACTACTCCTGCTTTATTGACTACACCAAAGCCTTTGTGTGGATGACAACTAACTGTGGAAAATTTTTCAAGAGATGGGAATACCAGACCATTTTACCTGCCTCCTGAGAAATCTGTATGCAGGTCAAGAAGCAACAGTTAGAACCGGACATGGAACAATGGAAATGTTCGAATTTGGGAAAGGAATATGTCAAGGCTATATATTGTCACCCTGCTTATTTAATTATAAACCCAGTACATCCTGACAAATGCTGGGCTGGATGAAGCTCAAACTGGAATCAAGATTGCCAGGAGAAATATCAATAACCTCAGATGCGCAAGTGACACCACCCTTAAGGCAGAAAGCAAAGAGGAACTGAGGAGCTTTTGATGAAAGTGGGAGAGGAAAGTAAAAAAGCTGCCTTAAACTCAGTATTCAAAAAACGAAGATCATGGCATCTGGCTCCATCACTTCATGGAAAATAGACGGGGAAACAATGGAATAAGTGACAGGCTTTATTTTCTTGGGCTCCAAAATCACTGCAGATGGTGACTGCAGCCATGAAATTAAAGTTGCTTGCTCCTTGGAAGAAAAGTTATGACCAACCTAGAGCATATTAAAAAGCAGATACATTACTTTGCTGACAAAGGTCTGTCTAGTCAAAGCTATGCTTTTTCCAGTAGTTATGTATGAATATGAGTGTTGGATATAGAAAAAGCTGAGAGCTGAAGAAATGAAGCCATTGAACTGTGCTGTTGGAGAACACTCTTGAGAACACCCTGGAGCGCAAAGAGATCAAATCAGTCAATTCTAAAGTAAATCAGTCCTGAATATTCAGTGGAAGGATTGATGTTGAAGCTGAAGCTCCAATACATTGGCTTCAGTTTAGTTCAGTTCAGTTCAGTCACTCAGTAGTGTCTGACTCTTTGCGATCCCATGAATCGCAGCACGCAAGGCCTCCCTGTCCATCACCAACTCACGGGGTCCACACAAACCAATGCCCATTGAGTCGGTGATGCCATCCAACCATCTCATCCTCTGCTGTCCCCTTCTCCTCCTGTCCTCAATATTTCCCAGCATCAGGGGCTTTTCCAATGACTCAGCTCTTTGTATCAGGTGGCCAAAGTATTGGAGTCTCAGCTTCAAATTCAGTCCTTCGAATGAAGACCCAGGACTGATTTCCTTTAGGATGGACTGGTTGGATCTCGTTGCAATCCAAGGGACTCTCAGGAGTCTTCTCCAACACCACAGTTCAAAAGCATCAATTCTTCGGTGCTCAGCTTTCTTCACCATCCAACTCTCACATCCATACATGACCACTGGAAAAACCATAGCCTTGGCTAGATGGACCTTTGTTGGCAAAGTAATGCCTCTGCTTTTTAATATGCTATCTATTGGTCATAACTTTCCTTGCAAGGAGTGTCTTTTAATTTTATGGCTGCAATCATCATCTGCAGTGATTTTGGAGCCCAGAAAAATAAAGTAAACCACTGTTTCCCCATGTATTTGCCATGATGTGATGAGACCAGATGCCATGATCTTAGTTTTATGAATGTTGAGCTTTAAGCCAACTTTTCCACTCTCCTCTTTCACTTTCATCAAGAGGCTCTTTAGTTCTTCTTCACTTTCTGCCATAAGGGTGGTGTCATCTGTATATCTGAGGTTATTAATATTTATCCTGGCAATCTTGATTCCAGCTTGTGTTTCCTCCAGCCCAGCATTTCTCATGATGTACTCTGCATATAAGTTAAATAAGCAGGGTGACAATATACAGCCTTGACATACTCCTTTTCCTATTTGGAACCAGTCTATTGTTCCATGTCCAATTCTAACTGTTGCTTCCTGACCTGCATCCAGGTTTCTCAAGAGGCAGTTCAGGTGGTCTGGTATTCCCATCTCTTTCAGAATTTTCCACAGTTTGTGGTGATCTACACAGTCAAAGGCTTTGGCATAGTCAATAAAGCAGAAATAGATGTTTTTCTGGAACTCTCCTGCTTTTTCGATGATCCAGCAGATGTTGGCAATTTGATCTTTGCTTCCTCTGCCTTTTTTAATGCCAGCTTGAACATCTACCTGATGGGAAAATCTGACTCATTGAAAAAGATCCTGATGCTGGGAAATATAGGAGGCAGGAGGAGAAGGGAATGATAGAGGATGAGATGGTTGGACGGCATCACTGACTCATTGGACATGAATTTGCTCAAGTTCCAGGAGCTGGTGATGAACAGGAAAGCCTGGCGTGCTGCAGTTCATGGCATCCAAAGAGTCAGACACGACTGAGTGACTGAACTGATGTTTCAGTGTGGCAATTTGGGTAACAGTAGGTCTACGTAAGAAGGCATAGATTTCATCATGTCTTAAAAATTCTAGAAAGTGTTGAAGACTAAATTCTTCTTCGTTTGTTTCTCCTATTGGTCAATTTCCAGTAACCTGAAATTGCTATTTTTGAGCACGTTGTCCATTTTTTATTTGTGGAAGGAAATTGCCATTTTCATGTTACCAAATCCACCAGAAATAATATCTTATTCTTCACTTTCAAATAAATTTTATACTGTACTATAATGTTAAAAATAATAATCTTTATTCACACTCCAAAAGGTTAATAAATCATGTACACATTCATTCCTTTGAGTCTCTCATATCACTCAAAATATACTAAAATAATTGCAGTCAACTCTCACATTAGAGTTGAATAAGTTAAACTTCAAGTTAGATTTAAGGGCTCTTTTACCTGGGAGAACATAATGGCTAAATTTCAGAGCTATCACTTAAACCTAAGTCATCTATTTTCTACTGCTGTTTTTTTATTTGAAATTAACTGGTTACCAGAATCCTTAGGGTACAATCTGCATCACACATGAAATTTATTTTTTACTTTTATGATACTAAATGCATTTGTAGTTATAGGTATATTTTTGTATTATAAAGTAAGTGAAGTGAAGTGAAGTTGCTCAGTCGTGTTCGACTCTTTGTGACCCCATGGACTGTAGCCCACCAGGCTCCTCCATCCACGGGATTCTCCTGGCAAGAGTACTGGAGTGGGTTGCCATTTCCTTCTCTAAAGTAAAGTGATCTAAAAATTTAGTTCAATAAAACCAACTTTTATGTATCCTGACATTCTTGTAAATGCCCATTTATTGCATATTTTAAAATAAACCTTCCAACTGTTTTAATAGGAAATTCAACTTGAATCTAACCCTCACTTCAGTTCACATCCTTAAGGTCTAATTGATCCATCCTCTTTTAATATCTTGGTCCTATTTATTTATTTATTTATTTATTTTACTGTCCATTTTGACTATGTGTGTGTGTTTTGTAGTCATAAGCACATATTTGTCTCAAATGCTCCTTTATTAAAGCAGTTTGACTGTTGTGATACTATTGTTTTAGAAGCATATTTTATTTCAGTGTTTGGGCTGTACGTGATCACTTAATATACAGGCTTAATACTGAATCTTTAGCATGCATACATACACATATCTTCTAAAGTTATGGTTATGCCATTTTAAAGTACTCTGTATTTAAAAAATATTACAGCTTGATATTTTATTGACTATCTTAGGATGTACTGATATAGTTCCTAAGAACTCTTTCATGATATAATTTTGATATTCTTATAACTTATTAATCCAAACAAATTCAGCCCTGGTTACCTGAAATCTAAAGAATAAAGTTAAATTACACTATGTTTTGGGTGAGGGAAATGAAGATATTCAGAGCAATTAGAATTGTCAGCACTTAGAACAATTATTTGGAAAACAGAATAGACCTAGGGCACTAGTTCATCTGTATGTTAATATATATGGTGGTTTGATAGGGGAATTAATGTGTGTTTTGAAGCTAATTAAATCACAGTTGTTAAATGTCACATCTGTTGTTAATAAAGCATATGGTTGTAAGATTTAATCTTGCACAGATCTGGCGTCTTTCACCAATATCTGTTTATATTTGGATATGGGGTGATTTGATCCTTTTGCGGTTTGTTAGAACTTAATATTCATGGCTAGATGACAACAAAGAACTTTTAAAATACTTTAGGGAGAAATTTTAAACTTGGGTTATTTTCAAAGATTCAAAAACTACTTATTAATATCTGTGTCTTATGTTAAAATTATAATATTAAATAGTATTCTCAGAATTAGAAAATATTTCAATCATTAGAGAAGTAGATATTCTGCAGCAAAGGATTTGAGATCTATTTACTTGCAAAATTTAGTTTTGATTTTTGATAGATATGATTTTTATCTCTAGGTATCTGTTTAACATTGATTTGACTTTATATTGTCTTAGTTTTCAAGTGAATGAGAATTAACATTATTAATCCCACAGTATGAAATATATAACAGTTCACTTGGAATATGTAAATATTAAAGAAGTTTTCTTGAAATTTTTAATTGAAGACCCACTTTCTAGGACAACAGAATTTTGTTTATGCTCAATCAACATTATCCTTCATTGTTAGAAGATAATTTGCCTTGGTTTCCTATCTGCAGTCTAGAAAGGTAAAACAAGAAGGAAAGTACAATTCTCTACTTGACCTCTTTTCACATCTAATTTCAGAACATTGTTTCCGTGGAGATAGTCTCCATGGTTACTGGTTACACAGACTTTTTAAGTGTTTTAACAATGTTAGGGGGACCCATGGAGCTGTTGCTTTGCATTTCAGCAAACAAGGGCATTCGTCCTTTGAGACTGCACCTCTGAAATAATAAGGGTGGATTAGATGAAATGCACTGTAATGTCACTTATTAATGTGCATATATGGTTGATTATCTTGTGAGAGACTCTGTACCCAAATTGTAACTTGCCAAAGGATATTTCTACTAGTAGGTAAAACTGGACTCAAGTGTCTGGACAGATCAATATTCCTCTACTGTTCAGACAATGTAGAAATAACTCTCCAGTGGGGGACCGGTCTTTTTATCTTTGAATATGTCAAAAAATGTCATACTCACAGGAAAAGCAGAGATATCATTGAAGAAAATCAGATGGTCCTTTATAAAGGATAAACATTTATACAGATAATCTAAGGCCTCATCTAATGATACTAGGTTTCTTATGATATTGATAATTTTTGGAAGACAACAGCTGGAGAGGAGATGGTAAAGCATTTACTACCATACATTTTAATATCTTGACCATTTCATCCACCATAATTTTTTCCTAAAATAATCCATTCCTGAAGATGTCAATTCTATTTGCATGTACTTATATGCTACATAAATGTAGAAAAGTGGTAATACATGTTTGCTGTTAGTTAAATTTGTAGATATTTCCCCAACCATTAAAATGTTTCATCAAGTCTAAAGACTTTAGTTGTTTAAACCATGCAAGTGATTAGCCCTTTATAAAAATATGTCTTTAATTCCTCTTCGGTATATTTGAATTGTGCAGTTTTAAGCATTTGATGATAATAAGTCAGAAATTATTCAGTTTTAATAAACTGTTTTGTGTGTACTCAGTCACTCAGTCATGTCTGACACTTTTCAGCCCCATGGACTGTAAGCCCCCAGGCTCCTCTTCCCATGGAATTTTCCAGACAAGAATACTGGAGTGGGGTGCCATTTCCTATTACAGGGGATCTTCCCAACCTGTATTTTAGCTAGTATATTTGGGACCGACTACTAGCTATATCTGTATTATAATGGTAGACAACAGCAACAAACTGAAAGAAATAAAGCATGAAGTAATCCTTTGGAATGTTGGTATTTTGTTTGAAAAGATTTGCTCTGTGCTCTGTTTCTCCCATCCCTAGAGTCAGTCATGTTAATTTGAGAACTTTGTGCCACATACTAAAAAAACCACATTTTCCATATTAAAATTTAGCGTTAGACTAGTTTAATCCCAAATATGGGTGCTGGCTTCTTTTTTACTGTAGTTCTAAAAATTATAGTCATATTTTAATAAATTTTTTTTATATGGAAATATCAATGAAATTTATTAAAATGATTTTGACTATATTTTAAAGCTTTAAATGTGGAAAAAATATAAAAGGGTAAAAACAAATCAACAGAATCCCATAAGTCACTGAAAGCTACTGCTGTAATTTGTTATGTATATTCCTTTCTACTTTCAGTCTTTAATATGAAAATAATTCATTTATTTATGATATGTTTATATAAAAAATTAAGTAATCATTAGAAATTATGTCCAAAAATTATACATTAAATAAGATTATCTTCAATTAAATTATATAAAAAATACAAAACTATACATTCTTGAAGATATATGCATATACATTCTTGCATAATGTAAAAGAATTCCAACAATCTTTTTTATAATTTCTGTATCATGTACTTAGAACATATTGCTTATTTTTCTTCTCATCAAGTTATCAGTATAACTAATTTAGGCTAGTAGACCTTATAGAAGGGGGGAAAAAAGCCCATCTTAAATATCAAATTTAAGTGATATTACATATATCTGAAAATATAGAAAATAAGCAGAAAGTATTTCAAACACAAAGACTATATTATACCAATGATTTCTTTTATTTCTCAACCAAATAGTATTACTTCATTAATCTAGGTAAAAGGTTATAAAAAGAAGCATTTCAAAGACTGGCATTCATACTTTTAATTTAAAAAACTATTTAATTTCTTAAAAATCTGTAAAGCCATCAGAGATACTTGTGCAGAAATGACCATCTCAAATATATTTAGATCAACAAAACAACAAACACCTCAAATACCCATTCATCCGTCTAAGAGATTTTCGTGCGTCATTTGGTTTCTTTCTAAGATGACATGAAATCCACTGCAGGGAGATTTTTTAAAAATTCATTTGCTAAATAGGATATACTGTTTAAATATTAGCTGTAGTTATTGCTATGATTTTACTGTGCTCAGGCAGACATAATCTCAGGGTCAAAGATAAAAGTACATAACTATACTGAATGCCAACATTATACTTGGCCAGACAATAAAAATTGTTTTGCAAGGACTGTTTCCCTTTTCTCATATTATCCATTCTTTTATCTTTGTCATACTTTCTATTGTCCTTTTGTTTTCAATCCTCTCTCCTTTATGCCTTTCTTCTTATTTTATTTTCAGTTCCTTCCCATCATTTCTCTTCCTTTTTTATGTCTTTTATAATCAACTATCTGGGGATATGTGTGAGAACTATTAAATCTAGAGTGGAAATCTAAGCCACTATTTAATTTTGCTTTTATCCATCCTCTCTTGCTCTCCCCATACATTTTATTAACATGTGTACAAACTGAGAAAATACACCCCCTTCAGTTATTGTACACACAATATGCTAAATACATTTTTGTTTACATAATGTGTGTGCATATAAAATTTCATAATCACAATATTTTGCAGCTACATGTTATTACATTGGTTCTGATATTAACTAGATTTTAATTTTGAGTAATAGTTAAGACTAATTTACTTATTTTTAATATAATATGTTGGGAATAAAAGTTTACTCAGTTCAGTTCAGTTGCTCAGTTGTGTCCGACTCTGCGACCCCCTTGGACTGCAGCACACCAGGCTTCCCTGTTCATCACCAACCCCTGGAGCTGGCTCAAACTCATGTCCATCGACTCTGTGATGCCATCCAACCATTTCATCCTCTGTCGTCCCCTTCTCCTCCTGCCTTCAATCATTCCCAGCATTGGGGTCTTTTCCAATGAGTCAATTCTTCACATCAGGTGGCCAAAGTATTGAAGCTTCTGCTCACCATCAGCCTTCCAATGAATATTCAGAATTGATTTCCTTTAAGATTGACTGGTTGGATCTCCTTGCAGTCCAAGGGACTCTCAAGAGTCTTCGCCAACACCACAGTTCAAAAGCATCAATTATCTGGCACTCAGGTTTCTTTATGGTCCAACTCTCACATTCATACATGACCACTGGAAAAACCATAGGCTTTGACTAGATGGACCTTTGTCAGCAAAGTAATATCTCTGCTTTTTAATATGCTGTCTAGGTTGGTCATAGCTTTTGTTCCAAGGACCAAGCATCTTTTAATTTCATGGCTGTAGTCACCATCCACAGTGATTTTGGAGCCCAAGAAAATAAAGTCTGTCACTGTTTCCATTGTTTCCCCACCTATTGCCCCAAATATTTAAAACATTTTCTAAAGTATGACAATGTTTTATAAAGTTGTTTGCTATCATTTTGGTAGAAGATATCTATAAAATGGAGTTATTTTGTAAACTGATAAGTCAGGTATTGGGACACAAATTAGTAAATAAAATTTAAGTAAAAATATAGAATGCAGTCTACACTTTAGATACAGGCTTACTCTTTGCATATATTGTTATGTGCTGTGCTTAGTTGATCTGCCATGTCTGACTCTTTGCAACCACATGGATGGTAGCCCACTAGGCTCCTCTGAAGTGGGCTGTCATGCCCTCCTCCAGGGGATCTTCCCAACCCAGGTTCAAACTCAGGACTCCTGCATTACAGGCGAATTCTTTACCTTCTGAGCACCAGGGAAACCCAAGCACACTGGAGTGGAGTGGGTAGCCTATACCTTCTCCAGGGGCACTTCCCAGCACAGGAATGGAGCCGGGTATCCTTCATTGCAGGTGGATTCTTTACCAGCTGAGTTACCCGGGAAGCCCAAGAATAGGTATAAAGAGATACAAAGAGAAAGTAGCAATGTATAGACAAAGAGGGGCAATAAAAGATCTATTTTAATAGAAACCATAATTTCATATGTTACCATGTTTGCTTAAGTTACTCACACTAATTGTCCTCTCTATATTCTACCATGACAGATACACCACCACCTTTATTTTCTGTAACTACAACATAAAGGGCTTTACTGTACCATTTAAAGCAATCTTAAACAGCAGAAACACATTTGCCTTCTTATTTTATTTGTGAGCAGTGTGCCATTTGAATCATTTCTATCTCAGGTTAATGGTGATAATTCTGTCTCTGGCCCAGTTTGATTCAGTCAAAAGAAGTGGAATGAATAGCCTTTGTTCCTCCTTTTTTTTCCCTGATATTTTCTTATTCCCAACCACTTATAATTTGTGGCACAGATATAGATAACTGCTCTCTGAGGCTTTAGCTATAAATTCTCTTTCTAACTGATTCTGTCATTAATCACAGTTAGGATATGTGCTTTTCTGGTTCTCCTAAATCTTATCACTGAGAACTTAATGAGTGTCACATAGGCATAAGACAAACTAATTTTTATTTCTCTTCATTTAATTGCAAATAAACTATTCTGAAAAATGAAAGCTCCAAAGAAAGGTAAATAAACTTATAACAAGGCAATAGAATTTACTTTTATTTAAATCATCCAAAGTTCCTAGGTGGTCTTCACTATGCCATCTATTAGTGACAACAGTATTGTCATCCTGGGAATCTGAAGGCCAGAGATGAAATAACCTCATTTTAACTAAAAATGACATTCCTAAAATACAACAAACATACCAACCCTCAACCTAGAGTTCCCAAAATATATCAAGTCACATTTCCTACTTACTCTTTCATAGAAAGAGTATATTTCATATACACACTTGTGAAATTTAGGTGTGTGCATAGAAGTAATTTCTATAGTAGGTATTTCAAGCATTTACAATCTACTTTACCAAGATATAATTTATATACAATAATATGAATTTTATTCCCCAGTTTGAATTGTCCAGTTTAATTATAAAATTTAATTATATATTTTGAATTCTTTTGAGAAGTATATACACCTATTTAACTACCACCACACTCAAAGTATAAAATATTTTGGGGTCATATAAATGTTCTAACAGTAATTTTTGAAGCTTTTATATTGCAAAGCCAAACATATATCTGCTAAATAAGTTATGATCTTAATATTTAATGTAATATGTAACTAAGATGTCAGGAATATGTAATGACAATATTATGTAAGATATCTGAAGACAAAGTTCTTTGTCAAATTTGTCAATGCCATGTCTGCCAATTCAACATTAGGTGCTGAATACACTTATCTCAAATAGATTAAGAATGAGTCAGTTACCTGGATAACTGTATTCACTCATTTATGCTATACATAGCCTTTCAAATTTCTGATTATTTTCAGTCATAATTAAAAAATTAAATTTTTTAAATTAATTATCTCCCTACTTGAATTTTCATTTGATTGTGTTATAGGACATACATTTTTCAATAAAGAATAATAAATATCAACATTAACAAAACATAGTCTGAATTTAATATGACTTATGAGTGAGTGTTGCATGCTCAGTCATGTCTGACTCTTTGAGACCCCATGGACTATAGTCCTCCAGCTTCCTCAGTCCATGGACTTCTCCTGGGAAGAATAATGGAGTGTGTTGCCCTTTCCTACTCCAGGGGATCTTCCCGATCCAGGGATCGAATCGTTGTCTCTTGTGTCTCCTGCATTGGCAGGCAGATTCTTTACCATTGTGCCGGCTGGGAAGCCTCTTTGTAACTGATGGTGGCGGTGGTTTAGTCACTAAGCTGTTTTCATAGTCACTCTGCTGTTTCCATCTCTAGCGACCCCATGGTTGATAGCCATCCAGGCTCTTCTGTCCATGGGGTTTCCCAGGCAAGAATACTGGAATGGGTTGCCATTTCCTTCTCCAGGGAATCTTCCTGACACAGGGATTGAACCTCTGTCTCCTGCATTGCACGTGGATTCTTTACCGACCGAGCTATCAGAGAAGTCCATAGATACTGTTTCATGATCTTTAGGTCTGTGCTGTACTAGCCTCCAAACAACGATGAAGACCTTTGCTGAGGTATTCTCAGTACCCAGGAGACTAGTATAAATCTTGACTTTGCAATGCACTTCCTATTTCAAGTACATACCTCCATGTCCTAGGTTAACTATAAAACTGTCTTAAGTTAGCAATGCACTTGACTAAATCTTGACTTAGCAATACACTTCCTGTTTTCAAGCACATACCTCAATATGCTAGGTTAGCTGTGCAATTGTCCTGATGGCCCCTCAGCAGTGCAGAATGCAGCTGTGAATACATCTTGATTATCAACAATCCAATCATACCCTGTAAATTACCCTACAATAAACTGACCAAGGATTACATGGAGCGACCTGTCTTCTCTTTTGGTCTCAAAATACCTTCTCAGTTCTATAGGCACTTTTTGCTCCTTCCATCCAACAACAATGGTTAATATGAACTCACATTATTTTGAAACATTGAAAACAATGCATCTTTGAAAGCCAGTGATCCAATTTGAGATTATTGATCAGATTATTTTCTCCCAGATACTAAAAATTGTTAGATTGTAAGCAAATTTCATTATCTAGATATAAGCATTTGTCTTCAGTGATATGAAAAATCACCAAACATATTAAAAATCAACAATTCAAACTCTTCCAAATCCTACAGAAAAGGTTTTTTTTTTTTTTTTTTTTTCCATTCCTGAACAGTTGCAGTTCTCCATGACAACAGTAATTTTCAGTACTTGGAAAATCTATCTGACATTCTCGGGTCAGGAGTTGTTATTACCGGTAATCGCAGGTGCTTCTAATTTCATGACAGCAGAAAAAGCCTCACTAATTATGACTGTTATAAAATTTTAGACAATCGATATTTTCATTCTCCTCACAAAATAACCTTTTTCATTCTTTTATAATCATTTTTCTCATGAAATTGCACACTCTTTTCTTTTCTACACCCAATATTCTAGATAGTTCTCACCCATTCACCTTTGGCCCTTCCCACCAGGTATGGCTTTTCTGGCAGCTATGTCATTGCTCAGCTCTATTACACCAGATACTGCTTCTCTTCCAGCTTCTGCACCACTTACATCCTAATTCAGATGCTCACCTACCTAGCAGCCTCCAACTTTTCATGTTACTCTGGTCATTTCAGTTAGAGGACAAGTTTCTTTGCAACAGAAAGCAAAACTAAACAACTATCATCTGCAAAATTAACAAAAGATCACACTTACAGGTTAAATATGTACTTAGGGGTTCCCTGTGATGGCAATGGATAGTATATTATTCTTGAAAGAAAAATAAAGGCAAATAAACTCAACTGCAGTAGCAGGTGGTTTCAAAAATTGTGAAGGAAAATAATTTCTTTGTACTGAAATACAATTTAATTACATTAGAAACTGTACCCCTGGAGTCTTGGAATAATTTTAGTAGGAGTATTTTAAAGATCATTCTCTAGTCATCAGTGAGGTACAACCCAATTTAGGGGGCACTCAGCAATCATTGTTAAACTTCATTTCACTGGGAAATCTCTGTAGAAATGCAGGTTTTAAATTCCAGCATTCACTTTCAGAGTATATTCAACAGAAGAAATGAGTCATATCCTGTATCTGTGTAAAAGTCCTATCACTACTTTATGGTTGTGAAGGATGTTATACAGTTAATCAGTCTAATGAATAAAGTGAGTGTTGATGGTAACAAAACCTTTAACGTTTAACAAAAATAATAGCAATAATAATTATTATAATTATATAATAATAATAATAGTTATTACTTTTGTTATTAGTCCAAATCAGCTCTATTTTGTTAAACAGGACAAAGATCTTCAAAATAGATGAAATACACAGATGATTTTTGTTTAATGCAAATTATTCCATTTCAAACATTGAGAGAAAGGTATGCTACTGTTTTTTTTCCCATATTTATTCTTTCCCTAATTACTGCTAGTGTCCTTATTTCACATGTGATGATGAACAATAATTCAATAAAAACCATAATATAGAATTTTTTGACTAAAGACTTGTGTACTTACTAAAGTTTATCTTACTTTTAGGAAAAATATCCAAGGTTGGAGAATTGTGAAACTTATATAGGTAATCAAGAGTTAAGAGTAATATACAAAATGAGAGTTTATTTCAAAGTAAGAATTTGTCAGAAAAATAAAAGCTATAAACCAATAAATTTGGCCAAATGAATATTAAGACTTTTTAAAATACCATTATGAGGGTTATTATTAGGGTCACAATATCTTCTGTCTACCACTTGCAGTTTAGAGGATCAAGTAAATGATGAGAGGACCTCTTTTGTACCTAGAGTAGAAATTCACACTTAGTGGGTGGTAACTATATTTTGTTGAGGATAAATGACTCAACAAATCTATAAATAGTATATAAGTACTTGAAAAAACTGTAGATAAACCAATAGCTTTTCTTTAAGGAACAAGTTATATGTGCATGCATGCTAAGTTGCTTCAGTCATGTCCAACTCTTTGTGACAGTATGAAGTATAGCTCGCCAGGCTCCTCTGTTCATGAGATTCTCTAAGCAAGATACTGGAGTGGGTTGCTATGCCCTCCTCCAGGGGATCTTCCCAACCCAGGGATCCAATGTCTCCTGCATTGGTAGGTGGGTTATTTACCACTAGTGCCACCTGGGAAGACACAAGGAACAAGTTATGTCAAAATAATTTGTATTTCATTTTAGCTAGGATTATTGATTATACAGTAGCTTAAATTTAGAAAGGAGAAACTCAAGTTAGAAAATTTTACAATTAACCAGATTTCAATCTTTGAAATATTAAAGCTTTAATCTGGACAAGCTTTGCTTGAGATATTTACTAGTCCACCTTGACAGTTTCCTACTAAATTGTATTGAAGGTGATAATGTAAAAGGTAGGATTATCATATGTAATTACATATGGAGTAAGAAGGAGTTATTATGTAGACTGGTAAATTTATGTTTAAGGTTTTTAAATAAACTAAAATAATAGGAGGAAAATTTAAGCTTAATGAAATAAACTATGAATCTGATTTAATGACTTAGTCATACATATTGGGTATGGGAAGAACTGACTTATTAAAAACCCATATTAAAGATATTAGTGGAAATTAAGTTGAAGCTATCTATCAACAGCATTAATGTAATCATTAATTATAATCTAAGCAGCATTAATGTAAATTCATTAAAATATAAAGCAAAATTAGCTCTGCTAAATCAATATATAAACCAATTTCATTGACATGTTTGTATATAAGATTGACACCTAATTCTGCTATGATCTCAGTCTTCCACAGAGCATTCAATATGAGACCATTTGTCATGTTCTTTAGTCTTATAATCGTTCATTTTAAGAAGTAATATGTTTGGGAGATAATTCTAGGGAAAAACAATTTTATTTTTCCCCATTATATTTCTAATCATCTCACATTTTACTTATATTATTATACATACCTAATTAGATAATCTCAAATAGAGACCAACCCAAATCATGGCTAAAATATGGTAGCACTTACTTTGAGGTTGTTTTATTACATTGACAAATGTTTTTGTTTAACATACTATATGCTGAGTGAGTTATTGAAATCACATTTAAATATTCATTAAGTATGTTTTCAAAATATTCCACTAAATTAAATTCTGACATGAAAATGATATGAACAATGAACAATATAGATAAGAAACATGGTTATACATATCTGTGTAAATGTTTTTATAGCATATGAATTATATGCCATAGATATGTTTAGGTAGAATCTTAAAAGCCAAAAAGTAGTATCCAATTAAATATGTTAAACATGTGAAATAAGTTTTAATTATTTAACTCTAAATTTTAATTGTAGAAAATCATTAAATACAGTTATATTATAGTTGGTAATTGATGAATTGTTAATAATGGTTCCAAGTTTATTTTTTCCTTGCAATTAATACTAAAGTTTTTTTTTAATGTCTATATGTTTCCATTTAATATCTATATTATCCATTATCATGAATAATTCCAGTTTAAGTTCGCCTTTCCTCCATCCATAATGTAGAACAAGAGTAATGTAGAAGTCCAAAGACTGAGTCCTATACTCAGTGTTGAGAATTAGGCAGAATCAGCAAATGAAAAAGAAAACCACCAGGTAAATTAGAAGTTAAACCAGGAGAGTGTAATATTTTTTGCTAAGGAAAGAGCTTCAAGGAGGAAAGATTGAACGACTACTAAAAATGCTGCTAAAGCAAGGGAGATGTGGACTGAGAATTGACCAACAGATGTAGAAAAGCAGAGATTAGTTTCTGTGAAATGACAAGGACAAACACTTGATCTCTCAAGAAATAGTGAATAGGAAAAAGAGCATGGACTAGTACTGGAGGTGGGCTTTTTAAAGAAAGAAGTCAAAGCATGTTGGTATACTAACCATATTGATCCAGAAAGTATGGAGAAAATTCATGATGTGAGAAAGAGAGGAAAATCACTATGGTGTTACATTTAAAACAAGAGTATTCGATCATGTGTTAAAAAAAAAATGATTGCTTTTGATAGGAACTTGGATAATTCATCTATAATAATATATGAGATGTTAAGTATGACTACAATTTGTTGTTGTTTAGTTGATAAATTGTGTCTCTTTGTGACCTCATG
Organism: Cervus elaphus; assembly: GCF_910594005.1. Taxonomy (NCBI): domain Eukaryota; kingdom Metazoa; phylum Chordata; class Mammalia; order Artiodactyla; family Cervidae; genus Cervus; species Cervus elaphus. The sequence continues at coordinate 17,273,962 of NC_057833.1, read as the reverse complement.
GACTGTGTAGCCCACCAGGCTCCTCTGTCCATGGCATTTTCCAGGAAAGAATACTGGAGTGGGGTACCATTTCCTCCTTCAGGGAATCTTCCTGACCCAGGGGTCAAACCTGCATCCCCTGCTTGGCAGGTGGATTCTTTATCACTGAGCCACCTGGAAAGCCCCACGACTACAAATAGAAGTGAATTAATTCCTAGATGTTGTAATGAATTTCTGAAAAACTCTCTTCTAACTCCTTGTGGTTGTTTTTTTTTTTTTTCCCCCACTGTGGAATCAGAAGCAAAAATATCAGCTAAGCACTGGAATTAGGAAAAAAAAATATTATTTAAGTTTGTAGAAAGGAGAAAATAAAATGGGAGAGTATAAAGTTATCTTGGAGAGTAGGGACTAGGAAAATGTCATTATTGCCAGACATTATCAACTTCAATTTGATGATTACAAATTTAAAAAGATTATAATCTAGCATAGTTATGTTTTACTCTAGTCTGCTTTCAGCTGCAGGAATCCATCTGATGTGTAGGCAGCATGAAATGAAGTTACATTTGTTGCATTAAAAAAAATAGGGAAAGTATATGTGGAGTTGAATTTAGGTTGCTGGTGCAAATTCATTTTCCCAAACTATAAAAAATCTAGATATTAAAAATCTGGACTTATATTAATATTTATTCTACTTTGTTCTATCAACATACATGTAATTGATTCATGCAGTAGAAGACAGTGTGGTGCAGAGGAAAGAAGTGAAATATCAGAGTTATAAGCATACACTGGGTAGTTAAATAAATCTAGAGTGAATCATGGCTTCAAAACTATTCTGGGAACATGGATGTTTTACTTAAATTCCCTCATTCTTAGTTTATTTATTTTATTTTTCTTTTGTAATTCGATGTGAAAATTTAATGAGATGACATATGTGAAATATTTAGCAATGCTTTTGCTGAGAATAAATCATCAATTATGTATAATATCTCACAATTAGGATTATTTCTCCACAAGCAATCACATTTTTTTTCTGCTTACCACCATCTTACATACACATTGCTATGTATTTTCCCAGTCACCACATATCTTCACTACAAATTTGCCTTGGTTAACATTTCACCCATGATTTCATGATATACCATTAGTTGCCCTTTGCTCTTTTCACATTTCTGTTTAAATTCATCCTGGGGACATTCAGATGTTATTTCCTAATAGAGAAACAAAGGTTAGAGGTCTTTTCCCTGATTTAGCTATTCTGAAATACAAAATGTCACTTAAAAATTAATTTCTCAAAAAAACACAGCAATGTTTTTCTCTGCATTTTAAATGCACATATTATTAAACGAGTTTGTCTCATACAGATTTTTCATCTTTTTATTTCTATAAGAAATTTAAATGACTAATTTCAGGTATAAAATTGTATGAAACCATTCATTAAAATTTTGAAAGTAGATGTCAATAAACTTATTGTCCACGGATAACTTAAGCCAATCAACCTATATGCTAATTAAAAATATGTCTGATAGCCTGTCAACTGCAAATGATATTTGTAGATTTTAGCAAATGGGGTTATACTAATTTTACTTAAAGCATATTGTCATATTGCAGAATATTCTGAGTAATTTGAATAACATCAGGATAATCACTGTCCTAAAATTAAATGTCATTTAAAATTTTTAAATTACCCACGAGGCTGGATAAAATCAATTTTATTTATTTTTCCTTTACAAAAATATTCTAAGACATTGTGATCTTGACAGAGGATTCTATTCTATCACTTTTATGTAAAGCCAGCATCATATTTAACAGTGATACTGAACATCATCTGCTCCCTGCTCCAGTGTACTGCAAGAGGAGGGGCAATATTCCCAACCTCTGGTACTTACAGCAGCTGCTGGCAAAGGACTTTGTTTAAGCAAAGGAGGTAGGAAAGCAATAGGAGGATAATAAAAAGCAGGCAGATGAAGGTTAGATTCATCCTCATCAATAGTGCTGAGCAACACAGGCCAAATGAGGAGAGTAGGCCTTTCATCTAATCCCCTTGAGAAAGTCAAGCAGATTAAACCAAGATACCTGTAGACTTAGGCCTGCACATAATTTGATTTCTGGGAAAACAGGTACTTTTTTCCTAAAAAAGCACATACCCCCCCAACCCCGGCCTCCAAAACCCAACCTCTGCTTTAATAAGAACTTTTTAAAAAAGTTAAGTTAAAAATAAAATGCTGAACCTTAAAAATTTCCATTTTTAAAAATCCTGTTTTAATTGGAAGAGGATGGTGGCGGTAGAAGGTGCTGCTCTAAATGGAAATGCAAAGATTATGTGCATTGGAGGAGATAAGCCTCTTGGGAAATATTTCTTTTGAGCTGTATAATCTTGTTTAGATCTCATTTGTTTATTTCATCTCCATGTTGACAAAAGATTATGACAGAACAGTTTAAAGTCCTGCCTAACTTCACAGAGGTTCAGCTTCATGGGAGCTCTGTCTATAAGCATCTACAAAGTAATTAAACTATAATAAATTGTCACCTTTGTGAAAATCCATAATGTTTACAAGCCCTTTCTCAGGGTACTTAAAATACTTTATTAATTACGCTATTAAGACTGACAATTCTGAAATTAAGAAACAGTATATACTTCAAAACCATTAGAAGACCGTTAGGGTATTTCCTGATTTCTTTAAAACTTTCTCTTCTAACACATTCTTTTTTTTTCTTTTAGTGATCTTGAAAATGTACTTTATACATAATCTTTTGTTATGAAAAAATTATAACTTAATTTTTGACAATTGCTTTAATATAATATTCATGCAAAAATACGTGTCAAAAATGTTATCTTTTTTATATTCCAAATTAGTCTTTCTCAAAGCTCCCACTGATGAATATTGCACTTAACACAATTTTTAACTTGGATTTTTGTTTTGTAGTATTCAATTTAATTTACCCATCCATTGGTCTATAGTCAAGTTTGTGTCCACTTCTATTGGTTCAAATTCATGACTCTTCCCAGACCTGTTTTCCTCCGACGTTTCAGGCATTTTCATTCCAGGCCCACATTCAGGCCACGCCATTTGGTGCTGCCCAGGAGTGTGTCTACATTCTCACCCCTCTGACCACCTGCTCATCCTTGCAAAGTGGATGACCGGGTGCACTGATCTCAGTTCTGCCTATTGGGAAGATTCTCTCACTCCAGTGTCTTTCAAGGTCATACCTGAATGTGATTGTGAGGCAGTTACACATTTTCAGATTGCTTACACATATCAAGCCAACTCCTCCATAACCTAGCTTGGGCTTTTCTCTCTTCTTCAGTTAATCTGATGAAACATCCTACATGGAAGTAGGTTCAAGCCCTGGGCTCAGCTGTGTGGAGGTGACTACCAAGACATGCAGCTTACTCATGCTCTCTGCTATTGATGCTTGATCCCAGTCGTATCATTGCCATCTTTGACTGACTCATTAGACATTATGTCTTGGAGGTCATCAGTACCCAGTGCAGAATGGGTCATTCAGAAGCATAGTCATTTGGTGCCCTATGGTCAAATGTTCTTTCTACAAAAGTCACACTTTGCAGTTATTTGTGAGGTACTGCTAGTCTCAAAAACTAGAATGATTCCTCAGAGGGTTTTTTTTTTTTAAATCTTTTGTACTCTTTATATTTCTGAAGAGCACAGGTCATTTATATTGTAGGATGTTCCTCACTGATATTAGTATTTCTTCATGATTAGATTTAGGTTGTAGGTATAGGCAGGAATAGTATTAAAGTGATGTGTTCTTCAGTGTATCACAGCAGGAGGCAAGTGATGCTTACTGGTCCCCAAAGTCAGTGATGTTAAATATAAACACTTAGTAAAGCTTTGCCACCAACATTCTTCTTCATTTTGCTTTCTCTGCACCCACATGAGCCCTGGATTCAGTGTATTCTTAAAGAATTCTTGTTTATTTTTAGAGTTGAATGATATTCAAAGATCAAGATCTGCATGTTAAGTATGATAATGTTGGGATAGGTATGTCGTTTATTTTGGGCCCTTTCATCAGAAAAATACAGAAAACAAATGAGTATTATAGGAAATTGTGAGTTCTGAAATTTTGCTTTACTTGAAAACTAAGTTAATCTATGAGGTTGCCCAGCATGGCTTCATAGTTACAAGCAGAAAATACAAGATACCTGGATCACAGAACTTTATGTCTCACTGCACAGCAGGGATCAAGGACTTCATATACCCATCACTTCCTCTTGTCCCTAAGCCCCTCACAGGTAATTTGGAAGTGGGTCCAGGTGGATGCTGTCTACATAGTACCTTTTATGACAAAACTGAGGAAATGTGACCTAAGGGAAACTCCCAATATTATAAGGGAGCTGCTTCCAATCTACCAAAATTTGACCCTGAATCATTACTACCCTTATCAGAGCAAGTCTGAGGGATCTTATGTTTGCTCCTCCATAGTGAGTGCAATAAAAACATTCTTGGAAAGTAGTCTGGAGCAAATGCTTTTAATACTTTTTTCTCAGAAAATGGGCAAAACTTAATGATTTCTTGGTATTTCTATCTATTCTCAGTTATTAGATTTCTTTTCTGCTTGTCCTTCAAACTTTTTGGCATATATAATTCATAATAATGACAAGTAAGCAATCAAATATATACAAGCCTATTTTAACAGATTAAAATTTGCTCTGAGTAGAGAAATAAGCAAACAGCCATGAAAGTAAAAGGAAAACACATAATAATTGTGAGTAAAAGAATCATGAAAGACACTGTGGAGTAGCTGGCAATAGGAGGTATGTATTGATCACAATAAATTACGGAAAATTCTTAAAGAGATGGGAATACCAGACTACCTTACCCGCCTCCTGAGAAACTCACATGCAGGTCAAGAAGCAACAGTTAGAACCAGACATGGAACAATAGGCAACAGGGGAAGGAGTATGTCAAGAATATATATTGTCACCCTGCTTATTTAACTTATATGCAGAGTGCTGGTGGTGGTTGTGTTATAGCCACTAAGTTGTGCCCGACTCTTGTGACCCCATGGACTGTAGCCTCCTTTATCCATGGGATTCTCCACGCAAGAATACTGGAGTGGGTTGCTGTTTCCTTCTCCAGGGTTTATGCAGAGTACATCATGTGAGATGCCGTGCTGGATGAAGCACAAGCCAGAATCAAGATTGCCCAGAGAAATATCAATAACCTCAGATATGCAGATGGCAGCACCCTTATGGCAGAAAGCAAAGAGGAACTAAAGAGCCTCTTGATGAAAGTAAAAGAGGGGACTGAAAAAGTTGGCTCAAAACTCAACATTCAAGAAACAAAGATCATGGCATCTGGTCCCATCACTTCATGGCAAATAGATGCGGAAACAATAGATACAGTGACAGGCTTTATTTTCTTGGTCTCTAAAATCACTGCAGATGGTGACCGCAGCCACGAAATTAAAATATGCCTGGTCCTTGGAACAAAAGCTATAACCAACCTATACAGCATATTAAAAAGTGGAGACATTACTTTGCTGACAAAGGTCTGTCTAGTCAAAGCTATGGTTTTTCCAGTAGTCATGTATGGATGTAAGAGTTGAAGCATAAAAAAGGCTGAGCACTGAAGAATTGATGATTTTGAACTGTGGTGTTGGGAAAGATTCTTGAGAGCCCCTTGGACAGCAAGGAGATCAAACCAGTCAATCCTAAGGGAAATCAATCTTGAATATTCATTGGAGGGACTGATGTTGAAGCTGAAGCTACAATGCTTTGACCACCTGATATGAAGAGTCAACTCATTGGAAAAGATCCCAATGCTGGGAGAGATTGAAGGGAAGGAGGAGAAGGGGACAACAGAGAGTGAGATGGTTGGATGGCATCACCAACTCGATGGACATCCGTTTGTGCAAACTCTGGGAGATGGTGAAATACAGGGAAGCCTGGTGTGCTGCAGTCCATGGAGTCACAAAGAGTCAGACAGGACTGAGCAACTGAACAACAATAATAAATTGATGGGCACAGACATTTTTTCTGTGGAAACTGCTTGAAGAGCCCTCCATTATTCAATAACAAAATAAACATCTCCACTTAGGACAGTATAATATCATATATTTGTGTACACCTATTTAAATCGCCATGTTTTATTTTTTTTGTCACTAAGCACTTTCACTTTAAATTTTCTTCATGTCTCTAATTAGATTCACCATCATCATCAGCTAACTATACTCCAGAAATGGGCAGGTGGGGGCGGGCAGGGAATCTATTGGTCAAATTGACTTAGTATATTTCATCCCTCAATTGATTAAAAGTCAAGTGTTAACTGCAGAAACAATTGACTGACCATCGTCCCACAATTCAATGTTTTTAGCATGCTTTATTTACACAACCTTGTAACAATTGTGTTACTCATCTTAAATAAATATATTTTTGTTTTGAAGGGCAGGGCATTAAGGAAAAAAATATGAAAATGCTAAGTAAAAGTAAGAAACTTTCTGGAAGCTATTAAGTAGATACATACACAATGAATTACTAAACTTTAACTTTAAACACTAGTGAATCTGAAATGGCTACTTTTATGACAGGCTCCTTGCAGGTTTCTATTTCCAGTGACAGCTCTACTTCAATAATCATGTAACTATTTGCTCCTTCCATAAAACTTCTGCTTAGACATGATCACATGCTGTTTCAATTCTCTAGCACAAAATCAGATATAATGCTCTGTTCAGTCATTTACAATACTCTTTTTCTGGACCATAAGAATCAGAAAGTAGATAGGATTGAAAAAGGTAAGCCCAAGGCATAGATTATTTTATTAAACAAAACTAATTTGAAGCCATTTTAAATCCATTTGCTCTATTATGTTGTCTTTTAACCTTAACTGGCTATATCCCTACACTTTATAGCAAAATTGAAGCAACTACTAAAATATTAAAAGTGATGAAATGTATAGAACATTTTCTGTTTATGTGTAATAATTTAATAACCTTCTAAATAGCAATATGAAACACTAGCCATATTTTATTTGCAAATGCATTAAATATATGTATAATATTTGATATAATTTAGGCAGAAATTAAATTGCAGGCAGATATTTGAAGTTTGAAACACTGAAATAAATAAGTGAAATGAAATAATCTTTCGAAAAACCAATACCTGATACAGCATAATTTAAGAAACTGATATATGGATAGATACAGAAATATTTACAAATAAAATGATTTGAACAATGTGATAATCCTGCTAGGTATGTAAGGCATAACCTCCAACGTACAGGATTGAAAGAAAAATACCAGAAGAGTTTATGCAAACCTCAGGCTCTTCTGGGGCACTGTCTAGACAGAGCATCTTCTTTAGTTCCAGAACTTGTGCCATAAAAATTTATAATGACACAAATCACACAGTGTGCTATTGGTCTATTCCAGCTGATGTTCATTTCTCTGTATACATCCCTGTAACAATCTCCTGACCTTACTGAGATGAGTTTTGTTACCAGGAAGGAAGAGTCAAAGAGGACCCTTCCTTGGCCTTAGTTCTTGGTAAGGACACAGAGAAGAATCTGAGGTCTTACCCATGACAGTATGCAAGTTTATTGAAGAAAGAACAGAAAGAATACCTCAAGGGAGAGGTGGGCCAAGCTGAGAGGCACTGGCACCTGCATGATGAACTATGGGGTTTTCAGAACAAAGCTTTTATATATTCATCTAGGTGGGCGTGCACTGATGGTTTTGATTGACAGTTGTAAATTATATAACAACAGGCTGTATTGCACATGCCTTTCCCATAATTCAGTCTGTTATAATCAGATGTATGTACGTACAGAATATTTATGAACACTTAATGAGCTCCCTGCTGCTTAAAGTCACTTGAGGACACAGCTGTGAATCAACTGCACGTGTGCTGGAGTTGGAAAAATCTCTGTGGTTATTTTATAGCATATCTGTGAGATCTCCTGGGCTACACTGGGACATGTCTGGGATGCGGTTTAGAGATCAGCTTGACTATTTTGTATCTAGGCCATTCTTTGTTGCTCATGCCTAACTACATACATAATAGTTTAAATTCCCCCCTGCATATTTGCTTCTTACTTTCCCCTTTCTCAGTTTCTGGATTAATTGTTCATATATCACATTAAAAAACAAAACAAAACAAAACTTATTGCCACCTCCTAACCTCCCATTCCTGTTTCTCTTCTGCCAATGGTGCATTAACTTCCCTGGGTCAACTACTAGCATTCGTCTTCCTTTGTAATTAAAGAGTCTACCTTATTCTTTAAGGGGTAGAGAGTAAAATTTTGGAAATACTACAAAAATGCTTTTGCATTATTCCAAACATTAACCTGGTCTGGATGATTACATTCATGTTTATATTTTAATTATATATTCAGTAACTGCCTCCTTCTTCCTTCCTCTTTTATTCTTAGATTTTAAATCATTATTCATTAATAAAGAGTTCCCCTGAACTTCTTTGACTCAAGTTTCTAGCAATTACTGACACCTGTGAGCAATACCAACAAACTACATTAATTTATATATACTTACATTCTGTTGTTAGTTCAGTTCAGTTCAGGCGCTCAGTCGTGTCTGACTCTTTGCGACCCCTCGAATCACAGCAGGCCAGGCCTCCCTGTCCATCACCAACTCCCGGTTTACCCAAACCCATGTCCATCAAGTCGGTGATGCCATCCAGCCATCTCATCCTCTGTCGTCCCCTTCTCCCCCTACCCCCAATCCTTCCCAGCATCAGGGTTTTTTCCAATGAGTCAACTCTTCGCATGAGGTGGCCAAAGTATTGGAATTTCAGCTTTAGCATCAGTCCTTCCAGTGAAGACCCAGGACTGATCTCCTTTAGGATGGACTGGTTGGATCTCCTTGCAGTCCAAGGAACTCAAGACTCTTCTCCAACACCACAGTTCAAAAGCATCAATTTTTTGGCGCTCAGCTTTCTTTATAGTCCAGCACTCACATCCATGCGGGACTACTGGAAAAACCATAGGCTTGACTAGATAGATCTTTGTTG